>NW_027507790.1:193210090-194410090 GCF_037356315.1 Lithobates pipiens
TCTATTCTTGCCTGGTACTAAGAATGTAAGGTCTGATGCCCTGTCACGACAATTTTCCTCCACTTCCAAGTCGGAGTCGGAGTGGGTTCCGGTTCCTATGATTCCTCCTGATCATATCTTGGCTATGGTTCACACCAGTCTTACTTCTCCTTTGGGTGACAAAATTCTTGCTGCTCAGGTCCATGCTCCTCCTGATAAACCTTGTGACCGCTGCTTTGTCCCAAAGAGTCTCCGTACTGCCGTGCTCCAGACTTACCATTCTCCCAAGGCAGCTGGCAATCCTGGGAAGAATCAACTCATTTGGGCCATCTCCCAACAATTCTGGTGGCCTAGTCTACGGGCTGATGTTACTGCCTTCGTAGCTGCCTGTCCCATGTGTGCTCAGTGTGCTCAGAGTAAGACTCCACGACACCTTCCAATGTATTATTTTGTCATCATGTATGCATGTATGTATATATATGAAATATATTGGAATTGCCATTATTGTATTATACTGTTATATATATATGTGATTTCAGATATTGACATATTTTCAAAATAATACATATTTATATATACTTATTTACATATTTCCAACTGGACACATCATTTAAAGTCCCACCCTCACATCTTACATTACAACAGGGGTCGAGGCATATGACCCCACCAGGTCATTGCTTCATTTAAAGTCCCAAAACATTTTTTGCTTTAGTGATGCTGCACATGTGATCAGTTATTACACCAGCCAATGGATGACTTGGCAGCTTGGTTTAGAGCATTCCGGGAATGTAACTGTTTTTTTAAACTGTTGAATCAATGGGTCTACTTCCGCTTTAAGCACCAGAGACTGGTCCCCTATCTGCTACCAGCCTAAGATTAGAAAGTGAAGGAGCAGCAGGTGGCAGCACGATGAGGTCAGATCTCTCTTCTCTATTCCTGGGCAGCACTGGTGCATCGGCATGGCCAATTGGCTCCCAGTCCTGTCCATCCCTCTCACAATCATTTCTCTGTTGAACAGGGGATTACAGAAGGCTGATACCAAGTCAAATTCAGGTAATTACCCTAGTTGCATTCCAAATAAATGTTTTTTTTCATGAGAACATAATTGTATTAATTGATTTTATAGAATCTGTCTGGCCTTTATTTATTATTTATTTATTTATTAATTAATGAATAGACACATTTTATTTCTTTCACTTTAATTTTATTGAAGTGATAGAATTTGACATAATTTGACATAATAACAGTTTAGAACAAATATTGTCCATACATAAGAGCGTAATACAAGTGTAGCCACATTGTCCTAAACAGGGGCTCCTATGTCAATTTGTTTTTTGGCTGAGCTGTAGTTAGTTTGATTGTATAGTTTTTCACCTGGGTTTTCCCTAAGCTCAACTTGGCTTGTGATTTCTCAGTGTCACCAGTATATGTCACTGTTATTACTGATCATAGTATGAGGTTTCACAAACAAAACAAAATTATGAATATTTATATTTTCTTCAGCCAGTTCAGTAAGAGGTTTAAGTCCCTGGTGCATGCTGGGGGATGATATTAATATGAGGGACAAACCATGTACTGGCTAAAGCCTAGGGTAATGCCACTGAATTGAGCTCTGTGGTTAGGCCCAATAGTCTAGTTTAGGGCCTAAGTTGTGGTGTAGTGGTCCTGAAGATGTCCTACTGAGTCTGGAGTGAAACTGTGCCAAGGAGAAGACCCAGGAGAAGCTCCTTGCTGGAGGGAGACAGGCTGGTTTCTCAGAAGTGCCTGGTGTCTCATCTGGAGGGCGTACTAAAGTTTTGGAATGTGCTTATCGTGTTGCTGGGTCAGCTTAACGGTTCTGACACTGTGAAGCTGGACATTGATTTGGATCTGTAGAAACTGTAAGTGATCTGTTACGGTATCTTGGACCCCTAACTATCATGTCCTTGACCATTCTGGAACAAACAACAAAACTGGCGCCCAATATCCTTTCTCAGTTCCCCCATTTTAGCCATGGACCCTGGCTTCTGAAGGTACTATTTTGCGTTTGGGGTGTCAGAAGGGTGCTACAAATACAAAAAATAAAAGGAAAAGAATAAGAAAGAGGGAGTGCATTCTTAAAAAATGCTAGACACAAAAGATAAAACAAGATTTATAAAGATTTATTTTGACAGCTCAGACAAGCTTTATACATTTTGTACTTTGTATAGATGTAAAGAGAATTCTGCACACAAACAGGTACAACTTATAAAGGATGATTTGTTTAATCTCTGTGTATCACATGAGGCAAGTCACTTCACTGGGTATACTGTATGTAAGGGTTTACTCTATTCTCCCTTCAGTGTTGACAACATGACCAAACGCCTAGGATTTAAAGTTCATTGCTACCCAAAAATTTTAATAAAAATAGCCATGCACCTTTATTCCCAGGTGGCTGAACATAGGAAATCAATCAACCAAGCAAAACAACATGGATGAGAGACTCCCCCTGCCATGTATTGAATTCCGCAACCAGCAGGACCAGAAGCAGCTGAATATCCAAACAGTAACTGTATTTGTTTTGATGGAGTAATTGTTCAGCCAACAGTTTTCCACTTGTCTTCTTCAACAAAAGTCAATGGAAAAATCTACTTTTTTGAGCCAGTTGCAACTGGTAGGCTACTTACAGAACAAATTTTGACCAATTAAGCTGGAATCGGCTGAAATTCAAGCAGCCTGTGCATGTTATATAAAATTTAACAACCTTTCAAAATAAAATGAGTGTAAAGTTTCATTTTTTTTCTATTAAACTAACAAAGATGTTATACTTACCTGCTCTGTGCAGTTGGTTTTGCACTGGGAAGCCGGGATCCTTCTCGTATCTGGTCCCTTGCTGGAGTTCCTGGCCCCTCCCTCCTGTGAGCGCCGACACAGCAAGCAGCTTGGTATGGGAACCCCCGAGCCACAGCTCCACATATCCATTCGGACATGGAGTTGCGGTTCGGCCCCACCCACTCTCTCTCCTGATTGGCTAACCTCTATATTTAAAGTTGTTATAAAGCCAAAGTGTTTTATGTGTTTCTGTCCTCCCACTTTCATGTGTGAAGTGGAAGGGATGGGAGAAGAGATCCAGTGATGTGCACAGCTGCATCACTTCTCCCTTATCTTTCTCTTCACATAGGGACACAGGCAGGAGCTGTCACTCAAATACAGTATGGGGAAGCTGTTGGCAGGGCTAAGCCCTGCTATGTGTATCTATGGAGTGTGGTTCCATAGACTCCATGAAGGCCAGTCAAGTTCCTCCACCCCAAACGCGCTCATCCACGTCAATGGACCTTGCGTTGTACACTGGTGTGCAGTCATATTGTAACAGGAGGGGACCATCCCCAAACTGTTCTCACAAAGTTGGGAGCATGAAATTGTCCAAAATGTCTTGGTATGCTGATGCCATAAGAGTTCCCTTCACTGGAAATAATTGACCAAGCCCAACCCCACAGAAACAACTCCCCACCATAATCCCCTTTCCACCAAATGATTTGGACCAGTGCACAAAGCAAGGTCCATAAAGACACGGATAAGCGAGCTTGGTGTAGAGGTACTTCACTCGAGTCCTGACCTCAACCCAATAGAACACCTTTGTGATGAATTAGAGCAGACTATGAGCCAGGTTTTTATGTTCACATCAGTGTCTGACCTCACAAATGTGCTTCTAGAAGAATGGTCAAACATTTCCATAGACACACTCCTGAACCTTGTGGACAGCCTTCCCAGAAAGGTTGAATCTGTTATAGCTGCAAAGGGTGAGCACACTCAATATTGAACCGTATGGACTAAGACTGGGATGCCATTAAAGTTCATGTGCATGTAAAGGCAGGCGTTCCAATACTTTCGATAGTATAGTGTATCTTAGCAAGACTATTAGCAGTGCTTTGTTAACATTTGTGTATAGGTCTACTGTAATAAATTAATCTTTTAAAATTCAGAATTTATGCCCATGATTTCTTATTCTGCACACACATTCAAGATCTGATAAACAAATCAATTTATAGTGGAAAAGCACAGCAACCCCTTGATACAGCTTCAAGACATGGAATGGTGATTGATACCTTAATGTTTATCCAGCAGCTGAAAGTTTTCACTTGCTGGCCGAGTGGACGCTCAAGTTCTTATTTATAAACCATCACAGTGTGAGAGCTAATGATGGGATATCTGGCACATTCAGATGAATTTGTCTCCCAGTAAAAGATAAAAAGTCTCATTCAAACAGTCAGCATGTGTTGTAGGAGATGTGAAATGAACTAACAGAAGAGGAAATGGCTCTTTGTGGTTAGAGTAAAAGCCTGCTTGGAGGAAGCTGCAAGAACTGTTTCCACAAGGGAAGTTACTAGCCATTTATAGAGCACAGGAATTACAGCTAAAGCGCCCGTTAATACTTGAGCTTTTCATAACATTCATAAATCTATTACTAAAACCTTGCCAATATGGTATTCATAATGGCATAAACTGCTTGAAGGTGCCATTGTCCTTCAGTGGAGTGAACAGTAAAAAGGAGTCATTGAAAAGTTATGAATTAAACAAATGTATTAATCCTAGTTCTCTAAGCCCTTGTACACACGGTCGGAAATTCCGACAACAAAATCCATCAGATTTTTTCCGACGGATTTTGTCCGAAACTGGTGTTGCATACACACGGTCGGATAAAGTTATCGGAAAATCCGATCGTTCAGAACGTGATGACGTTCGTTCGTTACGACGGGACTACGTTCAGGCTAGTAGCCAATAGCTTTGGTCTCGTAATTTGATCCGAGCATGCATGGCACTTTGTTTGATTGGAATTCTCTACAAACGATCGGACAAAGTATATCCAGCTCTCAAACTTTGTTGGTCAGACACTCTGACCGAAAAAGTCCGATGGAGCCCACACACGGTCGGATTATCCGGCAACACGGTCTGATCGGATATTTTCCGTTGGAATTTCTGACCGTGTGTACAAGGGCTAAGACACTGGTAGATTCGTTGTAGCTCCAAAAACTATTGGACTTTGGCTTATAGTATCCCATTAAAACACTTGTGTATGTACAATTGGACAGCGTTCATATTACTTAGAGGCAGGGCCGTCTTTATTATTGATTGGACCCTGGGCAAAATTCTTGGCCCCCACCATGCAATTTTGCTCTCCACCTGCTCTGAGACATACAATAAATAGCAGCTAGACTCAAAATCAGTTTACTGAATCAGATCAGGCAGCGATTGGTTGCCAGAGGTTACAGTATATCATTACCACATACTGACTGGTTGCTAGAGGTTACAGCACACATTACGGCTCCCTGATTAATTGCTAGAGGTTACAGCACATGATTTCTGCTTGTTGATTGGTTGCTAGAGATTACTGTACACTAATACTGCTCACTGATTGGTTGCTCTAGGTTATAGCACATTTTCTCCTCACTGCAGGAGGGGCATGATATATATATGAATGCCGCCTTTATTTACATATCAATGATGCCGGCCTCAGCTATTTACATGTGCATGCTGCCGTTATTTACATATGATTGACGGTTATTTACATGTAAACACAGAGTCTGCAGGTGAGTCATCTGTACACAACAATAGGGTAGAGCTGGGCAGCATTAATAGCAGTGGTTCACACTGAGATATCGGGACACAGCACAGGACTAAAACTTCAAGGGACAAGGGAATTTAAACTGGGATAGTTGGCAAGTATGAGGCAGCTGCTTTGGGCCCCACAACAATGACAGGGCCCAGGGCAGCTGCCCCTTTTGCCCTGCCTTATAGACAGCCCTGCTTAGAGGCCTGGTGTGTATATGAAATTATATTAGAATTTTGGTGATTCCTGGGTCTATTTGGTGTCCAAGCATAGAATCGGATTGTTTAATGTGGACAAGACGAGCACTTTTCTTTTTGACATTTATACGTGAGGCCTAGTGTCACTTATTACTGATTAATTAGTTTAAAAATATAAAAATGTGTCTAAAACCAAAACTTTTTTAAAAATTTGAATAGAGTAGTGAGGCACTAAAACCTCTGTCATATTTTTATAGGTGTCTGTGTCCTCGTTAGGGAGATTCACCCTCTCTGCATTTGTCCCGGTGATCATTGTCACTAGGACTTTCACACTGCTAGCGCGGCCACGTTGTCGGTAATTCACCACTAGTTTTTCCACTGTTATAGCGTTGCTTTTAATCCATGCTAGTGGCCGAATAAAGGGTTAAAAACACCCGAAAAGCACCGCTGATGAAGCGCTTTGCCTTTGGCGGTGAGATTGACACGTTGCTGGCCCCGTCACCTGGTATGGACTTAAAGGGGAAGCCCTACGCCGAAAAAACGGTGTGGGGGTCCGCCCCCAAGCTCCATATAAGACCCTTATCTGAGCACCCAACCCGGCCAGTCAGGAAAGGGGGTGGGGACAAGCGAGCGGCCCCCCTCCTGAGCCATACCAGACCATGTGCCCTCAACATGGGGGTGCTTTGGGAAGGGGGGGCCCTGCGGTCCCCCCACCCCAAAGCACCTTGTCCCCTTGTTGATGAGGACAAGGGCCTCTTGCCGATAACCCTGGCCGTTGGTTGTCGGGGTCTGCGGGTGGGGGGCTTATCGGAATCTGGGAGCCCCCTTTAATAAGAGGGCCCCCAGATACCGGCCCCCCACCCTATGTGAATGAGTATGTGGTACAATGTACCCCTACCCATTCACCTGGTGAAAAAAATGTAAAAAAAAAAACACAACACAAGGGTTTAAAATAATTTATTGCACAGCTCCGGGGCTTCTTCCTTCTTGGGGGGTCTTCTCGCCGGACTCCTCCGCTATCTTCTGCTAGCTCTTTTACTTGCGGAGGAGCCCGAATTTTTTCTTTGTCGCCACCCGGGTGTCCTCTTCCGACTTCGGTGGTCTTGTCCCCCTCTTCGGGGGGCTTGTTCCCCTCTTCGGTTCTTCTTGCTGGGCCTCCGCTTTCTTCCTTTAGCTCTTTTACTAGCGGTGGCCCGGTCTTCTGTCACCGCCGCCTCTTCTTCCGACTTGGGGGGTCTTGTCCCCCTCTTCGGTTCTTCTTGCCGGGCCTCTGCTCCTTCTTACAGCTCTTTTACTAGCGGTGGCCCGGTCTTCTGTCACCGCCGCCTTCTCTTGTTCTTGTTGTTGTTCTTCTTCTTCTTGTTCTTCTTCCTTGAGATGTTGACTCAACGCTCTCTCTCGCCGCAATGACAGGGACACGGTGTGCAGCGACTTATATAGGGACATCACCGGGTAATGTCCCCGCCCATTGTGATGTCACATTCCCAGAGGATGCTGGGACTGTGACATCATAATGGGTGGGGACATCACCGGTTATGTCCCTATATAAGTCGCTGCACACCGTGTCCCTGTCATTGCGTCCAGAGAGAGCGTTGAGTCAACATCTCAAGGAAGAAGAACAAGGACTTTCCGATCGTGTGTACACAAGTCTGTCGTACAAAAGTCCACGCATGCTTAGAATCAAGTACGAGCCGGAGATATAACTAGTGTTCATAATGGAGATATCATGTACGTGTTGTACACCACTACGTTCATAAATATTGGCTAATATTTGTGTGACCGTGTGTATGCAAGACAAGTTGGAGCCAACATCCTTCGAACAAAAATCCACAGTTTTGTTGTCGTAAAGTATGTATGGGGCATAACATGCTGCACAGCCATTCACTGGGAAGTTCAGTGTACTGCTGCTTCTCCTCCCCCCAGCTCTTATGCAGCTGAGAACAGAGGGAATGAGATCACTTATAAAAAAGTGTTTTTTATATCTATACAACGTTTTTTTCCTTTTATTTCTATTTTAAATGGAATGGGTTGTTTTACAAGTTGATTGTTTACAATCACTTTAATAATAATAATTTCACTTATCTCAGAATCTGGTTAAATTCTACTATTATAATACTAATTCTAATTCTATACCTCTGTGAGGCACCAAGGGCCTGCTCATATAATGATGACATTCTGGTTTCTGAATTTCAGGAAAAAAATTATTGTGCCAGTCTTCAGTCCATCTGCTTGGGTTTCTCTGACATGTTTCATTCATGAATGAGCTTAATTGTAAGATTAGAAGAAGGAAAGAATACAATATAGTTGCATGTGCAGTGGGTGTTGAACGTGGTTTGTAATTTTTTTTTGTATGTTTGGATGCTCAAGTATCAACGGATGGGCTGAGGTTATCCTGCTCCTAGAGTCAGTTTGAGACAAGGATGGGGCCCCAACCAAATCAACGTCCACAGTTTTGGTACACATTTCTGCAATTCCCATTTTTTTACCTTTATAAAGATGCTATAGTCTATCGATGCAAGCACATCGTCAGTCCTAACGATTTGTGTAGAACCCCCCCCCCCCCCCCTGTAATTTTTGCTGGCTATCTCAGATGACCCTGTAGGGGATCTTACCAGAGTTTGCCCCGTCTTTCTCACTGTAGTTTGCAATAAGGTCTCTGTTTGGAGGGTGTCCTTTCCCAATAAAAAAAATGGCATCTGCAGATGGGTCATTTGGCAGAGACCGTAAAAGAATTAGACCCACCCTCTTCCAGAGAAGAATGAGAGCAGTGGCCTAAATAAAAATCAGGGGTATTAGATTGGACTAGTAGGTGTTATGTTGTGTGTGTTGAGTATCTGGAAGAAAAGAGTGTTATGTTGCAGAGTGACCTATTAAATGTTATCCATATTGTTTTATTTAAATTTAAGAAAATCCCTAACAGTGTCTGCAAAGAGTTTCCTTTAACTGGGTAATGACTACAAGCACATTTAATTCACCTCTGTGAGCCTGTGCAAAAAGAAAACAGAATTATTTGACTAATTTGTTCTGTTCTTTGGGATAAAAATGTCATTCTTTAACGGCATTGCGTTGTTTCCTCTCAGCTCAGAGCTAGGATGTATATTTCACACATTCAAGGCAAAAGCGAATATACGAAGAGGAAATATCAGATACTTTTACATGTTTATTTTAGAATTGAACTGCAGGGCAATGATCTCATTAGTCCACTACATCAGCATCATCGTTTTTCATCTCTAAGGAGAAATAACATGGAAAGTTTGCAAGTACAAGATGTTGACAAGACTTCATTACAACGTTGAATACGTTTATGGGGCCCATCGAGACTGATGGGTGGATTTCTACTAATTATGTGAATTTTTGTCATACTTACTATTAAAAAAAACAAAATTGTTAACAAAATGTATGTAGAGAACATGTATTCTTTTGTGACTATCAATACAGTTTTGTGACAGCAATTTCTCATATGAAAGAGCATCCCTTAAGTGAGTTCTCATTTTAAATTATTACTGTAAAGTTTGGCTAAAAGCAGATTAATCATGTTTGCTGTTCCAGATTTACACCAAGGGGGTTATTTACTAAAGGACAATCCACTTTGCACTGCAAGTGCACTTGGAAGTAAAGTTGCTGTAAATCTGAGTGGGACATACGTGGAAAATAAAAAAACATTTTAGCTTGCACATGATTGGATGATAAAATCAGCAAAGCTTCCACTAATTTCAGATCTACCCCCTAGATTTAGAGCAACTGCACTTCCAAGTGCACTTGTAGTGCAAAGTATATTTTTTATTTCTGCTGGCAATCTGCATGTCAGATGTTAATAATGTATACTTGCAGAAAGATGACATAAGACAGGCACCTTAAACAGGACTATCCAAACCCCTTGGGGGTTATGGAAACCAAATGAGAGAAGTTTGCAATATTGAACCTGAAGTCAAATTGAAGAAATTCCTTAATGTGTCAGATATCATGTTAGTCCATTCACAAAGGAAGATGCATACAACTACTCAATGTTTTGTGCAGAGATCACAGCCCTGGGACAATTGTGCAAATATTCACAAAAACTGACCTGAACCAAGGTTTTTAATGCCTGTATAAAATAGTTATTTTACTGGATTGAGAAAACAGCAGTTCAGAAATGTAAAGTTCTTTGAAAAAACATTGCCAAAAGAACATTGTCAGCATTACCTTGATTCCATGTTTTATTTGCACCATAACAACAGCATGAATCTCACTAGTTGTAGTTAGTATTTGTAATATGCCATTTGATTAAAGTAAATGTATTTAAAAACATTTAGCCATCCATCCTAATAAGACCGGCGATGATGAGTTTGACAGTCTGGTGAAGGGGCTACATGGACATATTGGGCAATCCGCTGATAATAAATACTATTAAAAAATGTTAAGAAATGTTGACTTTGTCTCTGTGTTTTGCTATGTAACATTATAAAGACATATAAGGCTGCCCCTTTAAATGTAAGGGGCTCTCACCAGACAACTGGTGCAGGGCAGTTAGTTAGGGATCCCATTAACTGTGAGGTTGTATGGCAAATTCAGCAGCAAAGCCAATTGCCAGGTAACTAAAGTAGCTCGAACAAAAAGACGCTAGCTCAATAGTCAAAGCTGAAAATCCTTTAAATGAGCAGCATTGACTACGGTAGGTTGGAACTTGGCTGCCATGACTGGCTAGTGGTTTGAAATTCACCTTACACATTGTGGTCTGTGGCCTCCTATAGAGTGTAATAAAGCAACTCAGCAGCCGATAGCAGATGCATGGAAAGGGTTCTTTTATATTATGTTCAGCAAGAACATTACAGTGACTGATGCCCACCCTAAAGGTCATGCCCAGTTGCCCACACATGCCAAAAAAAAAAAAATGATTGAGAGATAGCTGTGACCGGCAAGGCAGCAAGAATACAGATCAGAAGAGGAGATTGATAATGTTTGAAGTTGTTTAGTCCATTTACTAAAATTTTGAAAATGGTTTCACTGGGCAGGAAGTGAGAATTACCCTGCAACAGAGATATAGCCTGAAAAAAAAATATCACAAGCGTTCTAACTTTCTTCTACTATTCTAAAGAAAAAAGATGATCAAAGAAATATATTATTCCTGATTAGCTACAATTTTCTGCCAAGCCACTGCCCCTCTACCCACAAAATAATCCAGATATTTTTGCCATAAATCTCGGGCATTTTGGGAGGGCAATCCAGTATGGGCATTTTTGAGAGACATCATCATGCCCACAGACGGCCGAGCTGCAGCCTCTTCAGCTTGGCCTGCCACTGCAGGGTCCACATCAAGTGGCACTGAGAAAAGGTAGCTGCTATCATTCTTCTGTAAAAAAGGATGGAGGATACAGCAGCACAATACCACATGGTTAATTTTTGTATAGCGCCAGTTAATTGGTGTTAAAAACAGCCTGAACCGACTGGAGAGGATACCAAAGTCATTTTCAACCACCCTTCTGGCACAAGAGAGCCTGTGATTAAATATTTTCTGCTCTGGGGTGAGGTTCGTCATAGGAAATGCTTCATAAGATGTTCCCCCACAGCAAATGCCTCATCTGCAACAAAAACAAATTTGAGGCCCTCAACATTCTCCTCAGCAGATGGCAAGTTTAAGGTGCCATTCTGGAGCTGCCTGTAGAACTAGAGTCTGCATAATGATTCCTCCATTAGAGTTGCAGCCGTTCTTCATCCAGATACAAGAACTCATCCAGATACAAGAACTCATATGTGGCAGACACTACAGCTAGTAGGACTATGCTGCAAAAGCCCTTATAATTAAAATAATAAGATCCCGAGTTGGGTGGTGGAAAATCCCACTGATGGTGGAACTGGGCTGCAATGTCCTGCCATTGATGTGGGTTTAAAGGAAACTGTGGATTAAAAAAAGAAAAAAATGATTGCTTCTGCACATAACATTGCAAGGAGATTTGACACAAACATGCTTAGCCAACATAAGGAGAAAACATAAATGCGTATTTAACAACAAAAGGGTAAGGCCAACTTATCTGATTCATCTCCCTCCCCCCCAAATTAGCAAAATTGTAGGGTGGGGGTAGAAAATAGGTAGATGTTTTGGACAGGTAACTTTCTCCACTTCCATGAGAGCTGTTTGCATAAATAATATGGGAAACTTTAGCCAGCCCCTCTTTACTTACACTATTGGCAGCCCAGTGGACAGATAAGAAGTGTCATACTCTAAAAATATAAATCCACACTGTACAAATTGCAGCATATTTTGACATTCAGAAAATACATATCAATATAATAGGAGACAAAAACTGTCTATGTTACAATTTGTAGTTAATCAGGCAGGCCCTTGCACTATATGGTTGGGTGAATTTATACAGAAATATGACCACAAAAGAGGGATAGTGTGTATGGGTTTGGCAAAGTCAGCAGATAGAGTATTTATATCTGCTGACTTAGCATTTTGGGGAGGGTTACAAATGAGTTTGTGTCCCAAAAAATGGCCTCTTGCACTCTGCCTGAATTGGAAGACAACAAGAACATTCAGACACATTTTAGGCCGTGTTTAAGGTAAACACAAAAATATAGCTGCCAAAATACATTCTTAAGTTACTAGGCTAGGTGTGTATGGGCCCAGGATAGCATGCCTGGGAGGTTAGTGAAGGAAAATATGCATGTAGGCCAAAAAAAGAGCAGGAAAAGCTTACAGCATGCATGAGGACAAAGAGGACATTCACAGCATATTACATATGTTAATGTTAATTATGGAATCAAGAAATTAATACAATACATTAGCAAACATTAAATACATAGAATGTGATGTTAAAGGCAAAACCTTACCCAAATATAGTCCTTCTGCAAGACTTGAATAATGGCTGAGCAGGTGTCAGGAATAATGAGTCCCAGAGCTTTGGGGGAGATCCCAGTGGTAAACTTGAGGTCCTGGAGACTTCTCCCCGTCACCAAGTAACGTTGACAAGTTTTTGGCCCAAAAAATCCTCCTCCTTCTGTTCCTGGACTGGACTTGGGTCAAAGCAATAACTCCAAGACCAATAATAGCACGTTCTCTCCTCCAATTCCGCAACATGTCTGGTTGACGAACAGCTGTTCAGAAACGAACTGATAAGCAAGAACCGAAAAGCGTAAATCAATACTCACCAAACTTCTACTAACATGAAATTATCAGAAGGAGCCCAAAGGGTGGTGTCTGACAATTGAACTTCCTCTTAATCGCCTCATAGTACGTCTAGTATGTCACTACGTTCGTTTTTCTTGGCCAACAATTGTGTACCATTTGTATGCAAGACAAGTTCACGGCACACGCCCTTCGGACAAAAGTCTGATGCTTTGTCTACGGAAAATTTGATCATGTGTATGAGGCTTAAGAAGCAGAACAATGAGCCAATCAGTTCATGTGCTAACAAGATTCATGCTGATAGGAAGATAAAGAGTGACAATAAGATGAGCTCATAGTTGTCATTACTTCAGCTTTTACTGTCCAGTCATAGGCTGAAGCCAGTCCAGGATGACCTGGGCTCAGAAGAAGTGGATTAAATGATGCTGGCCATCATTCAACCCTTGAAATGAGAAATAGTGACTGAAAAAAAACTGCATGGGGAAATTTCTGAACTGAATGTAAATACTACTTATGTTTGTCTTGCTATATTTGGCTTGTGTTCTGCTTTAAAGAATAAGCCCTGGACACAAATGAGTATAATTAACTGTTGTCTACTCTCCCTGCAGAGGTGACCAGAACAAGGATACACCTCATAATTACTGCAATAACTATTGCAAATGGGAAGGTTTGGGAACTCTGGCAGAAGATCCTAAAATAGATAAAAGAAACAACAGGGTGGCAGGCTCAATAACATTACTTTTCTTATATGGATTATCATTCAAAAATGATCTTATACCTTTTTGCATGAGAAGAAAGTACTCAAATATCATTTACTTTTATAGTAAATATATTTTTTTATTTGCAGAAGTCAATGTTTGAGCTGTGGTTTTTGGCTTGTGATTAATGCTAATTCAAAAAATTCCAGTAGCTGGCACTTATAGTAAAAGTATTAGTGATTCAAGAATGTTATTTATAAGCTTCTCTGCTAGTTTGTTTTTAAAGTCTTTAGATGATTTAAAGGTTTAATAACTTTGGATGCACAGTTATAAGTGCAGACATAAACGTTCTTCATTTAAATGATACATTTGTAAAATAAAGCAAACAGTTGTTAATTTTTGTAAAAATGCAGATCAGCAGAACTTTGAATTACATTTATAGTTTGCAAAAACAATTTATCAGAAGCATCGGACATTTGTTTATATAAAGTACTGTGTTTGTTTTTGTTCATCCTTTGTTTCATCTCAGTGCTGCTAATCAGGCATGAGCCAAATGTACCTGGGTTTGGTTTGGTGCGGGTTCGGCAAACATTGCTAAAGTTTGGGTGCTGAACCTGAACCCCATTCAGTGTTGCCAACCCCCCACCCCCCGAAGGGAAATTTACAGGGTACAGGAGATGGTTAGAGGCTGCGGACATGACACAGGATGTGGTTAGAGGCTGTGAACATTGTACAGGAGGTGGTTAGAGCCTGTATACATGATACAGGAGGTGGTTAGAGGCTGCGGACAGGATACAGGAGGTGGAAAGAGGCTGCAGACATGATACAGGAGTTGGTTAGAGGCTGCGAACATGACACAGGAGGTGGTTAGAGGCTGCGGACATGATACAGGAGTTGGTTACAGGCTGCAGACATGACACAGGAGGTGGTTAGAGGCTGAAGGCATGATACAGGAGATGGTTACAGGTTGCGGACAGGATACAGGGGGTGGATAGAGGCTGCGGACATAATACAAGAGATAGCCAGAGATTGTACATCTGTGAATCTCACCAGGCACTGCTGCTCTTGTCTGGTAACTGCTGTGCCTCCTCAGTCCTCAAGTGTAGACATCACATAGCAGTAATGGATAGATGGTGCAGGGGTCCGGTCTCCGGGACCCTGTATGGTTGTGCTTACAGTGGCGTGGAGGTGGGAGTCCCCACAGGCTCCAGCGATGGTGCTTGGTGCAGGCCAGGGTTCGGTCTTCTGGTCAAGAGGCGTGCCTGCTGATGTGCTGTCGAGTGCCGACTATTCAGATATGGTGCCAGATGGCACCATGACATCACTAACTCACTGCCCATTCACCAGCCCCGTGGAAAATGGCCCAGCATTTATGAGCTTACCCGAGCCTGGCTGACTTTTGAACTGTGCATGCGGTTGTGCGACGTTGTACCGAAACAAAATATATGTCCTTTTTTCCTCGCAAATATAACTTTCTTTTGGTGGTAATTGATCAGCTCTGCGGGTTTTATTTTTTATGCTATAAACAAACAAAAGCGACAATTTTGCAAAAAACACAATATTTTGTGGTTTTTGCTATAATTAATATTCAATTTTTTTTTTTTAACAATTTTTTTCCTCAGTTTAGGCTGATATGTATTCTTAAACATATTTTTGGTAAAAAAAATCACAATAAGCCTATATTGATTGGTTTGCACAAAAGTGATAGAGTCTATAAAATAGGATATGGATTTATGTAATTTTTTTTATTATAATTTTTTCGTTTTTACTAGTAATGGTGGCGATCTGTGATTTTTATCAGGACTGAGACATTGCGGTGGACAGATCGGACAATTTTGACACTATTTTGGGACCATTGACATTTATACAGCGATCAGAGCTAAAAATACTCATTGATTACTGTATAAATGTCAGTGGCAGGGAGGGGGTTAACACTAGGGGGCGATGAAGGGGTTAACTGTGTTTCCTACATGTGTTTTAACTGTAGGGGGGTGGGACTGACTAGGGGAGGAGAGAGATCAGTGTTCATACTTAGTATGAACACCGATCCATCTCTTTTCCTCTGAGAGAACCGGGATTTGTGTGTTTACACACACAGATCCCAGTTCTTACTCTGTCACAAGCGATCATGGGTGCCTTGGCTTCGGAGACACGTGGTGGGCACGTGCACCTGCCTCCGGCGATGCGCTCGTGCCTGCTGTGATTTCTTAAAGGAGTAACGTACAGCGACGCCGATTTGCCCAGCCGAGCCAACATGCTGCAGTATAACTGTGGAGGCTGGTCGGCTAGTGGTAATGCCTTCTATGCATTAAGAAAAAAAAAACTTCTGTGTGCAGCAGCCCCCCAATACTTACCAAAACCCCATCTGGATCCAACAATGTTGCATGAGAGACTTAACTGTCCAGGACTCTCCCTCCTCACTGGCTCCCGTTGCTGTCAATCAATGTCAGTGAGCCAATAAGCAGAGAGGGGGTGGGGTCGAGCCACAACTTTCTGCCTGAATGGACACACAAACAGCGACTCTGCTCGGGTGCCCCCATAGCAAGCTGCTTGCTGTGGGGGCACTCAGCAGGGGGGAGGGGTCAGGAGCACCAGAGAGGGACCCAAGAAGAGGAGGATCTGGGCTGCTCTGCACAAAACCATTACTCAGAACAGGTAATTATAACATGTCTGTTATTTTTAAATGAAGAAAACAAGACTTTAGTATCACTTTAAAAATTCTAAATTATTTTAAATGCCATGCCTGGGTGATGCCTAAACCTTGCCTGTGAAATGGTGCATCTGTGCAATGTATGACATTTACAAAGAATAAAGTGTGTTTACATTTCCAGGCAAAATGACAGCTCCCAGCTGCTTCAATCTGGGGGATTACATTTACCTATACCAGACTCTTATCCTAGATGAGAGTCTGAGATAGATGCTAATGAGGATCCTTACAGCAGTGTCCTCGCACATTCTATACCAGACCCTTAGCGGGAATTTTAAGGGGGAACCTTATGCAAAAAAAGTATGGGTCTCCCCCCCCCCACAAAAAATACATAACAGTCCCTTACCTGAGCATGCTAGGATAAGGGCTACAGCATGCACCCCTCCTGAATCATAACAGGTCACATGTCCTCAACATGGGAATACATTGCCAGGGGGCAGATAAAGCTCCTTGTTGATGAGTACAAGGGCCTTTTCCCCACAACCTTGGTCAGGTAGTTGCGAAGGTCTGTGGGCAGGAAGCTTATCAGAATCTGGAAGACATGTTTAACAATAAGGAGGTCCTCAGATACTGGCACCACCATGTGAGTAAGGGATACATACTATCTCTATTTATTAAAAAAAAAATGTAAATAAAAACAAAAAACAAAAGAAAGGAGTGAAGTCTCCTGGGAGAAGTCATTGACCATATATCCCTACTGCTGGTCTCCTGCAGTGCTGTACATGCATGCACTCTAGCAACTGCTGCATGTAATTTCACAGGACAAGTTTTTTTTATTGTGAAAACATTGCAACATTCCTGTGCAGTGTGATTTCATAATGGTCAGTGTCCATTCTATGCAGGAGGTGACTGCACATGGCAAGATCACCAGGACTTATTTTAATGAAAGCTGCAGGTTTTAAAGCCACATTCAGGGATCTATCTGATTGCAGGGAAAATTATCCCTAAGTGTTTTTTTTTTACTTACATTACGCCACAGTTAGGTAACGCTACGGTTCTGAGCTTTCTCTTCTGTTTAATTCCTGAAAGGGTCCTTCTTTACGTGTCCATGTCAGTGCCTGCTTATTGTGGACATTTCCTACTGGATGTCCAGCGGTGGGGTCCTCTTAGGATCTAGAAGAGGATAATGTCATCACAGGAGACCTAGAATTCAGGGGGGCACTGCAGTGCTAGATCAATGATCCCCTTCACCAGAAATCAGTGGCAGAGAGGAACCTGGATGGGCGGGTTTAGGTAAGTATATCTCACTTCACAAGGCATGCGGAACAAAATATATTGTAGGATGGGTTCGATTTTGGTGAAAGAGAGGAAAAGTAAAATAAATAAAAAAATACAATGTCGTTTTAGTCGAGAATGAGGAATTAAAATATTGAATTTTTTTTTGTAAAAATATTTTAATATGTTAAAGCTTACATGAGATTTTTGGTATTTGGGTTTACATATTTTACCAAACTGGACCTTCTGGGCCTAGGGAATAGTCACTTTATCTTCACCTCTGCAATTATTCTGCCCTGATTCCAGTTATTTGATGTTTCATTTTCTAGAATAATTATTTACTTTGGATATCAGAGAATTGTGAGGTGCAAGTTTATCCATGATGTACCTGAAACCTAAAATGATATAACATGGCTTTGTGAATGCTCAAATAATCAAATCAATGATTACAGTAAATCATTCTCCTCCAGGTCTGAGTTTTCTCTTCTCTTCTGTTTACTTTCTGAAAGGGTTCTTCTTTATGTGTCCATGTCGGTGCCTGCTTGTTGTGGACACTTTCTGCTGGATTTCCAGTGGCAGGGTCCTCTTAGGATCTAGAAGAGAATAATGCCATCACAGGGTACCAGTGAGTTCCGGGGGGCACTGCAGCGCTGAAACAGTGGTTCCCTCCCGACACCAGAAATCGGTGGCAGTGAAGAACCTAGAGGGGTGGGTTTAGGTAAGTATATCTCAGTTCACAAGGCAAGAGGGACAAACTGTATTGAAGGATGGGTTATGCCGTATACACACGACCGGACTTTTCGACAGCAAAGGTCCGACGGAACGAATCCGTCGAACAATTCGATTGTGCGTGGGCTCCATTGGACCTTTGCTGTCCAAAAATAATCAAATTTTTCCACCGGATCCAGTTCCTATCGAGAAATCCATTTGTGTGTATACTAGTCCGACGGACAAACAAAATTACGCTAGGGCAGCTATTGGCTACTGGCTATGAACTCCCTTATTCTAGTCCAGTCGTATATCATCATGTTCAAATCCGTCAGACTTTGGTGTGATTGTGTGTGGCTAAGTCTGTTCATTCAGAAAGTCTGTGGGAACTCAGCCGAAATTCCATCTAGAAGACCGTCGGACCTAGTCCGTCGAAAAGTCTGGTCATGTGTACGCGGCATTAGATTTTGGTGGGAGAGAGGAAAAGTAAAAAAAAAAAAAAAATACAATGTAGTTTCAGTCTGGAATGGGGCTTTAAAATATAGATTTTTTTTTGTAAAAATATTTTAATATGTTAAAGCTTACATACGATTTTTAGTATTTGGGTTTACATATTTTACCAAACAAGACCTTCTGAGCCCATGGCATAGTCACTTTATCTTCACCTCTGAAATTATTCTGCGCTGAGCCCAGTTATTTGATGTTTCATTTTCTAGAACAATTATTTACTTTGTCTGGATACAGTCTCCTCTTCTGTTTACTTCCTGAAAGGGTCCTTCTTTACGTGTCCATGTCAGTGCCTGCTTGTTGTGGACATTTCCTACTGGATGTTCAGCGGTAGGGTCCTCTTAGGATCTAGAAGAGGATAATGTCTTCACAGGGGACCCACAAGTTCAGGGGGGCACTGCAGTGCTGGATCAGCGATCCCCTTCACCAGAAATCGGTGGCAGGGAGGAAACTGGAGGGGTGAGTTTAGGTAAGTATATCTCACTTCACAAGGCATGCGGAAACAAAATATATTGTAGGATGGGTTTGATTTTGGTGAAAGAGAGGAAAAGTAAAATAAATTAAAAAATACAATGTCGTTTTAGTCGATAATGGGGCATTAAAATATAGATTTTTTTTTTTTGTAAATATAATATTATAATATGTTAAAGTTTACATGAGATTTTTGGTATTTGGGTTTACATATTTTACCAAACTAGGCCTTCTGTGCCCATGGCATAGTCACTTTATCTTCAGCTCTGCAATTATTCTGCCCTGAGACCAGTTATTTGATGTTTAATTTTCTAGAATAATTATTTACTTTGTCTGGATATCCGAGAATTGTGAGGTGCACGTTTATGCATAATGTATCTGAAACCTGAATGATATAGCATGGGTTTGTGAATGCTCAAATGATGAAATAAATGACTAGAATAAATGCAGCCTATACAAGCTGCCGTGCTTGCAAGCCAAACCGTTTCATTGACTTTGTTAATCTGCCTGCCTTGAGGTGATACACGCAAAGAAGCAGTGATATTACAGGAAGTGACAGCTGAGCAGCATAGAAATAAATAACATTGACTATGGCAGCCCACCCAGGAAATGCTACATTCGTGTGTTTGCATTTGGTTCTGGTCTTCGTGAATTATTAACCACACGCACAGTTTACTTCACGTTGAGAACACTGAACTGAATGCTCTGCACTAGCTAAATAGTACTGATTCAATCTAAAATATTTGACCTGTAAACAAACTTTACATGAGAAAAATATGAGGGCTGACATTGCTGACTTTCTGCTGAAAATGTTAATTGCCTAGCTATTATGCCAACACATTGGCTTTAGTACTTTCTAAGTCACTGATCCAAAGCGAGTATGAAGATCTAAACACCTTACCTGCTTACTTTTTATAAGGCAGAGGCACAATTTACTGAATCAAGATGATTAGTGTGTCAATCAGGACATTTTTACCCCAAATACTGTTTTGACCCTGAGAGTCATTTTAACCCCAAGGGCCCTGAAGGCCGTTTTGACAATGAGTGCCCTTTTGACCCCAAAGGCTGCTTAGACCCTGAGGGCCATTTTTACCCCAAAGGTTGGTTTGACTCTGAGGGCCATTTTAACGATTTCACCATTTGCCCTCCAGAAGATTTACCCCCCCGACCAGACCATTTTTTGCAAAACGGCACTGCATTATTTTAACTGTCAATTGCGTGGTTGAGTTCCCTAAATAAAACTGAGGTAATTTTTTTTCCCCACAAATAGAGCTTTCTTTTAGTGGCATTTGAACACCACTGCGGTTTTTATTTTTTGCGCTATAAACTAGAAAGAGACCGTCAATTTTGAAAAAAAAAAAAAACAAACAATATTTTTTACTTTCTGATATGAAATATATCCAATAAAATTTTTTTCAAAATCAATTTTTTTCATAAATTTAGGCCAATATGTATTCTGCTACATGCTTGTGGTGAAAAAAAAAAATCCCAATAAGTGTATATTGATTGGTTTACACAAACGTTATAATGCCTACTAACTATGGGATATATTTATGGATTTTTTTTTATACTAGTAATGGCACAATGCAGGAAGAAAGCCACTGTAGGGAACACTTGCTGCTGCTGCCACTTTCTTGCTGAGCAGCTGAGAGAGACACCATAAGGTTGCAGTGAAGGGGGTAAAGTGGTGTGTGGCCACAAATTTGCTGGAGCTATCTAATGTTGTGCTGCCCAGGAGAAGAAGGCTGCTGCTGCCATCACACTCTGTGCAATGCTACATGTGATGGGGACAGTCCCGGAAGCAGGCTGGTGTGTGAAAAAGAGACAGAGCTGCTGCTGAATGGATCCCTGCCATAGCTGACCACAATTGGGTGAGAACTCTGAGAAGCAAAGAGATTGAGAACCTTCTTCCTGGGAAAGTGTGATTTTTATGCCCATTGAGATTGTACTAGAGAGCACTCCCACCCCTTGTAAGGAAGGAAAAGAGGGACCATCTCAGCAGAATTGAAAACTGGGGCTCTTATACCAACTTAGGACTGTCTTTATGCCCTGTTGCTAGGTGAAATGCAGTTATGTTAATCACTCTTAGAATACTGCAGGTGTTTAAAGAGGTTGTAAAAAAAAAGAAAAAAGAAAAAAAAGAAAAACCCTGTAAGACAAAGGCATAATGAGCTAGTATGCATCGCATTACCTTAGAACGAAGCCCGCACACCACTGAGACAGCTGACATTTTCTCTGGAGTTTCTTCCAGGTTTGCAGGCTCCGCTGCTGTGATTTGCCGGAGCCACGATAACGTCACTCCCACGCGTGCGCGCAGAAGCTGACATTCGTGGCACAGGGCTCGGAAGGAACTGCACCCATGGCCCATCCTTCAGAGTGCATGTGCCAGTGATGTCACTGGCTGCATGTTACATAGTTACATAGTAGGCGAGGTTGAAAAAAGACACAAGTCCATCAAGTCCAACCTATGTGTGTGATTTTAGGTCAGTATTACATTGTATACCCCTGTATTTTGTGGTTGTTCAGGTGCTTATCTAATAGTTTTTTGAAATTATTGATGCTCCCCTCTAAAACCATTGCCTGTGGAAGGGAATTTCACATCCTAACCACTCTCACACTAAAGAACCCTCTACTCAGTTTAAGGTTATACCGCTTTTTTTTCATTTTAGTGAATGGCCGCATGTCTTATTAAATTTCTTACGCGGAAAAGTTTTATCCCTATTGTGGGGTGACAGTACGATATTTGTACATTGAAATCATATCCCCTCTCCAGCATCACCTCTCCAAAGAGAATAAGTTCAGTGCTCGTAACCTTTACTTATAACTAATGTTCTCCATACCCTTTATTCGTTTTGTTGCCCCTCTCTGGACCAGCACATCCTTCCTGAGGACTGGTGCCCAGAACTGGACAGCATACTCCAGGTACGGCCGGAACAGAGTCTTATAGCTTGGGAGAATTATTGTTTTATCTCTGGAGTTAATCCCTTTTTAATGCATGGCAGCTTGCAGCAGCTTGGGACTGCATGTCATTGCTGAGTCTATCATCTACTAGGACCCCCAGGTCCCTTTTCATCCTAGATTCCCCCAGATGTTCTCCCCCCAATTAGTAGAATGCATTGGTATTTTTTCCACCCAAATGCATTATTTTACATTTTTCTACATTATACCACATTTGCCATGTAGTTGCCCACCCCATTCATTTGTTCAGATGTTTTTGCAAGGTTTCCATATCCTGCGGAGGAGTTATTGCCCTGCTTAGCTTAGTATCCTCTGCAAATAAAGAGACTGAACTGTTTACCCCATCCTCCAGGTCGTTTATGAATAAATTAAATAGGATTGGTCCCAGGACAGAACCTTGGGGGACCCCACTTTCCACCCCTGACCATTCCAAGTATTCCCCATTTATCCCTACCCTCTGAACTCGCCCCTGTAGCCAGTTTTCAATCCATGTACTCACGCTATGGTCCATGCCATCTGACCTTACTTTGTACAGTAAGTGTTTATGGGGAACTGTATCAAATGCTTTTGCAAAATCCAGATACACCACATCTACGGGCCTTCCTTTATCTAGATGGCAGTTCACCTCTTCATAGAAGGTTAATAGATTGGTTTGGTAAGAATGATTCTTCATGAATCCATACTGATTACAGCTAATAATAAAGTTGGCATTGCTAAAATCTTGTATATAGTCCCTTATCATCCCCTCCAAGAGCTTGCATACAAGTGATGTTAGGCTAACTGGTCTGTAATTCACAGGGATGTATCTTGGCCCCTTTTAAATATTGGTGCTACATTGGCTTTTCTCCAATCAGCTGGTATCATTCCAGTCAGTAGACTGTTCGTAAAAATTAGGAACAATGGCCTGGTAATTACTTCACTGAGTTCCTTAAGGACCCTTGGGTGCAAGCCATCTGGTTCCGGTGACTTATTAATGTTTTTTAAGTCTATTTCTAATTCTGTCCTCTGTTAGCCTTGAGGGTGCTTCCTGTGTTTAAATTGAGCATCGGAATGGGGAAGAAAAGGAATTTAAGTGACTTTGAACGTTGCATGGTTGTGCCAGATGGGCTGGTCTGACTATTTCAAAAATTGCTGATCTACTGGGATTTTCACGCACAACCATCTCTAGAGTTTACAGAGAATGGTCCAAAAAAGAGAAAATATCCAGTAAGCGGCAGTTGTGTGGACAAAAATGCCTTTTTGATTTCAGTGGTCCGAGGAAAATAGGCAGATGATAGATTTAAGATGTTAGAAAGGCAACAATAACTCAAATAACCACTCGTTACAACCAAGGTATGCAGAATAACATCTCTGAACACACAACACATCGAACCTTGAAGCAGAAGGGCTACAGTAGCAGTAGACAACACTTGGCGAACAAGAAACTGATGCTACAATTCGCACAGGCTCAACAAAATTTGACAATAGAAGATTGCAAAAACATTACCTGGTCTGATCAGCTGTGACATTCAGATGGTAGGGTCAGAATTTGGCGTAAACGACAGAAAAGCATGAATCCATCCTGCTTTGTATCATTGATCCAGGCTACTGTTGGTGGTGTAATGGTGTGGGGGATATTTTTTGGCACACTTTGTACCAATTGAGTATCATTTAAATGCCACGGCCTACTTGAGTATTGTTGCTGACTATGTCCATCCCTTGATGACTACAGTGTTCGCATATTCTGATGGCTACTTCCAGCAGGATAATGCACCATGTCATAAAGCTCAAATTATCTCAAACTGGTTTCTTGAACATGACAATGAGGTCACTGTACTCCAATGGCCTCCAAATTCAACTGGATCACAATCCAATAGAGCACCTTTGGGATGTGGTGGAATGATGGGAGATTTGCATCATGAAAATCTCATCTTGTTGAAAAGGCAATAGCTGTGGGGGGACGAGCTGATGGAGAAAATAAAATACAGTTGTTAGGTGGGGAGTTTTTTTAGGAATCGCCTAAAAATGGACAGAGTAAAAGATAGACAGATTTGGGTAAGTAGTTCTAGAGGATGGGAGAAGCTCTGAGGAAGTCTTGGAGGCGGACATGGGCAGAGATGATGCAGGAGCTGTAAAGCCTGAGGTCTTGGGAGTAACGAAGAGAATGATTTGGTTGGTATTTTGAGACAAGGTTAATGATGTAGCTGGGAGTTATGGGTGGCTTTATAAGTTGTTGTTAGTATTTCAAATGTTATTTGTTGGATGAGTGGAAGCCAATGGAGGAATTGGCAGAGAGGGGTAGCAGACACTGAAGGGTAAATAAGGTTTATCATGTCTCTCCATATATTTTGGAGTGCTGGGTTGGTTCTACTCTGCTTGCACTTGACAAAAAAAGGAAGAGCTAAGTACTATCTGGTTGAAGGTCTATGTATCCTGCTTCTGTCGGAATGAAACTTTCGGGTAAACAGTATGATAGGGGATCACTTGTTAGTATGAATAATAATTTAGTACTGTGTATAAATTTTAGTTTGAGTTGGTGAGGTCTGTAAACAACAGTTTTTTTCAGCAGTCTGTACACTGTACGTCTAAGCTCCACCTGCTGGCAAAAATTACAAAATATGAACATATCATTATACTGTATAATTACCATAATTGAATTTAAAAAAAAGAATTTAAAAAAATTATTTTTTGTCATGAGAATAAAAAAAACACGATTTACAAAACCGCTATACATTTTCCTTTAAAATAATACATACTAAAAATGTTCTATGCCTTTCTCCTCTAACACTGCACATCATATCAGTGTACATTGCAAAAGTTTACAGCACATGAGAGATAGGTAAGGTGTATGCGCACAAAAAAATATTCAAAGAAAGGAAATTACAAAATGAAAAAAAAAGCCCCAGAGATAATGTAAGTAGAGATATATATGTGTACTGCAACCTACAAATGTAAAATAGAATATACAACCACAGCAGGTTTACAACGCTGAAATCAGTCATGGGTGAAATACATACACCAACATGTCACATTTTCCTGATGTATGGATGTAGTAAACCTCAAACAAAGCTCTCTATAAAGATATTACCTGTCTCTCTGCAAAACAATATGTAAAAATTATAGAGCACAACAACAGGGTTGGGGGGAAGGGGGTATTCAGCTGGTTCAGGGGATTCTTTACACAAGACATAGCTAAATATTTATAAAAAAAAATTGTGTTACATTTATTGGATTAAAAAGGATTTTAATGTAAGATCAATGATTGGATGGTTGAATGATAACCAAAGCAAGGTATAGCATGACAAAGGGTAGCTCCCCAAAGAAACCAATAATCTGATTTCTATTTATTGTAGTCAGATCTGTTAAAGAGTTATGCCTCGTACACACGATCGGACTTTCCACCAAGAAAACCCGGCAATTTTGTCTGAAGGGCATTGGCCCAAACTTGTCTTGCATACAAACGGCCACACAATTTTTGGCCAACAATTACGAACGTAGTGACATAATAGACATACTACGTGGTTTTCAGTTCTTTAGCTCCACCCTTTGGGCTCCTTCTGTTAATTTCAGGTTAGTAGAAATTTGGTGAGTGTCGATTCACGCTTTTCTTTTCGCGTTTTTAATTTAGCGCTTTTCAGTTCATGCTTTTCATTTCGTGATTTTCATTCTGTTTCTGAATGGCCGTTCGTCATCTAGACATGTTATAGAATTGGAGCAGATACCATGTTATTTATTATTGACCTTGGAATTATTGCTTTGACATAATTTTTTTGGTTGAATAATGATTTGATTTGGTGTATTTTCTATATTTTTGGATGCATAGAATGCAGTTTTTGGGTAAGTTCTACTGGCAGATAGCATCAGGGCCGTCTTTAATTTGGATTGGGCCCTGGGCAAACATTTTCTTGGGCCCCCCCCCCTCCATTCTGAGACATAAAAAAAATAGCAGGCAGACTCAAAATCAGTTTACTGTAGCAGATCACGCAGTGATTGCAATTGTTTGCCAGAGGTTACAGCCTATCCTTACTGCTCGCTGGCTGGTTGCTAGAGGTTACAACACATAATTTCTGCTTGTCGATTGGTTGCTAGAGGTTAATGCACATCATTACCACTTACTGATTGGCTACTAGAGATTAAAGCAGATCACTACTGTTCGCTGATTGGTTGCTACAGGTTAATGCATATTATTACCTCTCACTGAGCAATGGAGCAATCCTAAATAATTGAGCAAGTAAAGGGGCACATTAATACACACACATACTACAGGAGAGTGTCAGAGAGTGCAGACATATTACAGGAGAGGTTCAGAGACTGCAGACACTGCAGGAGACAATCAGAGACTGCGGACATACTGCAGGAGATTACCAAAGACTGGGGACATACTACAAGATACAATCAGAGACTACGCACATACTGCAGGAGATTACCAAAGACTGGCGACATACTGCAGGAGACAATCGGAGACTGTGGAAATACTACAGGAGACAATCAGAGACTGACGACATACTGCAGGAGACAATCAGAGACTGGCGACATACTGCAGGAGACAATCAGAGACTGGCGACATACTGCAGGAGACAATCAAAGACAGCGGACATACTGCAGGAGACAATCAAAGACAGCGGACATACTGCAGGAGACAATCAAAGACAGCGGACATACTGCAGGAGACAATCAGAGACTGGCGACATACTGCAGGAGACAATCAGAGACTGGCGACATACTGCAGGAGACAATCAGAGACTGGCGACATACTGCAGGAGACAATCAGAGACTGCGGACATACTGCAGGAGACAAAGACTGCGGACATACTGCAGGAGACAATCAGAGACTGCGGACATACTGCAAGGGACAATCAAAGACTGCGGACATACTGCAGGAGACAATCAGAGACTGCGGACATACTGCAGGAGACAATCAGAGACTGCGGACATACTGCAGGAGACAATCAGAGACTGCGGACATGCTACAGGAGATGGTCAGAGAATTTTCAGCAATGCACAGCTTGACAGTTGAATAACACAGCTCAGGGTTTAAGCAGTCAGGCATTTTATGGGTGCAAGGACATACCTGGGCAGCCAAACTCACTACATACATTTAGAGGGATTCCATTCTCTGCTCTCACTACAACAGCCGGGGGCTCCACTGATGCTTTGTAGGGGGGCCCCGTTACCCGTGAATTGGGGCCCCAATGAAGGTTTTGTAGAGTGCACAGAGGACAAGAGGACTGGAGGCTGTATTCCTGCGCTAGCCAGCTGAGGGGGCGGGGCCGGGAGCTCCACTGACGCTCTGACCCCACCCCCATGCCGCCTGTATGCTCGGAACAGAGCGGCTGTAGTGAGAGCCAGTGATAGGAGCGGGAGCGTCAGTGGAGCTCCTGGCCCCGCCCCCTCTATACTGGCTGGGGAATACAGAGGTCCGGGGGCGGGGCCACTCCCACTCCGATCACTGGCTCTCACTACAGCCGCTCTGTTCCTAGCATACAGGCTGCATGGGGGCGGGGTCAGAGCGTCAGTGGAGCTCCCGGCCCCGCCCCCTCTCAGCTGGCTAGCGCGGGAATACAGCCTTCCGTGTCCTCTGTGCACTCTGCAAAACCTTCATCGGGGCCACAATTCGTGGGTAGCAGACAGTGCGGGCCCCCCTACAAACATTGGGCCCAGGGCAGGTGCCCCGTTTGCCCTGCGCTAAAGACGGCCTTGGATAGCATGTCTAATTGTATTTGTTTTCTTTTTTTAATGCACAATAAAAAAAATTCTGTAGAATAATACTTGGTTTTGTGTTTTACTTAAAACGACAGTTTGGGAGTAGGCAGTTACCTTTAAAAAATGCAATGTAAATTTAACAAGGGACACCAACATAGTTGTATCTTTGATCATATAAAATACGGGATAATGGTGTTGTGGTAACCTCCGCCCCCCCCCCCAAAAAAAAAAGAAGCATAATAATATTATTCTTGATATCACTAGAAAAAAAAAAAGCCTTTGAAAATTAATTTGCAGTAACTCCATCAGTATCACCAGCAAAGCAACTTCATTATTATCCCATTAAAAAAGAAGAGAATGTTCGCTGCATTTCGAGATTTCATAATTTACCACGTCACAAACTTTAATTCTCCATTATGAATGCTAGTTTACAAGACCGACCGCTTCTGATTCCGAGCATGCGTGTTTGTACTTTGGATTTTTGTCTGACGGACTTGTGTACACACGATCAGAAAATCTGACAACACACATTTGTCCACGGAAAATTTGAGAAACTGCTAGCCAACATTTGTTGGTGCAAAGTCTGACAACAATTGTCCGATGGAGCATACACGCGGTCAGATTTACCATCAACAGCTTTTCGTCGAACATTTCCCGTCGGAAAGTCCGATCGTGTGTACGTGGCTTAACTTTTGTTTGAAAAAAACATTCTGGGTGATCAATGTACATTGCAAGGATTTTAACAAACTTTGTTGCAGATTCCTACCTGTTTCTGCTCTGAATTACAAGCTGTATGTTCTTGAATGTCTTTTGGATACCGATTTTTTTCTTTATTGATCAGCTGATGCACTTGCAAGGCTCGAATGAGGAGAGTAGCAGGGTCTGCATCTCTTTAGATTTGATGAATCCTTTAGGAGCATCTCACCAAAATTGAAATTTGTGTTGCAGGAGTGACTAAAATCTCACTTGTATCAGTGCAGAGTTCTGGGAAAATCAGTTAGCAAGTCACACAAGCAGGAAGTTTAATTTCTGGGGTTGTTCCATACACTACTAGCTATGTACAGAAAGCCTTTAGGCAGGGCTGTAAATAAGGGGGTACCACCAGTCCTCCTGTACGGGGCTTGGGCCAGCAGGGGGGCTCAGGCAACAAGGTGAATCAAATGCGGGCAGGAGGGCAATTGGTGCAGCAGGGGGCCATTAATGGAACCAATCCCCTGTAAGGCTCTCTCTGCGGTAGCTGAAAGCCAACAGGAGAGAGAGGAGCAGAAGCCAGCTTTCAGCTGCTGCAGAGAGAGCCATACAAAGGACTGATCCAGTAATTGATCCACCAATCACTCTCCCTGTGCACCATAAGTTTCCCCCTTCTGCCCATCCCACCCTGTGTGCCCCATATCCCTGCAGTGCTGATGGCTTTCATCTTTTCCTTCCTGGCACCAGCTGCAAGCATACAATAGGATCTTTCAATATTAAGAGTGGGGGAAAGGTCTGGTAAATATGTCATATTTATCAGCCCCTTCCATTCCCGAATGAACACAATGAGTGATCAGTACTGATCACTCACTATGTTCATTCATAACTTAAGCATTGACTGTATGAGGCCCTGTGTCAGGTTGTATGTACGGGGCCCTGTGATTTTGAACAGCAGCCCTGCCTCTATGTAGCCATATTGCATTGAATTTTACAGAAAATTACCTCACTGCAGATTGAAAAGGAAAGGTAATTTTTAATAACATTAAATTACAATATAATGTGTGTGTCACAATTGTATATGCTATATTAATTTTTTATTTGTTGTATTTTTTTCCCATGAAAGTGGAGTTGCCATTTAAAGAGAATTGTGACAAAGGATAGATTGTTTTGAAAAAGAATGTTGCTAAGGGGCACTATGAAAGTGGGTGATAAGTGCTGTCAATAGTCTAAATATAGGAAAATATAAATCCATTGCTAAAAATCAGTCAATGTACAATTTCTTTTGGTTACTATTACCTGCATCATTTGACATAACTTATTTGGATTATAGTTGAGCTGTAAATAAAGTTTCTGAAAAGCTGAAAAACTATTTTAATCCTTTCTCACTTGTTTTCCTTGACCAAGAAGCATTTTATTAAATTCAGTATTTAGTTTAGATATGGCAATTTTAAAGCTTAACCGCTTGCTGACCAGCTCACAATGATGTACATTGGCACAATGGCATGGCTGCTCAAATGGGCTTCAAATTGCAGGCTAGTGGGCGCGCGTGCACTGTGTGAGAGTGCCCGTGGGTCCCGCGGACTCGATGTCCACTGGTGGCCCACGATCGTGACACAGAGAGGCAGAATGGAGAGATGCCTGTGTAAACAAGGTATTTCCCTGTTCTGCCTAGAAACTTGATAGGGATCTATTGCTCCCAGTGATTGGGAGCAGTGATCTCTGCCATGTTCTAGTTAGTTCACCCCCCCCTACAGTTAGAACACACTGAGGGAACACAGTTAACCCCTTGATCACCCCCTTGTGTTTAACCCCTTCCTTGCCATTGTCATTTACACAGTAATCAGTGAATTTTTATAGCACTGATCGCTGTATAAATGTCACTGGTCCCAAAATAGTGTCAAAAGTGTCTGATGTGTCCGCCGCAATGTCTCAGCCATGATAAAAATTGCAAATCGCCTTTATTACTACAAAAAAAATTATAATACAAATGCCATAAAATCTATCCCCTATCTTGTAGTTGCTATAACTTTTGTGCAAACCATTTAATATACACTTATTGTGATTTGTTTTTACCAAAAATATGTAGAATAAGAATACATATCGGCCTAAACTGAGGAATACATTTAATTTTTTTATATTTTTTTGGGGGATATTTATTATACCAAAGAGTAAAAAAAAAAGACATTTTGTGGTTTTTGATTATAGGGAAAAAAATAAAAACCGCAGAGGTGATCAAATATCACCAAAAGAAAGCTCTATTTGTGGGAAAAAAAGGATGTCAATTTTGTTTGGGTGCAATGTCGCATGACCGGGCAATTGTCAGTTAAAAGTGAAGCAGTGCCGTATCGCAAAAAGTGCTCTGGTCAGGAAGAGTGTTAATCCTTCCGGGGTTAAACCAGTGTATGTAAGTATGTACCATACTTGTGACATCCCCATGGAAGCTGGAAACCACTCTAGTATGCTCCTCTACTACAGTGATTTCCACTAGCTCCCACCGGCTACCCTGCTGCATTTTAAACACAATAGGTCACTGTAAAAAATGCCATGCCTTGGATTTGTTCTGTTTCTGAATCTTTGTATTTATTTTTCAAAAATTAATCAAAATGATTTAATACAAATTTGGCATGCTGCCTAGACTTCAGCTTTAATTGCCTTTTCCTAGCATTGATTTTTATGTTAGTCGATATCCTCCTCAATACCCTCTTCGATCTATTGATATTTAGGAGCCACTTTAGGAGTACTAAATTTCAATGCAGCTATGAGTTTTCAACCACAACTGAAGGAAAAACATTCAAAGAAACACAAAGCCAAGCAGATCGAACATAGATGAAATTAACATCTGAAAACTCATCTATGCCACTCTATGTACAAAAAGGCCTTGGGACTTGCCCAATGTATTTCAAACACTACAGAACATCTACACACAGCATGTTCTTAAAGAAAAGAAATCGATGGATTGCAGCATATGGTTTGTCATACCTTTCCTCTTTGTTATAGCTTCGTTCCCCTGTATGCATTTGTTCTGTATGTTGTTGGATACTCAGCTCAAGCAGTGCTGCTGAGTCTCTTCTACATTTATTTTTAGAGTTTGTCAGAAGAAATATGGAAATCCCAAAATACAAACCCAGCACAAGTACCTGGTATATATCACCTATTTCATCTCCTGATAGCTTCATTTGCTTAACAATTTATAGATTACATAAGCGTAACCTGGAAGTTTTCTACTGTTTGAAGACAAAATAGTAGACATCTAATATCTACCAGGATATCTGGCATCTGTGTCAGGTGTCAGAAAATCATATGTGTGTCTGGGAGAGTTACAATAAAGGCATTACTAAAGTATTTTAAATGCAGCCAATCTGAAATTTCAAATTATTTTTCCTTTAACAAACAAGCTGTCCAGAGAAAGTGGTAGTTAGGGGGTTGAGAAAAACCATTTAACAATGACAGAGCTACCTACAATGGTCAGCTTTTATTTAACCACCTGACCACCAGAAGGTTTTATCCCATTCATGACCAGACCATTTTTGCTATTTAGCACTGTGCTACTTTAACTGGCAATTGCTTGGTCACGCAATACTACTGTACACAAATTAAATGTTGTGTATTACTTTTGTTTCATTTTTGTGTTTAATCACCATTGTTTGTTTGTTTGTTTTTTTTATAATTTGCTATATAAACAAAAACCAAAATACTTAACCACTTTCAGACCGGACCATTTTGCTGGTCAATGACCAGAGGTCTTTTTACAATTTGGCACTGCGCTGCTTTAACTGGTAATTGTGCGGTCATGCAATGTTGTACCCAAACAAAATTTGCGTCCTTTTTTTCCCACAAATAGAGCTTTCCTTTAAAGGTATTTGACTGACTCTGCGATTTTTATTTTTTGCGCTATAAACGTAAAAAGACCGCAAATTTTGAAAAAAAATTATATTTTCTACTTTTTGTTATTAGAAAAATCCAATAAACTCAATTTTAGTCATACATTTAGGCCAAAATGTATTCAGCCACATGTCTTTGGTAAAAAAAAAGTCAATAACTGTAAATTTATTGGTTTGTGCAAAAGTTGTCACATCTACAAACTAAGGTAATTTTTTTTTTTTTTTACACAAAGTTGTCACTAAATGATATATTGCTCACACATGCCATGGTTATATGTGGAATTGTACCCCAAAATACATTCTGCTGCTTCTCCTAAGTACGGGGATACCACATGTGGTCGACTTTTTGGAAGCCTAGCCGCGTACGGGGCCCCGAAAACCAAGCACCGCCTTCAGGATTTCTAAGGGCATACATTTGTAATTTCACTCTTCACTACCTATCACAGTTTTGAAGCCCATAAAATGCCAAGATGGCACAAAACACCCACAAATGACCCCATTTTAGAACGTAGACACCCCAAGCTATTTGCTGAGAGGCATGTTGAGTCCATGGAATATTTTATATTTTGCCACAAGTTGCGGGAAAATTACAAACTTTTATTTATTTATTTATTTATTTCACAAAGTTGTCACTAAATGATATATTGCTCACACATGCTATGGGCATATGTGAAATGACACCCCAAAATAAATTTTGCTGCTTCTCCTGAGTACGGGGATACCACATGTGTGGGATTTTTTGGGAGCCTAGCCGTGTACGGGGCCCCGAAAGCCAAGAACCGCCTTCAGGCTTTCTAAGGGCATACATTTTTTACTTCACTCCTCACTACCTATTACAGTTTTGAAGGCCATAAAATGGCAAGATGGCACAAAACCCCCACAAATTACCCCATTTTAGAAAGTAGACACCCCAAGCTATTTGCTGAGAGGCATGTTGAGTCCATGGAATATTTTATATTTTGCCACAAGTTGCGGGAATATTACAAACTTTTTTTTATTTTTATTTTTTTTTCACAAAGTTGTCACTAAATGATATATTGCTCACACATGCTATGGGCATATGTGAAATGACACCCCAAAATAAATTTTGCTGCTTCTCCTGAGTACGGGGATACCACATGTGTGGGATTTTTTGGGAGCCTAGCCGTGTACGGGGCCCCGAAAACCAAGCACTGCCTTCTGGATTTCTAAGGGTGTAAATTTTTGATTTTACTCCTCACTACCTATCACAGTTTTGAAGGCCATAAAATGCCAAGATGGCACAAACCCCCCCCAAATGACCCCATTTTGGAAAGTAGACACCCCTAAATTTAGGGGTACACTAGTGAGACTCACAGGTAAAAAAGCACCTAGGCTGTCAGCGACTGTATCAAAACGCTACAAAAAAAACTGTTAGCGATCGCAGGGATCAGGCCTGACTCTGCGAACGCTGCAGTTATGTGTGTTGTGTTTTGTAAGTGACAGTGATCGATCGATACTGCACTTGGGTGGGCTGGTCTGGGCTTGGCGGAGGGGCTAAACGCAGGTGCTAGCAGGTATCTGGGCTGATCCCGCTAACAATGCGTTTTGGGAAACCTAAACTGCTGGCGACGCTAATATAGATCTGATCAGATACTATATTACTAAGGGAGGTGTATGCTTTGTGCGTGGGTGTTAGCGGTACTGGCACTAACCTGACGCTGCCTGGGGCGACGCAGACCTTATCTGACCCTCAAACTTATATCACCCGCCGGGTGATCAGGGGGTTAAACCTTTATTAGGTAATAAATGGCGGGTGCCCTGAAACTATAAAAAAATAACTAACCAACCAGCGTCACCTGTAACAGTTATATGGTGATCACTGGTGAAAGGGTTAACTAGGGGGCAATCAGGGGGCTTTATGCGGTAGTATATGGGGGTCCCTGGTGCTATAAAAAGCTGCGGCGAACCTAAATACCTACCTGCCTAACTAGCGTCACCTGTGACACTAATACAGCGATCAGAAAAACGATCGCTTATTAGGCTGGGTTCACACTGGAGCGATGCGGGAACGCCACGAATCTGCGGCGGGTTCCCGCATCACACTGCCCTATGCGAACTGCTGGGAGTGTCAGTGAAATGTTAATGACACCCCCAGATCAGTTCGCATATCGCAGTGCGATCTGCAAACTCGGACAGGAATCGGATCGCATGGTGTGAACACCCATGCGATCCGATTCTGCTGAGGACCAAAAAAAGGGTCCCGTGCGAGTTTGCGGCGGGTGCGACGCGAATTCAGCCATACTATCTGTATGGCTGAACTCGAATCGCACAGAGATCGGATGTGATTTGCACTGCAGTGCGGTGCGAATCACATCCGTTCTCATAAACCGCTGCAATGTGAACCCAGCCTTAGTGACACTGGCGACGGGGGGTGATCACGGGGTTAAACCTTTATTGAGGGGGTTAGGGGGTACCTTAGAACTAAAGGGGGCTAACCCTAACTGCCCTAACAGTTATTACAGTCACAAATGACACCAATGCAAAAAAAAATGCAATTGGTGTCACTGTGACTGGGGGTGCAGGGGTGATTGGGGGGGGTGATCGGGGGGTGAAGGGGGGGTGAGAGTGTGCCTGGCATGTTCTACTGTGTAGTGTAGTGTTGGTGCAACTCACTGATCCTCTCTCCTCGGTGCCGGAACGAAAAATACCGACACGGAGGAGAGATTACATCACTTCCTCTGCCTGTGTTTACATTACAGGAGAGGAAGTGATGTCATGCTGCACTTCCATTCGTCAGGAGCGATCGCGAGGGGGTGGCCATGAATGAATGGCCGCCCCCTCATCCCGGATTGCTCCTGAACGGATTCCGACCGCCGCTGGCACCGGGGGGGGGCCCGATCGGGCCCCCCACGCGCGGGAAGGCAGGGACGTACAGGTACGCCCATATGCCTGCCCGTGCCATTCTGTCGACGTACATCGTCGTGCGGCGGTCGGCAACTGGTTAAATAAAAAAAAACTTTATCTCAGTTTATTAGAAAATTTTGCAAACAGATAATCTTTGTTCAGAAATTTAGGCCAAAATTTAGTCTGCTAGCTAAATTTCTTTGGTAAAAATAACCCAAATCATTGTATATTATTTAGTCTGTGTGAAAGTTATAGGGTCTACAAACCATGGTATATAAATAATTATATATGTGAAAATGTATCAATCCTGATGTACTTGCATCTCTTGTCTAGAGGCCATAAAATGCCAGGACAGTACAAATACTCACCAAATGACCCTCTTTTGGAATTTAGACAGTCCAAGGTATTTAGTAGGAGCCATGATGAGTTTTTTGAAGTTGCAATTTTTTTTATTTTAGAAAATTAAATAAAGATTTTCTTTTCACTACTTTTTTACATACTGTCCCTGGTGCAGTACAGCGTCATCATATGACTGGTGTGGCAGTGCTCAGGGACACTGATACACTCATTAGAGTAGTTCAGTGACCCCATAGTGACACTGTACCACTATTTTTGCTTATAACAGTGATGATCACTGTTATAAGCAATAGTTTTCACTGCCATGAATGGTTTTCAGCTTGCTTGTTATTGTGATATGAGATTGACTACAACTAATCACATGGTACAGGGTACTGTAATTGGCCCAGGTACCGTGTGATAGCTGTGGGCCAATCACAGCATCACAAGAGTAAGCAAGAAGTCATTCATGACTATAGTGCTTACATATAATCATGTGATTGCTATGATTTTTCATAGCATTCACGTGATACCCTGGCCACTCACTCACAGAGGCTGGGTACCGAGCACTGTGTTTACTGGAAACAGCAGTCATGGGATCGCACTGATGCATACACCAAGGGGACGTGCCAGTACAACATACAGTTAAAATGCTTAGCCTGCAATTGCCACCTGCTCATAGTAAAAGTACTGTAGGCGGGCGGCAAGTGGTTAAATAGTTAAAACATTTATCCTAAAAGGAAAAAAGCTGTTTATATACCTGCTTAAAAAGTTTAAGCCTGCCTATTTTGACACTGTAACACACATCCTGGATTTTTTTTACATACTTTGTCCCGCATTGTCCCGCATTACAAGCCTTCTGACAACCAGTGCTAATGATAATCCATCATTTAATGGATCTTTCCTTTTTCGATTATCCAGCTGCTATATTTCTTAAGCTTACAGCCATGTCCCGAAATAGATGCAAGAAATCCCTGCTGATTCACCTATTAAGCAAAGCCAGTGCTTGAATCCCTAGTGACTGGAAAAGCCCAAACCCACCAACTGTAAGAAAATGGTTTGTCAAGTGAATGACATCCAAGAGATGAAATACCCTACAGTGGCCCTCAGAGAAGAGCTCTCTGACTGAAAGGTTGTTCCTATCTCAGCCTTTCTTCCTGTGCTCGAGCTGGACTTTGATGGTCAATGGAAAAACTCTCTGACCGGTCGGGTAGTCAAGACACCATACACAAGGTGTGGATGATTAAGAATACAAAGGTTTATTCCAGCTTCACAGAATAATATGCAATACACAAAAAGGGGTCGTATAGGGGGAAGGTCCCATGAACAACCAATCACATTTAAGCATTATGTTATACAATTAATTAATATTAACCTAAAAGATATTCATAGTATTATTGTATTTCTGCCTAGAGACAGACTCAACGTCACAATGTTTGACCTTATCACCTTGGCTTGAGACCAATGTTCTCAACACACAAAGAGTAACACATTTCCTTACAATATCTAAAGAGTAACTCTACATTTCCTTACAATTCCTCCTTTGATCATGGGAGACCCTTGTCTCCCCTTGATCACTTACTGTACAACTTATGCTCTGAGTAGAACATAGTCATGGTGGCTATGATAATTGAAAGAAGGAAAATTGTCCGGAGGGTACACCTTTTTGGCTCACGGGGAAAGTTTATGGCAAAAATGGTTCTGGTGGCTAAGGGGTCTCGTGGGAGGGGGCAGGGGATAATAGTGGCAGAGTCTCTTCTTGAACAGTTACTGGTGGGAGCGCCTTCCTCCCTTTTTCTGTTTCCTTCATCTGTGGGCTTTTCTTCAACCTCGATGCATGGATCCATTGCGGGCTTTGATCCGTCAGCACTGCTGTCCTGGAGATCTTAAGGACTTCAAATGGACCTTGGAATACCGGGCCTGGTTGCTTGGGGACTGCAAGTTGTTTGATCAGCACTTTGTCCCCCGGGATAAAAGGATGTGTTGGTTCTGCGGAAAGAGGAGGAAAGGTGACAGCAACCTTGTCATAAGTTTCAGCAAGGCTACTTACCAGGTATTTCACGTGCTCTTCCGGCATGAGGATTTCAAAGGTGTAGAGTCCTGTCCTGGCATGGGGGGTGGTTCTTATCTGGAAGAGTACCCCTGGCAAGAAATGGAGCCAGTTCTTCATAGTACCCTGTGTGGCTTTTCTTAATTTGTCTAATGTTTCTGTTCATTCTTTCCACTACTCCTGCACTCTGGGGGTGGTAGGGAATGTGGAGCTTCCATTGTATCCCAAGAACTTTCACTTTCCTCTGAAGTAATGCAGCTAGGGATGGAAAATCTGGAGAGGAAAAATCTGTAGAAAACAGTAGGTGAGTTGATTCTGGGGGAGATTCTTTAATTGCTTCTTCAGCTGCAGTTTTGGCTGCCCTGTCTGCTAAATTATTTCACCTAGTAGCCTTGGATTTGTCATAGGAATGACCCTTTACTCTAATGACATTTTTTTTTAGAGGGCAAGTGAAGTGCACATAATAGATCCTCCACCCATGTTTAATTTGAGATTTGCTTATTATCCGCAGTTTTGAAACCGCGGGACTGCCAGATCAGCTGCCATCAACAAAAACATTTATGTAATCAGGCTCAGGGCTGGGTTGGTCAGTGAGGTTGAGTCTTGGTGAGGTAGAACGTAGCAGTTGTGTGGAGCAGTCATGCTCTGGGGGGACTTCAACTGACGGGAGTCTGAGTAATGCATGTAGTAATCTGACTGCAGGTGTTGTTTCAGAACAAGATTTGACAGTGAGACCATGTGTGTTAAGGAGAATGATTTCATAGCCACTGGAGTGCTGTGTGGAAATGTTTTGTAAAAGGTGCACTACAGTATGCGTGGTATACAAAGTAGTTTAGTTAATAACGTGATTTTGGAGGCTTCCTTTACTGCCATGGCACAGGCAGTGATAGCTTGTAGGCAAGCCGACATTCTTTTCACTTGAACGGGGAGCTTTTTGGATAGGTAAGCCACGGGTCGGTAGTGGATGCCATGCATCTGGGCCAGAATGGCAGCAAATGCAGGGCCCCTGACTATGCAGTAAAGCACAAAGGGTTTCTTATGATCTGGTAAACCAAGTGCCAGGGCACTGGCCAAGGACTGTAATAATGAATGGAAGGCTTGTGTCATTTCCTCTGTGTACACTACCCGCTTGGGGGCAGTTGCTGCAGCAGAAGGGCGCAAGATTGAATCATAAAAAGAACAATCTGGGATCCATTGCCTGCAGTAGACAATAGATCCAAGAAAAGAAAGGAGCGCTGCTTTATCTTTAGGTGGGCTGAGACAGGTCAGAGTCTTGACTCTTTCAGGGGACACTTGCCTTGTCCCGTCTGATATAATACATCCTAGGTATTCCACCCTCTCCCTGCACCACTGGATCTTTTTCTGAGATGCCAAGTGACCTTTAAGAGACAAGTGAGTCATCAGGCTTTCAGAGTCTTCTGCACACTGTGCCCCACTCTCACTACATAACAGTAAGTCATTTACATATTGCAGTATAACTGATCCCTGTGGGGGCGCCCAGTCATCCAGGGTTACCTTTTACACCATGGAAAATGCTACAGAACTGTCCACAAATCCCTGAGGAAGACGGGCCCAAGTCAGTTGGCCCGAGCCCCAGGCAAAGGCAAAGATCTTTTGGAAATCTTCGTGAACATCAATGCTAAAGAAAGCATTGGACAAGTCTAGTACCGTATAAATTGTGGAGGAAGCAGGGATGTTGATAAAAATTCCAATGATGTCTGAAACTAGTGGTGGAAGTGGTTGAATACATTTGTTTACCCCCCTTAAATCCTGTACTAGCCTCCACTCCCCATTGGCTTTCCTTACCGGGTTAATGGGGGTGTTCCAGGGGCTGATAAGGAGTTTTAGAATGCCTCTTTGTATGTATGTGTTAATCTGTGGTTCTATACCCTGTACTTTGTCAGCATGAAGATGATACTGTTTCTGAAAGAAGGGTCTAATGTTAGGTTTGAAAGTCGGGACATAGGGAGTACATTTGATATATCCTACATCTGTCTTGGACTTTGCCCATATTGGGTGAGTCTCTAGAGGCACCAGTATGGTCATAAAATAAAATGTCAAATCTCTCCTTTTTGGCATTGTCAGGTCACATGTGGCTGATTTAGCAGTCATTCCCCCTTGTGGGTCAAATTTAATGGTTATCCTTAACGAGGACATGAGGTCCCTTCCCATTAGACATAAAGGGCAATCAGTGAGGATGGCAAAACTTTGCTTGGTTAAGGGTCTATCCTGCAATTCTGACACCTGAAGTGGTTCAGTTATTTTGTGTGTAACATCTGTCCCATTTATTCCCATAGAGCAGCCCTCGGTACAGTTCTCAGTGATAAAACGGGGGTCATTAAGCCAAAAGCATAGGGGACAGGGGCAGAGGCGAATATTGACTCCTGAAGGGGCTTTTCTATGGGGTGAGGGAACCGTTTTCTATATTCCTTCAATGCTTTAGACCATATTTTATAACATTCGATCATATATCCTTTATCATAAGGGAACGGTGGATAGTTATACTGTTTATGTTGCCCACACATTTTAGTAACCTCCTCCCATTCCTCTGCAGAACATGGTCCGCATTTGGTTAGCCCCAAAATTTGCTAGTTAATATGTTTTTCCAGAAAGGTTCGGTATAACTTTTTCCATAGTTCCCAGACACGAAATCTAAGGGAGTGCGTTGATCCGGCTTACCTTCCGAACCTCCCTTTCCCAACAGATTTCCTATGGCTGATTCTTATACTTATATTATAACTCTATTTATATACATCAGCTTAAGAACACACAATCAATGACTTAGGGCAAACCACCAATTTTTCACCAGTTCTAAATTCAATTTTACTCCTGACACCCTTAACAGTTAGACCTTCTCGAAATTTAAAGGTATTATGTATATTGAACCTTAATATCTGTATCAGTGGTACCCCTTCGTGAAACAAAGGACCCTTTCCCACCTTGTGATAATAACCCCCACCAACACTAGCAACCAAATAGGTTTTTGATCCTTTATACACAAATAATAGGCCTGTTAAACACTCGGGGCAGCATCCTGCCAATAAATACTCAGGACAAGGTCCTGACATTGAATGAGTTAGAGGTTTCCTGGCCAACCTAGCGAGGTCCCGTTTTGAGCGAGCTGCCTTTCAATATCCCTGTCTCTCAGGCAAAGATGCCATGAGATCTATATCATGTTGGGGTGCAACATTGACAGACTAAGCTGTTCAAAAGTACTTTTCACAAAAGTAATTTTAAAGAAAGCTTACCTGTTCAAATGCACCCCACTTCTGGTACAATTCGGAATGTCCCGGAATAGGTACAAGAAATCCTTGCTGATTCTCCTATTAAGCAACGCCAGTGCGTGAATCCCTATTGACTGGAAAAGGCCAAACCCACCAACTGTAAGAAAATGGTTTTCCAATCGAATGACATCCGAGAGATGGAATATCTTACAGTGGCCCTCAGAGAAGAGCTCTTTGACCAAAACGAACAATTGTGCTATTGGGAAGATTATAAATGCTCCTTCCAGTAAAAGCACATTTTATAGAGCCTAGCCTCACCACTTTCAGACCAAGCCTAATGTTTTCTGACATTGGTCTAAAATCAGGAGATACCCACAACAACAATTATTTATATGTTAGTGTATGCAACAAATCTGGGAAAGTGGCAGGGGCACCCCTTTTTTTTCCCTTTCTCCCCTTTCCTTCATTTTGGGTGGGAGCCATACTTTCTCTTTCTTTTTTATTTTCTGTGACTTTACCTGTTTACTGTTTGTCCTAGGAGTTCACCTCAGGTATTTTTGACCCTGTAAAATTTCTAATAAACTTAGAAGATCTACATTGAACATGATGGGTCACTACCCTTGATTGCTCCAGCATTCCCTATCAAGTTTATATGACTTGGTTGTTTAGCTGGCTCCCAAATCCATAACTCTCAGCAAAGTAAGTGTATCTGGCTCCACAAGCTTTCCCTCAGGGTTGGGTTTGTAGTCTTTTAAATAAGCTGGTCTCTACTTATTTCACCACATAAGGGTCCAAATCTGCAGGGTGCTGCTAACTGTCTCAACTCAGCAATAAAGTAACAAATGGACGCTCTCGCACCTTGTCAGCATCTGTAAAAGCAAACACTGGCCACTAAAGCAATTATGACTGTTTAAAAAATATTGTTCCAGGGCTTGCACTGTAGCTATGTATGAAGAATCTGCTCCCAGAGTTAAGAAAATCCTATATCCCTCTGAACCTATTGTGTTAGGTAACAAAGTCCTATGTGTCTTGACTGAGGTCCCAATAAGGTCAGATGCAAGTAGGTAGATTAAAAACACTTAATACCAGAAATCCCAGGGTACTGCAGGCTATTCAGGCTGCTATAGAAATTTCTCTGGAGGCTGCACACTGGCTTTAGATGTCCTTGTTGCCATTGTTGTGTGTCAGCAGTGCAGACAGACTGCTAACAGGTCATCATCTTTATTTATCACACAAACTTCTGGCTTCAACACCTCCTATTATCGCTTAATGCTTTTAACGCAAAATGCTATTATATTTTCTTAAAATGGCAATTAGGGATGAGTCTGATGTTCGAGTCAAGCATACGTTTTAAATTTTGGCTCGGGGTTCACCTTAATATTCATACAAGACCCAAAAGGGCCTGGTAATGAACTGGGGGGGGGGGGTCCTATGCTCTTCTTTTCAATGAGTTTTATCTATATTGCCATGACCCGACAATTCATTACAGCCAGGATCAGTTTTAAATGACAATTTTGCCTTTGGAAATGCAATTTTGCTGTAGTACTGTTCGAAACAAGGGAAAAATGTGCCACTTTACAGGCATACTATATTTAAAGGAATATTTCATTTTTATTATTTCACTTTAAGCATTAAAAAAAATCACTGCTCCTGTAAAAACGTCTGTTTAGAAAAAAATAATAATTGCATTGATACATGTCCCCTGGGGCAGGACCCGGGTCCCCAAACACTTTTTATGACAATAACTTGCATATAAGCCTTTAACCTCCCTGGCGGTATGATTCATTCTGGTTTTAGGTGCTGAAAGTGGTACAATTATTTTGCATGGAAATTTGGTGTTTTATATTGTAGTCCTGTAATTCTTAGGAACAACTCTCTTAAATCTGTTCAAACCAGAGTCTAGCAGACATCCCGGGTATGATAAAGTTTATAATATAATAAAGAATAATAAAAATTATTCAATAATGTAATCAAATCCTAAAACACTGAAAAAGGCACACTTTTTGGTTGCTATGGACAATCTCCAAATTCCAGGCAGAAAAAACTGTATTTATAATATAAAAGTGCATGTAGGGCACTGGGGACAAAGGGGGTGTGTAATTTTTGAATACAGTATTGTAATCTGTAAGATTACAGTACTGTGTGTGTTTTGTGTCTTTTTACTTTTTTGAATTTGGCGCCGATCTCCGCTCCCGTGCGCCGTAACGTTGCAGGGAACGGAGCTTGGCGGCATTCGGCACTGTGTGAATCGAGCGGAGGACAGCTTTATCACACAGCGTGGAGGACATCGCTGGATCCAGGGGACAAGGTAAGTAACTCTCCCTGTGTCCTCCTTGCATCCAGCGATGCAATCCCGAGTCTGGCTCGGGGTCACCGCTCGTGGTGCTGAAATCCCAACCCGAGCCAGACTCGGGATTACCGCTAGGAAGGTTAAATTAGCACTTTTGATTATTCATGTTCATGTCCCATAGACGTTAATGGTGTTCGTGTGTTCTGACAAATTTTTTGCCTAATAATAAATAGTATGGATAAGTGACAATGTCAATGGTAGGCACCACCATCCCTGAGTAGTTTAGGAATCTGTGGGGGTGATTTAATGGGACTTTCAGGGTGCCGAGTACACAGAAGAAAAATGCAATAATACAGGCATACCCCGCTTTTAAGTACACAAGGGGGTTTATTTACTAAATCTGGAAAGTGCAAAATCAGGCTCACTTCTGCATAGAAACCAATGAGCTTCCAGGTTTTATTACCAAAGCTTAATTGAACAAGCTGGGGGTAGAAGCTCATTGGTTTCTATGCAGAAATTAGCCTAATTTTGCACTTTCCAGCTTTAGTAAATAAACCCCATTGTGTACCTAAAAGTGGGGTATGCCTGTACTTAAAAAATGTGACAAAATGTATTCAACAAATGAACAATGAACAAATATTTAAAACCAATAATAATGGCTAGAACAAACATTGCGCAAGTACAGATACACATCATGTGAATAGATGGATCAAAGTCTTTCAGCAATTGTGTCTCGACATGTTGCGCCCACTGGGGCTTCCTCAGGGGATATTTGTTAAAAGACAGAATGGATGTGTAACTACATAAGACAAAAATACAATTATAAACATACAAAACAATGCCAATAAACATAAAAATATATATCATGACCGTCCATATCCATTTGCTACCCACCAACCGGTGCTTATTACCTGCGCACTGATGTTGAACCACTAGTAGGATGAAAGGACGGGCACTGGGCTGCACTCAAAAAGACTGGCCAGAGGAGGCCCACAGCCAAAGCCGGGGCCAGTCTATCCAAAGAAACAGAGAGAATGTAAGAGAAACCAGGGATGAGTAGGAAATGGAAGGAAAAAGAGAGACAAGGAAGGAAAGGGAAAGGAGGGGAGCAAAAATATAGGGATTGAGGGGAGAAAGGGAAAGGGATTGAGGGAGTAAAACAGCAAGAGGGGAGTGGGGGGGGAAAGGGAAGAGGGGGAGAGAGAGAGAGCGAGGGATGGGAAGAGAGGGGGGAAGGAATAAGATATGTATGAGAAAGGTGATCCATGGAGAATGGGGAAAAGGGGGGGACAGGGAAAAGGGGAAGGGAGATGAAGGGGGGGAAGAAGGGGAAGGAAAGGAAAGGAGGATGTGAGAGGGAGGGGAGGGAAGAGAAGGGGGGAAGAGGGGGGATAGGGGAACACAAGGGGGGAGGGGAAAGGGGGAAAGAGGGACAGGGAAAAAAAGAAGGGGGAGGAGGAGGTGGGAAAGGGGGGCAAGGGGAAAATAGAAAAGGGGAGAGGGAAGGAAAGTGCAAGGGGAAGGGAGAAAGGGGAGGAAGGAGGGTAAGAAAGTGTAGGAAGACCCTGGACAGATATAGATTGAAATTATGTGGAATAGGGAAGGTGAAGTAGATGTGAACGGGAATACGTGAAATTTTTTGGCTGTTCACATGTTCTGCAACGAACCGAACAGGAGAGTGTTCAGCTCATCCCTCATGGCAATACATAGAACTTAAAGTGGAGTTCCACCCTAAAAAAAAAATGTAATTTATGTGCATAAAAAAAATTGGAGATTTGGAGTCTGCCTCCTTCAGCCCCTGGGCTCTTGACGTCACTTCCCTTGGTGCAGGAAGGGAGATCAGCTCTGCCCCCTCCCTCTTGTCAATCATCTGGGACATGTCTCATCACCCACAGTTACAATGCCGGCACCACCTAGAGCAGGGGGAGATGATTGGGGCTTCCATCCCCCCGCATCACTGGATCCTGGGACAGGTAAATGTTCGATTATTGAAAGAACTTTAAAAGAAATTTTTTTTTAAGTGGAAACACCGCTTTAACAAATATATAACAGATAGAAAATAGACATGTGTAGGGTAGGCACTTAGACATCGACAATACAGGGAGCGCATTGTTTTCAATGAGCTAACTGACTCATTGGGGTTGATTTACAAAATAAATAAATGAACAAATGCTGTTCACTTTGCAAAGTGTATTTAAAAAAATCTTAGTAAATGATGTAAGGCAGTGCTTCCTTTAATCATCCAATCCTGGTGCTAGAAAAAAGCCTTCCATTTAATTTTCCGATGCACATGATTTGAAATTCAAAGTCAACAAAGCTTGAGCTTGTTTACTAAGCTATGTGAGAATACACTTTGTAAGATGAATTTTTGCCTGGCTAAGGCCTCATGCACACGAGACGCAGTTAAACGCGCGTTCAGATGCAGTTGGACAGTTTTTTCAACTGCCCCTGAACTCATTCAATGTTATCTTATGTGTCCATGCACACAGTCTCGTTTTTTTCCGTTTTTATGCAGTTACGTTTAGTCTCGTTTTTCCAGAAGCAAAAAAATGCGTTCAGAAGCAAAAATTTCCACGTTTCAGACGCAAAACGCGGCAAAACGCGGTAAAACGCGGCAAAACGCCGCTACCGCGTTTAGCCGCGTTTGCGTTTATATGCGTTTTTAAAGGTGACCTTTTTTTTTACATTAAAAATCTCAGAAATGATTGCAAATGATGAAAAACCATTAGAAAAATATTTTAAACAATTGCAATTGCAAGTGGACAATCCACAACTTGTGGCAAGTGACATGGCAGGTGGCAAGTGACGTGGCAAGTGGACAATCCACAACTTGTGGCAAGTGACATGGCAGGTGGCAAGTGATGTGGCAAGTGGACAATCCACAACTTGTGGCAAGTGACGTGGCAGGTGAAGTGGCAAGTGATGTGGAAAGTGGACAATCCACAACTTGTGGCAGGTGACGTGGCAAGTGACCTGGCAGGTGACGCGGCAAGTGACCTGGCAGGTAACGTGGCAAGTGGAAAATCAACAACTTGTGGCAGGTGACTGGCATGTGACGTGGCAAGTGGACAATCCATAACTTGTGGCAGGTGACGTGGCAAGTGACGTGGCAAGTGGACAATCCACTTGTGGCAGGGGATGTGGCAAGTGACGTGGCGAGTGGACAATCCACAACTTGTGTCAGGTGACGTGGCAAGTGGACAATCCACAACTTGTGGCAGGTGATGGGGCAAGTGATGTGGCAAGTGGACAATCCACTTGTGGCAGGTGACGTGGCAGGGGACGTGGCAAGGGACGTGGCAAGTGGACAATCCACAACTTGTGGCAGGTGATGTGGCAAGTGATGTGGCAAGTGGACAATCCACTTGTGGCAGGTGACGTGGCAGGGGACGTGGCAGGGGACGTGGCAAGGGACGTGGCAAGTGGACAATCCACAACTTGTGGCAGGTGACGTGGCAGGTGATGTGGCAAGTGATGTGGCAGGTGATGTGACAAGTGGACAATCCACATCTTGTGGCAAGTGACGTGGCAGCTGACGTGGCAAGTGACGTGGCAAGTGGACAATCCAAAACTTGTGGCAGGTGACGTGGCAAGTGACGTGGCAGGTGACGTGGCAAGTGACGTGGCAAGTGGACAATCCACATCTCGTGGCAAGTGACGTGGCAGGTGATGAGGCAAGTGACGTGGCAAGTGGACAATCCACAACTTGTGGCAGGTGACGTGGCAGGTGATGTGGCAAGTGATGTGGCAGGTGATGTGACAAGTGGACAATTCACATCTTGTGGCAAGTGATGTGGCAGCTGACGTGGCAAGTGACGTGGCAAGTGGACAATCCAAAACTTGTGGCAGGTGACGTGGCAAGTGACGTGATAGGTGACGTGGCAAGTGGACAATCCACAGCTTGTGGCAAGTGACATGGCAGGTGGCAAGTGATGTGGAAAGTGGACAATCCACAACTTGTGACAGGTGACGTGGCAAGTGATGTGGCAGGTGATGTGGCAAGTCACGTGGCAAGTGGAAATCCACAACTTGTGGCAGGTGATGTGGCTGGTGACGTGGCAAGTGGACAATCCACAACTTGTGGCAGGTGGCATGGCAGGTGACATGGAAAGTGGACAATCCACATCTTGTGGCAAGTGACGTGGCAGGTGATGTGGCAAGTGATGTGGCAAGTGGACAATCCACAACTTGTGGCAGGTGATGTGGCAAGTGACGTGGCAGGTGATGTGGACAATACCCAACTTGTGGCAGGTGACGTGGCAAGTGACGTAGCAAGTGGACAATCCACAACTTGTGGCAGGTGACGTGGCAGGTGACGTGGCAAGTGGACAATCCACTTGTGGCAGGTGACGTGGCAGGGGACGTGGCAAGGGACGTGGCAAGTGGACAATCCACAACTTGTGCCAGGTGATGTGGCAAGTGATGTGGCAAGTGGACAATCCACTTGTGGCAGGTGACGTGGCAGGGGACGTGGCAAGGGACGTGGCAAGTGGACAATCCACAACTTGTGGCAGGTGATGTGGCAAGTGACGTGGCAGGTGATGTGGACAATCCCCAACTTGTGGCAGGTGACGTGGCAAGTGACGTGGCAAGTGACGTGGCAAGAGACGTGGCAAGTGGACAATCCACAACTTGTGGCAGGTGACGTGGCAGGTGACGTGGCAAGTGGACAATCCACAACTTGTGGCAGGTGACGTGGCAAGTGACGTGGCAGGTGATGTGGCAAGTGACGTGGCAAGTAGACAATCCACAACTTGTGGCAGGTGATGTGGCAAGTGACGTGGCAGGTGATGTGGCAAGTCACGTGGCAAGTGGACAATCCACAACTTGTGGCAGGTGATGTGGCTGGTGACGTGGCAAGTGGACAATCCACAACTTGTGGCAGGTGGCATGGCAGGTGACATGGAAAGTGGACAATCCACATCTTGTGGCAAGTGACGTGGCAAGTGGACAATCCACAACTTGTGGCAGGTGATGTGGCAAGTGACGTGGCAGGTGATGTGGACAATCCCCAACTTGTGGCAGGTGACGTGGCAAGTGACGTGGCAAGTGGACAATCCACTTGTGGCAGGTGACGTGGCAGGTGACGTGGCAAGTGGACAATCCACAACTTGTGGCAGGTGACGTGGCAAGTGACGTGGCAGGTGATGTGGCAAGTGACGTGGCAAGTAGACAATCCACAACTTGTGGCAGGTGATGTGGCAAGTGACGTGGCAGGTGATGTGGCAAGTCACGTGGCAAGTGGACAATCCACAACTTGTGGCAGGTGATGTGGCTGGTGACGTGGCAAGTGGACAATCCACAGCTTGTGGCAGGTGGCATGGCAGATGACGTGGAAAGTGGACAATCCACATCTCGTGGCAAGTGACGTGGCAGGTGATGTGGCAAGTGATGTGGCAAGTGGACAATCCACAACTTGTGGCAGGTGATGTGGCAAGTGGACAATCCCCAACTTGTGGCAAGTGACGTGGCAAGTGGACAATCCAAAACTTGTGGCAGGTGACGTGGCAGGTGATGTGGCAAGTCACGTGGCAAGTGGACAATCCACAACTTGTGGCAGGTGACGTGGCAGTTGGAAAATCCACAACTTGTGGCAGATGACATGGCAAGTGACGTGGCAGGTGATGTGGCAAGTCACGTGGCAAGTGGACAATCCACAACTTGTGGCAGGTGCCGTGGCAAGTGACACGCTAAATACAAGTACACTGCAGCTCTCACAGCTGCTGCTACTCACTCTGGTCTCACAAAATTGCTGAAATAGTTAATTTTTGAGCTGGGGAGGGTCTATGATGTTAGCTTAACTAAACGCTTCTAGACGCAAACGCGGTAAAACGCGGTAAAACGCCGCTAAATCGCGGTAAAAATCGCGGCAAAACGCGCGTTTCTAAACGCCGGTTTCAACATGTGTCCAGCAGCGTTTGCATCTGCGTCTCGTGTGCATGAAGCCTTAGTGAACAGCCTTTATGCTTTAAGAAATTCAACCCCATAGATTGTGGAAAGGAGCAGTAAAGTGCAGCCAGTGGGGTTGATTTACTAAAGGAGTAGGGCAGGTTTGATCTGCAAAGGGACTGTTTGCTTTACTTAGTGAATGAGGTAAAGATGTGTACAAATTGCCAATTCAAAGATGTACAAAGGAAAAGGTCTTTTTTTTTAAATGTCCCCTTGTATATAATTGGGTATTGACAGCGAAAGCTCCTAAACCTTTCCTTTTCCCCATCACTTCTATTTGTTTAACCACCTGCTTACTGGGCACTTAAACCCCCTTCCTGCCCAGACCAATTTTCAGCTTTTAACGCTGTCACTCTTTGAATGATAATTGTGCGGTCATGCTACAGTTTACAATTTATCATTTTTTTTCACACAGATAAAGCTTTCTTTTGGTGGTATTTAATTGTTGCTGTTTTTTTTTTTGCTAAATAAAACAAAAAGAGACCGAAATTTTGAAGAAAAAAAAAAACTGTTTCATAGTTTGTTAAAATTTGGAAGAAAACAGGTAATTTTTCTCCTTTGTCATTGTGCGCTGATAAAGCTGCATTGATGGGCACTGTTAGGCTGCACTGATGGGCACTGATAGGCACTGTTAGGAGGCACTGATGGGCAGTGATAGGCACTGATAAAGCAGCACTTATAGGTGGCACTGATAAGCACTGATAGGTGGCACTGAGAGATGGCACTGATGGGTGGCACAGATGGTTGGCACTGATGGGCACTGATGGTTGGCACTAATAGTTGGCACTGATAGATGGCACTGATATGCGGCACTGATAGGTAGAACTGATAGACTTGGTGATCAGCGGCACTGATAGGTGGCACTGATAGACTTGGTGATTACAGAGTGCATTGTAGACTCCGCTTGCTCCCGGCAATTAAGACCTGCGCTGCAGCTGTCTTTCAGCTATAGTGCAGGCGCCAAGTCGTTAAAACAAGCAATGCACATTAGGTGTGGCCATGTGCACTGCTCTATACACACTGCACATCCTATAGTACACAGCCCATAATCACTATTCTATGTCAAGAGCAAGTAAGAGAGGATGGCTAAGTTCCTACATTCAGTGGGACCACGGAGAATAAATGTAGCCACCGTCTAACAGGAGGTTGGAACAGTTGAATTGGCAGCAAACATAAATAAAAATGGAATTTGGAGATTTGATATTTAAGAGCAATAGAAGGTACTTTTTAAAAAAATAAGAATGCATACTTTCCTTTTGAACCAGAGTTATTATCACTTTAACTTCACTCTTTTAGTAAATGATCTACATTGCGTAACACTGTAAATCAGAGCCTGAGTACAAAATGAAAAATATGACCCCTCGTGTCCATAAAACCTAAAATATAGATGAAGATAAAATGTTAATACGTATTGCTAAAAGTATTTTCATAGCTGATCTCTATTAATGCGTATGTAAAAAAATAAATTGATTTTACATTTCTTTAAAAAAAAATGCAGTAGTCAAGATAAACTCAGAACGATCCATATTATACCCCTCTCTGTCTGATCTCCAAGCATCAAACAAAACTTTTATAGTTTATAGGACAAGACAGGACAGGACAGGATCAGGACTATTTCTAGGGTAAAGTAAACATTTACAGCTGCAGGATGTAAGAGAAATGAATAAGGGATATATTATTCATACAATTCTTAGTTTAGAAATGAAACAGCAGTAAAGTATCTGGAGCCCATGTCATAAAAGACAAAATATACATAACACATTTCTTCAAAATCGTAAATTAATAACAGAATATGACAATTATTTAACAGAGAACTGAGTTTCCTGGAGTAGGGAATGTCAGTCGTAATGTATTTTGGCATCTGTGTGGGGATATTTCCCTTCACATCTTGTCCCCTAGACCAGTGGTTCTCAACCTCAGTACTCAAGTACCCCCAAAGGGCCATGTTTTAAGGGTTTCCTTTACTTTGCTTTAAGTCAATATCAGTGACATGGTATTGATAAGAGCTATTGTAGGGAAGTTCCTAAAACATGGCCTGTTGGGGGTACTTGAGGGCTGATGTTGATAACCACTGCTCTAGACACATCAGAAATGAAAAGGAATTCTCTCTATAGCAAAGCAAATACCTATTCAAGGCCTCATTTACACAGCCAAATTGGCTGGGGCGGCAAGTATGTTGAAAAAAAAATACTCCCGGAAAGCTCAAGCCTGTTAATGCTTCATACAAGTTTCCCAGCCACAGTTGTCACCATCCACTTGGGCACGGTTTTTTACAACATACTTGCCACACTAATTGCTATTTGGCCACGTGAATGAGGCCTATCTTAGGAATAATTCACCTCTATTCCTGTGTCAATGACAACCCAAAACTCAATTTCCCTCACTTTTACTTATGGTGATAATTGTCAGTAGGACAAATCTGATTTACTTACTGATTTAGTTACTTTTCTTACTTTCTGTGTTTCTGACTCTGAAAACCTACTGTGCCCATTACAAGGGTTCTTACGCTGTTTTCATTTACGCAAGAGAAGGAGCTGAAAAACACAAAACTGGTCAGAAATTGTAATTTATGGTAGGGAGATTTTGCATATTCAAAATATATAAGAAGCCCGGATCTGACTCGGCTCTCCAGCCTCCACTTATAACTAAAATATAACTTTTGAAAGGACTAAACCTTTAAATAATTCCAAGATTTTTGCATGAGTGACATTTATGTGTCCCAACAATCATGTCCTTCCTCAAAGTCACAAGTGGACACACAAGGGTAGTGTGCCTGAAATGGTTGTTCTTTGTGATATGCAATTTTGAATAAAAATGAAGCAGAAGGACTTGTGCTCCGTATCATTTTTTTTTTTATTATTATATGCATAGTGGTCTTTGGGAATCCATTGGATTTATGAAGCACTGGCAATAAATGATCACTGTACATGCGGCTCAGCTTTTCTGATATATATATATATATATATATATATATATATATATATATATATATATATATATATATAAATAACAAACATGACCACATGAAGTGAATCAAGGTAAATATGGTAAATATACTGTGTTATTTGATTTGCAATTCATGGATTCAAAACAGTGGAATCGAGATACTTGGTGACATTGTGGAAAAGCCTATGATGCTCTCAAAATACCAGAAAGGCAGAATGTCAGAACAACCTGTCCCTGAAATCAGAGCAATAACTAAATATACCTGTTATATTAATTAAAAACAAACCTGTTCTATATAAATTAATGTGACAAAGGCTAGCTTGTGCAAATTGAATTGATGTCAGATCCCAGATTATGTAAACACTAATTTAACATATTACAATTTAGTTGATGTATTTTTTTTTCTAAAGCTTTTCAAACACACAGTAAATACCTGCTAGAAAAATACAGTAATCGAAATTAAAAAGAAGATACTGCGACTTCATTGTTTGATACTTTTAAACAATAATACATTTAGTTGAATAATTACCCCTTCCTAGCACTGGAAATAGTTACATATAAAACTCTGGCCCCTTACGGAATAGAAGAGCCCACTGCATGGTGCCTGGAAGGCAGGTCCTATTCATTTGCCCTCTCTTTTGAAAGACCTTCCAATGCTGTTGGGTCCACAGACAGGGATCATCATGGCTGAGGGTCTGCACTATTGTGCCTCTCATGCTATGGTAATACACTAAGGCTCAGTTCACACTGCCGCGACCTGAAAATCATGCAACTTATAGTGCTACTTTGCCTGGCGACTTCGGTGCAACGTCAGTGTGACTTTGGTGCGACTTCGGTGCAGCTTTGAAGCAACTTCAGGCAATGCCTGTGTAATCTCCCTGTAATGTTGGATCCAAATCACATGAATTAATGTGGAAGTAAAACCATCCATAAAACCATTTCATTTCCGACACGTGCCAGAAATGTAACACTCCAATTGGTTGTGCTCTCAACCAAACTGCCAAAGCAACCAATGGCTGGTGTCATAACTGATCACATGTGCAGAATCATGGCCGTTGTAGATTAAACAGAGGCAAAGATGGCAGCTTCCTTGGCTGAAAACAATGGGGGGGGGGGGGGGGTTACTTACATTTTAAGATGAGGATTCGACTTGGAGGTGACTTCCATTAAAGGCTATGGGCACAAGTCAGATAGAAGTCACCTTGAAGTAGTACAGGAACCTATTCTACAGTCGGAGTGACTTCAGTAGTGTTAATTAACCACTTCAGCCCCAGAAAGATTTACCACCTTAATGACCAGGCCATTTTTTGTGATATGGCACTGTGCCTTTTTAACTGACAATTGCGTGGTCGCACAGCACTGTATCCAAACAAAACTTATGTCATTTTTTCCCCACAAATAGAGCTCTCTTTTAGCTAAATGGACACAAATTCCCACATACACAGTCCACAATCTTGTGGAAAGCCTTCTAAGAATCAAAAAAGTCATAATAATGCCCATGAATGAGATGTCTAACAAGCTCATATAGGTTTACTGGTCATATAGTGTACCATACCAGACACCCGGTGTCTTGAGCTTGTTTCCTTTGATGAGGAACGGGGCAAGTATTTTTTAAAGAAGTACAGGAAAGAAGTAAAGGAAATAGAATCAATGACTGGTTTGGGCGTACTGTTGGTAGAGAAAAAAAAATTTATTTACTAATCTGTGTTTGATATTAGCAAAGTGAACTGGTAATTAATAACAACCAAGGCCCAGGCAATTTTCATTGCACTGACAGTTCTCTGAAGATAAAAAGAAAAATCAGTACAAAAAATCAAAAATTCGTGTTGCTTGTTATTGCAAGGCAACTTGCAATTGCCATTTGAACTGATTTATAAATATAACGCACATAATCTTCAGGGTATACAGTGCTTGAAAAAGTATTCATACTTCTTGGCATTTTCCACATTTTGTCACGTTACAACCAAAAATGTAAATGTACTTTATTGGGATTTTAAAATTGCACTGAAAGTGCACTTGGAAATGCAGTCGTGGTAAATCTGAAGGGTAGATCTGAAATGAGGGGAAGCTCTGCTGATTGTATCATCTAATCATGTGCAAGCTAAAATGCTGTTTTTTATTTTCCTTGCATGTCCCCCTCTGATCTACAGCGACTGCATTTCCAAGTGCACTTTCAGTGCAATCTCAAGTGCATTTTGCACTTGTAGTTTGCACTTTTAGTTTAGTAAATAACCCCCAAAGTGGTACATAATTGTGAAGTGGAAGGAAAATGATAAATGGTTTTCAACATTTTTTACAGTCAATACTTTGCAGTAACAAAACGGGGTTATTTACAAAAGGCAAATCCATTTTGCACTGCAAGCGCACTTGAAAGTGCAGTCACTCTAAATCTAAGGGGTAGATCTGAAATGAGTGGAAGCTCCCAATATGTTATTTACTTGGGTGTACTTTGCTTTGGAGGCCTATGCAAACGCAGTTGAAATCAACATGTTTTGATGACACGAGGCCTTGGATGTGATGAATCCATTGTTTCTGATGCAAAGTGCATTCAGCTCCACTCTTCCCATGCCAGCATGCAGACAGAGCTGGTATCATGGGGAGGCAAAAATGCACTGCCTTCCTCAAAATTGTTAAAGAATTTCTAAATTCAAGAACAAAAATTTAATATATTACAGCTTTTTCATCCTAGAGTATGGTTGATGCATTTGTTTTCATTTTTCAGACTAAAACTTTTTTCAGCATGTTGAGAAAACACTACAGAAATGTAGTGTCCTTGTTCCTATGAGCTTAATTGAAAGCACATCCACTTTGCACTACAAGTGCACTTAGAAGTGCAGTCGCTGTAAATCTGAGGTGTAGATCTGAAATGAGAGGAAGCTCTGCTGATTTTATTATCCAATCATGTTCAAGCTAAAATGTTTTTTTTTTATTTCCCTTGCATGCCCCCTTCGGATTTACAGCAACTGCACTTCCAAGTGCACTTGTAGTGCAAAGTGGATTTGCCTTTCATAAATAACCCCCATTGCTATTATTTTCCTTTTGTAAGCCCTCCACCCTCATTAAATGGATATGAAGAGAGAAAGACATGTTTGAAGTCCAGCCTGTGTGACAACCATAGATATAGTGGTGTGGACAGAAAGTCTGTTATTCACAAGATTATCAGTAAAAATAAAAATAAAACGAATGTAGCATCAACAGCTAAGGACTGGCAAACTACAATATATAACATTTTTACTTGTGGGTTTAAAAGAGAAGTTTACCTTAAACAGGGCCATCTTTAAGGCAGGGCAAAAGGGGCAGCTGCCCTGAGCCCTGTCATTGTTGTGGGGCACAAAGCAGCTGTCTCATACTTGCCAACTATCCATGTTTAAATTCCCTTGTCCCTTGAAGTTTTTGTCCCATGCTATGTCCCGATATCTCAGTGTGATGTGCTGGTACTAATGCTGCCCAGCTCTGCCCTATTATTGTGTACAGATGACTCACCTGCAGACCTTGTGTTTACATGTAAATAACCGGCATTCATATGTAAATAGTGGTGGAATTCGTAGGTAAACAGCAGCAGCCAGTGGCATTGACATGTAAATAAAGGTGGCATTCATATGTAGATCATGCCCCCCTGCAGTAAAGCGATGATGTGCTATAACCAATCAGTGAGCAGAATTACTGTACAGTAATCTCTATCAACCAATTGCAAGCAGAAATCATTTGCTGTAACCTCTAGCAACTAGTCAGTGAGCTGTAATGTGTGCTGTAACCTCTAGCAACCAGTCATTAAGCAGTAATGATATGCTGTAACAGCTGACAACCAATTGCAATTGCTGCCTGATCTGATACAGTAAACTGATTTTAAGTCTAGCTGCTATTTATTGTATCTCTCAGAGTGTGTGGAGGGGGGTGGGGGGCCCAAGAAAATGTTTGCCCAGGGTCCAATCAACATTAAAGATGGTCCTGACCTTAAATAAATAAATAAATAATAAATACATTTTAATGTATCCAAATCTCCAAATAACAACAGTAATAAATTTCAATGAATCTGAAATAAACTATACCGAAACAACAAAATCCATTTGATTTGAATGTTTGAAGCACCCGAAGTAACATTAGATACAAATTCATTTGTGAATAGCTGGTTGTTAATGAGCAGTAGCCACTATGACTCCTCTTCTGTCAGTGGGCTTTCCTCCTGGCAGCAGAATTTAAACAAAACAGTGCCAAATAGCTGGTTGTTTAACTGCTTTGCACCCGCCCTATAGCCAAAAGACGGCTACAGAGCGGACACTAACTGCCAGGAGGCCGTCCCTGGACGTCCTCCTGTTTACTTCCCTAATGCGCGCCGCCGTGATTAACACAGCCAATCACGGATTGTGCTAATGGTAAACATATGAGATCATCTCTCATCGCCGGCTCCCCTCCTCACACAGAGACAGCGTGTGAGGAGGGAGAGCTTCCGTGCTGCAGCTGCAGCGATTGACAGTGAGTGTACACACACACACACACAGTAAAACACACACACACACACACACACACAGTAAAACACACACACAGTGAAACACACACACACGTGCCCACCTGTCTCCAGTGCCACCTATCAGTGCCATCTGTCCCCTGTGCCACCTATCAGTGCCATCTCTCCCCAGTGCGACCTGTCCCCAATGCCATCTATCAGTGCCATCTGTCCCCAGTGCCACCTGTCAGTGCCATGTGTCCCCAGTGCCACCTATCAATGCCACCTGTCCCCAGTGCCACCTAACAGTGTCATCAGTTCCAAGTACCACCTGTCCCCAATGCCACCTACCCGTGCCACCTGTCCCCAGTGTCATGTGCCACCTGTCCCCAGTACCACGTGTCCCCAGTGCCACCCATCCCTAGTGCCACATGTCCCCAGTGCCACCTGTACCTAGTGCCATGTATCCCCAGTGCCACCTGTCAGTGTCATATGTCATCAGTGCCACATATCAGTGCCACCTGTCAGTGCCACATGTCATCAGTATTAGTGCCATCTGTCATCAGTGTCAGATGTCATTAGTGCCACGTATTAGTGCCATCTGTCATCAGTGCCACGTATTAGTGCCATCTGTCATCAGTGCCACATCAGTGTCACGTGTCATCAGTGCCACAGATTACTTCCATCTGTCATCTGTGTCAAGTGTCATCAGTGCCACGTATTAGTGCCATCTGTCGTCAGTGTCACATCAGTGTCACGTGCCATCAGTGTCATGTATCAGTGCCATCTGCCATCAGTGCCATGTCAGGGTCACGTGTCATTGTCCTGGTGCTCCAGGGCCTTCAAAAGTGTAATAGGTAGTCAACCATTTAGATCTCTAAGTGGCCAGGCTGTGAAAAAGTCCCACACATGTAGTATTGTAATACTCAGGAGGAGTGTTTAAAGAATTTAATTTGGGGTGTCATTTGTAGTATGCACATGCCATGTGAGAGAAATAACCTATTACAATGACAATTTTGTGGGGGGAAAAAAAATCTTCATTTTGCAAAGAATTGTGGGAAAAAATGACAACACCAAAAACCTCACTATGCCTCTTACTAAATACCTTGGAATGTCTACTTTCCAAAAAGGGGTCATTTGGGGGGTATTTGTACTTTCCTGGCTTGTTTGGGTCGCAAGAAATGAGATAGGCCACCAGTACATCAGATGTGATCAATTTTGTATGATTCGCACCACAGTTTGTAGACTCTCTAACTTTCACAAAGACCAAATAATATCCACTAATTTGGGTTATTTTTACCAAAGATATGTAGCAGTATAAATTGTGGCCAACATTTATGAAGAAATAATTTTATCACAGAAACAAAGAAAAATGCGTTTTTTTTTTAATCGGTCTTTTTTAATTTATAGCGCAAAAAATAAAAAAACCCAGAGGTGATCAAACACCACCAAAAGAAAGCTCTATTTGTGGGAAAAAAAGGACAAAAAATGTATTTGGGTACAGTGCTGCATGACTGAGTAATTGTCATTCAAAGTGTGAGAGCACAGAAAGCTGAAAATTGGTCTGGGCAGGAGGGGTGTTTAAGTGCCCAGTAGGCAAGTGGTTAAGAGTGGGCGGTTTCCACATATTCAACAACCATGACTCATCTGCTGTCAGCAGGAGTCCTTGCTGACAGCAGAATGTAAACAAACAAGTGCTGGAATTAAAAAATAATAAAAACAAACAGTATGGTGGTCTGCTTTGAGGGGAACCCCACACCATTTTTTTTTAAAAATGTCATGGGGTCCTCCCCCAAATTCAAAATCAGACTCTAAGGTCTGGTATGGATTTTAAGAAAAACTCCATGGCAAAGTAAAAAAAAATGGTGTGGGGGTCCCCCCCAAAATCCATAACTGACCCTTATGCAAGCATGTACTAGCAGGTCAGGAAAGGGGGAATGAGCGCCCCCCCAAACCATACCAGGCCATATGCCCTCAACATCAGAGGGTGCTTTGGGAAAAAGGGGGTCTCAACAAAGCACCTTGTTCCCATGTTGATCAGGACGAGGGCCTCTTCTTCACAATCCCAGCACGGTGACTGTGGGGGTCTGCGGGTGCAGGGCTTATTGGAATCTGGAAGCCCTCTTTAACAGGGGGGCCCCAGATCCCACCCCCCTATGCGTATGAGTATGGGGTACTCATACTCATTCACCAAAACATATTTCAAAAGTAAATAAAAACACTGACACAGGTCTTTTGACAAGAGCTTTATTTAAAAAATAAAATGGCCACTAATGTATATCCAGCGTCAATCATGATGAACGCCAACCTGCATGAAAAAAAGAAAAACACCTGCTGAAAATCCACAACGTGTCTAAGAGACATCCGCCGAATGAAGGTAAACATAGGGGCAGGGGGTCACTAAGTGACCTCACCCCCATGTTTACTTGTTGTGACGGGAGTCACTTTTGGTCGCAGGGTGACCAAGAAAATAATGAACCCTGTATCTGTCATATTAGAAATAGTGGCTGATTCATAATGCTGGGACAAATACTGTTAGGAGATGCTGATGTCAATTCCAGCCACCTGTCAGGAAAGGTTCCCTCTCCGCTGGTAATATCGATCATTTGGTGTGCAGTACTGAGATCCACCAGCAGGTGTCTCCTGGCACTTTGGAGCTGTCAGAAGAGCTTTTCCCTGCTGGAATTATGTCATCTTTGGGCCACAGTACTGGCGTCCACCAGCGGAGGGATCCTGGCAGTGTGGAGCAGGTATTACCTTCTGCAATCAGGCGTCACATGACTGATAGCAGCCATTGTATAAATACCCGGCAAGTGCACACACACCTGGCCCTGGTATTGTCCTTGTGCCCTGACCTGCAGCCTGTTTATCTGTTACCTGATCCTGAACCTTGATTCCTTCCTCCTGAACCTGTTGTACCTGATCCTGTCTATTCCTGCATCCCTGAAACCTTGTCCTGCAACCTGATCCCTTTCTCCTTGTCCCCCCATCTGCTGACCTCCTGTTTATGACCCTGGCCTGGCTTGACTACGATTCTGGTACTCCCTTTTGCTACATATGCTGGTTAGTTTGTTTATCATCACTGTTTGGTTGTTTGGTTTGTTCACTCAGTTTGTATTGGTGGTGTATTCACATTTATATGCATTTACTTTAATAACTTATTTTCACCCATTTAGGGCAGCGTCCTCAGCTGACTCCTCCTTTTCCGCTGCTAGCGTCTCTTCCGCTGCGCTGCCCAAGCTCCCCTGAACCTATTCGACATGCCAGGGGAGACGTTGCCATGCCATGCCGCGTCTGTTGTGCCTGGAAGCCAAGAGCCACACTGGCCCGGCACTCCTTTCAGCTTTGCGTTCACAGGCAGATCAGTGGCTAACACCGCTCAATTTGACAGTTGGTAAAGTGGTGTGTGACAACGGTGCCAATCTGCTTAGCGCATTGAAACAGGGCAAAATTACGCACGTGCCATGCATGGCACACGTCTTAAACTTGGTCGTGCAGCGATTCGTTGTCAAATACCCTGGGGTCCAGGACATCTTGCGGCAGGCAAGGAAAATCTCGGCCCATTTCAGAAGATCTTACACGGCCATGGCTTGCTGACATTCAGCGGCTACACAATCTGCCAGTCAGACGTCTTATTTGCGATTGCCAGACGTGATGGAACTCAACCTTCTATATGCTTGATAGGCTGCTCCAGCAGAAACGTGCAGTTAACGTCTACCTGTATGAACTCTGCGGCAGAACAGGTTCTGGGGAGCTGTTTTTTTTTCACCGCGCCAGTGGCTGCTCATGCACGATGCATGCAGACTTCTGCGCCCATTTGAGGAGATCACCAAACTGGTCAGTCACAGCCATGGCGCCATCAGTGACATGGTACCTTATGCCTTCTTTATGGAGCGTGCATTGCATTGTGTCATTGATCAAGCTGTGGAGGAGCAGGAGCGGGAAGATGAGGAAGTCGCAATGCTGGATGAATTCCCAGGGGGGGGCTACTCTATCTGAGACAAGTGAACAACAGGAGTCTGAAGAGGAGTCAGAGGAGGATGGTGCCGAGGCGGATGAGGAGGGGCAAGAAGAGCATGCTTTAAACCTTTCTGGGATCCCTGTTGTTGTGCGTTAATGGGGAGAGGAGAATGAAGAGGACGACATTATCCTGGATGATGAGCAGGAGCCAGGCCACCACACCGCTTCCAGTTTAGTGCAAATGGGGGCCTTCATGCTCCAGTATTTTAATAGGGACCCCCGTATAAAAAGCATAAGGGTCAAGGACCAGTACTGGGTGGCAACGTACTTAGACCCCCAGTACAAACACAAAATGGCGGAAATGTTACCGCCGTCACAGAGGGCTGTCAGAATGGAGCACTTCCAGGCCTTGCTTCGAGAAATGCTGCATTCTGCTTTTGCGTGCGCTGGCAGAGGAGCAATTCCCACTCCCAGAGAAGGAGTTGCGGGTACCAATCCAACAGCGCCTGCAAGAAGAGGCCGGTTTGAAGATGTGTTGGTGACTTCGGATATGAGGTCATTCTTTCAGCCGACCCATCGACAGGTGTCATCCGGATCCAGCATCAGGGAACGCCTAGACCGTCAGGTGTCCGACTACATCAGGTTAACAGCCGATGTGGACGCTCTGAGGAGTGATGAACCCCTGGACTACTGGGTGGGCAGGCTTGACCTCTGGCCAGAGCTTGCCCAATTTGCAATCAAACTGTTGGCTTGCCCCTCGTCCAGTGTCCTGTCCGAAAGGACGTTCAGTGCAGCAGGGGGGATCGTGACCGATAAGCGCACTCGCCTAGCTCACGACAGTGTTAACTACCTCACATTTCTAAAAATGAATGAGGCATGGATCTCGGAGGAATTCAACACATGTGACCAGTAGACCATGTATATGTCTATAAACGATTTTTTTAATCGAGCACACAGACCTTCTTTCTTTATTTGTCTCACTCCCTTGTCCAAAAAAAGCACACCATACTATATGCCCGTACCCTCCTGTTTGAACAGGTTGAGCGGTGTCATATTTCTACTGGGGCTGCTTATTATAAGGGGCTTCCACCATCCCTGTGCTGTGCTGACTTCCTCCTGGGGCTGTACCTCTGCTGTGCATATTATGAGGGGCTCCCACCATCCCTGTGCTATGCTCATTATGAGGGGCTCCCACCATCCCTGTGCTGTGCTGACTTCCTCCTGGGGCTGCTTATTATGAGGGGCTCCCACCATCCCTGTGCTGTGCTGACTTCCTCCTGGGGCTGCTTATTATGAGGGGCTCCCACCATCCCTGTGCTATGCTGACATCCTCCTGGGGCTGCTTATTATGAGGGGCTCCCACCATCCCTGTGCTGTGCTAACTTCCTCCTGGAGCTGTACCTCTGCTGTGCATATTATGAGGGGCTCCCACCATCCCTGTGCTATACTCATTATGAGGGGCTCCCACCATCCCTGTGCTATGCTGACTTCCTCCTGGGGCTGCTTACGGTGCAGGTGTCAGTGCTGTATATCACGGTGCTGGTGTCAGTGCTGTATATCACGGTGCTGGTGTGAGTGCTTTATGTCACGCTGCTGATGTCAGTGCTCTCTATCACGGTGCTGGTGTCAGTGCTGTATATCACGGTGCTGGTGTTAGGGCTTTATGTCAGGCTGCTGATGTCAGTGCTCTCTATCACAGTGCTGGGGTCTTATCACTCTATCACGGTGCAGGTGTCATTGCTGTATGTCACGCTGCTGATGTCAGTACTCTCTATCACGATGCTGCTGTCAGTGCTGTATATCACGGTGCTGGTGTTAGTGCTTTATGTCACGCTGCTGATGTCAGTGCTCTCTATCACGGTGCTGTTGTCAGATCACTCTATCACGGTGCAGGTGTCATTGCTGTATGTCATGCTGCTGATGTCAGTGCTCTCTATCACGGTGCTGCTGTCAGTGCTGTATATCACGGTGCTGGTGTTAGTGCTTTATGTCACGCTGCTGATGTCAGTGCTCTCTATCACGGTGCTGGTGTCAGATGACTCTATCACGGTGCAGGTGTCATTGCTGTATGTCACGCTGCTGGTGATCATCTCCTGCACCCTCTTCTTTGCCTACCCTGACCTTCCCCCTCCTCCATTGCCTTCATGAGCTCCACATTCCTGAATTGTCACAACAATTTCACATATAAAAAAAGAATGCTTATAGTTGTCGATCCCAGATTCACCTCATACATGTGTTATGTCATTGGCCATGTGGTGGGACTATGTTTGCACAGCTAGTAATTATTTTGTGGCTGCAAATTTGACCTGTAGGTTTGCAAAGTTCGCCTCCCATTGAAGTCAATAGGGCCCGCCGCGAACGTTACGGTTCGCGAACTATTGGCCGTGTTCCCGGTCCGCATTCGCAAAACATCCCGTCGGAAGTTCGTCCATCACTATCCCAGATGGCCATGATGATTTCACTCTTCCTTTTGATATAAATCAGGTTGTATCCTTAGTATGGCTTTTTGAAGATGGTCCTGTTCATTTTTGTGAACACTACTCAGCCTGTTCCCCACTGGTGATTGCTGAGTGCATTGTGTCTGCTCAGTCTTTTGTTAGACAGGGAGACTTAAAACTACAGTTTGTACAACCTATACTTTCAGCATGGTCTAACATGGTGCAATCAGCCCCAGCCAAACAAACCCCCTCTGCCATCAGACACCAGCCTACCCAAATTTTTCCCATCAGCCATGTCCACCTCAGTTGCAGCCCAGTACACGCTGCTCCCAACCAAATACTCATATCCGGTCTCTGCTCCCTGTACTTATCCTGCATTCAACCCACCTGCCTCTTCTCCACTGCCTAAAAATCCACAAGATCTTCCCCCAGCTACTGTTACCTCTTCTCTGCCATATCCCAATCCTTCTTTCCAGTCTGCTGCACCCCTTACCTACAGTCCTGCAGTCACCTACAGAGCTTTAGTGGCTAAGCTAAAGAAAAAAACTAAAGTTTTTCCCAACCAAAACGATTCTGTCATTAACCCAACCTGCCTCCACACCCACCAATCTGTCCCAGCTTAAAATTCCGGTGCCAGAGCTCTAGCCGGAGGTGCCAGTGTTCCAGCTCAGAGTGCCAGAGCCAGTGTTCCAGCCCAGAGAGCCTGAGCCAGCGTTCCAGACCGGAGTGCCAGAGCCAGCGTTCCAGCCCGGAGAGCCAGAGCCAGCGTTCCAGCCCGGAGAGCCAGAGCCAGCGTTCCAGCCCGGAGAGCCAGAGCCAGCGTTCCAGCCCGGAGAGCCAGAGTTCCAGCCAGGAGAGCCAGAGTTCCAGCCAGGAGAGCCAGAGTTCCAGCCAGGAGAGCCTGAGCCAGCGTTCCAGACCGGAGAGTCAGAGCCAGCGTTCCAGCCCGGAGTGCCAGAGCCAGCGTTCCAGCCCGGAGAGCCAGAGCCAGCGTTCCAGCCCGGAGAGCCAGAGCCAGCGTTCCAGCCCGGAGAGCCAGAGCCAGCGTTCCAGCCCGGAGAGCCAGAGCTAGCGTTTCAGCCCAAAGAGCCAGAGCCAGCGTTCCAGCCTGGAGAGCCAGAGCCAGCGTTCCAGCCCGGAGAGCCAGAGCCAGAGTTCCAGCCCGGAGAGCCAGAGCCAGAGTTCCAGCCCGGAGAGCCAGAGTTCCAGCCCGGAGAGCCAGAGTTCCAGCCAGGAGAGCCAGAGTTCCAGCCAGGAGAGCCAGAGTTCCAGCCAGGAGAGCCAGAGTTCCAGCCAGGAGAGCCAGAGCCAGAGTTCCAGCCTGGAGAGCCAGAGTTCCAGCCTGGAGAGCCAGAGCCAGAGTTCCAGCCTGGAGAGCCAGAGCCAGAGTTCCAGCCTGGAGTGCCAGAGCCAGCGTTCCAGCCCAGAGAGCCTGAGCCAGCGTTCCAGACTGGAGAGTCAGAGCCAGCGTTCCAGCCCGGAGTGCCAGAGCCAGTGTTCCAGCCCGGAGAGCCAGAGCCAGCGTTCCAGCCCGGAGAGCCAGAGCCAGCGTTCCAGCCCGGAGAGCCAGAGCCAGCGTTCCAGCCCGGAGAGCCAGAGCCAGCGTTCCAGCCCGGAGAGCCAGAGCCAGCGTTTTAGCCCAAAGAGCCAGAGCCAGCGTTCCAGCCTGGAGAGCCAGAGCCAGCGTTCCAGCCCGGAGAGCCAGAGCCAGAGTTCCAGCCCAGAGAGCCAGAGCCAGAGTTCCAGCCCGGAGAGCCAGAGCCAGAGTTCCAGCCAGGAGAGCCAGAGTTCCAGCCAGGAGAGCCAGAGCCAGAGTTCCAGCCAGGAGAGCCAGAGCCAGAGTTCCAGCCAGGAGAGCCAGAGCCAGAGTTCCAGCCTGGAGAGCCAGAGCCAGAGTTCCAGCCCGAAGAGCCAGAGCCAGAGTTCCAGCCTGGAGAGCCAGAGCCAGAGTTCCAGCCCAAAGAACCAGAGCCAGTTTCCTGGTCTGAAGGTGCGTTGCCCATTTCCCGACCTGAAGTGCCTGCTGCCCAGCTTGAAGTGCCCGTTATTGCTGCCCAGGTTGATGTGCCTGCTTTCCAGCTTGATGTGCCCGTGCCTGCTGCCCCGCTTGATGTGCCCTCTGCCCAGCTTGAAGTGCCCATGCCTGCTGCCCAGCTTGAAGTGCCTGCTTCGAAACCTGATGTGCCCGTGCCTGCTGCCCAGCTTGAAGTGTCTGTGCCTGCTGCCCAACTTGATGTACCTGCTGCCCAGCTTGATGTGCCTATGCCTGCTGCCCAGCTTGATATGCCCGTGTCTGCTGCCCCGCTTGATGTGCCCGCTGCCCAGCTTGAAGTGCCTGGGCCTGCTGCCCCGCTTGATGTGCCTGCTTCCCAACCTGATGTGCCTGTGCCTGCTGCCCAGCTTGATGTGCCCGTGCCTGCTGCCCAGCTTGAAGTGCCTGCTGCCCAGCTTGAAGTGCCCATGCCTGCTGCCCAGCTTGATGTGCCTACTGCCCAGCTTGCAGTGCCTGCTTCCCATCTGGATGTGCCTGTGCCTCCTGCCCAGCTTAATATACCTGCTGCCCAGCTTGATGACGGAAGTAGAGAGAAGACGTTGCTGAAAGTGGCAGCAGAGGAGTTGGGAGTGACATGTGGAGTAACAGCCATAGCCCCATTGTGTGAAAGGTCTGGGATCGCTTGAGGGGGAACGGTATACGGTATTTGCGCAGCGGTGTTTTAAATGCAACTTTTTGGGAAAAGGGACACTTTCATGAATTAAAAAATAAACAAAACAGTAAAATTATCCCATTTTTTTTCCATAATGTGAAAGATAATGTTACGCCGAGTAAATAGATACCAAACATGTCACACTTTATAATTGCACGCACTTGTGGATTGACGACAAAGTACAGTACCTAAAAATCTCAATAGGCGACGCTTTAAACATTTTTTACGGTTACCAGGTTAGTGTTACAGAGGAGGTCTAGTGCTAGAATTATTGCTCTCGCTCTGACGATCGCGGCAATACCTCACATGTGTGATTTGAATACCGTTTACATACGCGGGCGCGACTTCCGTATGCGTTTTCTTTGCTTTGCGAGCTCGCGGGGACGGCGGGCGCTTTAAAAATTTTTTTTTTATTTATTTTTTTATTTTATTTATTTTAAAATGACTAAATTGTTTTAAAAAAAAAAAAAAAATTTGATCACTTTTATTGCTGTCACAAGGAATGTAAACATCACTTGTGACAGTAATAGGCGGTGACAGGTACTCTTTATGGAGGGATCGGGGGTCTAAAAGACCTCCCACCCCTCCTTTACACTTCAGGGTATTCAGATCGCCGAAAACGGCGATTCTGAATACCGGATATTTTTTAAAACTGGCGCCATTGGCAGCCGAGTAAACGGGAAGTGACGTCATGACGTCGCTTCCGTGTTTACTATGAGGAGACTGGAACGAAGCCGATTACGGCTTCGTTCCAGTTCCTCCCCAGCGGCCGGAGGCATCGCAGCAGGAATCGGTGCTCCCGATCGAGCGGGAGCAACGGTAACATCGGCGGGAGGCGGCGGGAGGGGGGACGTCCCCTCCCGCTCCTCCGGCATAACAGCCGAGCGGCTTTTAGCCGCATCGGTTGTTATGGCTGGATAGCCAATCGCCCGCTGAACAAAATGGTACCGGGATGATGCCTGCAGGTGCGGGCATCATCCCGGTATACCCCCCGGAAGCCGAGTACGCACATCTGCGTACGCTCGGCGGGAAAGAGTTAAATAGAGTTGACAATCTTTAGTAACTTATTTCATGCACTTTTTAAGTTTTGGGGTATGTTTTCATTTATTTTTTATTTTTAGGGGTATATACATATAGATTTATACAATCTTTGTTGTTTCTGGGTGGTTCACATTATTGACACGCAATTGTGTTTTATTTTATATCAACTTTATATATTTTTGTATATATATTTGTATGCACTATTCTTTGAGGTGGTTTCAGAAATATCAAGATTTTAAGGTTTATATCGTGGGTTTAGCACGTACATATATCTCATTCACTTTGGGAATTTGAGGTTAGCGCAGTTCTTTTTTTCTTTTTTGTTTATTTGTGTATTTTTGGTATACATCTGAATTGCAGCTTCCGACCACTATTGTTTCCATTCCGTAGCGCAGTTTTTTCTCCCTTTCTTTTGCCCAGCTTGATGTGCCTGCTGCTTGGCTTGATTTGCCTGCTGCTCTGTTTGATGTGCCGGCTGCCCCGCTTGATGTGCTCATGCTAGCTGCCCAGCTTAATGTGCCTGTTGCCCAGTTCGATGTGCCTGCCGCCCAGTTCAATGTGCCTGCTACTCAGCTTGAGGTTCCTGTGCCTGCTATCCAGCTTGAAATACTTATTGCCCAACCTGATGTGCCTTTGCTCATGGCCCGGCTTGACGCAATGGACTTTCCCCAGCAACCGCTAGTTGGAGCATCCGGAGGTCGCTCCTTCGAGGGGGGGGGGGGTACTGTCAGGAAAAGGTCCCTCTGCTGGTAATATTGATCATTTGGCGTGCAGTACTGAGATCCACCAGCAGGTGTCTCCTGGCATTTTGGAGCTGTCAGAAGAGCTTTTCCCTGCTGGAATTATGTCATCTTTGGGCCACAGTACTGGCGTCCACCAGCGGAGGGATCCTGGCAGTGTGGAGCAGGTATTACCTTCTGCAATCAGGCGTCACATGACTGATAGCAGCCATTGTATAAATACCCGGCAAGTGCACACACACCTGGCCCTGGTATTGTCCTTGTGCCCTGACCTGCAGCCTGTTTATCTGTTACCTGATCCTGAACCTTGATTCCTTCCTCCTGAACCTGTTGTACCTGATCCTGTCTATTCCTGCATCCCTCAAACCTTGTCCTGCAACCTGATCCCTTTCTCCTTGTCCCCCATCTGCTGACCTCCTGTTTATGACCCTGGCCTGGCTTGACTACGATTCTGGTACTCCCTTTTGCTACCTATGCTGGTTAGTTTGCTTATCATCACTGTTTGGTTGTTTGGTTTGTTCACTCAGTTTGTATTGGTGGTGTGTTCACATTTATATGCATTTACTTTAATAAACTTACTTTCACCCATTTATGTCTGGTTCACTCTGTCGCAGTCACACAGTTCTGGTCACATCTAGTTTATGATACCACCTATCTCTCTCTGTGTCTGCTATAATGTAAATGAGTCTAATATGGTTTCTCTTTCAGCCATTGTTGTCTGGGCTTATTAACCCTGCAATTGTATGAAGGAGTTCTGTATTGAGATGTATGATAACGTGTATTGTATAGTTGGTGAGCTAGGAGGTGTGAAGTCTGTCCTAAAGATCATATCTCTGAGTCACCTAGGCTGTCTAAAGGATTCGATAATTAGCACATGTTAATTAGGTTTCTGGTGAGAGGTTGTAATTTCATCTTGCTGTATATATTTTGTGAGATCTCAAAATAAAAATTAATTCCTGTTTGAACCTCAATACAGAGCCTCGTCTCGTACCTGGGGGAGAATTATCCGTATGGCTTCTTGTTCGGCTGATTGAAGTGTTCGGGAGCTTCCTTTGGGTTTGGAAACGGAATGTCCTAAACGGCTTTAACCCCTTTCATACTCAGGGTGTCATTACACTTGTCATCTGGCGAGTGATTCTCGATGGGACAGACATTCGCTAAATTACCCAATCCTTCACAACTAGCTATTCCAAATAAAACAAAATGAATGCTGAAGATGCAAAATGAATGCTGAAAACAAATCAGTTCACTTGACAAAAGCATCCAAAATGAAATTCTGCAATTACCAAATTCATCCGAAATGTGCACATTTCTAATACAGACCACTCTCGCTGAAGTCACAAACATTGAACACATGTATTTGGTAAAAGACTGGACAGTAGCCTGATATGTAGTGCCCACTGTGTAATTGACAACATATAGATGCCAGATGAACACATGCTTGTGCAACCCTGTGCTTGTTCAACCTAATGGTCAGGCTTTCCAGGGTCTCTCTCTCTTCATTGGCCAAGACAGCAGGGGGAGCCATTGGCTGACCCCTGCTGTCAGTCACACCCAATGAGGAAAGTCATGGGCAGGGCCGAGCTGCGGCTCTCTGTGTGAATGGACATGCAGAGCTGCAGCTTAGGAACAAGCCTGCTTGGAAGTCCCCATTGCAATCTGCTTTCTCTGGGGGCTCTTAGCAGGATATAGGGACCAAAAGCACCAGCGACAGACCCAAGAAGAGGAAGATCAGGGCTGCTCTTTGCAGAACCATTGCACAGATAAGATAAGTAGATAAGTAATAAAATGTTTTTTTTTTTTAAAGAAAATCTTTACTACAACTTTAAGTCCACATGGCCTCCAAGCACACAGCATGCATAAACTTTAAGTCCACATGGCCTCCAAGCACACAGCATGCATACAGAAGGGAATGTAAACAAGTCACACAGCCTAAATAATTAATCTTCTCCCCTGAGGATCCTACTAGAAAAGGGCACAGCTGTTTTTTTTTAAAGGGTGGTCCAACCCAATGGTGACAAACTCATCAGAGGTTGGCTAACTGACAAGACAGGCAAAACATTCCTGATCGCATCCCTGACACAGAACACCTTTTTCCAAGAGATATCTTACAAACAATCAGATATATCCAAACAGCAGGGACTATAGTATAAATTCACACATTCCCACAGTGGGGATACAACTCAAAGAGGGCAATGAAAAAATATCTGCTATAAGAATACATAACGTCTTACATATAGATCCAGGTAAAAAACCTTCACTTAGAAAGTGAGTGCCAAGAAACAAGAAAAACAGTGCAGTCACAACTGTAACCATGACAGGCAACCACATGTAAGTTTTATAAGTACTAGGAATATGAAATTCAGCAGTTCTCTGCACCACAAATCCAGGATTTCTTATGGCAAATCAATAGAGATGAAGGAGTGAGTGCAGCTTAACAAAATATTATTAAAGAATGTGATCATATAAAAGGTTAGGGCTGCAGTAACTATGTTGGTGGTCTGGACTGTATTGGAGGTCTTCTTTCAGTTCTGTCTTTATTAATGAAGGATTGCCAACTGCTGCATGTTAAATCAAAGCTTAGTTTTAAGATCCTAATGTAGTCATGTATGCTTGCTACATTTTAAAAGAAGTTTTAGTTTTTTTATAAGTATTTTTTTAAAGTTCAATTGACCAATCAAATCATGGATGGACGGATAGGACCATCAAGTACACTTGTTCCTTTACTTTGAATGGGCAAATTGCAGGTTCTCTTTAAAGATTATGTTAACCCTAACAAAGCACTTTTCATATTATGTACTATTTAATTTGTTAACCCCTTCCTGCCGTTGCCTCCTGGCCCTTTAAGAGCTTCTAGATGGGAGGCGGAGGCAGGCATTTGGGTTATGTGACTGCTGTAATTTGCTGTTGCAGTGGTCACATGATTGGAAAGCTCCCGATCGCAAGTATGCATCGGAGCTTTCCGATCTCCACAGGCAACTGTGCTGGGAAGGCGCAGGGTGCACGCTCACAGCACAGAAATGTTTACATTTATGCTGCATATGTATATGCAGCTTCTTGGCATTAAAACCCACTCACCAAGAGGCCTCATGAATGAGTAAGGCCAGCGGGCAAAGGTTAAATATAATATTGAATAAGGTTTGTAATGTTAATAAGTGCAAACATTTCCCCAGAATCCTTGTCAGCTTTTAACTTCGCTCAACTTCTTCTGACTGTTATCAATTACATTGTTCCCTATTTCTGTCTCTGAGGACTACAGAACAAATTCCCTCTACATTATATAGAAGAGAAGAGGGGAAGGTTTTCTGCGCCCTGCCCTAGGGTGACAATGCTGCTTTTTCATACAACATGAGTGTTGTCACCCTAGGATAGGAATTGTGTTACTGGTAGGATCAGAAGAAGTGGTGACTGGTGAAGTTTTAGAATGGGGGGCGCCAGACCCCGCCCATCCATTTGAATCCCTCCCACTTCTAATAAGCCACAACCCTTATAGCATCCACCCATTCTGTCCCCTCTATTCCACCCATAGTGTCAGGAGTATACAGTGCAGCCTCGCAGGACAGAGTATACAATGCAGCCTCACAGGACAGAGTATACCGCTCAGCCTCACAGGACAGAGTATTCAGCTCAGCTTCACAGGACATAGTATCTAGCTTAACCTCACAGGACATAGTATACAGTGCAGCCTCACAATACAGAGTATACAGCTCAGCCTCACAGGACATAGTATACAGCTCAGCCTCACAGGATATAGTATACAGAGCAGCCTCACAGGATATAGTATACAGAGCAGCCTCACAGGACAGAGTATAGAGCTCAGCCTCACAGGACAGAGTATAGAGCTCAGCCTCACAGGACAGAGTATACAGTGCAGCCTCACAGCACATAGTATACAGCTCAACCTTACAGGACAGAGTGTACAGCTCAGCCTCACAGGACATAGTATACAGCTCAGCCTCACAGGACATAGTATACAGCTCAGCCTCACAGGACATAGTATACAGCTCAGCCTCACAGGACATAGTATACAGCTCAGCCTCACAGGATATAGTATACAGAGCAGCCTCACAGGACATAGTATAGAGCTCAGCCTTACAGGACAGAGTATAGAGCTCAGCCTCACAGGACAGAGTATACAGTGCAGCCTCACAGCACATAGTATACAGCTCAACCTCACAGGACAGAGTATACAGCTCAGCCTCACAGGACATAGTATACAGCTCAGCCTCACAGGACATAGTATCTAGCTCAGCCTCACAGGACATAGTATACAGCACAGCCTCACAGGACAGAGTGTACAGCTCAGCCTCACAGGACATACAGCTCAGCCTCACAGGAAAGAGTATACAGCTCAGCCTCACAGGATATAGTATCTAGCTCAGCCTCACAGGACATAGTATCTAGCTCAGCCTCACAGGACATAGTATATAGCGCAGCCTCACAGGACATAGTATACAGCTCAGCCCCCCAGGACATAGTATACTGCACAGCCTCAAAGGACAGAGTGTACAGCTCAGCCTCATAGGACATAGTATACAGCTCAGCCTCACAGGACAGAGTATACAGCTCAGCCTGTAGCTAGTAGCTACACTGAGCTCAGACTCGGCACTGCCAGCTCCATGCCCATCTGTCGCATCAGTGATCCGCTCCCTGTCTCGCCTCCCATCACAGGGGGGTCTCAGGTTCCAGTCAGTCACTCTCTGCAATACAGTGAGCCAGCCAGGAAACTGGAAGTGACACTGCAGTGCCGAAAAAGCACCTCCCAGTCGTCCTCCAGTATTGAGCAATAAAAAAAAGCACAGGAGCCAGAGGCAAATCAGTGTAGAGGGGTGGGGGTGTTTTTGCGAGTGCATCGTTTGCTCCCCGAATACACCCTAAACATGGGCAAATCAGTTTCCCATAGACTGCCATGTATCCGGCACCTGGAAAGTCTTAAAGTGACTTTTTTTTTATTTTTAAAGCTGGGGGGGCTGCATCAATGCGCCCTCTATGGATGGGCCATCACTAATCAGAAGGTAAAGGGGAAAAAATGAGTGCAAAAAAGAAAACTATTGCAGTCACCAACATGCAAGGACTGGTAAGATGCAATATATTTAATTTTTGCCCCTTGAGTTTAGATAAGCTGGATTTGTATTTATCCTAGACATGTTTGGTTGGATTTAAAGGATACGTTTTAGAACATGTTACATATTCCACCCATGTAATATGTTCCAGTAGTTGCAGCCTCCCACCCCCCACTCCCTGTGATAGTGAGAGGTGGATCTTCTTCTTGTGTCTGCTGTCACGATTTGAAAATAATGCGGTCGTGTGGGGCTCCACCTGCATGGCCACGTCATTCATTCACAGTTTACTGTAAATTTACAAACTACAACTACCGCCAGCTATTGCGTTGATGGCTTGTAGTTCTAAATGGACTGGGAAGCCGCTGATGAGCGGCCTCATAGTTCATTCACATACCCTGCAGCTTGTAAACAGTCAGCCTGTATAGAGGTACAGGCTGCAAGCTGTAGGGCTTGTCTGCAGGAGTCTGGCATTGTACCCCTGATCCACTAATCACAGGTGCAATGCTTTCCAGGCTCCTTATGGAAAAAATAATAATTGAACATTTTTTTTACTGTAAAAACATGTGCATTTATTATTCTTTCCCAAAAGGTGAACTTACTACATTTTGGGTAACCAGTCTCATGTGTTGATGCTTTTTTGGTTACACGGTACTTTTTACTATTTATTCCACGAGAAATTAGGAAACTGTTCATTCATTCATTTTTAATGCTACATACTATAAATAAATAAATAAATATATATATTATTTTTTATTTTTTTATTTTTTTGGACAGCAACCACCATACATATCTTGTGGAATTGTTATATAGATTATAAATAATCATTGCATTTTTTAATAAATTATGACCAGAGGTTCACAGTGATTATAAAAAGTTAATGTCTTCCAAGATTGATATGTTTTGATACAAAAGCAGTGAACAAAAATAAAAGGCTGTATTTTCTGTTGGTCTTGTTCAAGGACATTTAGATTGGATAAGGGATGTATTATTTAATATTACTGGCACTAAGAATAACACTGTTAGGGAGTCATGAATTTATTTCTGTTTACTGATAAAACATTCTCATTTCTTAGAACCTATGAAGCTCATGGCTCCAGTTACTCACTGCAGGTCAGGTCTTGAGGGGACCATGTTATTTTAGGGATAGTAGAAAGGGAATCAGAGATATACCAATACGATTGGTGCCAGAAAGATCATTTATTGCTGCATTTTGGCCTGAGTTCAAGAACATTTTCACAACATTGGTTTCCTGTCGCATGCTTTAATGGAATCAGTTTTAATATGATACTTCAAAAATTCATTATTGGTTAAGAAGAGCAGTTTATGAAGTTCTGTTAGATGACTTCTTCCAGGAACCTAAGCTAACAGAAAACAGCCTTGAAGAACACTTTGGCATTTTTGAGACCTGAGTCTTGCTCTGTGTTCCAGAAATGTTTGGATAACATGTCGTGGTTAGGCTGCATTTTAACTTTGTTTACAAGCATGTAATTAATGCATACTGTATTAATCATTTGGTAGCATATGAGATACATTTTTTTATGGAACGGAAAAACAGTATCAAAAGCAGTGCTTATATAAATGCTTAGAAATCTAGATGATGCCAGGACAATAAAACTCAACCAACTCCCGTGGCCGAGGAGGAGGATATGCACCACCACCACCTCACAGCTGACCAGTGAGGCCACTTATCATTGTAATGGGAAACAGAAAGTCTGACTTAAGCTTTCAACAACAGGAGTTGGCTGAGAATTTAAAAATAGAACTTACTGGGTATCGCAACCCCCTAGGAGCTAAAACCCACAAGCAAATTAAAGCCAGCACCTTTACAAATAATTCTTTAATATAGGATGCACCAATGACACAGGATTGACAGGGAAAAAAACAGAAGCTGATTGTTTTCAGACTTTTTCTCACTCTCTGATTGAAATTATATATAGACTTTGAAGAGGGAGAGGATGAGGGGAGGGAGCAGTGAATCACTCTTCTGGCTCATTCAGTTGTGCAAATGTGTATTGGTTATTGAGATGCATAATCAACAAACCCTTTTCAACAAAATAACTTGCAAAAGGGAGGTGTCAGGAGAATAGCCAAAGGAGAACTGACAATTTGTGAAAGCAGGTGCGCAGTGGTGCTAATCCATATATGATCATGGGCAATGGCATACGCATAACGTGACAGATGCTGGTGCCCACTGGCCTATAAAAGACTGCTGCTTTGCTCCCTAGATTGCAGGATGATCGTCGGCCCTACGTGTTCCTGTGCCTCTGTGTATTCTGATCTTGGATTTTCTGTTACTGACCCGGCTTGCTTTGATCTGCTTCATCTTGATTCCTGGCTCTGACCCCTGGCTTGAACTACTGACTCCGCTACTGCTTAATCCATTGTGTTCGACCCCGGCTTGGCTCACCAACTCTGCTATTACCTATCTACCCATGTATGACCCAGGCTTGTTCCAGTTTCTGCTATCTGCCTCTGCTACTGACTGATCCACAGTGTATCCACAGATAGTGGCTTCAACGGAGAGCATCGATAATTTAAAAAAACGAGTTAGGCACCTGAACGACCACAACATATAGGGATATACAATGTAATACTGACATAAAAACACACAAATACTGTATTTTGGACTTCATGAACTTGTGTCTTTTTTGAACCTCGCCTACTATGTAACTATGTAACTATGTATGACCCCTGGCTTAGCTTCTGATACTGCTTCTCGTTTGCACTGCTGCCAAGTACACCTGGAACTGCTTAAGGACACCTGCCCTACAGCACATCCTGCTTGTTCCTGCTACCATCTGGTGATCAGCTCTGCAGACTACTACAAATGGCAATCCATGCTTCTATGGTCACTGCATTCCCTGTACCACCTTCAGGGGTGCTCTGCACTCAGCGCAAGGGGAGCCCTCTCAGCACTTCGGTCTCTGACTAGCTATGTGACAGGAGGTAAACATGTTAAAAGGGGCCCAGAACTCCATCTTTTATAAATCCCTGTAAAGAAACTGAAAACAATATTTTCACAATCAACCCCTGAATAAATAAAGAATCAATTGATTTACAGTGCATCTTTAAACTATTCACAGTGCTTCACTTTTTCCACATTTTGTTATGTTACAGCCTTATTCCAAAATGGATTCAATGAATCATTTTCTTCAAAATTTTACAAATAATACCCCATAATGACAACGTGAAAAAAGTTTGTTTGAAATCTTTCCATTTTTATTAAAATTAAAAAATTAAAAATTCACATGTAAATAAGTATTCACAGCCTTTGCCATGGCACTCAAAATTGAGCTCCTGTTTCCACTGATCATCCTTGAGATGTTTCTACGACTTGATTGGAGTCCACCTGTGATAAGTTCAGTTGATTGGACATGATTTGGAAAGACACACACCTGTCTATATAAGGTCCCACAGTTAACAGTGCATGTCAGAGCACAAACAGGTCATGAAGTCCAAGGAATTGTCTGTAGACCTCAGAGACAGGATTGTATTGAGGTACAGATCCGGGGAAAGGTACAAAAAAAAAAATACTGCAGCATTGAAGGTCCCAATGAGCACAGTGGCCTCCATCGTCCATAAATGGAAGAAGTTTGAAACCACCAGGACTCTTCCTAGAGTGACCCGCCCAGCCAAACTGAGCAATCGGAGGAGAAGGGCCTTAATCAGGGAGGTGAGTAAGAACAAGGCAGTCACAGGTTTGACAGAGCTCCAGTGTTTCCCTGTGGAGAGAGGAGAACCTTCCAGAACAAGTATCTCTGAAGCACTCCACCAATCAGGCCTGTATAGTAGAGTGGCCAAATTGAAGCCACTCCTCAGTAAAAGGCACATGACAGCTCATCTGGAGCTTGCCAAAAGGCAAAGGAAGGACTCTCAGATCATGAGAAAGAAAGTTTTCTGGTCCGACGAAAAAGAAAGATTGAACTATTTGGCCTGAATGGCAAGCGTCATGTCTAGAGAAAACCAGGCACCACTCATCACCTGGCCAATACCATCCCTACAGTGAAGCTTGGTGGTGGCAGAATCATGCTGTGGTATTGTTTTTCTGTGGCAGGAACTGTGAGACTAGTCAGAATCGAGTGAAAGATGAATGCCGCAATGTACAGAGACATCCTTGATGAAAACCTGCTCCAGAGCGCTTTGAACCTCAGACTGGGGCGAAGGTTCAACTTCCAACAGGACAACAACCCTAAGCACACAGTCAAGATAACAAAGGAGTGGCTATGGGACAATGTCCTTGAGTGGCCCAGCCAGAGCCCAGACTTGAACCCGATTGAACATCTCTGGAGAGATCTGAAAATGTCTGTGCACCGACGCTCTCCATCCAACCTGATGGAGTTTGAGAGGTCCTGCAAAGAAGAATGGGAGAAACTGCCAAAAATAGATGTGCCAAGCTTGTAGCATCATAGTCAAAAAGGCTTGAGGCTCTAATTGGTGCCAAAGTTGCATCAACAAAGTATTGAGCAAAGGCTGTGAATACTTATGAACATTTGATTTTTTTCCTTTTTTATTTTTTAATAAATTTGTGAAGATTTCAAACAAACTCATTCACGTTGTCATTATGGGGTATTTATACACCAAAAAAAGGCAGCGCTAAAAAACAGGATAATACAATACAGATATTAAAGGTATTATCATGCATTGCAATTTATGTACATAAATGAAAGAAGTTCATAATATATTACAGCTAGATTCTATATCAATTTTATGGTTAGTGTAATGAGACTGTCCAGAAAGAATTTTAATTTCCACTCTCAAGATGATAGGCTGTTACCAACACCTCCACATGTGAAGAAGCAGGGGGGCACACACATCCCCCTTCAAAATCAACTCTTACCAGAATCAACTGGATCACAAGCAAATATACATGGATTTAATCTCTCTGTCTCCAATCTCCCAGGAAAGCTGCACCAGCGGGTTGGATCACACAGTAATGAGCTCAATTCAAATTGAAAAAGAGAAAAGAGACCCCATAGTGTAATCCTGTTTAAAATGATTCATTGTTTATCCACACAAAACCCCCTCTTAAGTATTGCACTTACAGACACAAAGTTGCAAACAGGCATATTGTTAAATAAGATCGCATCAGCAGACCATGCACGGATAGCGCGGTGTCCCCCCCCCCCCACATTTGGCTGTGTATTCCAGCGGTGGTGAATGCCACCGCTGGAAAACACATTACACATTACTGTGTGATCCAACCCACTGGTGCACCTTTCTGGGAGATTGGAGACAGAGAGATTAAATCTATGTATATTTACTTGTGATCCAGTTGATTCTGGTAAGAGTTTATTTTGAAGGGTGATGTGTGTGCCTCCCTGCTTCTTTACGTATGGAGGTGTTGGTGACAGCCTAACATCTTGAGAGTGGAAATTAAACTTCTTTCTGGACAGTCTCATTACAATAACCATGGAATTGATATAGAATCTAGCTGCAATATATTATGGACTTCTTTCATTTATGCACATAAATTGCACTGTATGATAATACCTTTAATCAATCTGTATTGTATTATCCTGTTTTTTAGCACTGCCTTTTTTTTTAATGTATAAATACCCCATAATGACAACATGAACAAAGTTTGTTTGAAATCTTTGCAAATTTATTAATCAATTGATACAATTTATCTTTATTGAGGGGTTGAGACATCTTCATCTAACCCAGAAGTGCTTGTTTTGAGTAAGAAGAGGTGCAGTTTCTACATTTTCGTAACATTATGGGGTATTGTTTGTAGAATTTTGAGGAAAATAATGAATTTAATGCATTTTTGAATAAGTCTGTAACATAACAAAATGTGGAAAAAGTGAAGCGCTGCAAATACTTTCCAGATGCACTGTATGTTTATATTGTGCAAAAATACTGCCTTAAAATGCATCTAAACCCAAGAAAAATAGTTTATAATATAGCTGCTTACCATTTGGTAGATTTGGTGGCTGTATTAGTTCTTTTATTTTTTGTTTTTCAGGGGCTGACGAAGTCCCAGTAGGATGTAACGGGACGTAACGGGATGTATGGGAGAACATGTGATGTAACTCACTGCAATCTGAATACCAAGAGCCGCTTGCATTGATGAGATAACCGACTTTTCAACTGATATGCTTCTCTACTGCTCATTTTAAGAGGAGGATGATGTGAGTTTATTTTCAATAAAGATGGGTATGCTTTAAATATACAGAGAGCACATAGATGTGTTGTGTATCTTTCATGTAGGACTGAATAAATCTGTGACTGCTGGTATGGCTGGGATCTTTCAGTGTATTTCATCCCTGTTCCCAGGGTTTAGGGAAACTGCGTATTTGACCATCCTGCTTGTCTAGGGGTCAATGTCCTGAGGTGAGCGTGCATTTTACGTGTTGATGGAGGGCTCATTTATGTGTTGGAGAACTTTTCATATGTTTCCACCGGGAGTATGTCTCTGCTTCACCATTACCTGCTATCTAGGAACGTATAGTTTTCTGGCTATGGACTGATGATGATGTCTGTTTTACCAATTATATCTTGATGTCTTCCTATCTGTGCTCCACCTTTTATATGTTTTTGACTCACTTAAAAGTATATAACAACCCAGCCACTATGACCCAGGCTGAATAATATTCTATTTTCTGAATAAGCAAAACAAATTTACCCCAATAAGATAAGGATTTACCACATAAAAAAAAGCAGCGACAAGGGAGTGGGGGGCGTGGGGAGCTGTCCTCTTCAATTTCTTCTGCCAACTGTCAATGGCCAATAACAAGTAGACCATATTTATAGGGGTACCCTGCTGCTCTAAATCATTCATTGGTGGAATACATGACTTAAAGTGGTTTGGTACCTAAAAATGAAAGTACATGTTATTAAAATCAACAGATAGCATACTTACCTAAACGAACCCTGAAAAAAAAAATATTATTTACTTACCTTTTATTTCTGATGTTTCAGCTGACTTCCGGGTTGTCCTCCCGTGGGAGTAGGCGTGGCTATCGTCCTCGCAATGGTCCCTGGGAAATTTGTAAGCTATTTCCCAAGAATCCATGGGGGACAATGAAATTGCGAAATCTCGCGAGATTTCGTTAGGACGCTGGTCACGTGACGAGGGCGTGTACGAATTTACCATTTTTAAAGTGGGCAGGCAGCTGTATCTGCCATTACACTGCTCTCACTGAGCATGTGCAAGATGGAGCGGAGCATGCTGGGAGCCAGACGTCATCATATACCAGGAAGTAAATGCCTGTGGGCTTCAGACGCCCACAGTTAAAATGGAAAACGCCAGAGCAGGTTTTTATAAGTCATCCTGAGGAAAAGATTCGTCGCGCCGGGGATCAAATAAACGCCGGACGTGGATGCCAATCGAAGGTAGCACTCGCCCACCTGTGAGACAGGTAAGAAAAAAAAAAAAAAGAGCGGAATCCCACTTTAACTGACCTATCCTATACAAAATTTACAATTTATTTGTTTTTATTGGATCATTTTTTACTGGCAGATGAATTTACCCCATTTTCAAATCTTTGGAATAGATTTAAAACAACTGCCGCTGCCTCAGATCCCATGAGGAAAGGGGGGGGGGGCCTATAAATAGGCTTTTTTTCCCTCCTTTTTCCTTACATGGGATAGAAGGCAGCAGGCATTTCTACTATATATATATAAAATGCAATCCAGACAAGCAATTTATATTTGTAATAAAATTTTATTGGATAAATATTTAGGCAGTGGCTATTTTATTGGTTTAATATAATTACATTTTTTTATAATCTATAAACATTTACTGAATCCATATTAAAATTCTTTATATAACATAACTTAAAAGTATACAACAACCCAGCCACTATGGCTCAGGCTGAATAACATTCTATCTTCTGAATAAGCAAAACAAATTTACCCCAACAGACAGAGGAAGTATGGTAAGCATACTGACTGTCACCTAACCCCAGCACACGTCTTTTTCGATGCAAGTCTGGAAATCATTGTTTAAAATATCAAGCCCAATATCTGATAAATGAACCCCGTCTTCACGGCAGAGCCCATGGAAACCACCTTCTAATTCTAAGTGGCAAAAAATGAACCAAAATGGTTGCAACAAAAATGTATTAATATTTCTATTTACAGGCTTTCAAATTTTTTTGAAAGGACATAAGAAGAAAGAGTCAAGCCAGTGAGGTTGAGGTATAATTTCGGAAAATACTATTTTTAAATTTGGAAAAGACAATCTAATAAGATTAAGAGTATGCTGAATGTTAAAAATTTAATCGAAAGTCTTAACCTATGTTGTTGCCACCCAAGTTAATCGCCATCTACCCGACTTTTTATTAAAATCTGCATGAAAATCAATCTTTACAGCTTCCGTGGCTGCACCTATTCTAAAAGAATGTGAAGTTAATTGAACATGACTTAATTGCAGAGAGTCCAAACATTGACTGTTAATTTTGAATCTAGTCAATGGAGAACCATCATCATGAACAAATAAATTATCATTAAATTCTGGTCGTACCATCAAATACTGTCTCAAAAACCATATCAGACAAGCATTACGTAAAAGACACAGATTCAAATAAATCCAATGTCCTTTTCATATACCTCCCCATCTTATTGTGTGGAAGAAAAATCCTTAACTGGTTACAATTAACAATGACATTCGTAAATTTCATCATCTTAGGCCGCGTACACACGCGCGGACTGTTCGCCCAACCTTGTCTGCTGAACAGTGTTTGGGCGGACAGTCCGCTCGTGTGTGGGGCTTCAGCGGACAGTTTCAGCGGACAGTTGGCCGAACAAGGTCTTACGGAAATTCCGAAAAACTGTCCGCTGAAACAAGGTTTCAGCGGACTGTTCGCTCGTGTGTAGGCTTGTTCGGCCAACTAAGTCTCGCGCATGCTCAGAAAGGATTTCCACGTCGGAAGGTTGCATTGCAGTGTATAGGACGTCGTATTTTTCGTCCCGTCGTACGTGCCGTTCACGTCATCGCGCACGGTTTCAGCAAACTGTTCGTTCGTCGTGTGTGGCCATGTCCGTCCATGCTAAGTTTGAGCGGACTGTTCGCTCAAACTGTTGGACGGACAAAGTTGGGCCAACAGTCCGCGCGTGTGTACGCGGCCTTATGGTTATCAGCAGAGACAACTTCTGATATATACAAAAAGCTCCAAAGAAAATGAAGGAAAAAACAGATTTAAAAAGAATATATTCATAAACAGAAAAACAAACTTTTGCAGTAACATAACACAAACGGCTCAATAGATCAATATCGATAGGAAAGCGTTTGTCTCTGTGAAGAATAGATTTCTTATATCCTTTTAAGCTTGCTTGACAGAAAAGAAACTCAAACAATGCGGTAATGAATTAAGCTTTAGAAAAAATGAAACGTCAGCTAACGTTTTATTTACATGAGACCAAGAATAATTTTGATCCATTAAATAACTAAGAAATAAAAGTATAACTTCCTCAAAAGAAAATTGTACTAAATTATTAGTAAATACATAATTTCCAAGAGGAAATATAATGTAGATTTAGCTAACGAATGTTGAATATAGTCGAACACTATATGAGATCCCACAATTGACGGGGGCATGGACCACCTTGTAAATCTGCTTCCTGCATTACATGATAAAAACAATTCATCTGGAATCGAGAAAGTGAATCAGCCAAAGTATTTTCTCTACCAGGAATACATTTTGTTTTAATCCATTTATTTAATGACAGACACTTAAAAAACAAATATCTAAAAATTGTATTTACTGGTGGCAATTTGGAGGAAAGGCAATTTATAGTATAAACCACCCCTTTATTGTCAGTATTGACAAGTAATCTTCTGTTCCGAAAAGAATGTCCCCACAATTCCAATGCTACAATGATCGGGAATGCTACCAATGCTACAATGATTGGGAATAATTCAAACAACACAACACAACATTCTTGCAAAGACCCAATGGACCCAATAAGTTTAATAAGGTGTGGGATGGGTGTACAAACAATATTTCTGCAGTATCTGAATAAACTGGCCTATGTCGATGTTTAACCACTTACAGACCGGACCATTTTGCTGGTCAAAGACCAGACCACTTTTTGCGATTCGGCACTGCGTCGCTTTAACTGACAATTGCGCGGTCGTGCGACATGGCTCCCAAACAAAATTGACGTCCTTTTTTTCCCCACAAATAGAGCTTTCTTTTGGTGGTATTTGATCACCCCTGCAGTTTTTATTTTTTGCGCTAAAAAAAAATAGAGCAACAATTTTGAAAAAAACGCATTATTTTTAACTTTTTGTTATAATAAATATCCCCCAAAAATATATAAAAAAAACATTTTTTTCCTGTGTAAATGACACTGGCAGTGAAGGGGTTAACCAGTGGGTGGCAGTGTATGGGGTTAAGTGTTCCTAGGGGTGTGTTACTAACTGTGGGGGGTTGGACTTTCATTTAGTGAACACTGATCTCTGCTCCAATCACATGGAGCAGAGATCAGCGTCACTAGTTGCTACGCAGAATGGAGAAATGCTGTTTACAAACGGCATTTCTCCATTCAGCCATCCCGTGAGATGATCGCGGGTATGCCCATGGCAATCAAGTCCGTGGGACCCCCGACCGGACTCACGGGTGTCCCGACCAGAATTGAAGATTGGACGTACCTCTACGCCATTATGCTTGCCCGTGCCATTCTGCCGACGTACATCGGCGTGCGCTGATCGGGAACCGGTTAAGGAGATTGCAATATTTTGCAGATGTAGTGTTATGCACAGGTGTCCTGAGACTGGTCATTGAGGTATTCTGGATGAGGGCTGTTTATGTAGACTGTTACGAGGTTCTGTTGATTTTTCTTGCTGTCATACTGTATATAGATGTCACAAAGCTAGATAAGACGGTTAGTGAAAACTGAAGGAAAAAACACCCCAAATATATGGACAAACCAGACATGCTGAATTCTGACATGCTAAGCAAGGGAAAGAGGAAGCCACAGGCGCTTATTGGAGGCGGTTAAGCGATATGGCTGAGGAAGCAGGCCTTAATATAGAAGGGAGGAACTGCAAGTCAATCTACACAACTGGTGAAACAAAGGTTTCTTGATGGTTCAAAACCCAAGTTGAAAGAAAAGTTGTTCACGGCAAGGCCTGAGGCAAGCAATATGTCTATTCAAGACCTCCTGCCTATCCTGTTATCCATAGAAAACAGGATTAACCAGAAAGACAGCAAACCCAAAGTTATGTACATGGGGAAGCAGAAGGGAAAAGGAAGAGGAAGAGGCAAAGGTAATTTCAGAAATCATGGCAATTGGGGACCAATCATATGCTACAATTGTAATGGGGAAGGACATAGCCAAATTCTGCCATTTTCCTGGCTGTAGACTGGAAAAGAGCTTTGAGGCACTTAATGCTGATCCCAGTTCTCTGCCAAAAGCAGTGGATCAGGCCTAGGAAAATGGCATGCCAGTGTCAATCATGTTAAATAGGGGAAACAATGGTCCCAAGGCCAGAGTAAGTATTTTTATAAGAACTCCCCTATCCTGGAGGAGAAACTGAATTAACCTGTTTAAGTAATACTGGTGCAAGCCGAAGCATTTTTAATATAAAGGAATTAACTCCAGGATTATTATCTGAAAATGTTATCTCTGGTGTTGGCCACGCCACTTAAAAACCGGCTAGACCAGAAAAAAGAAATTGTCACTAAAGTGTTAGTTTCAGACACAGTCCCTACCAATTTTTTTGGGGCTGACATTTTGAACCAAATTTCAGCAAATCTGCCTGTGGAGTATTTTTAATCTATGACTCCACTCTGCCTATTCTACTAGAATTGAAAGTAATTCCCACTGATTTATGAGCCACCAGCAAATATGATGTAGCTCTGCTCCATCTCCCACAGATTAAACAGAACCCACTGAGTTGTTTTCTAAATAGTGCAGCGCAGTCTCATTAAATAATGTGCATACAAAATTTATATTAAACATTTCATGATCAAAAAAAAAAAAATAAAAAAAAAAAAAAATATATATATATATATATATATATATATATATATATATATATATATATTATAAATTAAAAAATTTAAATGTCAAAACATTTGAAAAAAACTGTTCATCTGTGTCAATGCTTCCAAAACAATCACCACTGTGTCTGTTCGTCCTCTATCGACCAATATCCAGTGCACACCTCCATCAGCTAAAGTGCCTGCTCCCCTCAAAGATGAATGTAAAAGCATAGACAAATCACTCCTCGTGTCCACCACAATGGATCAACTTTCACTCTCCAATGGTAATGCTACAGTCTCCAGACTGCTCCTCTGTGTGGGTAATCAGCGTTTGTATTGCCGTCAGACAAACCTTCCTTAACTTTCTCATAAGTGCTCAATCACGCTATTACTTCTGTAGGTTATAGACATGAAACAACAAACACAAGTGCCATAGTGTACTCTGTTTGCATAAAACAAATCCACTTACAAGATAAAAACTTTAAAACAGCATGTTTCAAATCATCGCTTCATTCACCGCAAATCTACACTCACAATGCTTCACAGATTGGGCTCCTCCCATCTAAACGCATGTCGGCATCTCACTGGCCTTCATCAGTAGAGCTACTGTATCCACAGAGTATTGTTCAGACTGAATGGATAAAGAATTAGATCACTCAACTGAAAGCATCAGGGGATGTTGTTAAATGTACCAATTAAGTCCCAAGCCAATACACAGCTGTTCCTAATTGGAAAGAAACCAGACAAAAAGGGTGGGCAAGTAACATACCCCATGGTGCATGAGAGCCATTAACAATATAATTGAGGCAGATACCCCAATCGTGCCCAACCCCCACACTTTACTTAGTGGAATACCTGCCTCCAGCACCTGCTTTACGGTGATTGATTTTGCAATTTTTTTTTTCGATGCTGGGACCTTTTTTTATTTACCCATGATGCCCAAAAATTGGCATGGACAAGATTGCCCCAAGACTGTGTGAGTAGCCCCTCAGAATATAATACTGCATTAAAGCAAGTATTGGCCAATGGTCTTCCTCACACCCAAACACAGTTTTGCTTCAGAACATAGACAAATTTGCTTGTTGGTCTGATACAAAGGACATCTGAAGCAGAGAAACAAGAATCCTTTTCAAGTTTCTCTATACCAGTAACAACAAAGTTATCAAAGATAAGCTACAATACTGCCAAGAGAAAGTGATCTTCCTGGGTCACTGCATTTCACATGGAATCCGTCACCCAATGCCAGATCGAGTTAGAACTCGACAAAAATTTGAAAAGCCAAGAAATGTATGGCAACTACGTGCCTTCCTGGGGTTAGTGGGGTATTGTAGGGACTGCATTCCAAATCCATCAGATGAAGGAGCTTATTAAAATTTTGTCTGAAGCTCCCGCCATTGGACTTGCTGACTATACTAAGACCTTCTCATTGTTTTGTCATGAAGTCAATGGATGGAACTCACCCCACTACATGGAGACAAACAGAGGCATGTGATGTTTGTATCAGCCTCATTAGACCCGATTGTCAAAGGCTCCCCCAGTTGTATGCGAGTCATTGCAGCCTGCATTTTGTGACTAGACAAACTAACTGAGCTTATACAAGATTCTGCTCTGACCCCGTATGTGCCACATGCAGTAAAGGATCATGAATCAAGTAAATACCAGACACGTGTCTGCCAGTAGATTTGACAAGTGTCAGTCTGCTCTTTTTGCTCCATCAAATTTAACAATCAAACGATGTGTTACTTTAAGTCCGGCTACTCTTCTTCCTATAACTGATGAAGAAGATGCAACAAATGGTACTGATGTAGAACCTGAGAGTCTTTCTCATGATTGTATGGCTCTGCTGGAGGTAGAAAGGGCCTCTATCACACCAGCAAAAGATGAGCCTTTATCAGATTGCAGACATCCAAATTCTCCCGCTAGGTGTGGGAGTCAAGCGCATTTCTGCGGCGGCTCCCGCACACCCGCAAGAGCCTCCCGATCTCCTGGGAATGATCAGTGCGGCGTGGAACAGCTATGAACACCGATCTCCTTTATATAGATTTTTAGCTGACAGACACTTCTCTTTCTCTCCCTCCCATGGCTGTCAGCTAAAAAGCTATAAAGGGAAATCGGTGTTCACAGCTGTCCCTCCCACCACACCAATCATTCCCAGCTGTTCTGTGTGCTCCTCCCCCAGCCGCCTCCATGTCCGTCTCTGCCCGATCTGTTCTCCACAGGCCCCCGTGTTCTCCTCTGCCACTCCTGTCCTCCCCCTCCGCCCCCCCACTCATCCCCCACAGCCGCCTCCCCTCCTCTCCCGCTAGCTGCAGGGGGAACTGTCAGGAATTGGACACAGTGAGCGAGATCGCTCCTGTGCCCTATGATAACTGAGCAGAGTACACTGTGTTTACTCTGCTCAGTTTATGAATGAACAGGAGCCTCTGTCATCTTCAGTGCAGAGAAAGGGACTGGGGAATCTGTGTCCTCAGTCCTTTTCTCTGTCTCAAAGGCGAGATGTCTGTTTAGATCCCGGATATCCCACAAAGCCCCCCCCCCCCAAAAAAAAAATTATTGTAAAAAAATTCAAAAACATTAAAAAGTGTAAAAAAATAAATAAAAAACTACTGACACCACTCTCCCCTGCCCTACCAACACTGTCCACTGCCCAAACCCCCTCCCCTCCAAAGAGCATTGTGAAAAAACAAATAAAAACAAAATAAATTGTAAAAAAATCAATTATAAAAAAAAAAACTACTGACACCCTTCCCTAAAAGCACCATGAAAAATATTGAAAAAGTGACTTAAAAAAAATATTTTGCCACAGTAGTAGTAGTAGACAGTAGCTGATTCCAGACTTTACACTGATGATAGTCAGCCACACAAAGGGTTTGCTGTAACCACTACAGAAACTATTTTACATCAAGAAGCATTGACACTCCAAATGTCAGCACAGGAAGCTGAGTTGTGTGGAGTAGCTCACAAACTTGCAGAATGTTGCTGCAATTGTGCAACAAATTTGTGAAGCTTGGCAAGTCTAGTAATAGCTTAGCAAATCTTTTTCAAACTTGCAGCACAATTGCTTGCTATCTGGGAAAAGGCATAAATCTGAACTTTGATACTGCTGAGAACCAAACATTAATCCAAATACAGCTGTTTTTCCACCCTACGCTACAATTTTTTATGTTTTAATTTTTTTACATTATGTACAGATTTATTTTCCTTGATCTTTTTTTCCTCATACGGCCATTCTTTTTTCCTCAACAAACATGGAGGGCAGAAATGTCAAGGCTGTAAGTAAAATGCTTACAAATAATCATTTCTCCAGAAATAAAGTAAAGAGTGTATGGCCCCTTTCACACGGGGCGGATCAGTAATGATCCGCCCCGTGATGATCTGCTCGCTCAGCGGGGATCGCTCCTTTGTCCCCGCTGAGCCGGCTGCGGACAGGGCGGTCTCCGCACACTGTGCGGGGACCGCCCTGTCAGCTCTCCGCTCTCCTCTATGGGGATCGGATGAGCACGGACCGTCTGTCCGTGTTCATCCGATCCGCTCTGCAGACGGATAGAAAAATAGGATTTTCCTCCGTCGGCAGAATCGGACTTTTGCGGAGGCGGACAATAGCGCTGTCCCATAGGGATGCATGTATGTCCGTATTTCATCCGCAAACGGATGGATGAAATACGGACATACCGTCCGCATGTGTGAAAGGGGCCTTTCTCTGGCTGATATGGATGTCGTTGTGCCACAGAAATTGGTCTTGTATCCAGCTTACTTTGTTGTGGTGATCACATGGAGGCCAAGCAGATACAAGCTGATGAATATTTTCTGATTGTGAAAGTAAAACCTTATTTTTTTGGATGACAAAGATGAAGAGTGAATAGAATGCATCAGTTGAATTTGCTTGGGAAAAAGTCACCTTTTGTGTTGTGGAAAAGCAATGATAAACAATATTGTATTCATTTATTCAGCTCAAAAGCCTAATTGTGTTTAGACATCTATTGAATAATTTACTGTTTTTTGAACAGTTTATAGGCTCTTGAACAAGTTGACAGCAACATCAAAATGATATACTTTAATCACTCCAAGGTTAAAGTAATAATCTAAAAAACAAAGGGAAAAATATTCCATTAAATAGACAAATGTAAGTCAGATGTTAACAACTGATGGTATAGCTATCAGTTTCTGCATTCAGACATTAGTCTTTAAAGGATATTTTGGGTGTACAGAAAAGTTTGTTAAAGTCTAAACACAATCACTGAAATGTAATTTTTGATTTATCAGCTTTGTGATACTTAGAAAAAGGCCCTAGTTTGGGCACTTTGGGGTTGATTTATGAAAGGCAAATAGACTGTGCACTCTGTAAGTGCAGTTGCTCCAAAGCTTAGTAAATGAGGTAAAGAACCACTTTGCAAAGAATACCCAATCTTATACAAGAAAAAGAAGAAAAAAAGAAAAACAAAGAAAAAAAACAATATTTTTATTATATTATTTAACAATATAATTAGCACGTGATTGGATAATGGAAGTCAGTAGAGCTTCTGCTCATTCACTAAGCTCTGGAGCAACTGCACTTGCAAAGTGCAAAGTCTATTTGCCTTTATAAAATCCCCCCCACGTTGTAATAGGGTGACACTAGTTTTCCTCTGTCTTCCAAAATCTCCTTCCCTGTCATGTGCCTTCTCAAAGAAAAACAAAATCTAGCTTGTGTGCTGATGTACATTGCCTTCGAATATTACATTGTCTTTACAAAATTAATATGCCCTGAGAAAACACACATGCAGCCAGTTAGCAGCGAAGTAAATGTGGACAGGGAAAATTAATTGTGGAAAAAATATCAAAAATAGAAAGTATGCCATTGTAAAACACACATTCAACGTGTTATGATTGTAAACACTGCATGTGGGGAGACTGTAAAGAAGAGGCAGAACAAACATTACCACGTAACAGTATTAAGAGACGTATGTAGTGATCAAAAAACGATGTAATCAATAGTGTTGCACTGTAAATATAAATTAAATAAGAGTATACATATCCAAATTACTAATCAGTCTATTTAGCACTAAAAACATGACTATGCATGTGAATCCAGATACAATGTAGACAAATAAGGAATAATCCCACAAATCACAAATAATGTCCATAAACAGTTGTCCCACTGTGTATGGTAACCATAATGTCAAAAAATTAAACAGAATTGATGTCAAAATCTTCTGTAAAAACCACCACACAAGGGTGTATGTTTACTTCACTGATGGGCCCCAATATTTGTTGCAACACAAGCCTTATATTGCATATAGGGTTTCTACCTTTTCTTCGAGCCAAACCCAAACACTTCAGCGGGGCTTGCCATTTTTTTGTAGCATACACTATGAGATTGTAAAATACCTGGTATACCCCTGTGTGTCCTAGTGGAGTAGTATTGCGGCATTTGCAGCGGTGAACAGTGGGTGTAGCCAATTGCATATAGTGCAGGTGTGTGTAATGTACAATATAGTGTGTATGTAGTGTGTAATGTACAATATAGTGTATATAATGCAGGCTTGTGCAATGTGCAATATAGTGTATATAGTGCAGGCGTATATAATGTACAATATAGTGTATATAGTGCAGGTGTGTGTAATGCACAATACAGTGTATATAGTGCAGGCGTGTGTCATGTACAATATAGTGTATATGTAGTGTGTAATGTACAATATAGTGTATATAGTGCAGGTGTGTGCAATGTACAATATAGTGTATATAGTGCAGGCGTGTGTAATGTGTACTATGGTGTACTCCTGATGTAGTATGGGGCCTGTATATATGGAAATTATTAGTAATTAATTGTATGAATTATCAGATGTTCACATCAATGGAGGATAATAAATTATGTACTCAGATATATAAATATTGAGTTAATCCCATGCATAAACAGACACACTTAAATGCATACAGATACTGAGATATATACATATGCTCAATTACATACAGTACATGTACTCACACATACAGTATATACACACACTCAGATACATGCATGCACACTCAGATATATACAATCAGATACATGCATACACACTCAGATATATATAATCAGATACATGCATACACACTCAGATATATACAGATACATGCAATCAGTGGCTATTTTTAGCTCTGATCGCTGTATAAATGTCAATGGTCCCAAAATAGTGTCAACAGTGTCCGATCTGTCTACGGCAATGTCACAGTCCTGATAAAAATCCCTGATCACTGCCATTACTAATAAAAAATAAAATGATAATAAAAATGGCATAAATCTATCCCCTATTTTGTAGATGCTATAACTTTTGCACAAACCAATCAATGTACACTTATTGTTTTTTTTTTTATTTACCAAAAATATGTAGAAGAATACGTATCAGCCTAAACTGAGGAAGAATTTATATATATATATATATATATATATATATATATATATATATATATATATATATAGTTATATTTATATATTCATTGGGGCTTTTTATTATAGCAAAAAAAATAGCAAAAATTGTGGGGTTTTGTTTGTTTATAGCACAAAAAATAAAAAACAAAAAGGTGATCAAATACCACCAAGAGAAAGCTCTATTTATGGGGGAAAAAATAAATTTTTTGGGTGCAGTGTCACACGAACACTCAATTGTCAGTTAAAGTGACACAGTGCCGAATCGCAAAAAATGCTATGGCCATTAAAGGGGGAAAACCTTCTGGGGCTGAAGTGGTTAAAGTGGTTGTAAACCCACAAAAAAAAAAACCTGCAAGACAAAGGCATAATGAGCTAGTATCCTCTGTTTCCAATCCAAATGTTAGAAACTGTTTATAGTTAGTGATATCTTGCTTGATCAAGTCCTGGGGAATGTTTTTAATATATATATATATATATATATATATATATATATATATATCACAGGGAAATTTTGTTCTAACATGGAACAAGAAAATCACAAAGGCAGAAGAGCTTCTAATGATTGAGATGTCTGTAAGTTTACTTTAAAAAAAAAAAAAAAAAAGATTATAAAAACATTGCAGGATCAGGATAATCTGTTTTTTCAATACATTTTGTTATTTTTAAAATAATAATATGGGTTCAGATTTGCTTGCAGAATATTTAAGAGATAACAGGGAATGCAGGAAATGTTCTGAAGACTCAACCTGATTCCAGGGATAGCTTTTGGCACTTTGTTTACTGCTTTCAATTGCTAATGAAAAGCAACAGAAAACCTTGTGTAGGAGTTTATTATCCTCCACGACCTGCATGCAGCAGATTAAGAACAGGCTGTACCTTGTTCAAGCACGTACAATTTACAAGCTACACAGCCACAATAAAAATGTATAGACTCTTGTAGGACTGAATAGTGTGAGGCACACAACTAGGAATTAAATAAAGCCTAGTACACACTATTAGAAAATCAGACGAGTGATTATTAGCATTTTTCGTGTCTTGTCCCATGTTGAAAATGAAAATGTCAAGAACGGTATGAAAATTCTCGAACAACAGAGGACAACTTCCCATGTACGTAGCTATGGTCTACGTCTAGTCTGTGGTCATACTTTGTTTCTGATCATGCACAAACTTGCTCATTTGATTTTTATGAAGTGAATATTGTATTAGTTAAACAAAAATTGGATGTTATGATAACTAGACTTGTGCACAATGGAAAATTTTGTTTAGTTTCGGTTCGTTGTCATTTGTAAAATACATAATTTCGTTCTATTATATTCGTTATGTTACGTTAATTTGTTTTTGGATAATTTGTTGATATTGGTTATACTGAATCTCGAATCATGTCAAATTCATTCGTTATATCCGCTATAATTTCTTTTGTATTTGTTGAAATTCGATATTTATGTATGTATATATATTCGGAATAATGATTTGTAGTTTTGGAAAGTCGTTTGTTTATTGAATCTATTAACACACACAATAACAATATCTCTTCTCCTCTAATCAAATACAATACAACACCCTTCTCACTCAGTTCTCAGGAATGCCAGTAATCCAACCTCTAGCACAAAATTAATCAGCTGATTGGACTGTGAGATCTACTTTGAGTTGACCTTTTGTTTCATTAGATCTTTAACAAATTATCAAATCATGTCAAATTAATTTGTTATATTCACTATAATTTCTTTCGTTATAGTTGAAATTCATTATTTTTTTATTCGGACATTAGGATGCATCCGAATGTCCAAAATATACAAAATTCGTCCGATTTTCAATTCGTTACGAGTCTAATGATAACTAAAGAGAACATTTTTTTAACATGTCCCTTCAAACAATCACTCTGAATATGGATATCTTCGTCTAATGTTTTAATAGTGAGATTTCCTAAAAACTAGAGAGTGCAAAATCTGGTGCAGATGGTAGTTAATCAGCTTCTAACATCAGCTTGTTCAATTAAGTGTTGACATAAAAGAAAACAGGAATCTGATTGATTACTGTGCAGAGCTGCACCAGATTTTGCACTCTCCAGTTGTAGTAAATCAAGCCAGTGTGTACTAGGCTTTAGAAATAAAGAAGATATACCTTGGTTAAATTTATTATGCAGAAAAAACTATATTCGCAGAAATTGCTGGTTTTGATGAAAGGTTTAATCCACTCAATTTTTATCTCAGTTATAGAAAATTCTTGCTTCTCCTAATGGAAAACCCTGCTTCAAGAAATGTATATACCATATGCAATTACTAAATAAGTCATTTTGTAATTTTAGGATGTAAACCCTAACTAGTTATATTGAGTGTGCTCTAAACACTGTGTGTCATAAATATATTAAATACTTGTAAAAATAAAAATAACAGTAATAATACAAATTGTCTTTTTTCAATTAAATACTTATTTTAAACTTTTGTTGTAATCATTCATGTCACTGCTGCTGATCTGCTGCAGCCGTTTCCATCCACAATTCAGAAATGTAATGCACTTCTGCAATCCAGGAATGGTTACATGGCATTTGTAAAGGTGGGTCTTTATCAGAAACTAGTTTGGCATGCTGACAACACAGAATCACAATTGCAGGAGATACACAGTGTGTTGCCCCCCTAAAGGGAAGTACCAGAACCCTTTATGGTATGATTATTATTATGTATTAATATTATTATAATAGAGGATTTATGTAGCGCCAAAAATACAAGAGGATTAAGAGGGCCCTGCTCATAAGAGCGAATCTAAGAGGGTGGGGCAAGTGGTACAAAAGGTTATAACTGTCATGGATGAGCTGACGGAAGTGATAAAAGATTAGTTGGAGGTGTGATAGGCTTCTCTGAAGAAATTATTTTTTAGGGATCATCTAAGGCAGCCAGAGTAGGGGATAGCCAGATAGATTGAGATAGAGAGTTACAGAGGGTGGGACAGGCTCTGGAGAAGTCCTGGAGATGAGTGTGAGAGAAGGAGACATGAGAGCTTGAGAGCAGGAAGTCTTGAGAAGAGCGGAGTGAAAGTTTGGGTGATATTTAAAGACACGATTGGTGACATAGCTCTGGGCAAAGTTGTAAATTGTATATTGTTGTTAGTATTTTGAATTGAATTTGCTTGCCAATCGGAAGCCAGTCTAAGGATTGGCAGTGAGGGGCAGCAGACAGTGAGCAGTTGGTAGATGAGTCTGGCAGCAGCATTCATGATAGACTGAAGAGGGGATAGCCTACAAAGAGGTAGGCCTATGAGGAGAGACTTGCAATAGTAAAGAAGAGAGATAACAGGGGAGTGAATGAGTAGCTTGGTGGTTTCATTAGTTAAAAAGGGGCACAGTTTCGGGATGTTATGGAGGTGAAGTCTACATGGTTTTGACAATGATTGAATTTGGGGCTGAAAGGAAAGGTTGGAATCTAGGATTACACCTAATACCCTAGCGTGAGGGGAGGGATTGATAGTTGCTTTATTGAGAATATTATCAGCTAAGTTTTAGAGAGATTTAGTTTAAGGAAGTGGTGTGACATCCATGCTAATATGTCAGTTAATAAGTTAGAAATGCAAGAGAAGACTGAAGGAGTGAGGTAAGGAGTAGAGAGATAGATTTGGGTGTCATTGGCGTAGAGAAGGTATTGGAAGCCGTCAGAGCCTATCAAGTAACCAATGCAGGAGGTGGGTGGTCAACAGTATAAAAGGCTGCAGAAAGGTCTAGTAGTAAGAGTATGGAATAGTGGCCATTGGTTTTAGCAGTTAGTAAATCATTAGTGAGTTTTAGTAGGGCAGTTTCTGTGGAGTGCTGCAAGCAAAACCCAGACTATAAGGGGTCAGGAAGGTTGTAGACTAAGTGTTATAAACATTTAGAGGTGAATAGGAGCAGTGAGACGTTTTTCAGAGTGGTAGGGTGAAGTGAGGGGCTTTTAAGTATAGGAGTGATCTGTGCATGCTTTAGAGTGGAGGGGAAGGTGCCAGTAGAAAGGGAGAGATTGACGATGTGAGTGAGGAAGAATAGGATAGAATAAGAGGGTTACCTTAGTAGTTTGCGAGGGAACAGGATACAGGAAACAATTGGCTAGGTAGGCATTTGAGAAAAGTTTTGTAATCTCTTTAGTAGTAGCTAGTTCGAAAGAGGAGAGTGTTGACTGTGCTATTAGACAAGTGAGGAAGATAATTGTACAGTCCCCACATATTGCACCAATCTTGTCTTTGAAAGGATTGGCAATCTCTATGGCAGTGAGTGAGTTAGGGGGCGGTGGACAAAGCAGAGCGTTAAAGGTAGAGAAGAGCCAGTGAGGACTGGATGACAAGGTATTAATAAGCGAAACAAAGTAGGTTTGTTTGTAAGCATTGAGGCAGGAGTTATATTTTAGAAGGGCAGATTTATATAGGGTGAAGGCCTGCAGTGATTTGGTTTACGCCACCGTCGTTCAAGAGCATGCCACTGTTTCTTGAAATGTCTCATGTTGTCAGGTTGCCAGGGTTGTAACGGTTGGGGTCTGATTCTGCGTGTAGTTAGAGGAATAAGTGAGTCCAGTGAGAGTGAACTGTTGTAGGCAGAGGTAGCCAGAGGTGGTCAGTAGCAGAATAGAAAAGTATTATTTGCCCACTAACAGTTAGATTGCCAATTGCGGCTGATGTTCATGGAGTCTGCTCTGCTGTGATGTGGTATATGAACAGAGAAAGTGAACCCAAGAAAGAGAGAAGGTCATATCATTTATTTGAAAAAGGATAACCTTAATGAAATGGTACTGGTAACACATAAACTGTAGCCTAGGGTGAAAAAGTTTATCTGACAAGGTCATCAATGTAAGCATAATTTACCGGTTACAGATCTTTCCTCCACTTTATAGATAATTCCTAGAGATGCTAAACGGGCTGTTGAAAATTCAATTTACTTTCTTATTGTACAGAACATTTATTGTAGATTAGTATTTATGATAGCTTGGAACCTTTCACCCCTGTAACCTTACACAGGGTATAACATGCTTCCCAAACCTCATAAACCTATTCCAGTAACAGGCTCTGCTATATGTTTACAAGTATTTACTTGATGTTCCTGTATGGCTTTGTCCAAGGACTGGTGGAATTTCCAATAACATGAGACAATATTTATGGAAATATGCTCCGTTGGGCCTTGGTAAAGGTCAGACATCTTACGTGTTCCCACACACTTACAGTAATTCCTGTAAAGGGGCTAAACAACAGGATTATCATTTGATATTTTTTACTTTTGGAGACATCTATTGTAAGAGCTTGGTGCTTAAAACTCTTTCATTGAAATTGCATTGGCTTCTGTTAAATGAATTTGCAAGCTGCAACAAAATTGCCAATGCAAATCGCACAGATCAGCGGCTTTGAAGTATCACGATTTCAAAGCTGCACTGGTGTGAACCAGGGCTTACTTACATATAGCCACAGCCACGTGAGGCTCCAGTCCCCAGTCTTCTCTCCTTTATTGTTTACATGAGGCAGGGTCTTTCGTTGGGTGAGCACGACATTACCTGCATGATGCAAGCACTTTTTATCGGTGGGGTTCTCTTGGGATCCTCAAGTGGAGTCAGCACATGGGGACTGTAGGGGACCAACTGGCACAGGTGCATCTGTATCTCTGGATTAGCAACCTCCAGTAACTGAGATTGACACCACTGAAAGACCAAGGTGACAGATTTAGGTGAGTATACCTTGCTTCACAAGGTAAGAAAAATGATGTCAAATATTTGAAAGATGTGCTTTAGGTTACCATGTCTGTAAACCTGGCAAAACCCTTGAAAGGGGGTTGAAAGTTTTAATTTATTTTATAGTATGAACAGTAATGTATGGGAACAGTGAGTGGTCAATAGGAACACCCGGTACACCAGGGAACAGATAAGGTAATATATCATGGAGAATCTCACCACGAGAGACCTCAAGATATATTAAAAAGTCAAGGAATGACATTAAATAGGAATAGTATTTCCGTTTGTTCTGTGCTATCAGTAGGAATAGGGACCAGTACTGCTGTTGTGAACTCTACAGTGTGTGCTGCCTGACCTATCTGACCAGAAGTTCAAGCTAGCAGTATTAATGCATAAGGAGAAAATGGCAATAGAAAGTGAGTTTTGGGATATATTCACCCCAAATAGTAGATGCTGTAGTTTGCATTAGTGTAAGTTAATGAATTACAATAAAACAGGTTAGACATTTATGCTACTTTCATTTTAATTGGACCCAGCCTCTGCTATAAAAAAAATCCCAAACAGTGTAGCCTTTCCATTTTCTCATCTGTGAACTACAGAAACGCCCCCCCCCCCCCTCCAATTTATAGAAATAAGTAAAGGGAGAGGTATTCTGTAGTAAAAATCAGGAGTAAGCAGCATAGGATGACAACAAACTGTAGCTTCTCCATAGATACAATATAGTTAGTGAGTGTTGTCACCCTAGGAAGGAAAATGTTTTACTGGCAAGATCATGGGTTTTGCACAGAGCAGCCCAGATCCTCCTCTTCTTGGCTCTGGCTCTCCTGGCCCCTTCTTTTAGCCAAGTGCCCCCAGAACAAGCTTTGAATGGGAGTACCCAAGCAGGCTCTCTCCCAAGCCACTGCTCTGCCTGTCCATTCACATACAGAGTCTTGGCTTGGGCACATCCCCTCTCTCTTCTCATTGGCTTACTGGCTGTAGCGCACGGAGAGTCACATACATTGTTGGATCCCGTATTGGTCATCAGGAAAATGGGATTTTTATATACAGCTTACCTGTAAAATCCTTTTCTTGAGAGTACATCACGGGACACAGGAGCTTCATTACATAGTGGGTTATATAGGCACCTCTGGTGATTGGACACTGGTTGACCCCAATTAAGGAGAATTCCTCCCCTATATAACCCCTCCCTTCTGGGAGGCACCTCAGTTTTGTAGCAAAGCAATAAGAAACCACGTAAAAACCCAAGAGGGGCGGGAGACCGTTGTCCCGTGATGTACTCTCAAGAAAAGGATTTTACAGGTAAGCTGTATATAAAAATCCCATTTTCTTGATCATACATCACGGGACACAGGAGCTTCATTACATAGTGGGATGTCCCATAGCAATGCTCAGATTGAGGGGAGGGAGACACAGATCATAAATATAGACCAACAGGGACCGGAGGACCTAAACTGCAGCCTGCAGTACACTGCGCCCGAAGGCGATATCCTCTTGCCCTCTGACATCCACCTGATAGAATCTGGTGAATGTGTGGACTGATGACCAAGTCGCAGCCTTACAGATCTGAGCCAGGGAGGCCTGGTGATGCACTGCCCAAGAAGCACTAACAGCCCTAGTAGAGTGCGCTTTCACCCGAAAAGGAGGAATCTTCCCCTTTAAACCATAGGCCTGAGAAATAACTTGTCTGATCCACCTTGAGAGAGTGGATTTTGACGCCGCCTGGCCCTTTCTAGGGCCTTCCGGCAGAATAAATAAACAATCAGTTTTCCTTATCTGAGAAGTTGCTTGAAGATAAATACTGATTGCTCTAACCACATCCAAAGTGTGTAAAGATTCTTCTTCTGTGGACTGAGGGTCCGGAAAAAATGGTAGGATTACATCCTGATTCAAATGGAAACCCGAAACCACCTTAGGTAGAAAAGACCTGTTGGGACGCATGACCACCCGGTCCTTATGGATAATTAAATACGGCTCCTTACTGGAAAGAGCTGCCAACTCTGATACTCTTCTAGCCGTATATATGGCTACTAAGAAGACCAGCTTTTTAGTCAGGAGAACTAAAGAAGCCAGATGCAAAGGTTCAAATGGTTGCCCCTGTAAGGCCAAGAGAACCAAATTCAGATCCCATGGGCATACCGGAGGTTTAACTGGCGGTTTTGTCCGCATAGCCCCCTGGATAAAAGCCCGTACTAGGGAATGTGATGCAAGCGGCTTTTGAAAAAATACTGACAGGGCCGAAATCTGCACTTTGATAGTGCTTATGGCCAAATTCATTTCTATGCCTGACTGGAGAAAGGCCAAGATTCTGTTAATGACATACTTTCTAGGATGCCATTTCCTGAGTTCACACCAGGAAACATATGTCCTCCAGATCTTGTAATAAATAAGCCTGGAGGCCGGCTTTCTGGCATTGACCAGAGTAGAAAGGACTGGCCCCGAAAGGCCACGGTCTCTCAGAATGTGGGTCTCAGCAGCCAAACCGTCAAATTCAGACTGCGTAAAGCAGGATGGTAGATTGGACCCTGTGAGAGCAGATCTGGCCGGAGAGGGAGGGTTCATGGCCTGCCTACTGCCAACTTCATGATTTCTGCGTACCATGGTCGCCTGGGCCAAGCCGAGGCCACCAAAAGGACCGACTTCGTCTCCCTCTTGACTCTTCCCAGGAACCGCGACAGAAGCGGGCTCGGGGGGGAAGGCATAGATCAGGTTGTACTGATCCCAGGGAACTGTCAGAGCATCTGACCCTTGAGCAAGTGCATCTCTTGTCCTTGATAGTGATGGCCGAACGGTTCGCCCGGCGGTCGTTTCGCGGCGAATTTCCGACATTCGCGGTCCGCACGTTCGAACGCCTTTTTCCGTCGTTCGCCGCGGCGGACTTACGTGTTTAATGTATACAAGAACTTTAACCTTTGGTGACACGTTTATCATGTGATACAGGACAGCCAATTGAGACATGACAGCACATGGACACTTGTACATTCCCCCTAACCTATAAATACACCCGATCCGGTGGCCATTTTACATTCTTTCTTCTGTTAAGATAGGGACAGGTTCCTGTGTGGAGTAGGGAGAGATAAACCACTAGCTATTTGGTACACAAAAGTTCTTTTCAGGACTGGTATAGGTGTTAGGTGTTGATAGGTTTGCTGTGCTGCTGATTCTTGCAGCAGCCTGAGTGTCTTTTGTTAGTTTAGAGAAAGGGAAAGGACGGTGTATGCTACAGGGACAGCCAGATTAGTCTTTCATCATCATCATCATCATCATCATCATTAGCTGTTACTATCAAGGTCCACAAAAGAGCTGTTCCAGTAACCACTAATCGTTCTCTTTTTTTGCCAATTTGTATAGGGACAGGAAGGAAGCAGTGTTGTCAGGCAGTGAGGGTAATTTTAAAGACTTGCTGTTATTATTAGTTCCACAAAGGTTCTTTTCAGGACTGGTATCAGTGGTACAGTAATAGGCTTGTACATGTATAATATTCTTTCTTCCAAATATAGAAAGGATATTATACTTGACTGCTGCCCTTCTGCTGCAGTCTGCTAAACATTCACAACTCACTTGTTCCACAAAAGTTCTTATAAGGACTGGTAACTTGGTATAGGGTGCTACGGTACATAGGCTTGAGTGCGGTACAGTCTGCTGTTCTGTAAGGACCGCTATCGGTCCACAATAGATAGGGTTGACGTGCACCACTGCTGACCGCTGCCCTATACTGCAGCAGTCCTTCAGCGGTATAGGGACTGACGTACAGTCTGCTAATCACTAACACACAACCTGCTTGTTCCACAAAAGTTCTTATAAGGACTGGTAACTTGGTATAGGGTGCTACGGTACATAGGCTTGAGTGCGGTACAGTCTGCTGTTCTGTAAGGACCGCTATCGGTCCACAATAGATAGGGTTGACGTGCACCACTGCTGACCGCTGCCCTATACTGCAGCAGTCCTTCAGCGGTATAGGGACTGACGTACAGTCTGCTAAACACTAATACACAACCTGCTTGGTCCACAAAAGTTCTTATAAGGACTGGTAACTTGGTATAGGGTGCTACGGTACATAGGCTTGAGTGCGGTACAGTCTGCTGTTCTGTAAGGACCGCTATCGGTCCACAATAGATAGGGTTGACGTGCACCACTGCTGACCGCTGCCCTATACTGCAGCAGTCCTTCAGCGGTATAGGGACTGACGTACAGTCTGCTAAACACTAATACACAACCTGCTTGGTCCACAAAAGTTCTTATAAGGACTGGTAACTTGGTATAGGGTGCTACGGTACATAGGCTTGAGTGCGGTACAGTCTGCTGTTCTGTAAGGACCGCTATCGGTCCACAATAGATAGGGTTGACGTGCACCACTGCTGACCGCTCACCTATACTGCAGCAGTCCTTCAGCGGTATAGGGACTGACGTACAGTCTGCTAATCACTAACACACAACCTGCTTGTTCCACAAAAGTTCTTATAAGGACTGGTAACTTGGTATAGGGTGCTACGGTACATAGGCTTGAGTGCGGTACAGTCTGCTGTTCTGTAAGGACCGCTATCGGTCCACAATAGATAGGGTTGACGTGCACCACTGCTGACCGCTGCCCTATACTGCAGCAGTCCTTCAGCGGTATAGGGACTGACGTACAGTCTGCTAAACACTAACACACAACCTGCTTGGTCCACAAAAGTTCTTATAAGGACTGGTAACTTGGTATAGGGTGCTACGGTACATAGGCTTGAGTGCGGTACAGTCTGCTGTTCTGTAAGGACCGCTATCGGTCCACAATAGATAGGGTTGACGTGCACCACTGCTGACCGCTGCCCTATACTGCAGCAGTCCTTCAGCGGTATAGGGACTGACGTACAGTCTGCTAAACACTAATACACAACCTGCTTGGTCCACAAAAGTTCTTATAAGGACTGGTAACTTGGTATAGGGTGCTACGGTACATAGGCTTGAGTGCGGTACAGTCTGCTGTTCTGTAAGGACCGCTATCGGTCCACAATAGATAGGGTTGACGTGCACCACTGCTGACCGCTCACCTATACTGCAGCAGTCCTTCAGCGGTATAGGGACTGACGTACAGTCTGCTAATCACTAACACACAACCTGCTTGTTCCACAAAAGTTCTTATAAGGACTGGTAACTTGGTATAGGGTGCTACGGTACATAGGCTTGAGTGCGGTACAGTCTGCTGTTCTGTAAGGACCGCTATCGGTCCACAATAGATAGGGTTGACGTGCACCACTGCTGACCGCTGCCCTATACTGCAGCAGTCCTTCAGCGGTATAGGGACTGACGTACAGTCTGCTAAACACTAATACACAACCTGCTTGGTCCACAAAAGTTCTTATAAGGACTGGTAACTTGGTATAGGGTGCTACGGTACATAGGCTTGAGTGCGGTACAGTCTGCTGTTCTGTAAGGACCGCTATCGGTCCACAATAGATAGGGTTGACGTGCACCACTGCTGACCGCTCACCTATACTGCAGCAGTCCTTCAGCGGTATAGGGACTGACGTACAGTCTGCTAATCACTAACACACAACCTGCTTGTTCCACAAAAGTTCTTATAAGGACTGGTAACTTGGTATAGGGTGCTACGGTACATAGGCTTGAGTGCGGTACAGTCTGCTGTTCTGTAAGGACCGCTATCGGTCCACAATAGATAGGGTTGACGTGCACCACTGCTGACCGCTGCCCTATACTGCAGCAGTCCTTCAGCGGTATAGGGACTGACGTACAGTCTGCTAAACACTAATACACAACCTGCTTGGTCCACAAAAGTTCTTATAAGGACTGGTAACTTGGTATAGGGTGCTACGGTACATAGGCTTGAGTGCGGTACAGTCTGCTGTTCTGTAAGGACCGCTATCGGTCCACAATAGATAGGGTTGACGTGCACCACTGCTGACCGCTGCCCTATACTGCAGCAGTCCTTCAGCGGTATAGGGACTGACGTACAGTCTGCTAAACACTAATACACAACCTGCTTGGTCCACAAAAGTTCTTATAAGGACTGGTAACTTGGTATAGGGTGCTACGGTACATAGGCTTGAGTGCGGTACAGTCTGCTGTTCTGTAAGGACCGCTATCGGTCCACAATAGATAGGGTTGACGTGCACCACTGCTGACCGCTGCCCTATACTGCAGCAGTCCTTCAGCGGTATAGGGACTGACGTACAGTCTGCTAAACACTAATACACAACCTGCTTGGTCCACAAAAGTTCTTATAAGGACTGGTAACTTGGTATAGGGTGCTACGGTACATAGGCTTGAGTGCGGTACAGTCTGCTGTTCTGTAAGGACCGCTATCGGTCCACAATAGATAGGGTTGACGTGCACCACTGCTGACCGCTCACCTATACTGCAGCAGTCCTTCAGCGGTATAGGGACTGACGTACAGTCTGCTAATCACTAACACACAACCTGCTTGTTCCACAAAAGTTCTTATAAGGACTGGTAACTTGGTATAGGGTGCTACGGTACATAGGCTTGAGTGCGGTACAGTCTGCTGTTCTGTAAGGACCGCTATCGGTCCACAATAGATAGGGTTGACGTGCACCACTGCTGACCGCTGCCCTATACTGCAGCAGTCCTTCAGCGGTATAGGGACTGACGTACAGTCTGCTAAACACTAATACACAACCTGCTTGGTCCACAAAAGTTCTTATAAGGACTGGTAACTTGGTATAGGGTGCTACGGTACATAGGCTTGAGTGCGGTACAGTCTGCTGTTCTGTAAGGACCGCTATCGGTCCACAATAGATAGGGTTGACGTGCACCACTGCTGACCGCTGCCCTATACTGCAGCAGTCCTTCAGCGGTATAGGGACTGACGTACAGTCTGCTAAACACTAATACACAACCTGCTTGGTCCACAAAAGTTCTTATAAGGACTGGTAACTTGGTATAGGGTGCTACGGTACATAGGCTTGAGTGCGGTACAGTCTGCTGTTCTGTAAGGACCGCTATCGGTCCACAATAGATAGGGTTGACGTGCACCACTGCTGACCGCTGCCCTATACTGCAGCAGTCCTTCAGCGGTATAGGGACTGACGTACAGTCTGCTAAACACTAATACACAACCTGCTTGGTCCACAAAAGTTCTTATAAGGACTGGTAACTTGGTATAGGGTGCTACGGTACATAGGCTTGAGTGCGGTACAGTCTGCTGTTCTGTAAGGACCGCTATCGGTCCACAATAGATAGGGTTGACGTGCACCACTGCTGACCGCTCACCTATACTGCAGCAGTCCTTCAGCGGTATAGGGACTGACGTACAGTCTGCTAATCACTAACACACAACCTGCTTGTTCCACAAAAGTTCTTATAAGGACTGGTAACTTGGTATAGGGTGCTACGGTACATAGGCTTGAGTGCGGTACAGTCTGCTGTTCTGTAAGGACCGCTATCGGTCCACAATAGATAGGGTTGACGTGCACCACTGCTGACCGCTGCCCTATACTGCAGCAGTCCTTCAGCGGTATAGGGACTGACGTACAGTCTGCTAAACACTAATACACAACCTGCTTGGTCCACAAAAGTTCTTATAAGGACTGGTAACTTGGTATAGGGTGCTACGGTACATAGGCTTGAGTGCGGTACAGTCTGCTGTTCTGTAAGGACCGCTATCGGTCCACAATAGATAGGGTTGACGTGCACCACTGCTGACCGCTGCCCTATACTGCAGCAGTCCTTCAGCGGTATAGGGACTGACGTACAGTCTGCTAAACACTAATACACAACCTGCTTGGTCCACAAAAGTTCTTATAAGGACTGGTAACTTGGTATAGGGTGCTACGGTACATAGGCTTGAGTGCGGTACAGTCTGCTGTTCTGTAAGGACCGCTATAGGTCCACAATAGATAGGGTTGACGTGCACCACTGCTGACCGCTCACCTATACTGCAGCAGTCCTTCAGCGGTATAGGGACTAAGAGTTTTGTCACAGGGTCATTTAAAAAATGACATGCAGAGGAAGAGGCAGGCCCTTCCGCAGGGGTGGTAGGGGTAGGGCAGGAGCAACAGGCTTGAGCCAAAGTGGGAAGTTGCAGAAGGTGCGTTCAATTACTTTAAAGGATGCACCAGACTTGGTTGAGTGGCTCGCTCAGCCTTACTCTTCTGCACCCTCCTCATCCTCTCGATCTGCACCCTCTTCTTCACTCTCTGCTATGTGCACCCCCAAAGACACTACCACCAACAACACGACCACCACCACCACCACCACATACCTTCCGCTTGAGTCACTGGAATTATTTTCCGATCCATATCAAGAGGACATTTCTGATGCGCAGCCACTCTTGGTATTGGATCAGGAAGAGGAGGTAGCAACAAGCGCTACTCAGCAGTCTGACGCCAGTACCCAGATCAGCCCAAGGAGGAGGTTGGTCCCCGGTGTTGCTGCCTACTCTACTTATAGCGGTGGGGAAGGTGACGTTGATGATGACGTGTCTAGTGATGTCACGTGGGTGCCCACAAGAGAGGAAGAGGAGGGGAGTTCAGAGGGAGATATGGACCAGCAGATAGGGAGGAGAAGCAGCAATGACTTACATTGCACAGCAGGGACAAAGCAGACTGCAAATGTATCAGGAGCGAGTCATCGACCATGTACGGTCACATCTGGCGCTCCCAGGACACCGGCACATGGCTCCGCAGTGTGGGCTTTTTTTAACGTGTCCGCTGCTGACAATAGCGTTGCCATCTGCAATCTTTGCAGTCAACGCGTTAGTCGCGGTAAGCCCAATACTCACCTAGGGACGACCGCCTTAAGAAGGCACATGAGCAGCCATCACCGAGCCCAGTGGGAGCAACGGAACACACAAAGCCACACTGCAGGCTCTCACCGTCCAGCCTCGTCTTCTACTTCTCCTTCTCCTCTCTCCTCACAATTGTCCTCCACTCCACCTTCCATCACGCCAAGCTCACATTTTTCTGCAAAAAGGCAGGCTTCCGTGGGCCTAATGTTTGAGCGTAAAAAAATGATGACGCCGGATAACCCTCTTGCCCAACGGTTGGCGGCTGGCTTGTCAGAACTCATAGCCCGCCAACTACTGCCATATAAACTGGTGGACTCGGAGGCCTTTCGCAAATTTGTGGCCATTGGAACACCACAATGGAAGGTCCCAGGAAGGAAGTATTTCTCAGAGAAGGGCATCCCAGAGCTATATGGCCATGTTCAGCGGCAAGTGAATGTATCTCTGGCACACAGTGTCGGTGCCAAGATACATCTGACCACAGACACGTGGTCTAGCAAACACGGGCAGGGAAGGTATATCAGTTTTACTGCCCACTGGGTGAACCTTCTGACGGCCGTCAAGCATGTAACCCGTGGCACCCGTGTAGATTTGGTTTTACCGCCACGGATTGCATGCAGGCCTGACTCTTCTTCTCCTCCTCCTACTCCATCCTCCTCCCTCTCCTCCTCAGCTGCCTCCTCCTTTTCCGCTGCTAGCGTCTCTTCCACTGCACCGCCCAAGCTCCCCAGAACCTATTCCACATGCCAGGTGAGACGTTGCCATGCCGTGCTGCGTCTGTTGTGCCTGGAAGCAAAGAGCCACACTGGCCCGGCACTCCTTTCAGCTTTGCGTTCACAGGCAGATGAGTGGCTAACACCGCTCAATTTGACAGTTGGTAAAGTGGTGTGTGACAACGGTGCCAATCTGCTTAGCGCATTGAAACAGGGCAAAATCACGCACGTGCCGTGCATGGCACACGTCTTAAACTTGGTCGTGCAGCGATTCCTTGTCAAATACCCTGGGGTCCAGGACATCTTGCGGCAGGCAAGGAAAATCTCGGCCCATTTCAGAAGATCTTACACGGCCATGGCTCGCCTTGCTGACATTCAGCGGCGACACCATCTGCCGGTCAGACGTCTTATTTGCGATTGCCCGACGCGATGGAACTCAACCTTCTATATGCTTGATAGGCTGCTCCAGCAGAAACGTGCAGTTAACGTCTACCTGTATGAACTCTGCGAAAGAAACGGTTCTGGGGAGCTGGGTTTTTTTTCACCGCGCCAGTGGCTGCTCATGCGCGACACATGCAGACTTCTGCGGCCATTTGAGGAGATCACCAAACTGGTCAGTCGCAGCCATGGCGCCATCAGTGACATGGTACCTTATGCCTTCTTTCTGGAGCGTGCATTGCGTCGTGTCATTGATCAGGCTGTGGAGGAGCAGGAGCGGGAAGATGAGGAAGTCGCAATGCTGGATGAATTCCCAGGGGGGGCTACTCTATCTGAGACAAGTCAACAACAGGAGTCTGATGAGGAGTCAGAGGAGGATGGTGCCGGGGCGGATGAGCAGGAGCAAGAAGAGCATGCTTTAAACCTTTCTGGGATCCCTGTTGTGCGAGGATGGGGAGAGGAGAATGAAGAGGACGACATTATCCTGGATGATGAGCAGGAGCCAGGCCACCACACCGCTTCCACTTTAGTGCAAATGGGGGCCTTCATGCTCCAGTGTTTTAATAGGGACCCCCGTATAAAAAGCATGAGGGTCAAGGACCAGTACTGGGTGGCAACGTACTTAGACCCCCGGTACAAACACAAAATGGCGGAAATGTTACCGCCGTCGCAGAGGGCTGTCAGAATGCAGCACTTCCAGGCCTTGCTTCGAGAAATGCTGCATTCTGCTTTTGCGTGCGCTGGCAGAGGAGCAATTCCCACTCCCAGAGAAGGATTTGCGGGTACCAATCCAACAGCGCCTGCAAGAAGAGGCCGGTTTGAAGATGTGTTGGTGACTTCGGATATGAGGTCATTCTTTCAGCCGACCCATCGACAGGTGTCATCCGGATCCAGCATCAGGGAACGCCTAGACCGTCAGGTGTCCGACTACATTGGGTTAACGGCCGATGTGGACGCTCTGAGGAGTGATGAACCCCTAGACTACTGGGTGGGCAGGCTTGACCTCTGGCCAGAGCTTGCCCAATTTGCAATCGAACTGTTGGCTTGCCCCTCATCCAGTGTCCTGTCCGAAAGGACGTTCAGCGCAGCAGGGGGGATTGTGACCGATAAGCGTACTCGCCTAGCTCACCACAGTGTTAACTACCTCACATTTCTAAAAATGAATGAGGCATGGATCTCGGAGGAATTCAACACATGTGATCAGTAGACCATGTATATGTCTATAAACAATTTTTGGAATCAAGCACACAGACCTTCTTAATTCATTTGGCTCACTTCCCTGACCCAAAAAAGCACACCGTACTATATGCCCCTACCCTCCTCTTTGAAGAGGTTGAGCGGTGTCATATTTCTACTGGGGCTGCTTATTATGAGGGGTTCCCACCATCCCTGTGCTGTGCTGACTTCCTCCTGGGTGTTCTTATTATGAGGGGCTCCCACCATCCCTGTGCTGTGCTGACTTCCTCCTGGGGGTTCTTATTATGAGGGGATCACACCATCCCTGTGCTGTGCTGACTTCCTCCTGGGGCTGCTTACGGTGCTGCTGTCAGCGCTGTATGTCACGGAGCTGCTGTCAGCGCTGTATGTCACGGAGCTGCTGTCAGCGCTGTATGTCACGGAGCTGCTGTCAGCGCTGTATGTCACGGAGCTGCTGTCAGCGCTGTATGTCACGGAGCTGCTGTCAGCGCTGTATGTCACGGAGCTGCTGTCAGCGCTGTATGTCACGGAGCTGCTGTCAGCGCTGTATGTCACGGAGCTGCTGTCAGCGCTGTATGTCACGGTGCTGCTGTCAGCGCTGTATGTCACGGAGCTGCTGTCAGCGCTGTATGTCACGGAGCTGCTGTCAGTGCTGTATGTCACGGAGCTGCTGTCAGCGCTGTATGTCACGGAGCTGCTGTCAGCGCTGTATGTCACGGAGCTGCTGTCAGCGCTGTATGTCACGGTGCTGCTGTCAGCGCTGTATGTCACGGAGCTGCTGTCAGCGCTGTATGTCACGGAGCTGCTGTCAGCGCTGTATGTCACGGAGCTGCTGTCAGCGCTGTATGTCACGGAGCTGCTGTCAGCGCTGTATGTCACGGAGCTGCTGTCAGCGCTGTATGTCACGGTGCTGATGTCAGTGCTCTGTATTACGGTGCTGCTGTCAGTGCTCTGTATCTCCTGCACCCTCTTGTTTGCCTACCCTGGTCCCTGACCTTCCCTCTCCTCCATTGCCTTCATTAGCTCCATAGTCCTGAATTGTCAGAACAATTTCCCAAATAAAAAAAAAATGCTTGTAGTTATCGATCCCAAATTCACCTCATACATGTATTATGCTATTGTCCAGGTGGTGGGACTACGTGCTACCCCCTAATAATTACCCCGTGGCCGCAAATTCGACCTAAAGGTTTGCGAAATTCGCCTCCCATTGAAGTCAATGGAGCCCGCGGCGAACGGTCGTTTTCGCGAACGTTTGTGTCCGTTCGCGTTTCGCGTTCGCGAAACGTCCCGTCGGAAGTTCGTCCATCACTAGTCCTTGATACAAACTTGTCCAGCTTCCTGTTGAACCTGGATGCAAACAGATCTACGTCTGGAGTACCCCACTTGTGATATATGTTCTGAAACACGTCGGGGTGCAGAGCCCATTCTTCTGGGCACAACTTCTGGCGGCTGAGAAAATCCGCCTGCCAATTCTCCACTCCTGGGATGAGGACTGCAGAAAAACACGGAACATGCTTTTCTGCCCAGACAAGTATGCGATTCACCTCTTTTTTGGGCCACCAGACTTCTGGTACCGCCCTGGTGATTGATATAAGCCACTGTGGTGGCATTGTCGGACTGAACCCGAACCGGGAAACCTCGCAGTCTGTAAGTCCACTCTATGAGTGCCATGTAAACTGCCCGGATCTCCAAGATATTTATGGGCAGTAGACTCTCGGTCGCAGACCATTTCCCCTGCGAGCATGTTTCCTCCAATACAGCTCCCCAGCCTGTCAGGCTGGCATCTGTTGTGATAATCTTCCATGGGAGAGGAAGAAAAGTTTTGCCCTTCAGCAAATTCTTGGTTTGTAACCACCAGACAAGACTCTTGCGTGTCCCTGGGGATAGACGCATAGGAAGATCCAGAGATTGTGGCTTCCTGTTCCAAGCCGCAAGGATGCATCCTTGCAGAGGCCTTGAGTGGAACTGGGTGAATGGGACGGCCTCGAAAGAGGCGACCATCTTCCCTAACAGTCTCATGCACAACCGAATGGAGGAAGATCTTCTGCCCAGAATCAGGCGCACCTGATCCCCAATGGCCAAGGCTTTAGCCTTGGAAGAAACACCCTGCCCTGAGCGGTGTCGATGATCATACCTAGGTATTCCAACCTGGTAGTCGGTTGTAGGGACGACTTTTCTAGGTTTATGATCCAACCTAGGCGTTCTAGGTGTTCTAGCGTTTTGGTGACGCTGTGACTTAGGAACGCTGCAGTTTTCTCCATGAGAAGCAAGTTGTCTAGATAAGCCATGACGGCTATGCCCTGAGCTCTTAAGATTGCTAAGAGAGGGTCCAGAATCTTCGTGAAGACTCGAGGGGCTGTAGCAAGCCCGAATGGCAAGGCCACAAATTGAAAATGGCGCCGCTCTACCGCGAACCTTAGAAATTTTTGGTGTGCGGGAAAAATTGGCACATGGAGATATGCATCCTTGATATCTATTGATGCCATGAATTCTCCCCCTTGCAGGGAGGAGACCACAATGCGGATTGACTGCATTCGGAAGGACCGCATGTGTAAAAACCGGTTCAGATCCTTCAGATCCAGGATAGGTCTGACACTTCCATTTGGTTTTGGAACGGTGAAGAGATTTGAGTAAAAACCCTGAACCCTGATCTTTCGGGTTCACTTCTACTATCACACCCTGGGATAGTAACTGATCTAAGGCCATAAATAGCGGTTTTTGCTTTACTGGACCCCTGGGAATCCTTGACCTTAGGAAACGAGAAGGTGGAATCTCCTGAAACTCTAGCCTGTAGCCCAGAGATATCGAAGGGATTACCCACTTGTCCTGGATCTCTTTCCGCCAGGCTCCTGCAAACTGCAGGAGCCTTCCCCCCACTCTGCCGAGCGGGGGCGCCCCTTCACAAGGAAGATCTTGGGCTTTGCTTGGCAGGCTTTTGCCCCCAAGTCTTTTCCTGCCCCTGGGCTCTGCCTTGAGCCTTTCTAGTAGAGGAGGGCTGAGAAGGCCGTCGCCACTGCTTAGAGCTTGATGCTTCGGGAGAGAGAGCACGCCTGAATGACGGACGTTGGCTCTTTTTGATTGGAAGGAGAGTAGATTTTACCCCCTGAAATATTTTGGACGAATTTATCCAATTTTTCTCCAAACGAACTTTCCCCTTTAAACGGGAACCCAATCAAATGCTTCTTGCATGACAGCTCAGCTGCCCAATTCTTTAGCCATAGGGCCCTTCGCATGTGTACCAACATGAGGGACAAACGTGATGCTTGTTGGACAGAATCCAAAATCGTATCAATCATAAAGCACAGAATATGAGGCAGTTCTGCATAATTTTCTACTTCCTCACTGGGAAGGATCCCAAGCATCTGCTTAACCTGTTCCTTGAGGAACTGACACAACCCCACGGCTGCGACTGTAGGTTGCACCACAGCGCCAGTCATGGAAAAGGAGGCTTTTTAATAAGGTTTCCAGCTTCTTATCAGTTGGATCCTTTAAATACCTGCGCAATATCCAAAGTCAGGTTTCATTCACGCAAGAAACAGCCGCATCAACAGATGGGACCCCCCACTTCTTGGTGAAACTTTCCTCCAGAGGATAATGCAAAGAAAACCTTTTTAGGAGGAGCAAACAGTTTATTGGGATGTCCCCAATCCTTATACAACAATTCATCCATTAAGGGATGGATTGGAAAGGAATAGGCAGTCTGTGGGGCTTTCCTGACTCCCAGGGAAGAAACAGAGGATGTAGCGACTTCAGCAGCAGGCATTCTGAATGTGGTACGCACCAATTCAGTATAATACTGCACCTGTTTTCTGAGTGCCTGGGAGGAGGGGACTCTCTCCTCTTCCTCTGATTCATCCGACTGCTCATGATCCCCATCCTAAGATAGGGATCTCTCCTCATTTTCAGAAAAAATCATCTGAGAGAGGAATTTCAGCAGAGGGAGGGGATCTACCCCTTTTCTTGCTATATTTCATGGAAGCAGAAATAAAAACTCATTATTTTCTCTTCAAAACCCTCCAATGTAGCCCTAAGGGGCTGACACATTAGGAGAGGCTGCAAACCTGACAGGTGCACTGACTCGTCTTGAGAGGCTGGCTCCAGTCTTGCAGGGGGGAATGGTAACTTACAGGCACTCTTTTAGAACCCCTGGACCTAGGCGGTGATTTACCAGTGCCTTTGCTACCTCCCCCTGAAACCCTCATATGAGGAGACATAGTCCTAAGCTATAAAGCAGAGGTACTAGTACAAGTGCAATCACTGTTGTGCTTAAAGTCTCACAATAATATATATGCTTAAACTGCACAACCTGATGCTGAGTAAGTGTCTAGGTTTGCCTGGATCCAATTCCATGGATGCTTACTGCCCACAGCTCCTGTGTCTCCACTTACAGCCCCCTGACGCTCTGGACTTTTTACAAACTGCCGCCTGGCGCCTGTGCATTACAGCGCTGTGCACACTAACGTGCATGGCTCACAACCACACTCCCTCCTCCTCCATTAGGCCGGGAACGCGCCCGGTGCACGTGCACACGCCGGCGCGCGTGCACGAGGACTGTGGGATCCAGGGGGGGAAGGAGAACCCCAAACAGGGCTGTGTGGGACCCCCAAACTACGTGGGACCTCTGTTTACCTTGATGTGGCAGGGACTGTAATGCAGACGTGAGTCAGCTGGAGAACCAGGCTTCACTGAGCGTGTGTATTGAAAGGCATGTAAGTATGCATCAGGCTGCTCTTACTCCCTCTAGTGGTGGAAACCAGGTAAGACATACAACTACTCACAATGAAGAAATCCATTCATATATTTAAATATACAGGATGACTTCCTTTACCTGTCCTCGCCGCAGGAATTGCTGAACCAGACAAATTCCAGCCTTCACCCATCACGGCGGGTATTGTTAGCCAACCTTCAGGTTTATTTGGGGCTCCTTCTCGGAAGAACCTCCCACCTGGGCCATGTAGAAAGCTCTGCCAGAAACTTTCGTGCGCTCTGTATAAACAGTACACCAAGTCTGGTTCTCCCAGAGCCCAGTCTTCCAATGGAGAGGACTTACAGGCAAAACCTCGCTTCTTCGGCTGACGAGGCCCGGGTACCATACCATCTTGGGAGTCAAATATCGGCCCGAGGTATGGATCCGGTTTGTTGTAGCCCTTCGGCCCTCGCAGGGACCTGCATAGAGCTAAAGTTTTTACGTGACCATCACCATAGACACTGGCGAAAAAACTGAGGTGCCTCCCAGAAGGGAGGGGTTATATAGGGGAGGAATTCTCCTTAATTGGAGTCAACCAGTGTCCAATCACCAGAGGTGCCTATATAACCCACTATGTAATGAAGCTCCTGTGTCCCGTGATGTATGATCAAGAAAGGTTTTTTACCTTCAGGCATTGAATGCATCAAGGCAAAAAAGCTTGAGCCTTTAGAACCTCTTTAGAGGAATTGCGAGCCAACTTACTTCATTTTTATCTTCTGTAACAGTGGGGAGGGAAAATAATATGTCAAGATAGTCAGGGAAGGTTGAACAGTTTAGACTCAATCTATCCATAGCTGCCAGCATTAAGAAATGAATCCCAGTGTTGTGCGATAATCCAGCTGGATTGCGGATGGTAAGAATGAAAATCTTGTCATATGACTTCTCACATCTGTCAGGGCAGGCTGTAATCATATGGCAAACCCATCGCTTTAACTTAAGTAATGTGAGAGCGGGCACTGATTTTCTTCTGGGGCTGCTATGTATGGCTGCTGCTGGCTAAGAATGAGTGGATTGTGTCTGAGAAGAAAACTCTTATTAAGGTGTTTGGTAAAATCAGCTTGAAAAAGTATACAAATTATCGGGGGTTGATTCGAGTATTTTAGATTATTTAGATTTAGTGCCCCTTAAATTCTTTTATTTTTATTTTCATTTGTGTACCTATTTTACTTTTCAGTGTCTGTTTAAAAAAAAAAACCTTATAATATAATGCAGCTAAGGAGGGGTTGTATTTTGGCACAAGAACAGTTTTGAGATAGTTTAAAGGAGCTTCCATAATCCTCAGGGTCCACTTATGGCTTATTGCACCCACACTCCATATTTTACTGAAAAATCTCCAAATTTTGTTGAAGGAGTAATTACCTAGTTACAGCCAAGTTTATTTCAGCTACTACTTTGTCCTGAACACAAAAGGGAAAATGTTGTGTGCAAGTAAAAAAAAAAAGTAAAACATGTTATAGGTACAAAAACTGAAATTTGTAGATTTTAGCGCTTGTACACACGGTCGGACATTCCGAAAACCAAATCCATCGGATTTTGTCCGAAACTGTTGCATACACACAGTCAGACAAAGTTGTCAGAAAATCTGATCGTACTTAACGTGATGACGTTATTTCGTTAGGACGGAACGACGTTCAGGCTAGTAGCCAATAGCTTTGGTTTAGGAATTTGATCTGAGCATGCGAGCATGCGTGGCACTTTGTCCGATCGGAATTCTCTACACATGATCGGACAAAGTCTGATCGGATCATGTTGTCGGAAAATTTTATAGCCCAGCTGGAAAACTTGGTCTGTCGGATACTCCGATGGAAACAGTCCGATGGAGCCCACACACTGTCAGATTATCCAACAACACGGTCCTATCGGACATTGTCCATCGAAAGGTCCGACCGTGTGTAGAAGGGCTAAGACTTAACCACCTCAATACCAGGCACCTTCACCCCCTTCCTGCCCAGGCCATTTTTTAGCTTTCAGCACTGTCGTACTTTGAATGACAATTGCGCGGTGGTGCTATACTATACCCAGTATTTTTTTCTTTTTTGATTTTCTTTTCTATCTTTTTATTCACACAAATAGAGCTTTATTTGGTGGTATTTAATCACTGCTGGGATTTTTATTTTTTATTAAAAAAATGTGAAAAAAGACCGAAGATTTTGAAAAAAAAATGTTTCTTCGTTTCTGTCAGTAAATTTTGTAAATAAGTCATTTTTCTCCTTCACTGATGTGCACTGATGGGCACTGATAGGCTTCACTGATGAGGCAGCACATATAGGCACTAATTAGGTGGCACTAATATGCCACACTGATGGACACTGATAGGTGGCACTGATATGGGCACTGGTGAGCACTGATAGTCAGCACTGGTGGGCACTGATAGGCAACAAGGGTGGGCACTAATGGGCAGCACTGGGGGGCACTGATAGGCAGCACTGATGGGCACTTATGGGTGGCACTGATGAGCACTGATGGGCAGCACTGATAGGCATTGATGGGCAGCACTGATGAGCAGGCACTGATGGGCACTGAAAGGCTGCACTGACTGGCATCACTTATGGGTACTGATTGGTGGCACTGATGTTCACTGATTGGTCAGTGGACACTGATGATCAGAGCCCTGATTACCTGCCCAGGAGATGCTGCTGATCTGCACTCCTCACCACACACTCTGTTAGCTTTTCTCATCAGCAGTATATAACAGTCTGATGACTTCTTTCTTTGTCCAGCCAATCACCGGTTAAAGCTTGCAGGAGACGTTTTAATTCTGCTCTGACTGTCCTATGAGACTGTATGACCCTTGACTTTCTGTCTGGACAATTTTGATTGGGCTTGTGCTAATCACATGTAACCCCCCCCCCCCCCCAAAAAAAAACGCTAGGAATACACACCAAACTGAGCATGTGCAGAATGCCTCCAAGTCTCTGTTCTATGAGGAGATAGACAGGGTCAAACAGCCTTTTTACAGAATGCAAAGAATTAACCCCTTAGGTTCCAAGCATGTATCACGGGCATGCTTTACTGCCTATATGGACTCATTAAACCAGGAGGCAGAGGCATGATGGGATTTGTAGTTTCAAAACAGCTGGAGAGCCAAGGTTCCCTACCTCTGCATTAAACTGTTGTGGGTTTAGAAACAATTTAACTGTCAAAATTACCAGGTGAAACATAAAGGAAAAGACCTGAAAAAATAAAGCTAATGCAGGCACCAAATTTGGACTGCAATATGCTACATTTGCTTGTATTGGCGCTTAAATACACTTGAACGATTTACTTTGTGTTTAAAGCCAGAATCAGCACCCTCCACCTTCAAAATTATGGCAGGAATGGCAGCTTTTTTTATATCTATCTTCACAGGTTCCCTTTAAAACTTGCTCACATTGTGCTGGATATGCCATAGTAGACTCTTCTGTTCATTATTTCTATAGGCAAACAATAAAGTCAGTGTAGCCACAGCTACTTTCCCCACATATTTCTACAGTATAAATATAGAGTTACAGTACATCGGACTGGAAATAATGATGGAAATTTCTCAAGTAATTACAATGACAGCAGCAGGATATATTTATGTTTTAGAAATGGATCTTTTTAAATGGTCATAGCTTGTTGGCTCCAATAATTGCTCTTAATTGCTTCCATGTTGTGAGGTTACACCAATGAATTGCTGGATTCAGTGTCACTGCTTGTGACGATTGCCAAGTCAAATTGTAATTCAGGCCTATACCATAACGGTAAATCAGCGTGCTGCACTCTGCTATATTGTGTCTTTACAAATACTGTAAGCGGAACCGAAATGACAGCATCACGGCTACTCGGGAGTAATCTTATGTAAATAAATGGAGTGGTCTGTGTGTGGTATAATATTATAACAACAGATACCGTTCACAGTAATATTCCACATGTGTGTTAGATATAACAATGCATGCCACCCCAGGACTGACTTCATGCTTTGCCTGTTCTAGTCTACACTGACACCAGCTCTTTTGCAGATTTTTGCACGGAAAGCTGGACTGTTACTGCAAAAAGAAACCTGTACTGAAAGAATATGGAAACTGCCGCTGTTGACTGTTCTTTAAACAGTACTAAAGCCCAAAACAAAAAAGTATTCCAATTGCAACTTACCTATTCTTAAAATTGATGGCTGCTTTCGTTTTCATTCTTGTTTTTTTTCTCCTTTAGTTTCACCTGGCTACTTTAACAGACCAAGCTGTCCAGATAATAATATTTCATATGTGTGTTAGATACAGTGCCTTGAAAAAGTATTCATATCCCTTGAAATGTTTCACTTTTTGTCATGTTACAACCAAAAACAAAAATTTATTATATTGGGATTTTATGTAAGGCTGGGTTCACACTACCGCACAGAGAGGCTCACAGCAGGGGTCCGGTGCGTCCCCATTTACCGTTTCAGGTCTGATTTCTGCCCGGATTTTTGGCTGAATTCAGGCCTGAAACAGATTAGAAGACACACAGGACTGACATGCAAATTGCGGTGAAACACTATCACACTATTGCGAATTGGATGAGGTGAAATCCGCATTCCAATTCGCAATAGTGTGAACCCAGCCTGATAGACCAACACAAAGTGGTGCATAATTGTGAAGTGGAAGGAAAAGGATAAATGGTTTTCAATGTTTTTTACAAATAAATATCTAAAAAGTGTGACATGCATTTGTATTCAATATTTTGTTGAACCACCAAGTCTTTTGGGGGAAATCTTGCACATCTAGAGAGTGACATTCTTCTTTGAAAAATAGCTCAAGCTCTGTCGGATTGGATGGAAAAGGACTGTTAACAGCAATTTTCAAGTCTTGCCACAGATTCTCAATTGGATTTAGGTCTGGGCTTTTACTGGGCCATTCTAACACATGAATATGCTTTGATCTAAACCAGCCTTTCTCAACCTTTCTCAGCCTTTTCAACACAGAGGAACCCTTGAAATAGTTCTCCGCTCTCGAGGAACCCCTGTTTAAACTAGAAACTTGATACATGATACATTAGTGTGATGGTCAGTATCAGATGGAGAGGAATGGTCTTTACACTTGTGGTCATTGGGAAGAATTACCTCCTTACAGATAGCTAAAAAGATCAATGGTGTCAGTGGAAACTTATCTGAGATGCAGAAATTGCCCAATGCTGAAGGAACCCCTAGCAACCTCTGGAGGAACCCTAAGGTTCCACGGAACCCTGGTTGAGAATCACTGATCTAAACTATTCCACTGTAGCTCTGGCTGTATGTTTAGGGCCGTTGTCCTGCTGGAAGATGAACCTCCGCCCCAGCCTCAAGTTTTTTGCAGGCTCTAACAGGTTTTATTCTAAAATGGTCCTGTATTTGGCTCTATCTATCTTCCCATCAACTCTGACCAGCTTCCCTGTCCCTGCTGAAGAAAAAAAATCCCACAACATGATGCTGCCACCACCATGTTTCACAGTAGGGATGTTGTGTTCAGGTTGATGTGCAGTGTTAGTTTTCTGCCACACATAGCGTTTTGCTTTTAGGCCAAAAAGTTAAATTTGGGTCTCATCTGACCAGAGCACCTTCTTTCACATGTTTGCTGCGCCCCCCACATGGCTTCTTGCAAACTGAAAACAGGACTTCTTATGGCTTTCGTTCAACAATGGCTTTCTTCTTTCCACTCTTCCATAAAGGCCAGATTTGTGAAGTGCACGGCTAATGCCACGTACACACGATCAGAATTTTTGTAGGAAAAAGCTCTGATGGTTTTCCCAACAGAATTTCAATGGGGTTTTCACTCAAGCTGTCTTGCATACACACGGTCACAAAAAATTTCTGACCTTCAAGAACGTGGTGACGTACAACACATACGACAGGACTAGAAAAAGGAAGTTCAATACCCAGTAGCCAATAGCTTCCATCTCGTAGTTGAATCTGAGCATGTGTGAGTTTTTGCGTGTTGGAATTACATACACATGAACGCATTTTTGGATAGGAACTTTTTCCGACGGAAAAATTGAGAACATGCCCTCAATCTTTTGCTGGTCGCAATTCCACCAGCAAAAGTCCGATGTATACATAAGATCGCATTTTACGACCAAAAGCTCTCATCGGTCTTTTGCTGGCCAAAATTCCGAGTGTGTGTATGGGACATTAAAGTTGTCCTGTAGACAGATTCTCCCTGAGCTGTTGATCTCTGCAGCTCCTCCAGAGTTACCATGGGCCTCTTGGCTGCTTCTCTGATTAATGCTTTCCTTGTTCAGCCTGTCAGTTTAGGTGGATGGCCATGTCTTGGTAGGTTTGCAGTTGTGCCATACTCTTTCCGTTTTCAGATGATGGATTGAACAGTGCTCTGTGAGATGTTCATAGCTTGGGATATGTTTTTTATAACCTAACCCTGCTTTAAACTTCTCCACAACTTTATCCCTGACCTTTCTGGTGTGTTCTTTGGCCTTCATGAAGCTGTTTGTTCACTAACAAACCTCTGAGTGCTTCACAGAACAGCTATATTTATATTGAGATTAAATTACACACAGGTGGACTCTATTTGCTAATTAGGTGACTTCTGAAGGCAATTGGTTTCACTAGATTTTAGTTAGGGGAATCAGAGTAAAGCTGGATACACACTATACATTTTTCTGTAGACTTTTCCCTTTAGATTTACCAAAGCCATATAATATGAGGTCAAACCAAAACACTTTAAGGCCAGGTTCACGCTATACTAAACGACAGTAGTAAGACTTTCATCCTACTTTGCTCTGATACATCAGTCCTACATTGGTCCTACACTGGTCCTACATCCAACCGACTTTCATGAACAGGATACGACTTTTCAGATAGTACAACTTGTCCTTTGACCCATCAAAACTAACACACAATGGGAGGGGCTACAGCAGGGGGCAGGAAATAACACAGAAGTTCTCCACAGACTAAGGAACATCAACACTACATTGCCATCTTCCATAAAAAAAAATCCTTCAAAAAAAAAAAAACAACGCTAAAGACCGGACGACAAGCAACCACCAATCACAGCAAGAGATCTACTCAGCCACTACAATTAGATTGCGCCTTGATTAACGCCAGGTCTGCAGTCATACACAGACTGGAACTACACGACTTCATCACCGAGAACAATGTAGACTGCCTCTTCATCACCGAAAGCTGGCTAACCCCTGACTGCAACACCATCCTTACCAAATTGATGCCGGAAAACTACAGGATCCTAACCAAGCACCGGAAAGGGAAAAAAGGAGGAGGCCTAGCAGTGAGCTTTAAAGCTCACCTGGGGCTCACCAAACCATCATCACAGAGTCTTTTATGGAGACCCTGACGCTACATCCTCAATCAACACCCCATGACACCACTCATATTCTACTGTGCTACAGACCACCGGCACCAATCTTCTTTCACCCCTCATGGAATTCATCGCAATACACACCTGAAAATTCAAATATTTCCTGGCACTCTGAGATTTCAACCTCTGGGCAAACGAGCCCAAAGACCCCATTGCGACCACCTGCATCAATCAACTGGAAGAATTGGGTCTCCAGCAACTGATAAAGACTCCCACACATGGATCAGGACACACCCTGGACCTCATTTTCAAACAAAACATTGACATCAACATACTCAACAACATGGCATTGCCATGGACGGACCACCACGCCATCAAATTCAAAATCTCCTCCAACATCACCCACGAAAAACGGAAGCCTGCAACAACAACGCACTGGACCAGATCGCAGAAAAAACTGTACTCCGAATCCTTCAAAACCACTCTATCAAATAAGATAACTACAATGACCTTAAGCGACTCTGCGGAGCAAACACTCAACTCCCTGAACAAGGCATTACTGCAATCAGCAGACTCAATAGCACCAAAACGCAGGGCTCTCATCAGGAAGAAAAACTCTGGATGGCTTAATGTCTCCCTCTCTCTACTAAAGCAAGAACGCAGAAGAGCGGAAAGAACATGTAGAAGAAATCCCACGAGGAAAACCACTCAAACTACAAAGGCCTCACAGAGAATTATCGCAAAGCAATCTTCAAAGCTAAAAAGGATCATTTCTCATATACAATCTCAACGGCCTTAAACCGCCCGCGGGGACTGTTTAAAATAGTCAATCAATCAATGAACCCGGTATGCCTAGAGCCCCCAGCAAATGAATCCCAAGATTACTGTGACAAACTGTCAGATTTTTTCATCGATAAAGTCGAAACCATCGGGAAAACAATTTGTCAGAAGAAAACAGCCAACCTCAGCCATCAAAAACAAAAAGAGCATATCTACACCAACATTCCACACCCGCCAAAATTTTCACTGACCCCAATTACCGCGGACACCACAAAAAACATCATCAATAAACTTCGTGACAGTACCTCACCAATTGACATCATCCCCCACAAAACTACTGAAAGAATGTTCCGACATCATGGCTCCCACTATAACACACCTCATAAACCGATCATTCCAAGAAGGGATCGTTCCTAGCACCTTCAAACAAGGCATCGTCAAACCTCTGCTAAAGAAACCTAACCTCGACCCTCAGGACCCAAACAACCGTAGGCCAATTACAAGCCTTAACACCATTTCAAAGATCACGGAGAAAGCTGTAGTACAACAGTTACAACTCCACCTGGATACACACAAACTCCTAGACCCGCTGCAATCAGGCTTCCGCCCGGGTCATTGCACAGAAACAGCACTCCTTAAGATTTGGGACGATGCCCTCGAAGCGGATGACGGAGAGTCATGTCTCCTGGTACTGTTAGACCTCAGCGCAGCATTTGATACAGTAGACCACAATGCTCTACTCGTCCGCCTCACAGAAGTAGCAGGAGTCCAAGACGCAGATCTCCAATGGTTCGCGTCCTTCCTAGGAAATCGTTCACAGTGAAACTAGGAAAATTCTTCTCTGAATCCTGGGCAGTCACCTGTGGTAACCCTCAAGGATCACCTTTGTCACCAGTTATCTTCAACATTTACATCCGCCCACTCCTCCAAATCATCAGATGTTCAGACCTTTGCTTCCACTCATACGCTGACGACACGCAACTTTATTTCCGCATCACTGGACAAAAAGATCACCACCAACAACTAGAAAACTGCCTCAATTCAATAGAAGACTGGATGACCACCAATTCCCTCAAACTCAATGAATCAAAGACAGAACTTCTTATCCTACACCCAAATCATAATTCCGTAACGAAAACCTCCTGGACTCCTCCCACCGTCTTTGGGCAGACCATCTCCCCTAAAACCAAGGCCAAGAGTCTCGGGGTTATTTTAGACTCACAAATGTCAATGGATGCACAAATAGGAGCAGTAGTCAGTGGATCTCACCATCTGCTACACATGCTTCGCAGACTCAGAATGATAAAGCAGTGATAGTTGGAACAATCATTAATTCACGCCTGGACTACGCAAACTCGCTTTACATAGGATTACCACAATATCAACTTGCGCGATTACAACTGATCCAAAACACGGCGGCAAGGCTGATAACAGGAAAAAAAACCTGGGAATCAATCTCTCCTTCCCTGAGGAGCCTACATTGGCTAACCGAAAAAAATTGGATCACATTCAAGACCCTCTGCCTCACCCACAAATGCGTGCATAGAGAAGCTCCTCAATACCTAGCTGAGAAAATCAATCATTACACACCAATCCGCAGTCTTCGACCAGCCAACAAAAACCTCCTCCTCGTGCCCAAAGCCAGGTACAAATCTAAGGGGGATCGGAGATTTGCTGTCCAAGGACCTCGGCTATGGAATGCTCTACCAATCAACATCCGCCTGGAAGAAAACCACCTGGCTTTTAGGAAAAAACTCAAGACCTTCTTCTTCTAGCTGATGATCAAAGCTCGTCACAGCGCCTTGAGGTGATTCAGTTCGCATTGTGTGCTATACAAATATTTCATTCATTCATTCATCCAATGTCAGATACCAAAGTCAGATGGTTAGGACAAGGATCTGACTTTGATCCTACTTCAATGATTGTCAATGGGCTGAAGTAGGTTCAAAGTCGGACCAAAGTATTACAGGGAGCATTGTCAAAGTCAGATCGACTTGTGTCGGACCAGTTAAGACGGCTCCCATAGGGAAACATTGATTTTCATACATCATGCGACATGTGCTCCCAATGTTGGAGCGTTTGTTGTACCAGTGTGAACCCGGCCTAAATATGTATGCAATCAGGCAGGCCCTTGCACTACATAATTGGAGGTAAATCTAAAGGAAATCGAACAACAGTTGTTGTATAGTGTGTATCCAGCTTTTGCACACCATGCTTTTCAGACATTTATTTGTAAAACATTTTGAAAACCATTTATTATTTTCCTTCCACTTCACAATTATGTGCCACTTTGTGTTGGTCTATCTCATAAAACCCCAATAATATAAATGTAAGTTTTTGGTTGTAACATGACAAAATATGGAAAATGGCAAGGGGTATGAATACTTTTTTCTTGGCACTGTATAACAATGCATGCCATTCCACGACTGACTGACTGATTTACCACTGACAGGGGTGCTTACAATGATCAGCTTGTATTCATTTATATACTGTAATACCTTTATCTCTAAAAGAAAAAAAACACTGTTTACTGTAACTGCATATAACGTGTTAGCTGGAGTTCAGCTGTGTCTGCTTTACTACTTCATCCAGGATGTAGACACCTTAAGACAAGAAGTGTTTTACAGGCAGGATCACCAGCTAAAAAAAAAGGGAAAAGTATCCTAAAAAAGAAAACTAATGCAGCCAGCCACCCCATCCAAAGACTGATAAGTTGCAATAATTTTATTTTTTCTTTTGCGATTAATACCTCTTTAAACTGTGCATGCTTGCTCTGGATCAGCGATTCCAATATGATTTGAGCCAGAGACAGCTAGTCAACCAGCAATTTCAAAATACATTATTAGTTTTTTCAGTACAGACATTAAAAGAGAAGTTTTCTTTGTTGTTGTTTTAATCATATTTACCTAGGTGAATGCAAAACGATGCTGCATCTGCCCCCTGCCAGCTCTAAGACTGAGAACTGAGCGATCTAACACTGCCGATTGCTTGGTTCTCAGTGCTCCATGGGCAGAGAGCCATTGACTGTCAGTCACGCTGTCTCCTCACCCCCCCCCCCCCCCCCCCATTCTCACTGGAGCCCTGGGTTGCGAAGGGTGTCGGAATGCCCAGCTCAGGCTCTCAGCAGCTTACTGAAACTTACGTACTGCAACTTACATCAGCTGACAGTGGGCTTCAGCCCACTGTCAGCTGAAAACGGGTCACAGGAGTTAAGAACGAACTGCACTCCTTTGATCCACAAGAGAAGCACAGCCAAATGAGCTTTGACTGTATTTCTCCTTTAACCCCCCTGGTGGTATTCCCGAATCTTGCTCGGGGTAAAAAATCAATACCATTAGCGGTAACCCCAAGCCAGACTCAGGATTACATTCGCTGGATCCAGAATTAGCTTACTTACCTTATCCCTTGGATCCATCAATGTCTCCCCGCAGTGCGAGCGGCTCATCCTCGATGTATCACATCGCTGGACTCCGTTCGCTGCGAGCATTGTGACGCACGGGGACAGAGAACGGCTCCAAATTCAAAAAGTAAAACACACACTATACATACGGTATAATGTAATCTTACAGCTTACATTACTGTATGTAATTATTTCACATCCCCTTTGTCCCTAGTGGCCTGCATGTAGTTTTATATTATAAAAACTGTTCTTTCTGCCTGGAAACTGGAGATTGTCCATAGCAACCAAAACTGTCCCTTTACATCAAAAGAGGTTTTAAACCAGCTAGAAAACATCGATAATAAATTAGAATCACTCGCAGGATTGAGCGTTAGTGATTTGTGGGGAGATTCGTCATCAAATACTAAAAAGTAATGACAGCGACAATTCTGCAACTGAGCAAATTTCTGTGTTTTTGATTTGATTACATTATTGAATCATTTTTATTATTATTATTATTATATTATTATTTGGTATAATTATGTATAGTTATTTATTATATTATAATTTATGATTTAATTTTTCAAGCTTTATCATACCCGGGATGTCTGCTAGACTCTGGTTTGGACAGATTTAAGTGAGTTATTCCTAAGAAATACAGGACTACAATATAAAATGCCAAATTTTCTTGCAAAGTAATTGTACTGCTTTCAGCACCTAAAATACGAAATATTCATACCGCCAGGGAGGTTAAAGAAAATGTTTCATGAAAGAAACAAGGGTATTGGTATCACTGCCTTCTTTCTGAAGTTGCTACTTGCCTGCTGCATTAATTCAGTGAGTTAATGCAAAGCATTCAAGTAAAAGTCTACTTTGGTAAAAAAATAAAATAAAAATAAGATATCAGTGGCGTCTGATGAAGTTTTAAGGTGGTGGGGTGCCAGGGATATACTGAGAGACCCCCCTAGACTTTTTTTTCCAATCTACCTAGCAACAGCAGCAGAGAGAGAGAGAGAGAGAGAGAGAGAGAGATAACAATCAAGCCCCATACACATTATCAGATTTTCTGCTGATTTTTTTCCTTCAGATTTACCACAGCCATGTAGTGGAAGGGCCTGCCTGATTGCATACAAATTTAAACTCCTAAGGTTTGACCTCATTTTATATGGTTTTGGTAAATCTGAAGGAAAAAATCAGCAGAAAATCTGATAGTGTGTATGGGGCTTAAGGGAAAAGGAATGAAACAGAAAAGATAATTATATAGTTTATTTATTGCAATAAAAACTGGTGGGGCGCTGATCCAGGAGCCCCTATGGACAAGCCTCCACTGTAAGATATATAGTTGTTACATAGAGTCTTTTGAAATTTAAAGAACTAAAGGCTCTTGCATGGCTAAAAAAAAGTGCAAAAGCCTCATAAATTAAACAAAGAACTTTCTTTACCTTCCCTGACTGAGCTATGTCCTCCTTAATTTGTGTCTCACCGATACCCCCTTTCAGACACTGCAGCTTACAGTTACAGCGCTTAAAACAACAGAATTTGTCCTGAAAGGGGAAGTTCTGCTCTTCTTCTACCTGCCCACTCCTCTGCCAGATTTGGAATAAGATTTTTTTTTGGGGGGGGAGCAGGTACCTGGTTTTGACAGGTACCCGCTTCCACTTCCAGTTGGATTGCTGCAGCGGATCCACCTGACATTCTCCTTCCCACCCTCCCTTCCTGCAACTTTCTGGGACACATCACAAGTCATAGAAGGCTGTGGGACCATTGGCAAAAAGCAGCGTGACTTGCACATTTGCAGTGAGAAGCTGGCTGTGAAGCCCCCAAAGAGTCACAGTCACCTGCTCACAGTTAACATGCCGGTGCCAGGGACCTAAAGACCGGTGAAGAACTGGCTCAAGTGAGGACAGCGCTGGATCCTTGGACAGGTCAGCAGCTACAGTTTTTGCAGCTGCTGACTTTAATTTTCTCCAGAACTTAAACTCATTTTCAAGCAACAGAGACACTGCTGTAAATCCTAAAAAGCAGTGTGTAGAACTAGGCATTGTCAGCTGCGATCAGAAGTGACAATTCTTATAGGCACACCCCCTGCAACTTTTTTTTTCTCACTGTAGTGCAAGCAGACACAGCAAACCAAGATATGTGTGTGAGCCACTCAGGCTGTATGGGAGTGAAGTCCTGTTCCCAATCCTGTAAGTGCTGTAAGTGCTGGCCAAGAAGGGAGCTCATATGCTCCAGGAAATGGTAGAGAGTGATATGTGTCCCGGGTGCAGCAAGCAGGCACAGCCTACAGTACATGAGAAAGCCAACTCTGCTCTGGATTCAAGAGCAGTGCAGCATTGTTGTCATACCAACACAGGTAGCTGGATTAGATGGACTTCACTGGTATTTGTCGAACTTTAGAGAAAAGTGTAAGTGTAGATGTACTAATAAATACATACTTCAGCATATATAATATATATACAGTGGGGAAAATAATTATTTGATCCCTTGTAGATTTTGTAAGTTTGCCCACTTACAAAGCAATGAAGGGTCTATAATTTTTATCATAGGTGTATTTTAAATGATAGAGATGGAATATCAACCACACATCCAGAAAAAAAACACTTAAAACAAATGCTACAAATTAAGTTGCAGTTCAGTGAGTAAAAAAAGTATTTGATTCCCAAGCAAAACATGACGTGCTTGGTGGAGAAAACTGTGTTGGCGAGCACAGAGGTAAGATGTTTCTTGTAGTTGGTGACCAGGTTTGTACACATCTCAGGAGCAATTTTGGTCCACTCTTCTTTACAGATCTTCTCTAAATCCTTAAGGTTTCTTGGCTGTCTCTTAGCAACTCAAAGTTTCAGCTCCTTCCATAAATTTTATACAGGATTATGGTCTGGAGACTGGCCATGCCAGTCACATATGGCCTTAATGTGCTTCTTCTTGAGCCACACCTTTGTTGAATTGGCAGTATGTTTTGGGTAATTGTCATGCAGGAAGACGAATCCACGACCTATCTTCAGTGTTCTGGCTGAGGGAAGAAAGTTCTCACCCAAGATTCTACAATACATGGCCCGTCCTTTGACCCCTTAATGCGGCAAAGTCGGCCTGTACTTTTAGCAGCAAAGCAGCCCCAAAGCATAATTTTTCCACCTCCGTGCTTGACTGCAGGGATAGTGTTCCTTGGGTTATAGTCAGCATTTTTCTTCCTCCAAACACAAGTCGAGTTATTGCCAAATAGCTTGATTTTGGTCTCATCTGACCACACCAGTTTCTCCCAATCTTTCTCTGAATCGATTAGATGTTAATTGGCATGACTGTACATGAGCCTTCTTGAGGAGGCGGACTCGCCGAGTTTGGAGGAAGAAAAAAAAGAAAAAAAAAAAAAAAAAAAAAAAAATATATATATATATATATATATATATATATATATATATATATATTTTTTTTTATGTTGGTAGAAATGAATTGTCTATTGTCTATTTCAAACTGCAACTGTTGTAATTTCCTTAAATTTTTGCTTTTTATTTTGGCGACTTGCTCTCTAAGGTATGTTCATTTATGGGGCCTGTTCACACTACAACGCTACAGTAAAGTGAACATTAGGGTAAAGCACGATACATGGGTCGGTGCACTGTGGTATCTTTCATTTCAAATGGGACCTTAACAAACCTTCCCAACATACCTGTGTTGTGGTGCACTACAACACAAAAGACGCACTCCAAAGACATGCAGGTAGGTTAATTGGCTTCTGTCCAAAAATTGGCCCTAGTATATAAATGGGGACCTTGGATTGTGGGCTACTTGAGGGTAGGGACTGATGTGAGTGTGCAATGTACAGGGATAGGGACAGTTGTAGACACTCACTCAGGTTGAACAGGATGGACTGGTGTCTTTGTTCAACCTTACTAACTATGTAACTATGTAACTCTGCACTATTTTTGATCCATTGTAAAGTGTTGAATCTTCAAAAACCTGCTCAGATAATGGCAATATACATATATAATTCTCCTGGAGATGGCTGGGGGTTTTTTTTCATTGAAACTGTTACTTACTATTTCGCTGTAATTCTATATTTCTGATTTTTTTCTATAATGTTTTGGTTTAAAGGTCAAACTATTTAATGAGAGCTTGTTGTTTGTTCTAGCTTGTGTTTTTTTTTTTTATAAGTGACCTTGATTGCTTTACTCATATTCTCAGTAAATACAGATTACGTAATGTGTTACATAACTCTATGAGAAGGTTACTTAAACTCCATGGAAACTGCTTCAGTCCACTGTGTACAAACCAGGCTGTGTGAGCTTTTCCACTTCCATACAGATGTAGGATGCAGGAAATAGGCATATATGGATAATGAAATTAATGGTTGATCAAATTAATTATTAAGAAATTTATTTCAGCAGTCAAATTTCTCTTTTGGTATACTCATGGAGGGATACTGGCAACACAATTATATGAGTAATTAAACTCAATTCAAATGTTACAGCTTAACCACTTCAATAAAGGGAGTTTTTATCCCCCTTCCTGCCCAGGCCAATTTTCAGCTTTCAGCGCTGTTGCATTTTGAATGAATTTTTTTCCCCCACAAATAGAGCTTTCTTTTGGTGGTATTTGATCACCACTGGGTTTTTTATTTTTTGCGCTACAAATAAAAAAATTAAATAAAATAAAAGTTTTCTTTGTTTCTGTTATTAAACGTAAATAACTATGTTTTCTCCTTCACAGATGAGCACTGATGAGGCTGCACTGATGGGCACTGATGGGCACTGATGATGAGGCACTTGTATGCAGCACTGATTGCCACTGATAGGTTGCACTGATAGGCACTCATAGGGGGCACTGATGGGCACTCATAGATGGCATTGATGGGCACTGATAGGCATCACTGGTGGGCACTTATAGGCAGCACTGATGGGCACTGATAGGCGGCACTGACAGGCGTCACTGATGAGAGCTGATGGGTGGCACTGATTTGTACTGATGGGCCACACTGATTAGAAGGCACTGACAGGCAATCACTGATGGACACAGATTGGCATTTTAATGGACACTGATAGCCATCCCTGGTGGGCTCTAGTGGGCATCCATGGTGGCCTCTAGTGGCATCCAAGCATCTAATTCACTACCTGATTATCTCTTGCCTTAACTACTGCAACTCCCTCCTCATTGGATTATCTTTACATATACTATCCCCCCTTCAGTCCATAATGAATGCTGATGCAAGACTCATCCACCTTAACAACCATCCAGTGTCCTCCACCCCTCTCTGCCAATCCCTCCACTGGCTTCCACTCACCCAACAAATAAAATTCAAAGTACTAACATTAATTTAGAAAGCCATCCATAACTCTGTCCCCAGCTACATCACTAACCTAGTCTCAAAATACTAACCAAGCTGCTCTCTTCGGGCTTTCCAAGACCTCCTGCTCTCTAGCTGCCTTGTCACCTCCTCCCGTGCTCGCCTCCAGGATTTCTCCAGAGCTTCTCCCATCCTTTGGAACTCCCTACCCCAATCTGTTCGACTGTCCCTTAATCTATCTATCTCTAGACGATCCCTGAAAATCCTTCTCTTTAAAGAAGCCTTACCTGCTTCTAACTAATACACTGTTTTACTTTCTTCATCAGCTCATCCCCCACAGCTATTGCTTTTTGTATCAATTGACCCTTCCTCTTAGATTGTAAGCTCTAACTAGCAGGGCCCTCTGATTCCTCTTGTGCCAAATTTGTAATGTAATTGTAATGTCTGCCATCATTTTGTTAAGCGCTGCACAAACTGTTGGCACTATATAAATCCTGTATAATAATTAAAAAATAATAATCCTCGAGGGGTCTGCAATGATAATCAGTGCGCTGATTATCAGCTCAGACCCCCCCCCCCCCCCCATGCCTTGTCAGCGCGAGTAGAGGAAAAGCCAATAAACGGCACTTCCTGGTTACCATGTGATCAGCTGTGATTGGACACAGCTGATCACATGGTAAAGAGCCTACGTCATAGGCTCTTTACAGGCATTGGAGATGCGGTGTGTCAGACTGACACACCACACCACCGATCGCTGCACTGGTTCCCCCTGTGGGTGTGCGCTAGTGGCTTATCCTGCTGGATGTCATATAACGCCCAGTCAGGATAATGCAACTATTTTCCGGCCATCATTCTGCTATATGACAGGTGGGAAGTGGTTAAAGAAAAACTTAGAGTGATACTAAACAGAGAAGTGTTAATTGCCATATTTCAATAATATACAGTATATTATGCCGGTGTATTTTTATTTTAAATCCTCTAAATACCTTATTCCTGCAGCGCTGTTGTGTGGTCACAAGATCTTTCCCTGTTCTTTGGCATCTGTAGGGAAAGATCTTTGGGAGGGCCTTCTATTACTCTGCTGATGTATGCTCTCTACATTGTAAGTCTGTGTCTGGCCAACCCTGATTGGTGCTATGCCAATCACATGACTAAAAAAAGCCAGTTTCAGAAGAGCAATTCAAATGAAATTATAAATATTAAAAAAACTGTTTTACAGCTCCCTATAAATTGTTATTGAACATCAAGTATGTATTTTTTGTGCATTAATATGGTGTAGCGGAGTCAAGGATGATTGACTCTAGCTTTAATTCTGTTCAGATGGTATCTGCACCCAAGGCTCTTCTTTTCTTTTAAATCTTTCACATCACAAGGCATCAATACAGTGAAATATATAAATAAATATCAGAAATAAGAACATGCCCTATCCAGGGGTTTAGTGGGAGAGAACCAAGTTCCAACATAGTCAAGTTTTGATTCAACACAATGTCCATCAGAGCAGCAAGAACCAAATGGAGCGAGATACATCTTGTATGTTAAAGTACCCCAGGGAAGTAGGCAGCCAGTTGTCTCTTACCCTGTGTTTTTCATTTAAACTCAAGAAAGAAGAAGAGAGCGGGGAATGCAGCATAGGGAAAGAGGGGAAAAAAGAAAAGAGGGGGGGGTGGGGAGAGGGAAGATTATGGAAAGGAATAGAGCCCCTGTCCACCCCTTCCCCTGACTTGGCAGGACCAGCAAAGTGGCCTCCAAATGTCACAGGATGATAATTTAGCCCATCAGGGATGGATACTCTGATACTTTAAAGTCGTGCCAGTATAACCACTTTTTGAGGAATTTTTCTCAAAGGCCCCTCTCCATGACCACCTTTTCAACCAGATAAAGATTGACAGGGCTTTGTGTCTGCTTTCAGAAAAGAAGGATGCAGATTTTCACTGCATTAAGCAGTAATGGTAGAATGGAGGTCTTCCCAGCGATATGGTGGTGATGCAGCAGAAAGAACAATGGGTTTCACGGTATTACACAATCAGTGAATTTCTGAGTAACATGATGCACCTCCTACCAGAAGGTATACAGAGAATGGCAGCACAAAAGATGTGAAGAAGAGAACCAGTTTATTTTCCACAATGCCAACATACTGTACATTGGGGAAACATCGTATTGATCAAGATGGATGTGAAATACCAGCGTGTTCACAGTTTGAATCCTGATTCTTGGTACCTGTAGCTGATAGATGTTTTGTAAGTGAACAGGAGAATCCTTTCCACTTGTTTGTCCATGAGGCTCAGCCCCAGATCTTGTTCCCATTTGAAGATGTATAGTAACTGGTAGGTTGGGAGTGGGGATACAAGCATGTGGCAAGTCTGAGAAACTCAGGTGCAATGGGGAGCTGTCATGTACAGACATTTCACGTACAGAAATTCAAATGAACGCAGGCGTCGGCAAAAACATTTAGCGGGGGTAAGGAGCCAAGGAAGTATGCCAGCTGGAGCTTCTGACAAAAAAAGACAACCCCAAGTAAGTTGGGCCATCAAGAATTTGCTGTCTGGGAACCCAACATCTGGCTGAGATGAAATAACGTGCCTGGAAAAGGCCGTTAGTTTTCATGGTTTTAAATCTCAAGTTAAGTGTCAAGTCACCTGAAGCCAGGTGACATATGCACCCCGTTGGGGTCAAGAGTGCACTGCTAAGGTAGGTCCTCTGGAGTACCAAAAAGGATCACACTGGGAGCTAGATCATGAAATTCCCCAGTGCACAGGATCTAAGAGCCAGCAGGTGTTCGCCAGTGGCCCTGATGGTGGGGATAGACTTCGCTGCAACTGGCTCCAGGTCACGGCCCCCAGGGTCTCCGAGTTAACGCTCATGGTAGGGTACTGGAGGATAGAGAGGAAGCAGCAGACTGGGACAACAAGGGATAGTCAGGAGGTAAGTCAAAAGGTCAGGGGACAAGCAGGCAGGGATAGTCAAAGAACACGCCAAAGGTCGGGATATGAAGCAGACAGAGACAAGAACAAGCCAATGTTCTCCACTGTCTTGCATCCAGTTATCTGCAGCATCCATGCTCCCTTGTCTCTCCCCATTAGTGCCACCTATCTGATGGGCACTGATAGGTGGCACTGATGGGCGTCACGGATGGACACAGCTTTCTTCTGGTGGGGCTGCACTGACGGGCACTGCACTGACGGGCACTGATAAGGCGGCACTGATGGGCACTGATGAGGTGGCACCAATGTAGTGGCACTGATGAGGCGGCATTGATGGGCACTGATATGTGTCACTGATAGGCGGCACAAATTGGCACTGATAGCTGGCACGGATTGCCATGGATAGGCAGCATGAATTGGAATGGATAGGCGGCACAGATGGGCATTGCATAATTCCCTTGCATAATTAATAACTCTCAATAGGCGAGGCAGAATTGCCTCCCCATATTGTTTGTAGACCTCCATTGGGAGACCGTCGTCCCCCGGGGCCTTAGAGTTCGGGAAGAGGCTAAGAGCCCCTTGCAGTTCCTCCAAGCTAATTGGAGAGCCCAGAAATGCACTGTGAGAATCAGAAAGTTTAGGCAGATCAATTCCCTGCAGGTATTCTCCTAATTCAGTGGTCGAATAAGACGCCCTGGATTTGTACAAATCTGAGTAAAATCTCACCAATTCTGTCATAACCGTAGCTTGGGTGTTTACCAGCCTCCCTCCCTCAGCGCGCAACGCTCCGATAGACGGGGACGTCTGGGAGACCTTAACAATTTTGGCCAAAAGACGGCCCGTTTGCTCTCCCTCCTCATAGAAGGCCTGCTTGAGGAAAAATCTTTTCTTGTCAGCCGCCTCCTTGGAGATCCGGGTAACCGCCTCCTGCGCAGCTAACCACGCCACCCTTGCTGTCTCAGAGGGGTCAGCAATATAGTCTGCCTCCAGTCGGCTAACCAGTCGTTCCGTCTGTTCCCTGATAGCATGTGATTTGGATTTAATTTCCGCCATCTCATTAATCAGGAGTCCCCTAAGATGTGCTTTAAATGTCTCCCATACAAGCCTTAAATCAGGGTAATCCTCATGTCAGCTCCAAAACTCAGAGATCTCAGTTGACACCCTGTCATGGGAGGGAAATAGATTAAGCCAAAATGCATTGAGTTTCCAAGGTGCCCTCGGCAAATCCGTAGCCGGCTTGGCAACCAAGGAAACCAATAGGGGCGAATGATCGGATATACCCCGCACCAAATACCTAATATCCTCCTGAGGTGAACAGAGACACAGATCAATTCTCGACAGAGAGAGGTGGGTCTTCGAAAAACAAGAAAATTGTTTCTGTAGTGGATTACGATTGCGCCACGGATCATCCCATCCAAACTCCTCCGTAAACCTCCACAATGCCGTTCGAGCCCTCGTGTTGGAGGCCGCCGGAGGGGGATGCTTATCCAGGACTGGATCCATGTAACAATTAAAGTCACCCACTATAATAAAGGGTACATCTGAGTGACCCAATTGGTACGTCAGCATGACCCTCAACACCTCTGTCGTGAAAGGAGGTGGCACATATACAGCAGCAATTATACAATGCAATTGGTAAATCTTACACAGCAGGATCACATATCTCCCCTCAGTATCTATCAATTTATCCAGCAATTGGAAAGCTATGGCCCGGTGTACCAGTACACTCACCCCTCTGGAATACGAGGTGTGAGTGGAATGGAATGCACTACCCACCCAGGAAAATCCCAGGCAGGAGATCGTCTCCGGCACCAAGTGAGTCTCCTGCAGTGCATAAATGGCAGGGGAATATTTCCTAAGTATAGTAGAAACCATAGATCATTTCAGAGGATTCTGAACGCCCCTAATGTTCCAAGACAACAAAGGTACATTACACATGAAGATAGTCACTCATCAACATAATAAGGTAAGGCTTCGTGTGTGCCCTAGGCGCTGTAGGGCGTGCATATGTATGGGGTGCCAAGTGTGACAAAATCTTGATACCTGAGTCCCAATAAACTGAGTTTGCCATGGCATGGAAGGCGAAACAGCATAGAACACAGTCCCTCCTGTACGCCTGCCGGTTCCTACTCGAGCTGAAGCTGCGGTAACAACAGAACAAAAACATAAAAATAAAAATCACAACTGTAAAGCAAAAATTCTCCCGGAACCTGCAGGGGCAGAGAGGGTAGCCCTCTCCAAAAAGTGAGAGCGGACCCTCCATGCGGCAAAATAGGGGATAAACAACATTCAGTAGAAGGGGGGAATACCGAGAGAAAAAGTGTACAAAAAAACTTGGGTTGAACATACCCAAAAACTACAAGTGGCTCTTCAAGCAAACCACTGAATGTTCCAAACCAAAGTGTTGCTTAACTGTGTGAAAAATAACTTCACTTGCTCACCTCGCTTGTGGAAAATCAATAGGTAATGGCTTCCCAGCCCAATAGTGTAATGACAATCGCTATACAATCATGCTGAAGTGAAGGTCCGGTCAGTCTCTTTCCGCCACATTTCTTCCCGCTTGTCTGATAATGTGTTCATTAGCATCCAGCCACGTGGACGCCTCGGCAGCCGCCTCAAAAAAGTGGGATTGGCCCCCCGCCGTAATCCGCAGTTTCGCCGGGAACAACATAGTGTATGACGCTCTAAGCCTTTGCAGACGTTTTTTGACATCAATAAATCTTGCTCTGCGCTTTTGTATCTCCGCTGAGTAGTCAGGATAGAATGAGATGCGTGCCTCGTTATATTGGACATTGCGTCGCTCTTTTGCCTGGCGCAGTACTATTTCTTTATCTTTAAAGTTAAGTAATCTGGCTATCATAGTGCGAGGGCGGGTGCCCTGATGGAAGGGGCCTGGGCGGTACCCTATGCGCTCGTTCAACCGAGTACAATGGTGTGAACACTTCTTTCCCAAACACTTCCAGCAGCCAGTGTTCAACAAAGTCTGTGGGGTCCCTACCCTCCGTCTTCTCGGGGAGCCCCACAATACGGATATTATTCCGTCTCAATCGATTCTCAATTTCGTCAGATTTCAGTTCATTCGCTCTAGCAATCCTGGCTGTAATTTGTGTGTCTCTCAGCAGGGGTGTCAGCTTGTCCTCTATCGCACTGATGCGGCCTTCCGCCGCGGTGGTGCGCTCCCTTGTTTTCTGTAGGTCATGCCTAATAAACCCCAGTTCTTCCTTAAGACCACCAAACTGATCCTGCAGAGTATGAACTGAAGCTGTGCATTGCTGTACTGCCCTCAGTATGTCTGCTAAGAATGGCTGAGCTGCTTCCTCTCCCTCATACTCCTCCTCCATAGTAGGAAGGCTCCGGCTGGGGGACGCCACAGGGCCTTTTGCGTCGTTCCCCTCCTCCTGCTGAGTATGGAACACCGCAGGGGTGGCAGACATGTCCTCCCCACTCCCCTGGGCCGTCTGGAGCACTATTTTCTGGGCATAGTATAACATGTCCCTCGGGGGGTCTTTCGCTATGCTTGTAGGGGTCTTAGGAGCCTTACCGGGATCCTTGTGCTTCTCCTTGCCACGAGCACGCTGCGAGAGAGGAGCTGCGGCGCCATGTTGGGAATCTGGCGTCCCGGTCTCCGCGTGTTTTCTGGTCATCATTCTCTCCACGGACCTCGGCCGCGGTTCCAGGCACACCAGCGGGATCCCCTGTGCTGAGATCAGCCCAATTTCAGGTGTATTAGCTGGCTGGGAAGAGGATCTTTACAGGATCAGTGCGGGAGCTCCGTGATGCACATCCTCTCACATGCCGGTCCCGGTCACGCCCCCAGTCCAAAATCTTTAACCCTAATCCTGCCCACACTAGTCCCAAATTCCTAATCCTAATCCCGCCTCCACTAGTCCCAAATCCCTAACCCTAATCTTACCCCCACTAGTCCCAAATACCTAACTAACCCTAATCCGGTTTGAGTTAGGATTGTCATAGAGTAAGCATAAGGTTAGGCTTTGTTCAGTTAGTGTAGGGTTATCTGTAGAATTAGCATAAGGTTCATGTTAAAACAGTGTTTTGTTTGGATTATGGTTAGCAGTGGATTTTTTAAAGTTTTAAAAACAATTCTCCTATTTCCTTTAAGAGATTTGACTTTCTGCTTGACATCTTAACCCCTGACTTGTTAAGACAGGATACCAATTGCAGAGTGGCAATATCATCATGTGAACATTTACTTATAATGCTAAGGTAATGAATAATTAATAAGTGCACATTTAAACACATAATAAAATGGCCATCAGAAAATTTGTCAAAAATTATATATTTATTATTGTGTATATATATATATTAACAAAAATGCACATGTGGAAACCACAAAACGTTTTATGATATACCATCAACATGTGCATTTTTAGGAAAACATTCTATTAACCAATGTAAAACTTTACAGAAAATAATTTAAACAAAAACTGTCACAAATTATGATAGTTGGGAGGAGGAGGGTGTGCCTCCTCTAGAGGAGTGGGAAGGGGAGGTTGGACATGTTGAAAATATTGCTGCATTTCGTAAGCTCCTCCATGAAAACGAGGTTGGTTAAATCTTTGGGACATTATTTGAAATCTGGAAGCTGCAGCAGATGGGTATGTGTGTGAGCGTGAGGTACTTGGACCATCGTACCTCCCTGAAAACTGATTAGTAATGTTGCTCTCATACGATGCATCTCTATTTTGTGCAGAATGCTGCTTGTAGTACTGAATGAGACGCATTACTTCAGAGAGCATCTCACATTGATAATTGGATGATACTTTGGCCAATTGAGGACCCAGGCTTCTGGCAAAGGACTCCCAATTCCAATCCATCTTTTTGCTGTTTGTTAAACAATTGTTTAACAACATCTAGGAAGTCCTCTGAGAGTTGATGTTTTGTTAGTTTCCTTCGTTTTTTCTCTGTTGGTGGGCAATGTTGCTTCTGGTGTTTCAGCTTCAGTTTCATTTATTTGCAAATTGTCTGCTGCAACTAATTCGTCTATCTCCTCTGCATCCTCAGGTTCCTCTTCACTTTCAGACTCCATATTACTTTCTGTACCAAAAATAGAAAAATAGACAATTTGTAAAACTTGTTAAAAATGTTGTTATACCATGCACTCCTAAAAATAAATATGTAATATTAGACAATTCTATCTAAATAATCAAATTTACCTAAATGTTGTTATACTTATGGTCACATCTCTATGACGGGCTTCAGGAACATGAGCTCCTCATAGTGACAATACACTCTCCCTTTTCTCTTCCCACCAGAACCACTCCATATCTTAGTTTGTAGATTGTGTTCTGTCCTATAGTTATCCCTCATATTCTTCCACCTTTTCTTGATTAGTCATACTGAAAAGATTAAGATTTTTTGGTTTTATTATAGATATCGTGCCACAGAAAATACCTATACATCATTACACTATGAATTCACAACAGGAATATCGACAATTGGAGAAATTGTGACGCTATTTGGACTTTGAAAAATACATGCATGACTATTCCAAATAAAAAGAAATGGAATGATGTTGCTAAGCAGTTCTGGTGCAAAATAAACTTTCCAAACTGCTGGGGAGCAATTGATGGAAAACACATTCGGCTAATAAAACCCTGTCACAGTGGTAGCCGATATTATAATTACAAAAATTTTTTTTCTGTTATGCTAATGGCTGTGGTTGATGCAGACTATAAAGTCATATTTATTCATGTAGGAGCATTTGGGAGTTCTGCAGTCTCTGATTCTGTTTCCTGATTTTGAGATTCGGGAAGCGTCTTCAGTCTAATCATCTGGATTTTCCTGAAAACCATTACCCGGTACAGAAAGATATGCCATTTGTTTTTGTGGCTGAGGAGGCGAATAGTTAATGAAGCCCTACTCATGAAGGAATCTTCAATTATCGTCTCTGTTGGGCATGTAGGCTGGTTGAATTTTCCTTTGGCATTCTTGCCAACAAATGGCAAATATTCCATAAACCTACCAATCTCAAGGTCGAAAACGCATGCAAATTAATAAAGGCAGCATGTGTGTTGTACAATGTGGTAAGGGATAGAGATGGCGTCAATTTTGAGGACACGGTGGCTCACAATTTGGAGCCTGCTGATTTCCCTCATAATCGTGGTCCAACAGTGGGTTTCAGAATTAGGGATGAATTGGCGGATTATTTTATGAGCCCTGCTGGAGCAGTAACTTGGCAAGGAAATATAATTAAAAAACTTTGACGTATCAAACAAAAATCGTCATTACTATGACATTGAATATTTTCTCTTGTTTGCAAGTATATACGTTCAAAAATAATTGCATATTTTTATCGATTCTGAATATTTGTTTATCGCTGTATTGATTAAAGACAATAAAAAACATATTTACTTTGATGTTGTTTAAACTTTAGGAGTTCAATAACAACAACAATAATATACATAACCTTACAATGACTTTGGTTTGGAGATTTGGGATTAGGGACTTGAAGAAGTGGGATTAGGGTTATGGATTTGGGACTAGTGGGGGTGGGACTAGGGTTAGGGATTAGGGACTAATAGAAGTGGGATTAGGGATTTGGGACTAGTAGAAGTGGGATTAGGGTTAGGGATTTAGGACTAGTGGGGGCAGGGTTAGGGTTAGGGATTAGGGACTAGTAGAAGTGGTATTAGGGTTAGGGTTAGGGATTTTGGACTAGTGGGGTGGGATTAGGGTTAGGGATTGGGAACTAATAGAAGTGGGATTAGGGTTAGGGATTAGGGACTAGTAGAATTGGGATTAGGGTTAGGTTTAGGGATTTGGGACTAGTGGGAATGAGATTATGGTTAGGATTATGGATTTGGGACTAGTGGGGGCGGGATTAGAGTTAGGTTTATGGATCCGGGACTAATAGAAGTGGGATTAGGGTTAAATGTTTGTGTTTGGCACTATTCTGACTGGAAGTAGGGTAAAATTTTGTGTTTTGGGACTATACTGACTGGGATTAGGGTTAGTTATGGGGTTTGGGATTAGCGGGAGTGGCAGTGAGAATCACACTCCTGCTTATCTGACAAGGATTATGGGATTGGTACTCGCTTTTGGCAGCTTTTTCTTTTCTTGTAAGGTCATTTCAGTTCTCAATATGATGTTCACCAACGGCATACCATCCTAAATACTTTTTTGCTGCGATTGGCATACAGGGTGGTCCCACACTGATTGAATAAACTCCTCTGGTTCTATTGCTGCTGCTGAATTGAATCTGGGTGGTCTTGCCACATTTTCTCCACTGTCTTGCATCCGGTTATCTGCAGCATCCATGCTCTCTTGTCTCTCATCAACACCTCTCAACAGGATTTCCTGTATCCCAGCATCCTACATTGCACTGTAGTCATGTGACCTTCCCACAGCTTCAGGGTGGTTTTCAGGCACTTTTAAGACGCTTTTAAGGCACTTCCCATTCATTCCAATAGACTTGGGCATTTTTTAAGTGATTTTTTTAGCGCTACAAACAAGCTCCAGTGTGACAGCATCCATTGACAAGCGCTATTTTTAGTGCTAAAGTGCCTGCAAAGCACCTCAGTGGGAAAGCAGCCTTAACAACCCTGTGTACATGTACTGATAAGATAACAGAGGAGAGTTCAGAAGCAGCTGAAAAAAATGCCCAACTGCTCCTAAACGTCTATTTACCAGCAGCAGTGTACACGAAGCCTAAGAGAGTGACACATGCTTTTGAAATTATTATTTTATTATGCTAGGAAGAGCATAGTGCTTTCCTGGAAAAAGTCTGCCCCTACGTCTGTCCTGGCATGGAAGGCAATTATAAACAAGGCATACCCTTATACAAAGCTACATATGCTAGTAGAGGCACACAGTGTCTGATTAAAATTGTAATTTATAGTGGATATGCAATACAATGCATAACATGCATTGAATATGTCTGGGGATGGTGGGAGATTGCTTCCCTGGGGATGAGCGAAGGCCTATATATCATTTCTAGAGATCTGTTGATTTATTTGATGACACAAGTTAGTTCTATGCTGTGTGGAGCCTATAAATGTTCTTTGGTGAAGTCGTATGAACTAATGTTATATACAGTCACACTTGCGAATATTTTTACATGTATAGTCTCAGGGTTATAAAGTAGGTCCAGAGCTGAGGACTGTTATGTTTGTGTGTAATATGTGGCCTATGTTAAGGCTGTCATATACTGTTATTTTTTTTTGGATCTGTGTTGAAATTATTAATAAACACAAATTTACAAAAAATAAATAAATAAAAATAAAACATATCCAATGAAAACATTTTAAAAATCAAATTTCTTCATAAATTTAGCCCAATATGTATTCTGCTACATGTTTTTGGTAAAAAAAATCCCAAAAAAGCGTATATTGATTGGTTTATGCAAACGTTATAGCGTCTACAAACTATTGTATAATTTATTGAATATTTATTTATTTTATATTAGTAATAGTCGTGATGAGCGACTTATAGCAGGACTGCGATTATGCGGCAGACAATTGGACACTAACTGACACTTTTGACACTTTGCGGGAACTAGTGACCAGTGCTAAACATATGCACTGCCACTGTACTAATGACACTGGCTGGGCAGGGGTTAAACAGCTAGGGTGATCAAGGGGTTAACTGTGTGCCTAGCCAGTGTTTTTTGACATTTGCGTGCTGCTTTTAGTAGGGGAAGAGATGGATTTTATCCCTTGCTTTGCTTTCCACCCCCCCCCCCCCCCCTGTCAGAAGGGAGATCTGCCTGATTGGCTTCTGCTGTGATTAATCATGTAGGCAGCACATACATGCCCCCTGCAGGCAGACATGCAGAATCATATATATATATATATATATATATATATATATATATATATATATATATATGATTCTGCACAGGAGAGTCTCCCTGTAACAGTATCTGCTATAGGGCATTGTCACCACTATATAAATACCAGTTTAGGTTTGAACCGAGCCTAAAACTCAGCTGCCCTGTAATCACACAGGTGTCTCAGGAAATCACAGGCAGCCCCTCACCCTTCTACTCAGATCTCAGGTGTTCTCAGAGAAAACACTTCTTTCTTCTCCTTCTGAGAAAAAAAAGTTATCTGCTTCATAAACAGAGTGCCAGAGGAGAAAATTTTTCTCTGAGAACTGAAATTAGATAAATTATCTCTGTTCGATAAACACACAACAAAAGGTACCAGGTTCCTAGTAGAACACATCAACATTAATCAAAAAATGTGTAACTGCAAGTTAATTCTGAGTTATGGACAAGATACAATTTAGCATTGATTATAATTTTTTTACAGTATTAGTTTCCAAGGAGATCTGTATGTGGCCCGTGTTTCGGTTTAATATGGCCCCACTGGTAATTTGGATATACAGTATCTCACAAAAATGAGTACACCCCTCACATGATTGTAAATAATTAATTGTATCTTTTCATGTGACAACACTGAAGAAATCAAAAAAGATAATGATGAGCGCAACTTTAAAAAGTGATAATCACAAAGTGATAATGGCAAATCAACAGGTAATACACTGTAAGCGCTAGAGACTCACTGTTTCAACACGGAAGAAATTACACTTTGCTACAATGTAAAGTAGTGAGTGTACAGCTTGTGTAATAATGTTAATTTGCTGTAACCTAAAAAAATAACCCAACACACAGCCATTAATGTCTAAAACGCTGGAAACAAAAGTGAGTACACCCCCAAGTGAAAATGTTCAAATTGGGTCCAATTAGCCATTTTCCCTCCCCGATGTCATGCCACTTAATGTTACAAGGTCTCAGGTGTGAATGGGGAGCAGGTGTGTTAAATTTGGTGTTATCACTCTCACTCTCTCATACTGGTCACTGGAAGTTAAACATGGCACCTCATGGCAAAGAACTCTCTGAGGATCTGAAAAAAGAATTGATGCTCTACATAAAGCTGGCCTAGGCTACAAGAAGATTGACAAGACCCTGAAACTGAGCTGCAGCACAGTGGCCAAGACAATACAGCGGTTTAACCAGAACAGGTTTCACTCAGAATAGGCCTCGCCATGGTCAACCAAAGAAATTGAGTGCATGTGCTCAGCGTCATATCCAGAGGTTGTATTTGGGAAATAGACGTATGAGTGCTGCCAGCATTGCTGCAGAGGTTGGGTGGTCAGCCTGTCAGTGCTCAGACCATACGCCACACACTTCCTCAAATTGGTCTGCACGGCTGTCATCCCAGAAGGAAGCCTCTTCTAAAGATGATGCATAAGAAAGCCTGAAAACAGTTTGTTGAAGACAAGCAGACTAAGTACATGGATTACTGGAACCATGTCCTGTGGTCTGATGAGACCAAGATAAACGTATTTGGTTCAGATGGTATGAAGCGTGTGTGGGGGCAACCAGCTGAGGAGTACAAAGATAAGTGTGTCTTGCCTACAGTTAAGGATGGTGGTGGGAGTGTCATGGTCTGGGGCTGATTGAGTGCTGCCGACACTGGTTAGTTACAGTTCAATGAGGAAACCATGAATGCCATCATGTACTGGGACATACTGAAGCAGAGCATGATTCCCACCCTTCAGAGACTGAACCGCAGGGCAGTATTACAACATGATATCAACCCCAAACACACCTCAAAGATGACCACTGCCTTGCTAAAGAAGCTGAGGGTAAAGGTGATGGACTGGCCAACCATGTCTCCAGACATAAACCCTGTTGAGCATCTGTAGGGCATCCTCAAACATAAGGTGGAGGAGTGCAAGGGCTCTAAAATCCACCAGCTCCTTGATATCGTCATGGAGAAGTGGAAGAGGACACCAGTGGCGACCTGTATTTTCTTCAGCATGTCACATGAAAAGATATAATAAAATATTTACAAAAATGTGAGGCGTGTACTCACTTTCGTGAGATAATGTGTGTGTATATATATCTTTTGTGGCCCCCAACAAATACCAGAGCGCCGCAAAAGATATATACCAAATATATTGTTCAGTTCTGGCAGCCTCGGAGGGGACAGGGAGGGGACTGGACAAGTGCTGTCAGATTACATACATGAAAATCTCTTGTTTACTAGGCGTCCTCTGTAATAGGAAGTCCTGTCTCCTGTGCTGGCATTATACAGCTGTTCTGTCTATCACAGAAGGCGGGACTTTGTATTAAAGAGGCTGCCGAGTAAACAGCAGATTCTCCTGTATGTAATCTGTTTGCGCTCCTCTCACCCACTCCCTGTCCCCTCCGAGGCTGCAGATGGGCATGGATCAGGCTGCACTGATGGCAATGGCAAGGCTGCATTCATGGCACTTGTGAGGCTGCTTTCATGGCAATGGTGAGGCTACATTCATGGAAATGCTGAGGCTGCATTCATGGCTATGGTGAGACTGCATTCATGGCAATGGTGAGGCTGCATTCAGAGGCTGCATTCATTGGCAATGGTGAGGCTGCATTCAGAGGCTGCATTCATGGCAATGGTGAGGCTGCATTCATGGCAATGATGAGGCTGCATTCAGAGGCTGCATTCATGGCAATGGTAAGACTGCATTCATGGCAATGGTGAGGCTGTATTCATGGCAACGGTGAGGCTGTATTTATGGCAATGGTGAGGCTGCATTTATGGCAATGGTGAGGCTGCATTCATGGCACTTGTGAGGCTGCATTCATTGCCAATGGTGAGGCTACAGATGCGTACTGATTAGGCTGCATTGATGGGCACTGACCCCTATTTTACTTCACAGTTCTTTATTTAAAATTTAAATTTTTTCCTGAAACTTCCCTCTTAAAGTGAAGGTGTGTTACATGCCGATATATACAGTATATCCAACATACTATTGTTTTTTTCTACTGAGTTTTTCCTTCAGGTTTACGAAAACCATGTAGTGCAAGGGCCTGCCTGATTGCATATAAATTGAAATTCCTAAGGTTTGACCTCATATTATATGGTTTTGGTAAATCTGAACGAAAAAATCAGCAGAAAATCTGATAGTGTGTATGGGGCTTTAGACTCTTCACTACACACAGCCACAAAGGCAAGAGAATTCTTGTTGGGCAGTGTATTAATTTGCATTTATTTTTAATGGTTCGAAGAATGTCAGGTAAAATAGTCAGCCCTCACACATGCTCAATTTATCAAATATGGCCCTCTTTAAAAAAAAGTTTGGACACCCCTGTCCCCCTAATGTATTCTTCGGATCTCTGCAGCCTAAAGGGACCATGTTTTTTATTTTAGTGGACGTGGTATTTTTCTTGGAAGTAGATGTGAATGACCGAAGGCTATTTGAACTCAACAAACTCTGGAATGTTATTCCCACTGTTCTTCCATGCTGTGTATTTGCTTGGTGTGTTAAAATCTTGGCAAATTGGCAATGTTTGTAAACGGTACATTTATTCTCATCACTGACATGCACAACCTCATTTGCTCAGTGGTCACTTGGGAAAGGTATTTTAATATATTTATATTGTAATCAACAGGTGTACCTTGGGCTCAGAGAATAATGCATTTTTATATTAAAGTATCCTTGTCATGAAAAAAGAACAACTCTTTATTTGTGTAGTATGCGCTAGTGTTGAGCTGAATGTACCTGAGTATCGTTCAAGGCAGGTTTGGTAAACTTTACTTAAGTTCAAGTGCCGAATCTGAATCTTATTGAGGTCAATGTAAGCTATATGTAAAAAAAAAGTAATTGCATTCTGTAGGCTATTAGGCAAGGTTTTGTAAAACCAATGAAATGAGGGTTGGGCATCGCGCTAGGAAATGTGTACCCAAAAAAAAAAAAAAAAAAAGTTATAAAAATTATGTTTGGCGGGGAGAAGTAATTTTAATAATGCTTTAAAGGAAACAAAAAATAAATAAAAAATCAGAATTGCTTTAAATAACTTGCCTGGAGGATGCTCTTAAAGTGTTAAGTGTCCTAAACCCAGGACCCTGCATTCACTATATCTGGTCTCCCACAGTACAGAGAACATGGAAATGCAATTACGTTAGTAAACATAAACTGCTCGCAATTACCTTACTAAACATAAACTGCTCGCAATTACCTTACTAAACATAAACTGCTCGTATAAACAAATCGCATAGTGTGTAGACGCTATAACGTTAACGCAAACCAATTGATATATGCTTATGGCCATGTGTGTTACCAAAAATATGTAGCAGAATACATTTTACTGAAATTTATGTAGAAATGTGATTTTCTACCTTTTTTTTTACTGGATATGTTTTATTGCAGAATGTAAAAATTATTGTTGTTTTTTTTCAAGATTATCGCAAAAAAAACAAAAAAAACAGCGTTGATTAAATACCACCAAAAGAAAGCTCTATTTGTGTGAAAAAAAAACATACATTTAATTTGCGTACAGTGTTGCATGTCCGCACACTTGTCAGTTAAAGTAGCGCAGTGCCCTAATAGCAAAAAATAGCCTGGTCAGGAAACCTCCTGGAGGGCAAGTTATTAAATAACATATTTGAGAGGTGCCTAAAAGCTGTTTGTGTTTTTTTTTTTTTTGGAACAGTACAATTTTCACAAAGTTTCATTAACAGAGCACACTATTTTGCTGCAGCATTTATTATTTTCTTTTACTGTTTTACACGTACAGATATGTAAATGCTTATCAAAAGACAACTTCCAATTGTTCCAGCTTAACTGGAAACAATATACATTTGAAGCTGTTTTAAATGCTTAAAAAATAAAAAAAATATCTATCATCTAAATCCCACAATCTACAAAAAATATCTGTTCAGCCAAACAACTTCATCCCGCTATTTATTTATTTTTTTAATTAGCCTTGTCCTGACCTTGTTTGCCTACCACTGAACCTGACCCCTGCCCTGGAATTTGGCCTCATTATTATTAGTTGTGATTTGGTTCTTTGCCTGTCCTTTGCCTGTCCTTTGCCTGACCCTGCCTACTGAATATTGATTTTCTTTTATAAACTGATCTTTTCATCTGCTGACATTGGCCTATACCTGACACTGATTCTTGGCTCTAAGTATCGGGTCTGGTTCTCCTTACTCAATAAAATCCTTGTGTATAAGTTCTTGAGCAGCTAAGTACAGGCATGTGTCCCAACATGCCTAAATCCAATATCACGGGAACGTTTTTAAACCAATAAAGAAACAAAGCAAATCAATTAGAAAAGTTTGTATTCTCGATGAGGACTTGAATCATGGCAAATTGTGCTGGATATGAACTGGTTATACTTAAAGTATACAGACATTTTATTAATATGTTATTGTAATTAATATGTTATCTGAAAAGTCATTTTCAAGATTTTTACATTTTTAGCTTTCATTAACCACTTCAATTCTGGAAGATTTAACCAGGCCATTTTTTGTGATACTGCACTGCATTACCTTAAAGTGGGGTACCCCCTAAAAAAAAAAAATTAAAAGTCAGCAGCTACAAATACTGCAGCTGCTGGCTTTTAATAATCGGACACTTACCTGTCCCAGGGTCCAGCGATGCGGGGGAACGAAGCCCCCCCTCGCTCCCCGCTCCGCTCGCGGCGCTGTCATGCATACTGTGGGCAACCGGCTGTGGCTTCACAGCCGGGCACCCACTGTGTATGCGCGAGCGGCGCAGGGCGCCGTCATACGCCGTACAGTCACATGGGACACGTGACAGGTCCCAGGTGAATGTGCGGCGCGAGGGGAAGTGATGTCACCAGCCCGGGCAATGAAGAAGGCAGATTACGAGGGACCCCCTAGCAACCGGTATTTAGAGGTGAGTAACACCACTTTAACTGACAATTGTGCAATTGCGAAGAGCTTTCTTCTGGTGGTATTTGATCACTTCTGTGTTTTTTATTTTTTGCGCTATAAACAAAAAAAGACTGACAAATTTGAAAAAAAAAGCAAAATTTTTTACTTTCTGCTATAAAATATCCCCCCCACCCCCCAAAAAAAAAATCTAACTTGTTCATCAATTTAGCCCAATATGTATTCTGCTACATATCTTTGGTAAGAAAATCCCAGTAAGCGTATATTGATTGGTTTGCGCAAAAGTTATAGCGTCTAAAAAAAAAAATAGGATATTTTTATTTATTTGTATTTTTTTACTAGTAATTGTGGCAATTAGCAACTTGTAGAGGGACTGTGATATCGTGGTGGACACTCTGATACTAGCTGACACTTTTGACACTTTTTGGGGACCAATGACACCAATACAATTATCAGTGCTAAGTAATAGGCACTGTCTGGTACTGATCGAAAATCGTATCTAAGAATTTTCGTATGAATTTCGCACCATTAGTGGGCTGCAGCAACAGCCGATTTTTGTGCGGAAATAAAATTTGAGGAATCGGACATGTTGGAATTTTTTTTAAAACAAACGATTTTCTAATCAATGATGGGAGAATCGTGCGAGAAATGTAATAAGAAAAGAAAATTTATGGAGATAAAAGAAAATTTACGGAGAGAAAAGAAGATTCCCGGCCAAGAAAATTCTTTTCTGTAGCAACATGAGGTGAAATTGAAGGCTTGGTCGGCCGAATTTCAAAAATCAATGGTGGCAACGGGTCACAAAAAAAAACGAATTCTCTGATTTTGCGCTGAATTGCACTATTGCAGCTATTACTAAGTGCAAGGGATCAGTGTTAATTTAGAATTTTTTTTTCTTTCAATTTAGTTTTAGTCATATTTTATTGTTGTATTTTAGTCATCTGAATTATTTTAGTTTTAGTGGTATTTTAGTAGACAAAAATAGCATTAATTTTGTAGCCAAAAATGTTTTCATCTATGAAATTATAACACTGCAAGATCATGGAGATGATATTACAGTGTCCTGAATGTGGTTTTCTAGGCAGCAAACATCACGGCATCCAAACCTATGCCACCTAAGTTGCAGTATAGCTAAAATAAAAATGAAATATACTGTATATCTAATAGTATGCTTGCAAATAGCACACCTTACTTGCACAAAATAGCATCCTATAGTGGCCTGCATATAATGGCTGATAGTTAGTCTGGAAATAATACTGGATATTAAAATACAAGGGCGGAACTGGTGAATTCTGCTTTGTTTTACCAATTAAGGTTAAAGTGGTTGTTCAGGCTAAAGGTCTTTTACCATAATGCATTCTCTGCATTAAGATAAAAAAAATTACCAAGACCTTCATTACCTTCATACTTACCTGAGCCCAGTCTCGATCCAGTTCTGTGCCCGAGGCCAGCATTTCTGCTTTCCCTCTCTCTTCTCAATGGACATGGAGGCAGCAGCTGCTACCATCGACTCCTGTTGCTGCCAGTCAGATCCAGAAGGGAGCAAAGGGTTGGACACTCTGTGTCTCCATAGACACACATAGCTCAGCTCTGGAGCTAGCCTACACATTTGCCCCTATAGCAAGCACTTGCTATGGGGATAGATACTGATGTGGAGGATTGTACAGGGGACCTGTGAAGAGGAGGCGCAGGGATGCTCTGTGCAATACAGTTGCACAGAGCAGGTAAGTATAACATGGTTGTTACTTTAATTTAATTTCAAAAACGCCTTTAGTAATCTTTTAATAAGAATGTACTTTCATTTTAATGTAAAGCTGAAGTATTTTCTAAAACTGTCAAAGTAATTAAATGCAATATTAAATGCAATATGACAACCTTGAGGTGTTCTGTACACTGTTGGTGTACAGAATTCCCCACACCCCCAGAAGTAAAAGGATGCAGACACTGCAACTTTTCTCATTAAAACACTGAAAGTGCAGCAGGGGGTTATAATCAGTGCAGACCCTCCCATTCAGGAATCAGTTTAGCAAGATGATGGTGGAGAAAACGGCATTTTCTTCAGAATAGAAAAAGGAAGGACAGACTGTAAAAGGAAGAGGAAGGTTTTAATTTTCTTTGTTTCTTAGGCCGCGTACACACGCGCGGACTGTTGGCCCAACTTTGTCCGTCCAACAGTTTGAGCGAACAGTCCGCTCAAACTTAGCATGGACGGACATGGCCACACACGACGGACGAACAGTTTGCTGAAACCGTGCGCGATGACGTGAACGGCACGTACGACGGGACGAAAAATACGACGTCCTATACACTGCAATGCAACCTTCCGACGTGGAAATCCTTTCTGAGCATGCGCGAGACTTAGTTGGCCGAACAAGCCTACACACGAGCGAACAGTCCGCTGAAACCTTGTTTCAGCGGACAGTTTTTCGGAATTTCCGTAAGACCTTGTTCGGCCAACTGTCCGCTGAAACTGTCCGCTGCAGCCCCACACACGAGCGGACTGTCCGCCCAAACACTGTTCAGCGGACAAGGTTGGGCGAACAGTCCGCGCGTGTGTACGCGGCCTTATAGTATAAGTAAACCCAATTTTCAAAATGTAAGATCACCTTTTCCTTTTACCTTGTGCCTCCTTAGTTCTTTTGCACATCAAGGCTGGTGGGTAGCAAGATCATGCAGAAGATTGTCAATTCCAGTCTTAAGTCTTGAGTAAGTCCCAGAAGCCCTTTCCATCCCCAACTGCTGTAAACAAAGACTGACACCCCTGGTCCCTCCACTCCTGGTCCTTCTTCCTGACCTGGATCAGTGGAAAGAAATATATCAATGCGGAGACAACAGACACAATATAAGTTGGTACTGTGACTTACAGTCTTGTAGTGAGAGTATGCACGGAAGGGGGGCATCACTACTGCTGCAGTAAAAGGCAGTAAGACGGCATTGCATTTGGCATGATCACGAGAATATACTTTATATCTAAAGATATAGCCCAAACTTTTTTTTTTTTCTGTTGGATGGGGAAGTGATTTTTTTTATTGGATCAAAAATGTTAAAAAAAGCTGGTGAGCCACGTTTTTGAGCGTTTATCAGTGTGTATGCGGGTTTAACGTTTTTAAGCATTTTTTGTGGTCAGAAAAACAGCTTCTGAATGTGATTTTAGGGCGTTCAGTCATGATAAACATCCAAATACATCCATGGACACATATGATAACATAGAGGGGAGTTTATGGGCTGTTAAAAAAATGCCCAAAGTCCCAAAAATGGACGTTTATGAGCTTCACTGGGCATGGAGCCTGAAGTCTTGTACATGATAGTATTTTCCGCAGACAAAGCCTCGGACTTTTGTGCAAAGAGTGTTGGCCAAAAACTTGTCTTGCATACAAATGGCACACAATTGTCAGCCAACAAACACGAACGTAGTGACTTACTAGGCGTACTACAAACCAATAAGGAAGGAGGAAGTTCAATTGTCATGCACCACCCTTTGGGCTCCTTCTGCTAATTTCATGTTAGTAGAAGCTTGGTGAGTGTTGATTCATGCTTTTCATTTCACACTTTTCAGTTCATATCTGAACAGCCGTTTGTCAACCAAACATGTTGCGGAATCAGAGGAGATAACGTGTTATTTATTATTGGCCTTGGAGTTATTGCTTTGACCCAAGTCCAGTCCAGGAACAGGAGGAGAAGGATTTCTTGGAGCAAAAATTGTTTGCTTTACTAAACATGACCAATTATGTCATATGCCTTTGCTGCAGGAGTTCCAGGAAAATTATCCGGATGATTTTCGGAATTATCGCCGGATGACGGACCCCTACTTTCACCAACTCTTGGCATTGTTGACCCCCTATATTAAGAAGCAGGACACATGCATGAGGCTTTTATTTTATTTTTTGGTTGAATAATGATGTGATTTGGTATATTTTCTATATTTTTGGATGCATAGAATGCACTTTTTGGTTAAGTTCTATTGGCAGATAGCATGTTTAATTCTATCTGTTTTCTTTTTTGAAATGCACAATAAAAAAATTGTGTAGAATAATACTTGGCTATGTGTTTTATTTCAAATGACAGTTTGGGAGTAGGCAGTTACCTTTAAAAAATACAATGTAAAATTAACAAGGGACACCAACATAGTTGTATCTTTGATTTTAAAAACTATGGGATAATGGTGTTGTGGTAACTTGCCAAAAAAAAAAGAAAAAAGAAAAAGAAAAAAACAAGCATAATAATATTATTATTCATATCACTAGAAAATAAAAGCCTTTTAAAATAAGTTTGCCAGAACTCCATCAGTATCACCAGCAAAGCAGCTTCATGATTATCCCATTAAAGAAGAAGAGAATTTAATACATTTTTTATTAAAGTTTTTATGTGTACATGAGAGATGAGCCGAAAACCCCCCCGGTTCGGTTCGCACCAGAACCTTCGAACGGACCAAAAATTCGTACGAACTTTAGAACCCTATTAATGTCTATGGGACTCGAACGTTCAAAATCAAAAGTGCTAATTTTAAAGGCTAATATGAAAAATAGGCAACAGAACAACACCGGCAATAAGGGGTATCTTCAGGTGTATACTGTGCAGGAGGCACACAACACCCACTCTAACTGCTGCAGATGCCTGTATTACAGAAACAGAACAACACCAGTAATAAGGGGTAGCTTCAGGTGTAAACTGCGCAGGAGGCACACAACACCCACTGTAAATGCTGCAGATGCCTGTGTTACAGAAACAGAACAACACCAGCAATAAGCTAGCAAGCGCTAGGTTCCCAAGCAAAAAGACACTGTCCCTGCCTATCTTGCTCTTTTCCTGCACGCCAACACACTACACAAGGCCACCGCGCTGGCGACCTTATATAGTGTGGGGTGTGTACTAAACCCCCCTGAGCTATAATTGGCCACAGGCATCCTGCAGAGCCCCATATGGAACTGGTAATGGAGGGCCGCATTGTTCCAGTCTGTATCTGCACTCCAACAGCAGAATTCTGCGACATAGTCCTCTACAGCCCTACACCCCTGTTGGAGGGTATGTAGGGTGGCTTCTGCAGTTGCAGAGAGTTGTGGGTCCTTGTAGAGCTGGGCCATCGTGTCAAAGAAGATGGTCAGGTTAGTTAACACCTCAGCTTTCTGTTCCAGCAAGCGATGAGCCCAAGCTTGAGAGTCTTCCAGGAGTAAAGACACCACGAAACACACTTTGGTAGCTTCAAGAGAAAAGGTGTGAGGTTGTAGGGTAAAGTACAGTTCGCATGAGTTCTGGAATGCCCTGAATTTTCTTCATTCCCAGGAAAACCTTTCAGGAGTGGGAACTTTGGGTTCTGGAGGCAACATGACTACTGTTGGAGAAGTGGTGCTCGAGGAAGTAGAAAGAAGAGGAGGCCCCTGGGTGGTAGTGGGTGAAGAAAGTGCTTGGACTTTTTCTTCCAGATGAGTGTATCCTTCCTGGAGACTCTTGACAGCCTGGGTAAGGCCTGCCAGATGTAAACAAAGTTCCTCCATGGGAGAGGCTCGCTGTGCGGGCTCGGACATGGCTCGGTCATGGCTCGGTCATGGCTCTCTGATACTGTCACATACCTTGTGGACCTGCAGGGAGAGACCGCTCTTGTGACTCCAACTCAAGGGCCTTGGTAGGGTATACAGGAAGCACAAGCAGGACTTCAGGCTGTAACTGGACTTCAGGCAGGAGCTGGACCAACAACTGGAAGCTGGACAGCAGACAGGCACCAGGGACCAGGATGCTGAGAGCAGGGTAGTCAGACAAGCCGAGTCGGTGATCAGGCGGTCAGCAGAGTTACCAGTGGATCAAGCAGGAGGGTAGTCAGGCAAGCCGGGTCGGTAATCAGGCGGGCAGCAGAGGTACCAGAGGATCAAGCAGAAGGGTAGTCAGAGAAGCCGAAGTCAGGTGCAGGCGGATAGCAAGGATGGTAGGCAGACAAGCTGGGTAAGTAAGCACCAGAGACAGGTTCTCAGGGTCAGGATACATACACGCTGTAGATCAGACAGCAAGACCTCAGTGTGACCATCAGAACTAAATAGCCCGTCTGGCGCCAACAGACGAACGCGCGACGGAAGGCCCAGACTGTCTGTCGCTGGAAGGACCTTCCTTGCAACTGGTTTACAAGACCGACCGCATCTGGCTCGTCCTTGCTTCCGAGCATGAGTGTTTTTACTTTGGACTTTATTCTGATGGACTTGTGTACACACGATCGGAAAATCGGACAACAAACATTTATCCACATAAAATATATAAACCTGTCATCCGATTGTCCATGGAAAATCCGACAACAATTGTTTCCATTTCCCTTCAGACACGTACTGAACAGCGTGAAATGAAAAGTGTGAAATGAAAAGCGCGAATCAACACTAACACAAAATTAGCAGAAGGAGCCCAAAGCGTGGTGTTAAAAAGCTGAAAAATCACGTAGTACATCACTATGTTCGTGTTTGTTGGCCGACAATTCCTTGCCGTTTGTATGCAAGACAAAATTCAGGCACATGCCTTCGCACAAAAGTCAGAGGTTTTATCTGCATAAAATCTGATCATGTGTACGAGGCTTTATTCTAAAAAGTTGTGGTATCTGATATACTTACTTAAATATTCATATTCTGGTCGTTTTCTTTTCATCTCCCCTTAAATAGGACATTGAGAATACATAGTAATAACTTTCTAAATATAAATTAGTTTAAAAGCAAACTAGCTCATTGATCAAGTCATATATGGTGTGACAACCATGGATAAAATCAACAAAAAGATGATTATTCAGAGTTCATTGGCAGGTGAGCTGCAGTTGTCCTCCTAAGCATCAATCTGTATTAATTCCCATTAAATTCAATGGTGAGATAAGAAGGCCTGACACAAACAAAAGGCTGTCAACATGAGCCCATAATTGTGTCTACCGCAACCATAAATAAAATCATCAAATCTAATATATAAAATTGACATAAACTTAATTATACAGACCCATTTTTTCTCGACTTAGATACACCAATTAATTTATTTAAGATAATTATATTGGTGTATGTGGGTTGTATATAAAAAAAAAAAATGTGTCTAAAGTGTGGTTGAATTTCTGACCTTTCCACTTCAAATGCGTGCTACAATTATAATGTTTTGACAAGATGAAGTTCTGGGACTGGTACCAGTAAAAACAGCAGGAAAAAGTATTTAAATAGCTTTACTTCCCTTGTGAAACTGTGTTTACAGATTTTTTTTTTTTTAAATTAAGGCATAAATAAGGTATAAATAAAAAAAATGGAGTAAAAAAAGGGGCATCCTTTGCAATCAGTTGTTTCTAAGCATGAAAATATGCTTTTGCTTTCACAGTAGTAGTTAGCCACATTCAACTGGAGTTGAAAGCAGCTTGAGTTATAATAAGAACTATTCCACAGCATAACTCTGAGAGATTTGTTCAAACTTAAAGGGTTAGTTCACCTTTACAGAAAAATCTGTAAGGTGAACTTACACAGGACCCCCTCCCCATCCCCACCAGTCCTGTTGACCTGCAGCGTGCCGATCTCCCGTTCTGGGCCCTGCTATAGCCGCCTCACGGCTTTGGGGCTTAGAAATCCCCGGAGCTTATTATCCTAAATGTACCCTGTCAGGAGGCATTCTAATTGGTCAGTGCAGTCACATGGGCGATGTCGACCTATCAGAACCTGAGTAACTGCCCTCTTAGCGGGGAAGGAGAAGAGTGAATGTCTAGGGGATTTCTAAGCCCTGGACCAAGGAGGCGGCTATACCGGGGCTCAGAACGGGAGATCGCCGTGGTGCAGGTCAGTGGGACTGGGGGGATGGGGAGGGCTCCTGTGTAGGTTCACCTTACAGATTTTTCTATAAAGGTGAACTTACACTTTAAAGAGGTTGCAAACTTAAATGGTTAAAATTGATCTAGCCTCCATGTGTTTGCTCATTAAGCAGTGCATTGTGGTTTTTTTTTCAATCCTAAATATCTTTTTTTTCTTTGTGCTCATTTGTGATCACCTCCACTCTCTGCTCTGTATCCCAATCTAAGAGAGCCAAGTTGGGGGGTCAATATTCTCCTTCTGTTTTTGGTAAGAATAGTCTGTGAATGAAGGCTGGAGAAGAGGAGAGGGGCTGTGAGGAGAGGATAGGGGAGGAGCAGTGAGATGGTGTTCTTACTACACACTACGGATCTGACAGGGAGAGAGGAGGGGGAGCTGCAGAGATACGCAGACACACAGGAGAGAAGCTAAATGACAGAGGCACGTATTCTGACCCCGATCTCATGGCTCAGCAGAAATGATAAACGTGGTCAGCTCACAGAGGGAAAGTCAGGATCAGGCAAAATCAACCAGATACAGTAGGAGACACAAAAGGGCAATTGATTAGACAAAAGCACTGTTATAGCTCGAGCCTCAAAGGGACAGGATAATAATTTTTTTTGGGGGGTAACACCACTTTAATGGCCTTTTTTATACCTTGTTGGAACCAGTTGTCCTCTTTGTACAATATGTGTTCTTTACTGTCCTTAGACTTTAGGTTTAACTCTGAGCTCCCTCCCATCATCAAGTTAGCAAGGCTCTCTGTATCTTTACATTGTTAGGCCCCTTTCACACATGCGGATGGTATGTCCGTATTTCATCCATCCGTTTGCGGATGAAATACGGGCCATACATTCATCCCTATGGGATAGCCGTTGTCTGTCTTGATGAGCATCCGCAGACACCCGCTATTGTCCGCCTCCGCATTTGCCCGATTCTGCAGACGGAGGAAAATCCTATTTTTCTGTCCGTCTGCAGAGCGGATCGGATGAACACGGACACACGGTCCGTGCTCGTCCGATCCCCATAGAGGAGAGCGGAGAGCTGACAGGGCGGTCCCCGCACAGTGTGCGGAGACCGCCCTGTCCGCAGCCGGCTCAGCGGGGACAACGGAGCGATCCCCGCTGAGCGAGCGGATCATCACGGGGCGGATCTTTACTGATCCGCCCCATGTGAAAGAGGCCTTAGTGTGGGGTGCCATCGTAAAGCCTGATTCTCATGGCATGTGAACCAAACCGTCGTTCTATGGAGCCGATCCACATATCTGCGGTGCAGTGGCAGTGCTGTTTTAATGCAAATTTGAAGTAAATCCTGTGTGTTTTCTGAGCACTGTGGTGTGATTCAGATGTGAATTCCAGGCTCAATGCCTTCTATAGGAATGCACATGTCCTCAGTTTTGAACACAAATTGATAAAAAAAAGCATGGGGCCCCCTCCAAAATCCATACCATACCCTTATCCGTGCATGCAGCCTAGCAGCCCAGGAAAGGGTGGGGATGATCGAGCGCCAACCCCCCCCACCCCAACCCGAGCCTTACCTGGCCACATGCCCTCAACATGTTGATGGGGACAAGGGCCTCTTCCCCCACAACCCTGGGATACATTGTACCCCTACTCATTCCCCTACACCTACTCATTCACCATAAAAGTGTAAAAAATACATGAAAACACAGAGACAGTTTTTGACAATTCTTTTATTAAAAAAAGCAAAAACAATGTCCCATGGTGTAGATCCAGTGTTAATCACGATGAACGCTGCCGTAACTAAGGGGTGGGACCACCCCATGCCATTTTTTGTTATATTTTGGCATGGGGTTCCCCTCAAAATCCATGCCCGACCTAAGGGTCTGGAATAAATTGGGGGGGCCCAGAACCCACTGACAGCTAGTGAGTCATCGGTTGTCAAGGCCACGGCGGCCGGCTTCCCCTTAACAACCAGCTGTTGTTGAATACACAGATGGCTATACACAGGTGGCTACCGGCTCTGAAAATTTGCATCTGAACCGTATGTGGAAATCGCAGCTGAACTGCTGAACAGCTGCTTTGGAAATTCACAGTGAAAGCGGATGGGGAATTTGCATCGCACATGTGTGAACCTAGGCTTAGACATGTACCCTAACATATTCCTGATAGATTTGTTCCAGCTTTATGCTGATGGCCTCTTTCACACTTCCAGATGTCTTTGTTCAAAATATGTAATAATACCTCAGTTACCTTGAAAGATTGTTTCCTTAAAATTTAACTCTAAGCTGCTTCATAGCATCAAGTCAGTAGGGCTCTCTGCATCATTCTGCTGTTTTATGGGGTAGCCTGGTAAAGTCCTCTTGTTCTGGGTAGAATAATGCCCCATACACGCAGTCGGACATTCCGACCACAAAATCCGTCTGATTTTTTCCGACAGATTTTGGCCGAAACTTGTCTTGCTTTCACACAGTCGCACAAAGTTGACGGAAAATCCGATCGTTCGGAACGAGGTGACATACAAAACGTATGATGGGACTACGTAGAGGCCAGTAGCCAATAGCTTTCGTCTGCAAATTTTTTCTGAGCATGCATGGTACTTTGTGCGTCGGAATTCTCTACACACAATCGTAAAAAGTCCGATCGGATTTTGTTGTCGAAAATTTTTAGATCCAGCTCTCAAACTTTTTCCGCCTGAAATTCTGACAGAAACAGTCCGATAGAGCCCACACACAATTGGATTTTACGACAACATAATCCAATTGGACTTTTTTCATCTGATTTTCAGACCGTGTGTATGGGGCATAATGCTGGTAAGAAGACTTTTGAGCTCATCCTCCTCCATTTAAATTTTCTGACACTCTCTATATGTATTTGTAGCACTAACCCCCGAAGGAGCTGCTGGTTATTTTTGGGCTTACCGTTACCTTCTGTTCTCCTTGTTGCACGTCTAGGGGATGTCCCATGGTAAATGGCCCAGTAACTTGAGACTGACAATAGATCCACTTGAATGGATTTTATTTGCAAAACTTAGACAATTGAACAGTATTTCAACTTGGGATCAAAGGGTTGGAAAGGAATTCAGGTACTCTTAGTGTCAAAGTCAAAAAAACATTGAAGAACTTGCTTACTTTGACTGCATCCAGAGAATAGCCATTCGCAACTGGATGATCACTCAGGTTGGACAGTCCCTCTCTCACAAAGCCTAGCAGCCAACATGGTGTTTACTCAGGAACAAGTCTCTGCCACAGATGTTTTGTAGAAATGTACAAGATAATGTCTCTGCCACAGACGTTGTTGTAGAAGCCGTAGGAAAGCTAAGCTTGAGAACTGTCATATATCAGATAAGACTAGAACTGTGTGAAATGCAACAGAGGAAACCCAAACGTGTATAAGTGAAATATAATGATTTATTAAGGGAAGTGAATAATATAAGTACAATCACACAGTGCAATAAATCAAACAACAGAGACCCCCAAATAACAACAAACAGCTATGTACAATAAATGGGAAATACCAGGATCATAAATGATAGGCAGGCCAGGGTCATGCACAGAGGATCAGTAGATAAACGCAGGGCAGTCCATAATCAGAGACACAAGCCAGGCCAAGGTCATACATGAGGAGATCAGCAGATGGGGTAAGGAACACAGGACAGGGAGAGGATGGATGGATCAGACTGCAGGGCAGGGATGATGGTAACAGGTGGGACAGGGTAGGAACCAGGACAGGGAAACAGGTTCAGGGAACAGGTTCAGAATCAAGCTCAGGATCACAAGCAGCAGGTCAGGGCACAAGGACAATACCAAGGCAAACATGTGAGTGCTTGCCAGCTATTTATAGGCCTGTGATTGACCTCAAGTGACACCTGATTGCAGGAGGTGCTGTCTGCTCCATACTGCCAGGATCCATCCGCTGGTGGACGCCAGTACTGCAGCCAAAAGATGACATAACATCAGCAGGGAAAAGCTCTCCTGACAGTTCCAAACTGCCAGGAGACACCTGCTGATGGACCTCAGTACTGTATGCCAAAAGACAGATATCATCAGCGGATGGAACATTTCCTGACAAGAACACTTGTGGTATACCTGGATCTTTCAGCCTGCTTGACGATATCCACAAGACCAGATTCTCTTAGTTACTTCAGCCCTTCCAGGCTCTTGCTAAGAAAACCAACCCGTATGTGGTGTTCTTCTGAAGAGTCCTCCCCTGGAATGCTTGAAGTACACTGGGTCTCTCCCGAACCGGAGACGGCACCCAACCACCTCAGAATCCTTCCTTTAGTTTCCTTGCCTCGGGCTAGCCAGCCCCGAGACATTAAAGTCAGGTGGATCCACACCCTAGGCCATAGCCTTCCTGGGGGCTGGTCAGGAGGACCAGGACCATGAAGTCAGTACCTCATTCTGGACCGGAACCCCGAACCATGTGATGTCCGCATCTTAAATACCCTGTCCCACAAAGCACAGCAAGAGCGCCACTCCCACTGGGCGGGCTCTGAGAAAGAGTAAATTAAACACCTAACCAGACCATAATTCCATGCCTGCCAGAAGAGACAGTGCCCCATGTGGCCGTGAAAATATTCATATAATGGTTACAGAGGCCCTTCATTCCAGAATTTTTATCTTTCTTGCGAAGGCCTTAAAGTGAACCCTACATGCTAGAAGGCAGCCATTTTTGCTGCCTTTCTGAAAATGCTTGTCTCCTGGCTGTCTCTGGTTTCAATACTTTCTGAGAAGTTTCCCTGGGGCAAACACACCTACTACTACCTACATCTACTGTAGAGCAACAGAGTGAGTCAGTGCATACATATACAGACAATGATCATGGAAGAGGAACGTATGCACCCAAGCTTCTACCTCCTGTGTAATTCCTTGTCCACATCAGGAACACTGCACCCAGCCTAGGAAGTCTCTGTAAACCTCCATACTCAGTCAATATAAAAAGGGAAAGGTTGGTGCCGCGAAAATCGCCTAAGCAAGTTGTCACACCGATATGATAGCTGAAGCTGCGACTATGATCTTGGTGTCTTTTTTACAGCCAGCAATCTACTTTTACAGAGAAGGCCCACCCTTACTCCCATTGCTGGCTGCATTGGTTCCTCGGGCACCCCTGTCCCCTGTTCCTGGAATCCCAGGACCATGGTAAATGGTGGGGAATGGTGAACACTGAGGAGATGAAGGAACATCCACTCCCCCATCATCTCTGCAATGGACCCAGGAGTGACAATAATTCCAACACTTCCAAGTTCTGAGCTGTCATTCCCTGGTTATTACAGCCAGGGAAGCAGCTGATCAAGCACAATCTGTGCTGTGATTAACATCTTTGGGGGGGGGGGGGGCAGGGAAACATTGGGGGTCTAATAGACCCCTGATATCTCCATAAAGAGTGTCTGTTGCCTGCCCAAAGCTATCACATGGGGGCTTGTTAGCCCCCTTGTGATAGCAATAAACGTAAAAAAAAATGAATACGTGTAAAAATAATGTTATTATAATAAATAAAAATGCATAAAAAAATTAAGTGCATCCCTTTTTCTCCCTGTGAATTTATGCAAGTGCAAACTTACATGTAAGTCCCGCATGCTTATGTGAGGTATCACCAAGAATGTCAGCGTGAGAGCCATCATTTACATCTAAATCTACACTTATAATCTGTAAATATTTTTTAAGCATCACTTATAAAAAAATGTAGGTGCTCTTTGTAGCAATCTCTAGGGTGTGTGCAATTTTGAGTGTTGATATGTTTGGTATATACTTACTCAATGCATCATCATCTTCTAAATTGTACATATATGCTTTTAGCATTTATATAATATATGAAGGTTCTAAGTAATTTTCTAGCAAAAAACATTGATTTAAAGCATGTTTGTAAAAGAATAAAAAATTGCCCTGGGCAGCAAGTGTTTTATGTTGTCTTGTAGTGGGTTTTAAGGATCCAATGGGCACTGAGGTTTACATCCGGAGTGGCCTGGAAATAAAACTCCATCTGTATTTTCTCCAACACCTAAAAAATTTACGAATTTGCAAGAGATATGCCGCATACACATGATCAGGATTGCTGACGAGACATTTTGATGTGAACTTGTTGTCGCAAAGTCCGACCGTGTGTATGCTCCATCGAACATTTGCTGTCGGAATTTCCACACACAAATGTTTGAGAGTGTGTACACAAGCTCGATGCACAAAATTGCACATATGCTCAGAATCAAGTATGAGACGGAAGCGCTCAGTCTTGGAAAACTAGCATTTGAAATGGAAATAGCACATTCGCCACGCTGCAAGTTTTTTTCATCTCTCAATGCAGCGCATTCTCTTCTTTATAATGCTAGAATAATGAAGTTGCTTTGCTGCTGATATTCACAGTTATGACAAACAGATTTTTTATTCTTTCTCATCATCTCCTGAATAATCTTTGTTTTTGTTTTTAGTTTTTCTCAAGATCTCCAGAATAATATTTTTTTTTCCAGTGATGTCCATAACATTTTTCGTCATTTTGTGTGTCAAGTTACCACAACACCATTATCACCTTGTATTTTTTTACCTCAAAGTGATTGGTTGGTGTTGGTGTCATTTGTTAATTTGACATTGTATTTTTGAAAATGTACCTGCCTACTCACAAACAATTGTCCCTTTTGAAGTAAAAATGTAAAGTTTAACCTGAGGAGTCCATTTAATAGGGAGCACAATACAGTCCAGGACTCTGAGAGATCGGGAGCAGCAGCAGATGACATATATGTCCAGATGCTGTGGTCTTAAAACAGTCTGCATCTTTTGCCAGACCACACCAAACCCAGGCCATCACTCTCAACACTTCCTTCCAGGCTGTTGTGGGTTGGGTGGCTGTGGTGTTGGAGGTGTTGCTGGAGGTGGTGGAGTAATATGGTCCGACTCACAGATGCGGCTTTTATTGATGAGTTGGCCCCTCACCCCCTTATTTAGGGCCTGAAGTATGATCTCCTCACAGATGAGCCATTGGCCCTCCTCCATTCCTTCCAGTTCACTTCCCGTCATACACTCAAAGGACTTGTGGACACTAGAGGTGGTTGTGAGAGCTGCAGCAGCCTGCTGAATCAAAGTACTTGCTGACTCCTCCATGATCCTCGTCTTCTTGGTCCTTTTTGTTGGAAGGCAGAGGGGAGAAACCTGGGATTTGGTCAGGTTACTGGGCACGGCCACCTCCTGGCTGCCACTTTCCACGGCCTCCTCCTAGCTCACACACAATTTTGAGCTCATAACTGTTGCAAATTGAATGTTAACAAATAGAAAAGACTATCATTCTGACCCTAGCATTTTTCATTCTTGTCCCAATCCTTTTTGGCTACTATTGTCTATTGATATGTAAACCACTTTGTTAAATCAGAAATTAGTGATCAATAATAACATGTAGTTAACATCATTACATTTTTGACAAGAAATATATATGTTGAACAATGCTATACCTGGCTCAAGCTGGGCTCTTCCACATCGTCTTCCTGGGTGGAATGCCCAGGTTAGACATCTGAAGCATCATCTGATGTGGAAGGAAGTGTGGAAGGAAGGGTTGAGAGTGATGGCCTGGGTTATCTTTGGTCTGACAAAAACCGCAGTCTGTCATAGTACCACAGCCTGGGGACAAAAATTTAATCTGCTGCTGCTCCTAAACTCATGGACTCCTGGACCTTTTTGCGCTCCCTATTATATGTACTCCTCAGGCCACCAATTTTGGCCTTCAAATAGGGGATGTCTGCCATGGAATGCACTGGCTTTACTAATTGCAACAGTTGCTTCAGCGCTGCCTTCCTCTTTAGTTTGTTGGAATAATATTGTTTTTTTACTTGCCACAGACAGGGCAGCTCTCTGTATTTATCAATAAAATTTGGCAAGAAATCTGGATCATAAAAGTATCCATATTCTCTGCAAGACACAACACAAGACAAACCCTAATGTCAGGCTAAACTCTCCTAATCTTGTCCCAATATAGGCCACAATCTAGAAGCAGAATAGGCCACTAACTACTGATGCCCCAAGTTAACATTGTACCTTCGTTTCCGCGATTGGTGCTACTCCGTCCTCTGCTCACAGATCGTACGCATGACGCATGTGTGTTATACTTTATATACAATGTGCATGCGCGAAACTCCGCCCCTGACCCTCTTTCTAGTGTATTCCCTGCCCCTTATCTTTTGGCGCAGTGGGAGAGAACATGGCGGAGAGACAGCAGGTGCCTGCAGAGAGCAGCAATGAGGAGGACGAGGAAATCCCGGGGCAAGGCAGTTCCCGATTCAGGAGAAGATATAAGGCCTCAAATATGTCTTTTGTAGAGATGGTGGACATCTTGAAGAAGGCAGACTATGATGGGAAGAATGGACCTTACCCAAACCCAAATGTGAGAAAGGCCAAGATCATGACTAAAGTTGTGAGAAGTCTGCACAGGAATTTTGGGGTACGACGATCCAAGGAACAAATGAGGAAAGGCTGGTCAGATCTGAAACTGAGGGAGCAGGATTAGTACAGAAGGATCAGGAAAGTTATGCAAAAAAGTAAGTATTTGTCATGTGTTTCTATTATTATTATTAATTTAGTGATGCTACATGTGTTTTTCTTTACTGTTGTACAGTTTAAAATGGCCAGTTTCAGGTTTGTGGGCACAGTAATTGTTCGTAGTAAACATTGTTCGTTTGCCCAGTAATATACTGTTTTTGGCAGTTGCAGGTTAACTGCATTTGTTAATGCCTATTTGTATTAAAAGAAGTTTAGTACATTGCTGTCTAGATGGGTTTGTAACTAGAATGAAATGCAAACTTGATTCAGTGTAAGGAGAGGACACTCAGCAGCTGTTTACACATCTGGACGCAGGAGCACTAGTGTGGGAGACCAGAACAACATTTTTAGGGTGTCCCACATAGGTGCTCCAGTGGATACTAGGGATCTCTCCATGTATGAAACTTTAACAAAAAAGGTAAGTATTCCAGCTTTAGAAAGGGAAAAAAACATGTTTTCAGCTTGGAACTCTGTCAAAACAGACAATTGTATGACACTTCAAAGCAATGTTTCATATTCCTATTTCTTGCCTCAAATATCTGTGTGATAAGTATACTTTTTTGTATTCACATAGGGGAGAAAAGAATCGGGACATCTGAGGACACCAGGAACCCCTCACCTCCTGAAGAAGGGGAAATCCCCATACACCTTGAAGAAGATGTGGAGGGAGAGGTTAATGAAGTGGGCAAAACAGTGACCACAACAGCTCTCAGTCTGAGACCACAGCTTCAGGTAATAGATATATGCCTGCATATTTATAAAACATGATGTGTTTTTTTTATTTTTAGGTAATGTGGATGTTATGGAAGAAGAAACTAATTTCAATGGTGCAAGTGCACAGATCCTCATCGGTGAGATCATGGTGTGCAATCAGGATTTAGAGATGGTCAAGCAAAATATCACTGGTGTACAAAAAAAATGACCAAATCATTGATGTTTTAGGCAGAATCTAAAACCAACAAAAATTTAAAAGTTGCTTGTTGTATTTTTTATTTTTGCAAAAGTTTTAAATTAATTTGAAAGCCAAACTTTGAAGATACACACAATGTATCAACATGTGCTGTCTGCCATCACGGGATATCAATTTAAACATTTTGTGGATACAACCCCTTCCTCGCAATTAAAGTAGATGAGAGGAAGGTGTTGCACCCTCTAAATACTTCCATTGATCCCCCATGAAGGGAGCTAGCCATGTTGACATTAAGCATGTGATCAGAAGGGAAATCCACATTTTGCCTCCCAATTTGTGTGCATCTTCAAAATGTGGCTTTTACATGGTGACATCATCCCATATGATGAAGGCAAAATCAACACAGTTTTTACATAATAATGTCTCATATTTATCAAAGTTGAACTTTGTAAGTTCCTGAGTTGTGTATGTTTTATGGTTTTAAACATGCCTGTTTAGCCACAAAAAAGGCAATATACTGTCAACATACATGTTATACACCAAAGACGCTGGATTGTTAAAAAAAACCTTTTATGATGCACATGTGAATGTGCTTGGAGAAAAATGTTTTAGACTCAACAATGTGTAGCTTCTTCTTTCAATGCTCAATACCAGTTTTTACAGTAAGTTGGTGTAGTTACAGTGACAATGGGGGTATTTACTAAAGGCAACTCCACTTTTCACTACAAATGCACTTTCAGTGCATTTTCAGTGCACTTGTAGTGCAAAGTGGATTTGCCTTTATTAAATAACCTACACAGTGATCTAAAATTTAACCCAATCAGGCCATTTTAGGGACTGAAAGCAATTAATTCATGGAGTTGAAAAAGATGATTATTTTTTATCATTAATGCATTACATACATTAACAACAAAAACAAAGTGTGTGTGTAGCAGACCCATAGCGCAACATAATAGTTAGCTGAAGAAGAGATTGTCACTTCATAGATTGTTACCTCATGTATCAAATAAGTTTCGTTTGCACTATTGAAGAAAATGGACAAAAATAAAAGGCCATTGGAGAACCTAGGAGACAGCTAAAAGAAACACAAGCAGTAAATCAAATGAAATATGAGTTGTTTATAAAAAAAAAAATATTTTAAACATGTTTAGATATTCTCTGGCATATGAATGGCACCCCCTACCCGCAGAGTACTCTAGATACTTTTGGCAAACTTCACGGGCACTGGGGGGGGGGGGGGGGGCAGGATGGCCAAGAGCCATCAGAGTTTTTGGATCAGGCAAGCAGGCCTCAGTACAAACTGATAGCTGTGAAGAATAGGTGGAACCGGCTGGCCATTATTCCAAAGCTTTCACCACTCTTCTGGCTCTGGCCATTCGGGAATCAAAAACCCTCTGGTCCCGTGTGAGGGTCCTCATCGGGAATGGCCACAGAAGATGGTCCCCCAGGGAATAAGCGTCATCCACAAGGAAGACGAATGGGAGTCCTGCCACATTGTGTTTCGGAGGTGGCAAGTACAAGCTGCCATTCTGGAGCCGTCTGTAGAACTCCGTCTGGGCGATGACTCCCCCATCCGACATCCAGCCATTTTTCCCCACGTCCACATACAGAAACTCATAGGTCGCCGACACCATCGCCAACAACACTATACTATTATACCCATTATAATTATAGTAGTATGACGTGCTTCCCATCTTTTGCCCCACCACAGTTGAGAAAGTCTCACTGCTGGGCAAACTGAGAGGCCACAGTCTGCCATTCCTGTGGGTTTGAGGGAAACTGTGGAGTCAAACAAGAAAATAAGTACTTTTGCACATAACATTGCAAGCGGATTAGACACAAACATTCTTGGCCAATATAAGTATAATATTTATTGAAATAAGTATTTAAAGACAAAAGTATAAGGTACACTTATCAAATTCATCACCCCCTCTGATGGCCCATTGTAAAAATGTTAGGGGGGGGGGTGGGGAGGGGGTAGATGTTTTGGACAGTTAACCCTCTCCATTTCATTGAGAGCTGAATGCATAAATAATTTATGTTACTTTGGCAAGCCCCTCCTTACTACCTTACTACTGGCAGTCCACTGGGCAGGTAAGAAGTGTCATAATACAAAAATATGAATACACACTGTACAAATTGAAGCACATTTTTAACATTCTGCAATTACCTATCAAGATAAAAGATGAACAAAACTTTACGCAGTACCATTTGAAAGTATTCAGGCAGGCCCATGCTTTGGTGAATTCATCCATAAATATGAGCACAAAAGTGGTAGGTATAGTGTGTATGGGTTTGGCAAAGTCAGCAGATAGAGTATTGTTATCGGTTGACTTAGCGGTTGGGGGTGGGAGGGTTCCAAATGAGTTTGGTCCCACAAAAAAAAGAGCCTCTTGCACTCTGCCAGAATTTAAGGACAAAAAGAACATTTGTACACATTTTAGGGGGTGTTTAGGGTAAGCACTACAATGGAGCTGACAAAATACATTGTTAAGTGACTAGGCTAGGTGTGTATGGGCACAGGATAGAATGCTGGGGAGGTTAGTGAAGACAAATATGCATGAAGGATAAAAAAGGAGCATTAAAAGCTTACACCATGCATGACGACAAAGAGGACATTCGCAGTATATTACAATAATAGTAATTAGGGAATGATGAAATAAATACAATACATTAGCAGACATTAAATACATAGAATGTGATGTTAGTAAGGTTGAATAAAGACACCAGTCCATCCAGTTCAACCCGAGTGAGTGTCTACAACTGTCCCCATCCCTGTACACTGCACACTCACACCAGTCCCTACCCTCAAGGGGCCCACAATCCTAGGTCCCCATTCATATACTAGGGCCAATTTTGGACAGAATCCAATTAACCTACCTGCATGTCCTTCTGCAAGACCTGAATTATGGCAGAACAGGTCTCTGGAATAATGATTCTGAGAGCCTGGGGGGAGATCACAGTCGAAAACGTAATAACCTGGAGGCATCTCCCCGTCGCCAAGTACCGCAAGGTGGCGACGAGCCTCTGCTCGGGAGTTATTGCTTGCCACAAGCAGGTGTCCTGCTTCGTAATGTAAGGGGTAAGCAAAGCCAACAGGTGGTGAAAAACAGGGTCCGTCATCGGGAGATAATTCTTAAAATCATCATGATTATTCTCCTGGATCTCTCGCAACAAAGGCATGTGCGAGAATTGGTCTCGCTGGAACAACCAGTTCTTCGTCCATGAACTCCTCTTCGCCCTGTTCATGGACTGGACTTGGGTCAAAGCAAGCCCAAGCACAGCACGAACTCTACGACAAGTACGTACCTGCAACATGGCTTGAAAATGGTCGGCTGCTCTGAACAAACTAAACACACTGAAAATCAGAAAGGACCTGAGAAGAATGATCTGAAAATCAGAAACGAGCGGACGAGAACGCACTGAAAAACAAAAGTGAACTATTAAATAGAACACACTGAAAGAGAGGAACGAACTGACAACAGGCACTGAAGAACAGATACAAACCCACAAGCACAAACTGAAAAGCAGAAACAAACTGAAAAGCACGAGGAGCCCAAAGAGTGGAGCACTGGCTATTGAACTTCCTTTCATAGTAAGGTTGTACGTGTTGTATGTCACCACGTTCTTGACTTTCAGAATTTCCGACAACATTTGTGTGACTGTGTGTATGCAAGACAAGTTTGAGGAAACATCCTTTGGAAAAAATCCACGGTTTTGTTGTTGGAAAATACGACCGTGTGTACGTGGCAATAGTTTGCATGCATCACAGCACAGTCCTTCTGAGAAACAAAAATTTTTGCTTGCTGCATACCTGTGAAAGTAATTCTGCCCAGGTCTGGGTTTAAATATTAGTAGGGATGGGCTGAACACCCCCCCCCCCCCCGTTCAAACACGTGAACACTGTTAAAATCTATGGGACACAAACATGAAAAATCAAAAGTGCTAATTTTAAAGGCTTATATGCATGGTATTGTCTTAAAAAGTATTTTCAAAATAAAGTTTTAAAAATGGCCGTTTTTTCGGGAGCAGTGATTTTAATAATGCTCAAAGTGGAACAATAAGTGTAATATTCCTTTAAATTTCCTACCTTTGGGGCGTCTATAGTATGCCTGTAAAGTGGAGCATGTTTCCCGTGTTTAGAAAAGTCTGGCAACAAAATGACATTTCTAAAGGAAAAAAGTAATTTAAAACTACTCAAGGCTATAATGAATTGTCAAACCCAGCAATACACATAAAAGTTGATTGATAAAAACAGCAAACCAAAATAATAAAAAAAATGCATGGGGGTCCCCCCAAATTCCATACCAGGCCCTTCATGTCTGATATGGATATTAACGGGAACCCCATGCCAAAATAAAAAAAAATGGTGTGGGATCCCCCAAAAATCCATACCAGACCCTTATCCGAGCATGCAACCTGGCAGGCTGCAGGAAAAGGGGGGGTGAGAGAGCACCCCCTCAAACCGTACCAGGCCACATGCCCTCAACATTGGGAGGGTGCTTTGGGGAAGATCCCCAAAGTACCTTGTCCCCATGTTGATGGGGAGAAGGGCCTCATCCCCACAACCCTTGCCCGGTGGTTGTGGGGGTCTGTGGGTGGGGGGCTTATTGGACTCAGGAAGCCCCCTTTAACGAGGGGACCCCCAGATCCCACCCCCTGTGTGAATTGGTAATGGGGTACAAATGTATCCCTACCATTTCACAAAAAAGTGTCAAAAATGTTAAAAACAATTCCTTTATTAATGTCTTCTTCTTTCCCCGCTTCTTATTCCATCTCCTTCTGGTCTTCCTTCAGTTTTCTTCTTCTTCCTCCATCTTGTTCTTCCCCCACTTCTTCCTCTCTCTTCTTCCGGTCTTCTTGCCCGGCATCTTCCTCTGGCTTCTTCTTCTCCACTTCGTCCTCCGGACGATCCGCCTCAATGGGAGTCTCCCACTGTGTGATGCTTCTGTTTAGGTGACAGCTCTTATATAATGGAGGGTGGGGCCACCCGGTGACCCTGCACCCCTCTGAGGCACGGGGACTTCCCTATGGCTTTCCCCGTGGTGTCAGAGGGGGGCAGGGTCACCTGTTTATGTAAATAACTTGCATATTAACCTTTAAAATTAGCACTTTTGATTTCTCCCATAGACTTTTAACCACTTGGGATCTGCGCTATTGCCAAATGACGGCATTAGCGCGGACCTACATTTCCGGGACTACGTCTATTGACGTTGTCCCGTGTACGAGCGGCCTGCGCGCCCCCTGAGGGGCGCGCGCGGCGCGCTCTGTGATCGGCGAGTCCATGAGACTCGCCTGATCACCGATCCGTGCAAGGGGTCGATCCAGACCCCTTATCACGTGATCAGCTGTCAGCCAATGACAGCTGATCATGTGATAGAACGGAGCCGGTAATCAGCTATTATTCCTCCTCGCGCTGACAGCGCGAGGAGAAAAAAAAAAGCTGATCACCGGCGGCCGTGATCGGGACATCAGTCCCGATCACGGCCATCAATACAAGGGACCACCTGCCAGTGCCCACCTGCCTCCCGCAGTGCCATCCTGAAGTAAAATAAAAAGCAAAAGTAAGTGCCCCCCCTCAGTGCCCCCCGTCAGTGCCCATAGTGCCCACAGTGCCACCCACAGTGCCACCCACAGTGCCACCCCACAGTGCCACCCACAGTGCCACCCACAGTGCCACCCAATCTGCCTCAAAGGTGCTGCACCCCAGTGCCGCCCATCAGTGCCCAGCAGTGCCGCCCATCAGTGCCCAGCAGTGCCGCCCATCAGTGCCCAGCAGTGCCACCTATCAGAGCCACCTATCAGTGCCACCTATCAGTGCCCATCAGTCCCATCTATCTGTGGTACCTATCAGTGCCCATCCGTGCCACCCATCCGTGCCACTTATCCGTGCCACCCATCCGTGCCATCTTATCTGTGCCCATCTTTGCCCATCAGTGCCGCCTTATCTGTCCCCATCAGTGCCGCCTTATCTGTGCCTATTAGTGCCGCCTTAACTATGCCTATCAGTGCCCACCAGTGCAGCCTATCAGTGCCCACCAATGCAGCCTATCAGTGCCCACCAATGCAGCCCATCAGTGCCCACCAATGCAGCCTATCAGTGCCGCCTAATCAGCGCACTTCAATGAAGGAGAAAAATGACCCGTTTGCAAAATTTTATAACAAACTATTAAAACATGATTTTTTTATTTTATTTTTTTGCATCTTTTTTTGTTTGTTTAGCAAAAAATAAAACTCCGAGCTGTAACTAAATACCACCAAAAGAAAGCTCTATTTGTGGGAAAAAAATGATAAAAATTTCATTTGGGTACAGTGTTGTATGCCCGCACAATTGTCATTCAAAGTGCATCAGCGCTGAAAGCTGAAAATTGGTCTGGGACTGAGGGGGGTTTAAGTGCCCAGTAAGCAAGTGGTTAAAGGGTGTTAAAATTGTTCGCTATTCGGCAAACAGGTGACAGCCAATGTTCGAATCGAACTCATGTTCAACCCGAACATAAAGCCCATCCCTAAATATTAGCAATAATACTGCTTTATGCAGTCAAAGCTATATGTATATATAGAAGTATCTTCATAGCTAATGTAGCAGCACCCTCTAGCTAGAGTGCTAGTGTACATAGTTAGGTTGTTCGTGTATGCAAATTGGTTTGTCTGAGATCCAAGCATGGGCTGAATCTGGGTCAGGGTTGAGTGACTCAGTGAGGCTAGGTGACTCATCTGACAGCTTTTCTGGTGCGTCCCGCTGTTTCAGGAACCTTGCACAAGCTTCAGATGTAGTGGGTGGAAGCTAGGAGGTGCTGTCATGAATATTTATGAGGGCCTCAGCCAATCCCTAGCAAATGGGCTGGCAGGGGGCCGACTCACCTGATAAATAGACATGAATGATGCCAGCAGGGCAATCAGGTAGAAGATAGAGATGGAGTGCTTTCGGAGGCCGTTGAGGGTGCCCCCTAGACTGGATGGGTTGGCCTGGGGCTCGGGTGCTGGAAGGACCCGTTACAACACTCACAGGAACCCTATCCTGGAGGCATGGGAGCAAATGAGAGGACATCAGGAGCAGGTCAGCAAATCCGGGAGATCGCCTGAGAAGTCAGCCTGGTGAGCTGGTGAGTGTTCAGTTTAGGAGGACTGTGGAGAGAGTGTCATTGCAGAGGACTGTGGAGAAGTTAGCCAGGAGGGCTAGAAAAAGGCATGCTGGCAGTGCCCGAAGAGGTGGTGCTGGGCTCAGTGAACATGGGTGATTCACCAGACCACACATGTAAATTGCCACCATCCCTTCGTAATACATAGAATAAACCTCAAAAGGTGGGATTTTATGGGCAACAAATATATATATATATATATATATAGAAAGCTTTCACATATAGAAATTCATTTATTGTAGAAAAAATGTATTAAAAAGTCTCATATTAATGATACAAGACATCGTAAGACCCCATTCACACCTGAGCGTTTTGTAGCTTGAAGCCTGAAGCTACAAAACGCTAGAGAGGAAAAAATCTATTATTCTCAATGGAGATGGTTCACATCTCCACTCCATGTCGCCTGAAGCCGAACGCCTGAAGCTCAAAGAAGTTCCGGACCCTTTTTTGTCGCTCAAATTGAGAAGATTTGGGTGTTTTTTCTTCTTTTAACATTGGTGACCTTTTGCCCTGCACAAAATCGCGGCAAATCGCGGTAAAAAAATCGATTTTCTGTTTGAAAACGCTGCGCTCGAGTGTGAATGCAGCCTTAGAATAGTACTATCAACATTGCACATTGAATAAATGAAATTTGTAAGCATTGCACACTTGGCTGTTTGAACCATGAAGTGGCAATCCCAATCTACTTGCTGTTCCCTTAAATCATTGCTGATAAGCAATGATGCAGAGAGGGATATCCAATGCATTTCAAAACTACAGTTATGAATCTTCTTCAGGGATTAATACCACTTCTGAAAGAACAGCTTATGTTAGTAAAACATTAATACAAATTCATACTCATAAATATGTATCTAGTTTGTCATTGAACATATACTTACAAAAAATGTGTATATTTAAGAGAAGCATTCCTCCAAAAAGCATGGATGCCATGGCACGGCCATTGAAGGCCTACCCCAAGTGGATACCAGGTGTCCACGTCCAGGAAATGCCAGATATAAACTGCCTTGGAGGGCATGGAAATATGGGTGCTGTGGGCTGGGAGGAAGCAGAAAAAAGAGATGATAAATCACAAGAAAAAAATACGACTCAATTCCAGGGGATAGGGGTCAGCCTGGAATGTTATTCCCCATAAGGCTGACCCCATACCTAATAAAAAATTCCTTACTTGAGATGTCTTTTAGATCAAATCAGCAAGACCCAGGAGTCCCATATTGAAAATTGAAATAGCCAAAAAAGATTCCAAAGGTCGGCAGTCCTGGAACAGGAGACAACGTGGCTCCACAATGGCAAACGAAGGAGGAATGCACGGGAGAAAGTGACGCGATACACGTCACATCGCCAAACCATGTCACTATCACTTTCCGCTTCTGCGCAGTTAGTGAGGGCGAGAACACGTACGACGGGACTATAAACGGGCCAGTAGCCAATAGCTCATAATTTATTCTGAGCATGTGTGGCAATTTGTCCGTCGGAATTGTCTACACATGATCGGAATTTAAATGATCAGATTTTGTTGTCGGAAAATTTTTAGATCCTGCTCTCAAATTTTTGGTGTCGGAAATTCCGATGGAAAAAGTCTGATGGAGCCCACACACGATCGGATTTTCCAACAACAAGATCCAATCGCACATTTTCCGTCAGAAAGTCCGACCGTGTGTGCAGGGCATTAGAGTGACACAGCTGGATTTCTGCAAGCAAGTGTATAGTGGAGGAAATGGTTGGAGCTGTATAAAGACTGTATATAGGAGAAGTGTCCATGAAGTTTGTTCTAAAGTCAAGTCCCATAATACCCCTATCCCCATCCAAGTTTATTACCCTCAATAAAACATAAAAACAAAGTCACAGATTGTTCTTGGACTCTGAAGTGACTGTGGAAATTCAGTGTGCCTGGCTGTGCGGGATGGGGGAATCCCAATCTACTTGCTGCTCCTTAGGGGATGCGCTACACTAGCATGTATCTTTTGTAAAACCTCTTTGCTTATATGCTTCTGTTACGACACTATGGCAGTAAATCTGACATTCAGCAAACATTCACTGCAGGTGAATCTTCCAGTTGCATGTTTTTTTTTAAAATGACAGCGATTAATTCACTACCAGTTCAGGTTTAGTCCATGTTACATTCAGTGCTTTATAAATATGTCATACATAAAACATACTTAAGTGTCCTGTTTTGTGTAAGTGACAAGCCCTAAAATAATGAAGCAAAACAAGTAAATATTCTATTCTTTAACTGAAAAAACATGTAATAATGTTAGATAGATGAAAAACATTTGTTAGTAAAGCTTGATGCACAGCTTTAAGTGACCATGCCGCATACAAACTGCAGCACACATACCTGATTAGTCACAGGATACATGCTGCTGTTATAATACAATGGGAGGCATTTACTGGAAATGGGTCAAGGCAGAGACAGAGTTGATGAGCTCAAGCATGGAAAATGGTTAGCTTCGCTCAATGACATTTGTAAAAAAAAAAAAAAAAAATCTCAGACTGAATACCAGAACATAGACAGTACATTTAGTTCATAACAGAGTATAACTAGTATAGAATAACACTGGTGCTTATTTTATTTTTTTCTGTTTTGTTTTTAATTCCATGGAACAAGTTGAGATAAGTAGTGAATGCATACTGCACTGGCTAGCATATACATGCATTGTCACTTCTCCTCTTATTTTGTTCCTGGTGGTGCCTGGTTATGAATCTCATGTAAAACTGGTGGCACATGGTCAATACTCTGCAAACTCCATTGTTTCCTATGTGTTATAGCCGGGGGAATATCTTAGAGCATTTGGCACCCTGGGTGGAACCTATATCTGGCATCCCCCACCCCCAACTTTAAAATGTAAAAACATCCCACTGTTCCCCCTGCATACTTTTGCACCCCCCCATAGCTCTTTATCACTACCGTGTACCCCCTCTCCACAACTGCACCTCTGGACCCCTTTACATTACACAGCCCGCCGCACCTCTGGACCCCTTTACATTACACAGCCCTACCCTCACAGGTCTGGACCCCTGTAGATTACATAGCCCCCCCCCACACTATCTCTGGATCCCTGCACATTACACAGCCCCCACCCCAGCTTTGGACCCCTGCACATTAAAAACCCCCCCTCAGCTCTGGACCCTTGCACATTACACAGCCCCCCACCCCAGCTCTGGACCCCTGCACATTACACAGCACCCTCCATCCCAGCTGTGGACCCCTGCATATTACACATCCCACCCAGCTCTGGACTACTGCATATTACACATTCCCCCCCACCCCCAGCTCTGAACCCCTGCACATTACATATTGCCCCCCCAGCTCTGAACCCATCCACATTACACATTGCCCCCTCCCCCCAGATCGGGACCAATGAACATTACCCCCCGCCAAACTCTGGACCCCTGCACATTACCCCCAAAACTCTGGACCCCTGCACATTACACAGCCCCCCACCCCAGCTCTGGAAACCTGCACATTACGCAGCCCCCCACCCCAGCTTTGGACTCCTGCACATTACACAGCCCCCCGCCCCAGCTCTGGACCCCTGCACATTACACACAGCCTCCCCCCCATCTCTGGACCCCTTCCTACTTTACTGGGGCATGCATGCAGAGCTGGAGACACAGCAGCACAGAACAGAGGGCGGGAACTGCTGGAGTTAATTTTTCATATTAACAAGCTAATGATTGGTTGCTAGAACCACCTAGCAACCAATCACCTGCTAGTCAACTTGAAAAGTTAAGTCCAGCAGTTGCCGCCCATTCTCTATTCAGCGCTGCTCACTGTCTCTCTCCCCTGGCTGTGAGCAGCGCAGAGTGAATCCGGCGGCTGGCCCCGGGGGTCAGTCACTCGGGTAAGGTCCACACACGGGCACTCCTGCACCCTGTCACAGCTCACCTCTCCCTTCCCAGGCTGTCACAGTGCCGCCGCTGCTAGCTGACACCCCCCCCCCCCAATGCGTGGCCCCCGGCGCGGACCCCCCTTGGTACACCACTGGTTATAGCGCAGAACAAAACAGACTATATGCTGTACACCTGTGAATGTTAAGCTTGGCTAAATGTACCTTTTCAGTTGGCAATAGAGGAGAGCTAGAGAGGCAAAATCAATACTAGGATATTAAATATTAATATTAGAAGTGCAGCACTAAACCCAAACTTTAAACTAAATAAATAAATACATGAAACAAATACATAAATAAATTGCAGATATACAAGTAAAATGTCATGGACACTGGGCGTGTAGCTTATAACCCAAGGTTCCATTGTATATTGAATGGATGGGTACTGTATAGTTATTGTTAAATCATTGTACACAGACTGTACAACCAAACCAAGAGTGACTACCCTAATAATCCAATTTTATAGATGGCCTACAGCTATGTAAGAGGATTTTGTTCTTATAGACATGTAGATATTACATAGATTATGTTCTTAAAATGCGCAAATATTACTTTGAAGAGATTATGTATTTACAGTTCAATAGATTAATCAGCACTCTAGTTCAAGTGATCTGAGGAGAGAAGATATTCTGAAAACTCAACAACAACTGACAGCTGGATCAGTATACAGATGATTATGCACACTGAATGTGATGATAGTGAGGTCTGGGGAACCCCAAACTGCCGGTAGTCAATAGAATGTTCACAAGGCAGCAACGAAAATGGTCAGATCGATATTTCCTGTCTATGCTAGGCAGTCGTGAAAAGTGACATATTTTCAAAACACTGCAAGCTAGAAGGAATGATAGAGACATAATAAATTAGCCAATTAAAAACTAATTAGATTTCTGACAAGGCCCTTTCATTAATGATTAAGTTATAAATAGTCTGGAGTGCAGTTTATGCACTACATTTCTTTGAGTGTGGGATATTGACCTACAGCTAAACTCTCATACAGGGGCTGCTGGGAATTGTGGTCCGTCTCTCACCCTGCACAGGCAGGCACATGAATTCCCAGACATCTAACAGTCAAGAAATAGTCCTTGTACTTGTTTTTTTTTATTTAGGGGATTTTAACTTGGATGGGGATAGGGTACTTATGGGATGCCCACTTGATTGCAGATAGGAAATTAGGGACTGAAACTGTACACACTTTTCCTCTTCTACCTCCAGCACAAACTTGCTTGTAGAACTACAACTCCCAGGACCTGCTAGGATTGAATTGCATGCCTGACACTGGCTCAGCCTTTGCAGGCAGGGACCACGAGCCCCTATGGTGTAGCAAAATTGGTAGTCTCAGTGCTAGCTGTCCCCCGTGATTACTGATCCCAGTACCACCTCTTCAGGCCTTGTCAGCTCTCCTGGCTGCAGCTTCCGCATTCCACTGCCCATGCCACCACAGTCCTCCTTATTAGCTCTGCACCCATCCCAAACTGCTTGCTTCCAGTTCTCTCAGGCATGCCTCCCAGTCCTCCTGACTGTGTGTCACTCACCAGCCCTCTTGGTTGCACCTTGTTGTTCCTCTTGGAGACTTGCCTAGCAGTGTTCCCCTGCTGTCCTCTCCTTGCTCCCATGCCTCACCTCCATTGGTTGCAGGAAGATCCACACCCGAGCCCCCAGGCCCAATGTAACTCCAGCATCCCCCCCCCCCCTGGACTGGGGAGCTCCTTCAAAGGCCATGACAGCCTAACACTCCATCTCCAGTTTCCACCTGAACAACTCCTCCCCAGCTGGGCTAACCCTGAGTATTTGAGGAGGCCAGAATACTCCAGGCAGCTCCACCTCACCTTTCCTCCTATCTTTCCAGAAGGTTCCATCACTTTCTGGAAATAATGGGGAGGTCTCAGTGATGCTGCCTGTGAGTCATCCAGCTCTCTCTGGATTTCTGCCAACCCCAAAAAAAAACAAGCAGGCCTGGCTGCCAATCAAACCTGAATAAATTTGCCTACATTGACAAAACCTACTCACAACCCTAGCACACTAGAGGGTGCTACATTTTCATATTCCATAACGCTTGCTGTAATGGTGTAACCTTATTATAAAGTGGCTACAGGAATGTAAAAGGAGAATACCACTCACTAAGACATAAAAAGAGGCCTATATTACAATTCTCAGAAGGCTAATAAGACACATTAAAATTCCCATTAAAAGATGTATCAAAGAACTGTCATATTTGGTATCTAACAAATCATATTTTCATTCTGCTAAATAAAATGCTGGTTTGGTTTATAAAAACGTTGACACAAGATGTTTTGCATTAGACAAAGTAAAATAATCCAGCTCACCTACATCATATGGGAATAAATATTTAAGTGTTTCTTCTAAGACCTGGAGGACTATACTTAAAGCACTATTAAAGCCCAAACCAAAATAATACAATACATTAGCAAACATTAAATACATATAATGTAATGTTAAAGGATAAAACTTACCTTAATATAGTCCTTCTGCAGGACCTGAATGATGGCAGAACAGTTCTCTGGGATAATGATCCCCAGTGCCTGGGGGGAGATGCCTCTTGAGAACTTGAGGTTCTGCAGGCTTCTCCTAGTCGCCAAATACCGCAATGTGGCGACTAGCCTCTGCTCCGGAGTGATGGCTTGCCGCATGCAGGTATCCTGCCTGCTGATATAAGGGGTCAGCAATGCCAGCAGACGGTGAAAAACGGGGACATTCACCCTGAGATAATTCCTGAAATCCTCAGGATTATTCTCCTGGATCTCACGAAGCAAAGGCATGTGCGAGAATTGGTCACACTGGAGTAACCAATTCTTGGTCCATGAACTCCTCCTCGCCCTATTCATGGACCAGGCACGGGCCAAAGTATTAACCTCAACACCAAGCCCCCACACAGCACGAACTCAAGAACAAGTGCATCCACGCACCATGGCTTTAAAACGGTCAGCTGGTCATAACAAACTTAAACAAACAGCAAGGCCTGTGAAGGGCGAGCTGAAGAACAGGAACGAGTGGACCAGAACACCCCTACATACAGGTACGAACTGACCAACACGCACGGAAAACCAGATACAAACCCCACAAGCACAAACTGAACCGCAGTAAAACAATCAGAATAAGCTGGAGTCTGAAAAGTGCGAATCGTCTCTAACCAAATTTCTACTAACACAAGATAAACACATGATCAGCAGAAGGAGCCCAAAGGGTGGTGTACTGGGTCTTGGTACTGAATAACTGTACTGGTGTCACCAAAAAGTATCACTTAAGGTCAGATTTGTCCACCGCAATGTCGCAGTCCTGCTAAAAATCGCATTATTAGTCAAAACAAAAAAAAAAGAAGTCCCTAAATCTTTCCCCTATTTTGTAGATGCAATAACTTTTGCGCAAACCAATCAATATACACTTATGGCAATTTTTTTTTACAAAAAAAAGGGAGCAGGATACATATTGGCCTAAACTGATGAATAAATTGGTTAGTAATTAATAAATTAGAAAGTAAAAAAAAATTTTTTTGTTTATAAATAAAAATAAAAACCCCAGAGATGATCAAATAGCACCAAAAGAAAGCTCTATTTGTAGGGAAAAAAGGACATCAATTTTGTTTGGGAACAATGTTTTTTTTCTTTTTGTGGTTGAACTGGATGGACTTGTGTCTTTTTTCAACCTGACTAACTACATAGTTATGTAACGTCGCACGACTGCACAATTGTCCGCTAAAGCGACAAAGTGTCGTAACGCAAAAAAATCGCCTGGTCATTAAGGGGGTAAATCCTTCCAGGGCTGAAGTGGTTAAAACCACTAGGATCTAACCTGGACTTTAAACCAGGAATAGCCTCTTTATCTAAGTTATGAATAAATGAACACACACTCTTGGTGATTACTAATTGTATTCAAAAGGACAAAATAAAATCACATACAACTATAACAGCAGAATTAGGAGATCAAGTTATACCAAAATGGATGTACCATCAGATACACAATTACATCTCCACTACAACACAAAAACATTCCTTGTTAAGATCTTTAACCCTTTTGAACCTGTTTGCCTTCAAGGAAATATATTTACATGGAAAAAACTAAAAACCTTGACAGTGTATGCCTGGCTACAAACCTCTTATGCCCTGTACACACGACCACGACCGGAATAAACTCTGAAGGTTTTTCTGATGGAGTTCTGACGGAATTCCGCTGAAACTGTCTTGTGTACACACGATCTCACCAAAGTCCGACCGTCAAAAATGCGGTGATATACAACGCGTACGACAGGACTAAAAAAAGTAAGTTCAATAGCCAGTAGCCAATAGTTTCCATCTCATACTTGCTTCAGAGCATGCGTCGGAACAGCATACAGACGAGCGGTTTTCCCGATAGGAATTGGTTCAGTCGGAAATATTTAGAACATGTTCTATTTCTATGTCCGTCAGAATTTTCAATGTAAAAAGTCCGATGGGGCATACACATGATCGGAATTTACGATGAAAAGCTCCTGTCTGACTTTTTCTGTGGGACATTCCGCTCGTGTGTAAGCGGCATTACATGTCAAGCCTGGTCAGATTTAAAGCACTCTGTGATTTTGCTCTTAAAGCAGTATTCCTCCTGGGGAATTTTTTTTTAAAAGTCAGCAGCTACAAATACTGTAGCTGCTGACTTTTATGTATGGACACCTACCTGTCCAGGGAGCCTGCGATGTTGGCATCCTAGCCGATTTTTGGAATGGTTGTCGGATGCTGCCGCCACCATTCGTCTTAAGGGAAACCCTACTGTGCATAAGTGAAGCAGGCTGGGATTCCTAACTGGCCGGGCAGTGGAGAAAAAAGGAGGAGGGCCGACCTTCCGAGGGATGACACAGCAGCGCTGTCTCTCGAAGGTGGGAAAGGGCACCTGTCAAAAACAGGTACCTGTCCCCCCCTCCCCCCTGAAAGGTGCCAAATGTGGCACTGGAGGAGGGGAGGAAGCAGATAAGCGGACGTTCCACTTTTGAGTGGAACTCTACTTTAATAAATACAAAATTTCACGATGAACAATAGCAACATGTATTTTTGCATACAAATGTTCCATTAGCTCCTGTTTTCAGGAACTTTCATATAAATTCATATCACATATATTATTATTATTATTATTATACAGGATTTATATAGTGCCAACAGTTTACGCAGCACTTTACAATATAAAAGGGAGACAATACAGTTATAATACAATAAAATACAAGAGGATTAAGAGGGCCCTGTTCAGAAGAGCTTACAATCTAATAGGGTGGGGCAGGTGGTACAAAAGGTTGTAACTGTGGGGAATGAGCTGATGGAAGTGGTAAAAGATTAGTTGGAGATGTGAAAGGCTTTCCTGAAGAGATGAGTTTTCAGGGATCCCCTGAAGGTAGCAAAAGTAGGGGATAGCCAGACAGGTTGAGGTAGCGAGTTCCAGATGATGGGAAAGGCTCTGGAGAAATCCTGGAGACAATCATGGGAGGAAGAGACAAGTGAGATTGAGAGTAGGAGGTCTTGAGAAGAACAGAGAGGAAAATTTGCGTGATATTTGGAGACAAGATTGGTGATGTAGCTTGGGGCAGAGTTGTGAATGGCTTTGTATGTTGTGGTTAGTGTTTTGAATTTCATTCGCTGGGTTATTGGGAGCCAGCGTAGGGATTGGAGGAGAGGGTTGGCAGACACTGAGCGGTTAGTAAGGTGGATAAGTCTGGCAGCAGCATTCATGATAGACTGAAGAGGGGATAGCTTATGGACAGGCAGGCCAATGAGAAGGGAGTTGCAATAGTCAAGGCGAGAGATAACAAGAGAGTGAATGAGGAGCTTGGTGGTTTCATTTGTTAAAAAGGGGCGAATTTTGGAGATGTTACGGAGGTGAATTATACAGACTTTTGACAACGATTGAACTTGAGGCTGAAATGACAAGTCAGATTCTAGGATTACACCCATTACCCTAGCATGTTGATTTTGATGGAAAAGTCATGGAGAGTGGCACGGGGGGAGGGGGGAATATTAATAGCTCAGTTTTAGAGAGATTTCATTTAAGGAAGTGGTGTGACATCCATGCTGATATGTCAGTTAGTAAGTTAGTAATGCAAGAGGAGACTGAAGGAGTGAGGTGAAGAGTAGACAGATAGATTTGGGTGTCATCTGCGTATAAGTGGTATTGGAAGCCGTGGGCGGTTATGAAGTGACCAAGGGAGGAGGTGTAGATAGAGAAGAGAAGGGGTCCAAGAACAAAGTGTTGGGGGACACCCACAGAAAGGGGCAATGGAGAGGAGGAGAAAGATTTGTACGTTACACTGAAGGAGCACTGTGATAGATAAGCAGAAAACCAGGATAGAGCAGAATCTCGGAGGCCAAGGGAATGTAGTTTATTGAGAAGACCGCAGAGAGGTCAAGTAGTAGAAGTATGGAGTACCAGCTGTTGGTTTTATCAGTTAGTAAATCGTTAGTGAGTTTTAGTAAGGCAGTTTCCCTGGCATGCTGCAAGCGAAAGACAGACTGTAAGGGGTCAAGAAGGTTATTTTCACTGAGGTAGAAGCTAAGATGGTTGTAGACTAAGCGTTCTAGAAGTTTAGAGGTGAATGGGAGCAATGAGATGGGTCTTAAGTTGTTCAGGTTGAATGTGTTGGTATGTTGGGTGGGGAAGATGTACGCACAGTGTAGATATCCTCACGAATTGCATCAATCTTGTCTTTGAAGTGATTGGCAATCTCTTAGGCAGTGAGTGAGTTAGTGGGTATAGGGAGTGGGGAATGAAGCAGAGAGTTAAAGGTTGAGAAGAGCCAATGGGGACTGGATGACAAGGTATTAATAACAGAAACAAAGTAGGCTTATTTGGCAGTGTAGCGCTGACATCCTTGCCTATTGATTTGGTTATGTATGCTTAATGTAAGGTTTATGGACATTACTGTGGTTTCGTACCAGAGCCATCTAGTGACCAAATATGGGTAACGCACCTGTTTATTATCACCTTAGAACAACCTAAAGACTTGTACAGGAAGTGACTGTTTGTTTGGATCCTGAAGGTTAACCTTGTTACACTGGAGTCCGTGTGATCTACCCATGAACACTCTTTTACACAGTGCATGCTGGATAGGTGATAAAAGGGACCTGAGCAGCCATTTGAGGTCTCTTGGGACCACGCTGCCTGCCAATGTGGATCTGTGGAGAGGTTTCTCTGAGACAGCGGCTGACAGCCATTGCAGAGTGCCAGCTTGTTTGTTTGTGAGGTGACCCGATGGAGCCTGAAAGACGGTAGCCGGATTGAGAAGGTCCAAAGACACTCAGCAGAGAATCGGAGAACGGGATTGATTCAGGGGAGCGATACAGAGCTTCTGGCCCAGCTGACGGAAAGGCAAGCTACAGTCACCAGACCAAAGTGATCACGTGGAACTCTAATCCAGTTGGTGAGCGGGTTGCGGCCCACCGTTTGTTAACTTTGCATGCAGTTAGAATCACATACAGGCTTTACTGGAACCTGTAGTTCCACGGAGGCACAGAAGAGCAACTGACACTCAGCAGGCTTGAGGCCTATCTACCTTGGCACCTCAAGCGTTTGTAAATAAGTTACTGGAGTTACACCAGGAGCATTTCAGCTTAATCCTCCATGAATTTTGTATTACAAATACAAAGGAGTGACTTTAGCTAGTGAAGAAAAGAAGACCCCGGATAAGACCCCAGATAAACGTACTTTAAGTGAGGCCTCACGTATAACATTTAAAGCAGGTTATACATATAGGTAAGTTTTGTATTGTATTATATTTAAATATATTGTGCTGTCGTCCTACATTGGGATGACAGCATAATTCCTGTAATCACCTGTGTAAATATTTTGCAGTAAAGATATTTCTGGTTAAGTATCCAGTTTGTGTGGCATACTGTTTCTTCCCACCAGGGGAAGCCAGTGGATCCCAAGGGTACAATACAGGTACTTTGCATTGTTTTATATTGTACTGTATTACATTGCACCACAGCTGTGCCAAGGGGATTGAGTCAAGTTAGTGCGGTTTCTTGGTAGAATGCAGGCCCAATCTAATCAGCAGCTCCTTCGGGGGTCAGTGCTACAGCAGAATGGAGGCAAGAATTGTATTTTAGAAGGGCAGATTTATATAGGGTGAAGTTTGGTTTTACATCACAGTCATTCAAGAGCACAGCAATGTCTCTTGAGATTTGTAGTTTTGTCAGTTTGCCAGGGTTGTAACGGTCAGGGACTGATTCTGTGTGTGGTTAGAGGAGCAAGTGCATCTAGTGATGATGAGAATAAACTGTTGTAGACAGAGGTGGCCAGGTCAGGACAGGTCAGGGGAGAGATTATGTCATACAGGCCTGCCCTCAAAAATGCCACTTGCTTGCTCGCATTTTGTGAGTGGAGTTTGAGGGCTGGCGAGCTATGGGGAGGGGGGAGCACCGCCAACAGCCTGCGTTGAATGGGAGTCCTTCTCCCAGTGATCACAGAGGGGAAGAGAGAGGACAGCTGCCCGGATGAACAGAGCGCAGGGAACACAGTGATATTAGCTTTCATTTTACATTGCTGTGTTCCCCTTTGCTTGCTGTCACATATAGCCCCTCCTCCTGGTGCCGGGACTTTGATAGACAGATCACCCATCCAATTCTGGGTCGGGTGATCTTTCAATGAAAGTTCCCAGCGGTATGTCACATTGAGCGGTCGGGAACACAGCAATTGAAATGAAAGCTGTTATCTCTGTGTTCCCTGCGCTCTGATCATCCAGGATGCATGGTGGACACAGGCTACATAGTTGGCAGAGGCTGCACAGTGGGCAGAGGCTGTACGGTGGGCAGAAGCTTCATGGTGGGCAGAGACTGGAATTGGTGGACACAGGCTGCATGTTAGACACAGGCTGCATTGGTGAGCAGAAGCTACATGGTGGGCAGAGGTTTCATGGTGGACACAGGCTGCATGGTGGACACAGGCTGCATGGTGGGCAGAGACTGCAAGGTGGACACAGGCTGCATGGCGGACAGAGGCTGCATAGTGGGAACAGGCTGCATGATGGGCAGAGGCTGCATTGGTGGGCACAGGCTGCATTGGTGGGCACAGGCTGAATTGGTGGATACAGGCAGGCTGCATTGGTGGACACAGGCAGGCTGCATTGGTGGACACAGGCAGGCTGCATTGGTGGGCACAGGCAGGCTGAATTGGTGGGCATGGATAAATTTGTTAATATTTATTTTTATAACTTAATTCTGCATAAAGAATTTAAGTGTCATTTTATGAGATAATTTATGAGAGCGTGTTTATGGGCGGAATTAGGGGTGGGGCAGGGTTGGGTGGGGCAACTGGTGGAAAGTAACCCTTGAGGCCTGGCTAGTAGCTCAGGACTTGAAAGAAATTTTGAGCCCTGATATAGGTGGTCAGTAGCAAATCAGAGAAGAGAAGAGAAGAGAATGGTTAAAGTGGCGAAGGTTCCTACAAGTATTGTTTGCTGCTTGGAGGGATAGGTGGTTGGATACAGTGAAACTAATGAGGTTGTGATCAAAGAGAGGAAAGGGGTTGTTGGTGAGTTTGCCAGGGTTGCAGAGATGGGAGAATGCAAGGTCAAGGGTATTACCAATGGAGGCCACCATAGGAGAGGGCAGCAGGAGAAGCAAAACCTGGCTTCAAAATTTTGAAGCCAGGTTTCGGTTATGGCGAGTATGTTAAAGCTATGAGAGATGAAGAGGTCATGTACAGATGTTAGCTTGTTACAGATGGAGCCGGCGTTCCAAAGGGCGCATGCGATTGGTGGGCTGCTTTGAGGAAACAGGGGGATAGAAATTACACTGAGTGGATTGCAGTGGTTGCCAGAGGATGAGAGGTATTGTATATGTGGCTTGAAGTTGGAAAAAGGGGGAACCAGGATTAGGAGAAATGTCAATTGAAATTTATTGTGGATCTGGGAGTTTGGAGCGGTAATCTCTGTGTCTCTGTGTCTAGGAGAAATGTCATCTGAGACTAGGAGAAGGAGGAGGGTGAGGAAGGCAGGATGGTAGTGGGATGTGCATGAGCGCATGTGTCTAGTGGCCCTGGTGTTTATGTCAGCATGTGGGTGCAGCAAGGAGATGATGGGTGCAGTAGTAGGGAGAGGGTAGGGGTGAGGGTGATATGTGCTTGTTGCAGGGTACAGAGGAGAGTAGGGTAAGGATAATTTGAGGATAGAAGACACCGATGTGAGAAGGAAGAGAATAAGGAGCATGTTAGTGGATAGAGAGTGGGAATCTGACTTCATATAAAATAAATGTCAAATTCTAGTTTGCTTGTCATTTTGCAGAGTGGAGCTCTTGTATCTTCATCCAGCTTTAGTTATCCTGCTTTCGTTAAACTGCAGCAGTGAAACTGTGCATCACTCGCCACAGAGCCCCTCTGGAAAGAGCCATGGTGTCTGCGCCTTGCGCCTGTCTGTGCCACCCCATAGGCTGCTTCAAATTTATAGGGAGCCAGGCATGCATTTCTCATAATTGGTCATTATAGGGTCTGATTTGAGACACCTGAATATGGGAGAGGAGATGGACAATACCAAACCAGCTACAGACACAGGCTATATAACTCCTGATAAGTTGAAACAATGGTTCATACAATCCTCTAATTTATGTTGGCGTTGTAATCAAGAGATAGGTTCTCTGGTGCATATTTGATGGAAATACTCTCTAATAATCCCATTTTGGCAGAGAATTTGTGAATTGATAAAACATATTACTGATATTAATATTAAATCGACACCAGCCTGTTGCTTACTTCATATTTCTGAATGCTCTGTGAAAAAAATTTAAAAAATCTTCAACAAGATATCTATTGTCGATAGTAGCTAAAGTTCTAATACCATGATATCAGAAAATACCATTACTGGTGAGTGACTATAACATTCACCATAATACACTGAATATTACTGAGACTATAATGAAGGTGATTATAACTTGAGCTGGTGAATTTATGGTTGAATATGACTACTCAATGTGCTTTATAACAGTGACATTAGATCCCATAGGGCCCCAACAGCACATAAACAGTAAATGATTGACAAACAGGTGATATGCAGATTTATAGACATTCACACTGGAGAACAACTGGTGAAAATATGATGGAAATCAAGGGAATACTGTATATGCAGTAAATCAGGGAGATAGTGCAGTTTGTCAAAGCTTTGGCACCACGCCGGGCCCCAGGTGAGCCAGGGGCGGGCCAAGTCTCCGGGCGGGGATGATTAGGCTGCTTAGAATTCAGGTGTACGGATGGACCGCTCTATATCGGTTCACCCTGTAACACCGCTGTTAGCTAATCAGCACAGCTCTAATTTAGGTTCTAATGCGGATAGGCTCTTTCTCTCACCAATTATATGGTGGGTTATTATTTAAGCAGGTAAGGTTTGGAGACATTGCTGTTGCACAGCCAGGACACAGGCTTGGATTTAGTGAGCGCCATTAAGCGCTGAAAGATTGGAGGTAGGATACTTCTCCCATTACTGTACGTCCTTGCTCTCTGGTACATTTTTACTCATAATGTTGCACTTAGATATCCTTATAGTTTATGGCGTCCTGCTTTGTTGCCTGGCTATTTGTTGCACTGTTTATACCCCCTTACCACTACATTGAGTACAGATGCACACTATCTTGCTAATTGGCTATATTCATATTTGCCTTTGAGACCCGTTGTGAGACCCGCTGAGTTCTAGTTGACACTTTATTTATATATATATATATATATATATATATATATATATATATATATATATATATATATATATATATATATATATATAAATATATATATATATATATATATATGTATATATATTTTTTTTTCATTATTATTATTCTTATTTATTTTTCATGAATTATTACCCTTTTTTAATGAATTTTTTTCTATTTATTATTTTCATTCAATTTTATACATTTTTCTTAGCAGGCATTCGTTTCCAGCCCTTTTCTTCTTGGCCCTCCTTGCATGCACTGACTTGCCGCTTTCTGATTGGGGGGACCTGCTGCTCAAAGCCGGGCATAGTGTATACCCAGTTTAAAAACTGGCTTTGGATATATTTTGGCATATATGCAATGTCCTCTGACTGCTTAAATGCTGCTTAGCTTACTTTGCGATTCGGCAATCTGTGAGGTTTGAGGGATCATCTACCTGCATCTGTGCTATTTATTTCTAAAGAAACACTGAATTTGTAAGTACTCTAATGTAAATGAATATATTGAATTACTATCACTAAACATATTCTATTATTTAATACATGTAGATATTTTGTAGCATTTATATATGCATACTTTTCAGTACAACGCTATGAATATGCTACCGTGTAAGCCCTGAGGAAGGACATGAACACAGCATCAATTCAGCCTTGTGGCTAAATTTTCCCGAAACACGTTGGGATTTGTTGGGATTATTAATTTTCTCTGACTATGTGGTAGTGAGAGTTATATGTCTCAACATCTGGGGTAGCTGCTCTATTCTGTGTTCTATTTTATGCTTTTTTCTAAATGTGTTATTCCGTCTATGTGTATTTAACTTTATTTACATTTTTATATATTTTGATAACACATTATTTGGGTTTTCTACTATCTTTTCTGCCCATACTATCCCCTGGGGCGACCCTTAGTAGCTTTGTCAAAGCTTTGCACCCGTTTGTTACTTTGCAAGAAAGAAAGAATGCACTAGTAGGTTGCTAGTGTCTGATTGCTTCCATGTCAGTACAGATGATGCAAATGGGACAGTTTTTCTGAGCCTAAAGCCTAGTATACAATATTAGGGGGGGGGGGGGGGGGGTTTGTTAGTTTTTACTATTAGTTACTATTTTTTTTTTTAAATCAGCCCAGTGGGCTGTTTATAAAGAATATGAAGGCTTGCAATATTAGTACAGCGATCTCCTCTGCTGTTCTGTTGTATTCTGACTGGGGGGTGGCCTCATTATGTACAATATATGTAAGTTGAAACATACGCACCGTCCACAATTTTATCATCAAGGTCCTCACCTATATATATATATATATATATATATATAGTGTGGTGTGTGTATGGGTTTTATATAAAAAATGTCTTTCAATGTGGATTTTGCATGTCAGTCTTCGTGTTTACAAACACAGAATGGGTACCTAGCCACAAATATGCACCCACAGACACTCATTACTATTAGTGGTTTTTGTCTTTTTCCTCATGGAACTGGAACAGATCCTCAAACCAGATAAACGTTATTTGTTGGTTAGAAAGAAGCTCAGGCTCTCTCTCACCATGATTCATGCTAAGCAGATGCTACCAGTGCTGTCATCGTAAAAATGTTCTCAGTGACTGAGAAGATAAAAAGCCAATAATCATACATCTCCAATGCAGCACTTATCATCTGAATAGAGTATGTTTTTGCCAAGGTTGCACATATAATTATTTTTAAATAATTCATTTAATTGCCATATGATATTTTAGAGAACTTCAGACTCTAAGGTCCATATTTAGAGGTTATGCTATGCTAGGCACACAGAATAAGCCTCAGATACATTTTTGTCACCAACTGTGTATTATTGCAGAGAGTAGTGCAGAGGTACTACTGGCTGTACAGTCTCGTAACTCTTCTTAGCTAACCCATCACCCTTCTCACTATCTTCTTTTTTGTTGCTGTATGTACCAAAAAGTGTGCAGAAAAAGCTATGATAAAAAAGAAAAAACATAAATTTGTTTTTGTTTCTCCATAGGCAGTGGCTTGGTAGTGACTTGTGGTACTGCAAGCTTTGCATGAATGTTGCTGTTATGCATATTCAACATTGACTACAATGTAGGTATACATCTTGACAGTTAATGGTCAGTTTTCTAGTGTACTATATGTACCTAAAAAGACATGCCCGGAACAGAGGAGGAACAGAATCAGTATAGGGCATACATAACAGGTTGAGAAGGGGAAGCTGTTGGCAGGGGTTAAGGTGTGATGAGGAGGAGTTGGGAGTTCAGTTGTCTGGAAGGGGAGGCCCCAGCTCACTTGCCTAGAAGAAATCGTCGGAAGAGCATCTGCTGTCTTGGTGCGGTGCTAGTTCCTGAAAAAGAAAATAAAAATTAGCGATTTGGAGCATTTGATGGCTCAACTTAGGGCTGAGTACTTAGAGTGGATGGAGCGGTGGTGAGCGGGGATGACGTCAGTCGGAGGCAGAGCTCCAGGGCAGCTCAGAGGACACCTCGGAGCCATGGCCAGCTTACATGGCAGGGATCGCCTGCTGCGGAGGAGGAGAGAGGCAGAACTGCTGGCAGGAGTAGCAGAGGTCACAGCCCTGAAGCTCGGCGATCAGAGGGGGAAGTGAGCAGTGAGGAGGATGTCTTTACTTTCTCCTTCTGTTCTATTGGGGTCAAGGGTCAGGGGTCACGGGGAATTGCTGGGCCGGTTGAAAGGCCAGGCGAGGGAAGGGGCTCCAGTGATGGCGTGGGACCTGCTGGGGGGACAGGGGTGGCGGAATAGGGGCCATCCCCCCGCCAGGGGTGCAGGTTGGGTCAGCGGCTGGCACACAGATGGAGGGTGCCAAGTTGGGACCAGTTTCTGTGGCAGAGAAGGAGAAGGATGTGGACAAGATGGCGGATAAGGTGAGATTAGCGGATTCAGCGAAGTGTGAGGTGTACGTCTGCTTCGAGGGACCGATTGGCACACATTTTAAGCAGGAGGTGCGTGACAAAATCTGGAAAGGGGAATATGTGGAAGTATATTCCCTTCTCCCCTTAGAAAATTTTTATTTGGATAGGGTTGAGCGGCAGAGATATCAGCTTATTCCGCATACGTTTGCCAATTGGTTACATGCTTTTACCATTTTGGCCAACTTAATTGGGGAAAAGGCACCTGAAAATTGTTTGGCGCTTTTTTGTTATTTGGACACGATTGGGGAGGCATATATGGTGTTGCGGCATGGCTCCGTTATGACGAGCAATTTCACCAACGGAAAGCCACCCTGTCCTCTAGCCGTTGGGATCACAAGGATATCGGTCTCTGGATGAAGTTGAGGACTTCTGCCAGGGTGGGTAATTCATTTTTTGCAGGAGGGGCTAGCGGGACCTCCACCTCAGATGCTCCGGCCGCTAGGAAGAAGGGGTTGTGCTGGCAGTTTAACAACAGTTCAAGTTGTTTTGCCAGCTCCTGTAGTTTTAAAGACGAATGTTAAGGATGCGGGGGCATCCATTCTCTCTCCAGTTGTTTTAAGCAAGGCAAAGGATGCACTGGGGATGCCGCTGGAAAGTGGGATGACTTCGGAGAGGGTGGATAGAATGGTTCCTTTACTAAATAGGTACTCTGATCGGGAGGCGGCTGGAGTTGGGCTTTAGGGTGGGTTTTCACATTCCATGCAGTTTAAATGCTGTTCCACCATTGGCGAAGAACTTACGTTCAGCGCTTTTCACTTCTTCACCCAGAAGTGATATCGGAAGAAACCGCCATTTTCGGGTTTGGTTGTCTCGCCCTTGGGGGTGGTCCCAAAGAAAGACCCGGGCAAATTCAAACTGATCCATCATCTTTCCTATCCTAAGGGAGCCTTTGTCAACAAAGGTATTGATCTGCTTGCCTGCCTGGTTACCTATATATTGTTTGATGCAGCCATCTCTTGTTTGTGTAGAAATGGCCGCAGTTCATTATTGGCAAATACGGAAGTGGAAGCAGCCTTCTGGCTGCTTCTGGTGCATCCTGACAGTATTCATTTGTTGGGTTGAAACTGGTAGGGCTCGTATTTTGTCGACCATTGTTTACCAATGGGTTGTTCAATTTCATGTTCCCTGTTCGAGACTTCAGCTCATTTCTTAAATGGGTAGAGCGCCATGTGTCGGGTGTGAACTCAGTCATCCATTATCTGGATGAATTCGGGCATTCGGAATCTCAGATTTGTGCAATTCTTTTGAGGACCTTACAGCATATATCAGAACGCTTTGGTATTCCGTTGGCCCCAGACAAGACAGAAGGTCCTTTAATGGAGTGTTTTATATAAACCTTTAATGGAGTTGTTTTTTCTTGGCATTACGATTGCTTCACCATGGAATGCGAATGGACGTTGCTTTGTTGGTCGATTATTTTGTGAGTTGCAATTTTGGGAGGGGTGTATCAGCTTCTGCGGTGGATAGAAAATTGGCCAGCCTGGCCTTTTGTTTCAAATTGCTGGGGGTGCAGTATTGTACTAAGCAGTTTTTTTGGTACGACAGGCCATGAGAGGATATAGTAAGGAGTGATTGACTTACGTCGCCCAGTGTCTTTTTCTGTTCTAGTTGATATTTTAGGACAGTTCGCAAGGTCTGTTCATCCTCTTATGAACAAACATTGTTCAGGGCGGGCTTTTTGGTGGCCTTTTCTGGGGCTCTTCGCACTAGCGAGCTGATTAGTCCTTCCAAACGGGTAACTGGGGGTTTGATGGTGGGAAAAGTTGCTTGTTCCACTTCCTCAGTCAGGATTTTGATTCAGCGATCCAAGACGGACTAGAGTGACAAGGGCATGTTGGTTCAGCTTTTTCAGGGTAATGGTCCCCGTTTTTGTCTGGTGCTTGTCTTGGAACAGTTTTTTGTTTTTGGTGCGACCGTGGACTGGTGGTGCCCTGTTCCTGCATTCAGATGGCTCGTGTCTAAATTTCAATTTGTAGCAGTCTTTCGTACATGCCTGGCAGACACTGGGTTTGACCTGCTTGAGCACAATTTACACTGCTTTCGTATTGGGGCAGCCACAGAGGCGTGGATAAGAATACTGTTAGGCGCATTGGTAGGTGGGAGTCCAACCGTTTCCGCTCGTATGTTAGGCCGCATTTGGTCGAGATAATTTTAGGCGGGTTTTTTTTCTTTCTACTGTACTAGTTTTGTGATGTTGTTCCTGGTTCCTGTTGGGGTGCACTGTGATTTTGTTTTCTTTTCAGGTGTCCCACGATGCCTCATCTGGATCCTGGGCCAGGAGGGCAGAGGTTAGGCACAATGGCAGGCAGTTAGGGCTACCTTGTGATTTGGGTAACGTCCGTTGGATTGGGGACCCGGGGTCGTCATTGGGCCGGGTAGTCCCGGAGGTCACTGACTTTGCCAGGTTGGATAGGGCCCACGATATTCTGATTTTTCATATGGGGGGCAATGATTTGGGCCTCCGATCCAGTAGGGAGCTCATCAGGGACGTAAAGTTTGATTTTCTTAGACTGCATTCCCTGACATGCTCATACTTTGGTCAGACATCGTGGCTCATACGTCCTGGAGGATGGCCAGATTGGTCGAAAAATTTAATAAGGCACAGGTCAAGGTGAACAAGGTGGTGGAGAGATTTATTGTTAGGAATGGGGGTTTAGTTATTTTCCACTTGGGTTTGGACACCGAAACTTGGCAGTTTCTTAGGGGTGATGGTGTCCACCTTAACCGCTAGCTGACCAGCCGCCGCAGTTGTACTGTGGCAAAATGCCTTGGCTGCGTGAATCGCCATTATGTTACATCAATAACATAAACGGCCACTGGGGGAGCACTTGCACGCCACCCGCTTGCTCCCTGAGCCAATGTGAGTGCCAGACGATCGCTCGGGGCACACGGAGGACCGGGAGCTGTGTGTGTAAACACACAGTTTCCAGCTCTCTGAGGAGTGAACTGACAGAACGTCTGTTCATACAGAGTATGAACAGCCATCTGTTAGTTTCCCTACACAGTCCCCATCCCCCTTCAGTTAGAACACTTCCTAGGACACACATTAACCCCTTCACTGCCCCCTAGTGTTAACCGCTGTACTATCCACATTTTGTAGATGCTATAACTTTTGCGCAAACCAATCAAAAAACGCTTACTGCGATTTTTTTTTTTTTTACCAAAAATATATAGAAGAATACATTTCGGCCTAAACTGAGGAAAAAAATGTTTTTTTTATATATTTTTATAACATTTTTATTATTTTATATTTATTGTAGCAAAAAGTAAAAAATAATGCGTTTTTTTCAAAATTGTCGCTCTTTTTTTGTTTATAGCACAAAAAATAAAAACTGCAGAGGTGATCAAATACCACCAAAAGAAAGCTTTATTTGTGGGGAAAAAAAGGACATCAATTTTGTTGTGGAGCCACGTCGCACGACCGCAAAATTGTCAGTTAAAGCGACACAGTGCCGAATCGCAAAAAGTGGTCTGGTCTTTGGCCAGACAAATGGTTCGGGGCTTAAGTGGTTAATGCAGTGGGTATAGATCTGTGGCTTTTTGGGTTTGGAGGATGGGTTACAACAAGCTTTTTGGGTGTGGAGGGGCGCACAAGTGTAAGGCTTTACATTTGTTGCACTGTGGCGGTTGGGGTCCTTGACAGAGGTTTATTTATGGTTATTGGGAAGACGGTGGGGATCCATCTGAAGTATGGAGTCCTCGAGTGTGTACGATACAATACATATTAGTGTTAAGACAGGTGGGTGGCTAAGGTCAGCTGGTTTAGGCTCCGAGCTGGTGTTTGTGGCTGGGGTCGCAGCTCAGCTATCTGGTGCCTCAGACCCAAAAAATTTGGCAATGTGGCACCATCCAGGACCTCTAATCTTGATAGCTGGATAAGTTATGTATGGTTATATTATTTTATGGCTGTGTTTGACCATATGAACTTCACTTATGTTTAGCGCTGTCATTCCTGATAAAAGGGGGGGGGGGGGGGGGTAAGTGAGGCAGACATAGGTAGGGCAGTCTCAGGTGAGTTATTACCTACCCTAGTCATGCAATGTCTGACTATTAAGGTATTTATGCCATGAAATTGACACATACAATTATTCAAGAAAACAGTAGATATGAGTAAATCCTTACAAGTTTGATTACAGGGAGACTGCTGAATCCTACTTAAATCTGCAGAACATTGCAAATCTTGATACCCGATTCTGACCATTTTCAAGTCTAATAGGTAAGCTATTGTAAAAAAGGATATGGGGAGCAGAGAATTGGTGGGATATTTAACAAAGTGAAATCAAATTTGTAATTATACCTTACAGCTGGGAAAGGTCCCTTTAAAATGCTACTTTGAGGAAAACATGAAAACCCCAATCCTTTAAGTTATATGCCTGGGAGATGCCCTAAAGCTAAATGTGGTGTTATGGAATGGCCGCAGTTCATTATTGGCAAATACGGAAGTGGAAGCAGCCTTCTGGCTGCTTCTGGTGCATCCTGACAGTATTCATTTGTTGGGTTGAAACTGGTAGGGCTCGTATTTTGTCGACCATTGTTTACCAATGGGTTGTTCAATTTCATGTTCCCTGTTCAAGACTTCAGCTCATTTCTTAAATGGGTAGAGCGCCATGTGTCGGGTGTGAACTCAGTCATCCATTATCTGGATGAATTCGGGCATTCGGAATCTCAGATTTGTGCAATTCTTTTGAGGACCTTACAGCATATATCAGAACGCTTTGGTATTCCGTTGGCCCCAGACAAGACAGAAGGTCCTTTAATGGAGTGTTTTATATAAACCTTTAATGGAGTTGTTTTTTCTTGGCATTACGATTGCTTCACCATGGAATGCGAATGGACGTTGCTTTGTTGGTCGATTATTTTGTGAGTTGCAATTTTGGGAGGGGTGTATCAGCTTCTGCGGTGGATAGAAAATTGGCCAGCCTGGCCTTTTGTTTCAAATTGCTGGGGGTGCAGTATTGTACTAAGCAGTTTTTTTGGTATGACAGGCCAAAAGTCATGCAATGTCTGACTATCAAGGTATTTATGCCATGAAATTGACACATACAATTATTCAAGAAAACAGTAGATATGAGTAAATCCTTACAAGTTTGATTACAGGGAGACTGCTGAATCCTACTCAAATCTGCAGAACATTGCAAATCTTGATACCCGATTCTGACCATTTTCAAGTCTAATAGGTAAGCTATTGTAAAAAAGGATATGGGGAACAGAGAATTGGTGGGATATTTAACAAAGTGAAATCAAATTTGTAATTATACCTTACAGCTGGGAAAGGTCCCTTTAAAATGCTACTTTGAGGAAAACATGAAAACCCCAATCCTTTAAGTTATATGCCTGGGAGATACCCTGAAGCTAAATGTGGTGTTATGGAACTGTATGATTTTTACAGACAGCATTGTGACACCATATTTTGGCAACACATGCTTTTCATGCAGAATTTATTTTTTTACTTTTACATTTTGCTTGGTTTAAATACAGGGGTAGCATTCAAATCTGATTAATTTAAACTTGATAAAGTTTTTTTTGGTTAATTTTAGTTGTGAAACCTGATTTTATTTTCCAGCAGTTTTTTTTTTTTCCTGCAGTAATGCTCTTAATTGAGCAGAGGAAGTAGCATTTGCAATAGGTCTAAAAGCTATAGGAAAGTTTACTCTAAGCCCTTGTACACACGGTCGGACATTCCGACGGAAAATGTCCGATCGGACCGTGTTGTCGGATAATCCGACTGTGTGTGGGCTCCATCGGACTGTTTCCGTCGGAATATCCGACAGATAAAGTTTTAGAGCTGGGCTATAAAACTTTCCGACAACATGATCCGATCGGACTTTGTCCAATTGATTGTAGTGAATTCCGATCAGACAAAGTGGCAGGCATGCTCAGATCAAATTCCTAGACCAAAGTTATTGGCTACCAGCCTGAACGTAGTCCCGTCGTAACAATATAACGTCATCATGTTACGTACGTATGGATTTTCCGACAACTTTGTCCAACCGTGTGTATGCAACACAAGTTTCGGACAAAATCCGTTGAACAAAATTCGACGGATTTTGTTGTCAGAATGTCCGACCGTGTGTACAAGGGCTTAAAACTCAACTTCATACAAACTGACCATTAACAAAACAATTTATTAGTTCATGAACATCTTTTTTTCACAGTACCATACTGCATTGTGGTATAATGTCAAAACAGATGCAGTTCAAAACCACAACTCCACTCCCATCCCCGTATACCCAAATATTTCCAAAATAACAAAGAAACTGGGTAAGATGGCATGACAATCAGCCGCAAAAATAAGTGTAGAATCCAAGGACCATCATCTGCCCATCTATACCAAATCAGGATCATCAAAAAAAAAAAAGACAGGCAAGCCTAAAAGGAAAGCTAAGAGATGCTACAACATGGAGGTAGTAGACGGTTGGTGAGCGCACCACCCAACTTTTTGAGATAAGAACAAGGGACACCTATTAGCAAAAGTATGTAGTCATAGGACACACACCCCTGCCACATGCCCTTAGCTACTTCAATAGCAGGCGCTTGCACCCCCTTCCTGTCCAAGCCATTTTTCAGCTTTCAGCGCTGTCACATTTTGAATGACAATTGTGCGGTCATGCTACACTGTATCCAAGTGAAATTTTTATCATTTTCTTCACCAGTGGCGTAACTAGAACCTTCAGGGCCCCGATGCAAGAAATCATGAAGGGCCCCCCCTGAACCCCAGCCAGAGTCCTTCCCTCCGAGTCCGGCGGTGGAACTCCAGGGTGTGGTCACAGGTATGACCTTTGTGAGCCCTGTAGCTCCCTGTAGTCAGCCCTGGTATCAGTAGTTTTAATTTTTTTTATTTTTAGGTGCCCCATTGGGGGATTGTCCCTAGGCAGGATGGGGTCCCCGTCCCCAGAAGAGATGAGGTCCTTTTCTCCAGGGCAGATGAAGTTACTGCCTCCAGTTGAGAAGGGGTCCCTGTCCCCAGGGGGAGATGGAGGGGGTATGTAATGGTGTGTGGGGGATGGGGTCCTCTCACTCACCATGACCAAGCTGCAGGCCGCGCACTCATCCATGTTGGCCTGGGCTCCATCCAGTGTCAGCATATCTCCCAGAAAGACCTTTCATCATCTGTGTATGACGGGGGAGGAGGGGGGCTGGCAGACAAGCCTGCAGTGTCCTCCAGGGAGCCGTCTCTCATAGGGCTGCACTGCATCTGTGTGCTTAAAGTTTGTTTACCCGGGAGAAGTATGCAGTGGAGTGTGGGCTGGACTCAGGGGGGGCGGGACTCTGGCTGGGGAGAACAGACCTCGGACTGTGTGGCAATGCATGGAGCAGGAGAGGGGTACTCTGAGGAGCCGGCCGAGGACACAGGTCATGCGGGGAATGCACAACTAAAGAACAGCCATTACGATAGTCGAGCATGGAGCTCTGCTAGTCACCCTCCACCTCCAGCCACCCATGTGCATGGTGCACTGGTACCCCTAACTGCCTATGCTGCTGCCGGCCATATGTAGAGGGGGCTGCATGGGCCCCCTGCATCACAGGGCCCAGTTGCAGTCGCGACTGCTGCACCCCCTATAGTTACGCCCCTGTTCTTCACACAAATAGAGCTTTCTTTTTGTGGTATTTAATCACTTCTGGGTTTTTTATTTTTTCCGGAAAAAAAAGACTGACATTTTTGAAAAAAATACAAGTTTTTCTTAGTTTCTGTCAGTAAATTTTGTAAATAAGTAATTTTACTCCTTCACTGATGGGCGCTATTGAGGCGACACTGATGATTTGGCACTTATGGGCATTGATGAGGCGGCACTTATGGGCACTGATTAGGTGGCACTGATGAGGAGGCACAAATATGCTGCACTTATGGGCACTGATAGGCGGCACTGATATTTGGCACTGATGAGCACTGATAGGCGGCACTGGTGGACACAGTGATGGGTGACACTGGTGGACACTGATAGGCAGCACTGGTGAGCACAGATAGATAGACGACACGGATAGGTGGCACTGATGGGCAGTGATGGGCAGCACTGATGGGCATTGGTGGATGGCATTGATGGGCAGCAGTGATAGGTATTGATGGGCAGCACTGATGGGCATCACTAATGGGTACTGATTGCTGGCACTGGTGGGCACTCACTACATTTTTTTCATAGGATGCAGTGGGGTGCTGCAAAAAAAATTGCTAGTAAATGGACTGTAAGCAACAATTGCCTGATGTGTTCTACTCACCCCAAACTAAAAGTAATATCATCTAAAAATATATAATCTGAAAAAAGTTATCCCAATTATTAGATAAAATAGCTAAGGTGTTGACATCTGAAGAGTAAGCTATCAATCAGTTGTGGACAGATTTGGGTCCTTAAAAGGACTTTAATGATATATCAAATTGCCTGCAAAGGTAATTTAAAGAAAAAACTGTTGCTTAAAAACAAATCTTTAGTCATACATATTTTAACTGCATCCAGGAAGCTTATCTCCCTTATGTGCCCCCATCTAGGTCCCAACTTCCAAACACTATTGCAGAGATTATGAGAATTGAACATCTCACAGCTCTTCTAAAGCCCAATGTACATAATTTCCATCTCATATGGGAGCCATGGAAATGATTTACTTTGAGCTCTGAGCCCTAGTACATTACTTATTGATGATTTGGTCTGTTCGACTGAGTAAGGTTTACCTCTGCAATTTTCCTGGTGTGAACAACTTTATGACCATAAACATTTTATTTAGTTCTTATTAGTTATCCTTGGGTGTGATATTCCAGGTTGGGACCCTAATGGCTAGGTACAATATATCCACCCCAAAACTCCCTTAAGCCCCATACACACTATCAGATTTTCTGCAGATTTTTTCCTTCAGTTTACCAAAACCATATAATATGAGGTCAAACCTTAGGAGTTTCAATTTGTATGCAAGCTGTCAGGTCCTTGCACTACATGGTTTTGGTAAATCTGAAGACAAAAATCAGCTGAAAATCTGATAGTGTGTATGGGGCTTTAGGGTTTAAATTCTATTGTTTTATAAATGTTTTAGACTCTTATGGTTTTGTATTTATTTGTACCTTAGCTATTCTCCTAGGTACGATCTCCTTGTTTTCATAACTATTTCTATACACTAGAGAATTCTTTCTGAATTTAGGTCACAATTATATGAGCTTTTAGTTACAAAATCCTGGTTCAATAATCTTCTTCCATGTTATTGGATGTCAGAATTGTCCTCTATGGTTAATTGTAAGTGCTTGTCATTGGCTTTATGTTTGTAACAGTTTTATACATGATCTCATCTGTATACACATTGTTATTTTGTGTCATTTATTGTCAAAACCACAATTAAAAAAATGCAATGATATATTAAATATATGTATATTATATATAAAAAAAAAAAGGCTTACCTTGGCTCCAGTTTCCAATGATTTCCAGATGACATAGGTAACATCACAGCGCCTGGGATAGATGGGCCCTTGAAATCTTGTCCATGCAATTGGCTCGAATGCATTTTCGTGGGATGTAGGCTATCCCAGGAGACATCTGTGATGTACAGTAATGTCACCTGTTCCTTTTGGAAACATCAGAAGCCAGGTTTGAGGTAAATATTTTTTCCCTGTCTTTTTTTGAACAGTTTTAGGTTTAAATTTGCAACTCAACCATCAACAATTAAGTCATAGCCCCATAAAAAATGCATTTTCTGCATTTTCTTCAGATCTGCCAGCTGCCTTTCTGCAAGCCCTACATTCATCTCTCCCTATGCCTGCCCTATCCTTATGCACTTCCCTTGCATAGCAACACTACCTATGTTTTCCCTATAAAAGTTAAAACACATTGTCAATATGGCAGCTGGCTTATCCAAAGGCCCCCTTAGTGGCCCCTCTAGTCTGGCGAATTCCCAAATTAATTTTCTGGAGCAAAGCACAATACCTCTTGTTACCAGCTAAGTAAAATCTCTTTTGAACATGATCTCCTGTACCTCCTGGGTATATCTTGCCTTGGATTCTGTCTGCTGCCTGTCCTGGTCTTTTGCCTAATCCTTGACTAAACCTCTAAGCAGCCTGGTCCAACTTCTTAACTTTGTTTCACCATTGTTTTGCATTTGACTCAGTATTTGTCCTGACCACCTGCCAAAAACTTCAGCTTGCAGCTAAAGACAAACAGGGGAGCTTCAACCCGGGAGCTACTGTCCATTCAGTTGCAGAGATAGAAGAAATGGAAGGTTCAGACCAGTGGACACCAACTTAAAATGGTATGGGGGCCTCCAAAGTAGCCCTTGACATCGCCAAAGGGCTACACATAATCATCATTATATGATTTGGAAAGGAAATGAGATTAGAGGCTGTGGACATGCTACCGACATAGCCAGAGAAAGGAGACCTGCTAGCAAAGCCGGTGAAGACTAGTAGATATCACTCTTGTTACCGCTTTATAAAACAATGTCACAATTCCCTCTACACAGTGCTCTGGTCCAGTGGTTCTCAACCCTGTCCTCTAGTACCCCCAATAAGAAATATTTTGGGAATTTCTCTTGGATAAAATATTTGTCCAAAATACCAAGCCATTGACTCTGATTTAAAGCACCTGTGCACGATAAAGGAAAACCTGCAATCATGGCCTGTTGGGGTACTTGAGGCAGGTTTGAGAACCACTGTTCTGATCCAAAGGCTGCACAGCAAGTACCAAAGAGCCATATTTGGAACTTGGAATGCAGATTGGTTATCAGGAGTGTAGAATCTTTGCCTCAATGTGAACTCACACCATATACCTCCCACTCTTGATAAAGGAGGTTTACCATTATCACTGACAGTGGGCCTGATAATCTGCTCTGGGAGTTACCATCATAGAGATAGACATGCTGGTCCTGTGCCATCTTTATTTATAAAGACTGGAAAGCTACAAAAGATGTCATTGCCATTTTGGTTACTCTGGATTTATGCGGGTTATGGATGGCTTAACCTAGAAAAAGGCAGCTGTTCAAAGCAATATATATCTACCATTAGCCCAGTAGCAAGATGCATAAAGGTGAGGCAATTCTCTAAACATTGCAAAAAAAACTCCAAACAACACTCAGTTCAGAAAACCAGAACAAAAGAATAAATTTTTAACTTTTTCTAAAATTTGAGTTAAAATTAGATTTAGAATCCACCTCAGTGTTCCTAAATCTAAACTAGATGTATATCCAAGTTGGTAATAATATATATACTGAAGCAGGGTGTCCCAGAGAGCTGGGAAAAGTCCTGTTCGGTGGTTTACACATCTCCCAGGCTCCTCTCTTACACATTTAGGGATCTCTGATCCACGGTCCAGTTTGGATCTTGGTCCTCTCCCCAGACCAGTTTATGTTCACCTGAGACAGACAGCCAGTGCTCTCGGCCTGTGAAATCAGACAACTGTTTGTGAGAGCAAGAGATCATTAAAAACAAACAATCTATATGGTTGAATTTGCATCACACAGACAGCAGATGTGATCTGCACAGCAGTACAGTGTGAATTGCAGATGTTGCACAGCGCACCAATGTGAACCAAGCCTTATGCCCCATACACACGATCTGAAAATCGGACGACAGATCGTCCGTTTTTTTTGTTTTGTTTTTGCATGCTAGTCGTATATCAAACCCAAAGAGTTTACTAAAGTTACGAAAATTCTTGTACGACAGAATAAAACATCGGAAGTGATGTTATGTGTTGTAGTGTATTTGTATTGTATATTCAGGCTACAACTGTACTGATTAACCGAAAATCGGACGATCTGGTATCGTACGAGAATTTTTGTCCAATTGAATAATACTGGAAGGACTGTTGTGATCGGTAAGAGGTTGCTTATCTCAGGGAGCTTTGTACCTACCACCTGTTCCCCGCTTACAATATATATAACTGTATATACACATATATATATATATATATATACAGTGCCTTGAAAAGGTATTCATACCCCTTGACACTTTCCACATTTTATCATGTTACAACCAAAAATTTAAATGTATATGCTTCTTATGGCTTTCTTTCGACAATGGCTTTCTTCTTACCACTCTTCCATAAAGGCCAGATTTGTGGAGTGCACGACTAAAACCCTGTTTCCCGGAAAATAAGACCTAGCGTGATTGTCGGTGATGGCTGCAATATAAGCCCTACCCCCCAAATAAGCCCTACCCTGTTTACCCGAAAATAAGCCCTACCCTGACAATAAGACCTACTACCTTTTACTAGGGCTTATTTGGGGGGTCTTGTTTGGGGGATTTAGAGATCTTGCACTCATATGGCTGCTTTTGGATATCCTTTGTGGGGGTTTTTGCTGTACGCTGGACATAGCTGCGGTTAGTAGGCCTATTGGATCGCCCGATCATCCAGAGACCAGAGGGAGGGTCTTTTCTGCCCGCATCTTATGCACATTTGTTTCTTTTACGAAATAGAATTTGGATACCGGAAAAACGTATGTATGGTCAGTATATTTGTTCTCTATTCATGGATGGACTTAATTGGATGACATATTAGAAAATGTGTTCTCAGGATGTTAACACACTAATAAAATTTAATTTAATTCCGTTTTGATCGCAGATGTATATTTCCTTTTTTGTCTATTTAATGTTAATCACGCACACCCCTGATGAAGAGAATTGAACATACAGTATAAGGTCTCGAAACGCGTAGGGTATATACATCCACTGTAGTGTGGTACATTGCAGTGGAATCAATGTGATGTGCATTGGATATATGAACAAATAATATACACAATGTGTTTTTCCAGTTTCATGTAAATAAGTGAATTTTGTACTATCTATTGTAATTTTGTATGTGCTTATACTATTTTATTTTATTATTATTATTAAATATAAATTTTTACCATATATTGTATAATTCATTGGCCACTCACCCTGTTTGAAAGTCCCCATTATAGAGGAGATAATTTGTTTTTCAATTCTTTATTTGGGAGGTAGGGCTTATATTGCAGCCATCACGCTAGGTCTTATTTTCCGGGAAACAGGGTAGTTGTCCTATGTTGTCCTATGGACAGATTATGCCATCTGAGCTGTGGATCTCTGCAGCTGCTGTGTATCTCTGCAGCTCCTCTAGCATTACCATGAACCTCTTGGCTGCTTCTCCAGTTAATGCTCTCTTTGCCCGGTGGGTTTAGGTGGATGGCCATGTCTTGGTAGGTTTGTAGTTGTGCTATACTCTTTCCATTTTTGGATGATGGATTGAACAGTGCACCGTGAGATGTTCAAAGCTTGGGATTTTTTTTATAACCTAATCCTGCTTCTCTACAACTTTATCCCTTACCTGTGTGGTGTGTTTCTTGGCTTTCATGATGCTGTTTTTTTTTCAAATAACATTTAATTTTATATTTTTTATTGCATTTTTGTGTAAATATGAGATCTGAGGTCTTTTTGACCCCAGATCTCACATTTAAGAGGTCCGGCCGTGTTTTTTTTTCTATTACAAGGGATGTTTACATTCCTTGTAATAGGAATAAAAGTGACCCAAATTTTTTTTTTTTAAAAGACAGTGTAAAAAAAAAAAAATAATTAAAGTACACCATCCCACTGAACTCGCACGCAGAAGCGAAAGCATACGTAAGTCATGTATGCATATGAAAACGGTGTTCAAATCACACATGTCAGGTATTGCCGTGATCGTTAGAGCGAGAGCAATAATTCTAGCTCTAGACCTCCTCTAGACCGCCATTCCATGAGCAGGTGCAATTTTGAAGCGTGACATGTTGGGTATCACTTTACTCGGCATAACATTATCTTTCACAATATAAAAAAAATTGGGCTAACTTTACTGTTGTCTTTAATAGGTCCTTAATAGGCTTAAATTCAAAAAAGTGAATTGAAACCAGCCTGATTTTTAGTTTGGTGTCTCACTTCTTATGTCCCACTAAGAAACAGCATATTGTTAGGTATTCTGTTCTGGGTTGTTAGATTGAGTGCTGGGGAATTTATTTTAATGTTAAGAAAGGCTTAGAGCCAGAGCAATCCATGGGACAAGCGTTCATTGTAAATGTATACTAGTCAATTAAAAAGGAGTGAACTTGTAGAATTGATCTCCAGAGGATATTACAGCAGCTACTTTTCTTGCAACCCCTTCCCCCTCTAAGCTCTAGGACATCCAAACATGTTTTCTAGTTGGTGGTACACATGTGCATTTGTTTTCGTCCAAATGCATTTTCGTCCAAATTTTGGGTATTTTCATTATCGTTTTAACAAACGATAATGAACACGCAGAATCCAAAAACCAAAATATCAGACATAAACAAATGCTTTATTTTTGTTTTTGTTGCCACAACAGTTCAATATAGATAGGAGATTCGACATGACACTGACAATAGCGATCTGTGTCCATTGAACCTGTGGTTGAATGTGCCTAACCTTAGCACTATTAGTTCAAGATTATTCTACATAGAAAGAAAAGATTTGACATATAGAGAAAAGATTTGGCATTACAGAGACAATAGCAAAATGGTTGAATGTGCCTAACCTAACTCTATTAGTCCAAGATTATTCGACATAGGGAGAAAATATTTGACATGAAGATTCGACTAAGTAGTCGCCGCAAGTTGACATTTATGGTCAAATGCTCCGCCCATAAGCTATAGAAGAATTCTAATGTTGGTTGACTAGTAATAATATTTAATAAATATAATTATTACTAGTGTCATACAACATTAGAATTCTACTATAGCTTGTAGGCGGAACATTCGACTGAAAATGTATGATTACGGCGTCGTACAGTTTAGCTGCTCCGTCAAATCTTCTTAGAACATTCGACAGACACCATAAGCCTTCAATGACAGATTCAACCTTAATTATTTCGGATTTTCGGACGAATGCATTTTTTAACGAAACAAAATAAATAAAACCACATTTCTGGAGTAACTAAATACATTTATTTTTCAGACAAGAATGAAATTCCGAAACAAAATATTTCAGTGTGCACATTTAAAGAACACAAGAGGGAAAGAGTTACAAGGAAGTGACATCACATTAAAAGTTAACTACCCAATCACATGTAAAACTATGATGAGGCTTTCAAGGCTTAGTTCACCTTTAGAATAATAATAAAAAATAATAATAATAATAAATGCACATACATTGTGCAAAAAGAAAAAAATGCATTTAATAATTGTTTGCATTGGAGCCTGTAAAGCATGGAAACTGTGATCTGTGGATGGCTGGGGTAATGCAGATTCTCTTATAGACTATTCCTTTAGTCCCAGGTTTTTCAGGCTGCCCGTTAAAGTCCGTTACGGGCAGCGATGCCCCTAAAAGAGATGGACGCGATGACCATTCAACTGCGCATGCGCCGTTCCGAAGCTGGCCGGGGTTGGTTAAGCTTGTAAGCGCTCGGCCATATTTTGAATAAACGATCAAGCAAGAGGGTGAGAGACCAAGGCTGTCAGCGGACTCCTGTCCTGCTGCTCCTGCAGTGCACTCATCATAGGCAGAGGAGCCGAGCAGCCTGGGGTAACGGTGAGGAGGAGGCGTCAGTGACAGGTGAGAGGAGCCCTCACTGTGTGTAATCCCCTCATTGTCCTGGAATGACTGCGACGTGGAACCGGAGGAACTACAAGTAGCAGTGTGCCTGGGTATAGAGCCCTGCCATAGAACACAGAGGCACGTTGTGTTGTGGTGCAGTGAGCAGGAGAGTGATTGAAACAGCGGGGGGACAGAGAGAGAGGAGGACATTACTGGGAACCGGGAGGCTGAAGCCATGCCATGCAGGGGACAGAGACTGGTGATGTGCTCTGTCCACCATCATATTACTTCTCCAGTCCACATCATCAGTGTGCCGTGTCCTCCTCCTGTGCCCTTTTCACCTCTCCACAGGTCAGGAGCGTTCGAGAAGGTGGCCGTCTGACTGATGCATTCAGACAATTATTTAGTCCGCAGCCCCAAGGTATGATCGGTTCCAGCAACCATCGCCAGCGTCTGATTTACATGGTGCAAGAATACCTAGGGTCAAGATCAGACTTGGACACCTTTCCCACCGAAAATCCTCTGGGTTACTGGGTCTTGAGGATGGATCATTGGCCAAAGCTTACACAGTATGCAATTGGGCTACTGGCCTGTCCTGCATCCAGCGTTCTTTCAGAACGCACATTCAGTGCTGCTGGAGGCTTTGTAGCCACTCACAGGGTGCACCTGTCCACCAACTCAGTTGATCGACTGACCTTCATAAAAATGAATCAGTTTTGGATCACCACCAGCTACCAGGCACCTGATGCTGATGTAACCGAATATTTTTTTTGAAATGTCAGATCCCTTCAAGACTGCCTATGCTGATGCTGAGTAACTATCCTGTTATGCTGAGTGACTATCCTCTTCCTCCTCAATGATCATGCTGATATCTTGTAAGAACATTTTTGGTTCTGGGCACTGACACCATTGGATAAGGCCCAATTTTTCAGCCCCTGTTTAACAGGGGCATATAATTACAATTTTTGATGCAATACTTTGCAGCAGGGCTCATTCCTGCACTCCAACTAGCATATCTGAGAGGGGTTGCAGTGTTGTGGCACCAGCACCAGTGCCTAAGGCCCAATTTTTCAGTTCCTGTTTAACAGGGGCGTGTAATTACAATTTTTGATGCAATACTTTGCAGCAGGGCTAATTTCTGTGCTTCAACTAGAGTATCTGTGTGGGGTTGCAGTGTTGTGGCACCAGCACCAGTGCCTAAGGCCCAATTTTTCAGGCCCTGTTTAACAGGGGCGTGTAATTACAATTTTTGATGCAATATTTGCAGCAGGGCTCATTCCTGCACTCCAACTAGAGTTTCTGTGAGGTGTTGTAGTGTTGCGGCACGAGTGCCTAAGGCCCAATTTTTCTGCCCCTGTTCAGCAGGGACATGTAATTACAATTCTTGATCTAATATTTCCCAGCAGGGCCCATTCCTACTCCCACCAAGAGTAACTGTGAGGGCTTACAGTGGTGTGGCAACAACACCACCACCACCAAAGGCCCAATTTTTCTACCACTGTTCATCAATGGCATGTAATTACAATTCTTGATATGATATTTCACAGCAGGGCGTTCCAGAGTAACTGTGAGGGCTTACAGTGTTGTGGCAACACCAACATCTTAGGCCCAAATTTCTGCAGAGCATATAGGGCAGGCCCCTACTTTCAAACATCCAACTTACAAACGACTCCTACTTGCAAACGGAAGGAGACAACAGGAAGTGAGATGAAATCTACCCCTAGGAAGGGTAACTCTCTCTTGTAAGAGCTGATATGGGAAAAACGTGTCTCCTCTCCACTGATACTTTATCACCAATCCTTGTTTCACTAAAAAACCCAAATTTTCAAAACACGTTTGTCATTAGAACAGAAAGTGAGGTGAAATCTTCTGAAGAGGTGCACAGACAGCAAAAAAAATGTTGCAGGGGTGATATTCATTCCCTATGTTTTCCAAAAAGCTTAAAAATTGATTTTTTTGTACCATTTCAAAATTACAAACAGATTCTACTTAACAACAAACCTGTCTTGTTTGCAACGCCTGTATACTGCTGTTCACAGTATATAGGGCCTGGGGTCCTTTCCTTTTTTAAACTTGGGTGCAGGGTTCCCCTTAATATCCATACAAGACCCAAAGGGCCTGGTAATGGACTGGGGGGTACCCATGCTGTTTGTCTCACTGATTTTCATCCATATTGCCGGGACCAGACATTACATTAAAGCTGCAAGCAGTTTTAAATTACTTTTATTCCTTTAAAAATTTTATTTTGTGCAGGGACTGTTCTAAGCACGGAAAACACGTGCCACTTTACAGGCATACTATAGACACCCCCCAGGTACAATATTTAAAGGAATATCTCAATTTTTTTTTCACTTTAAGCATCATTAAAATCACTGCTCCCGAAAAAACGTCTGTTCTTAAACTTTTTTTTTGCATTGATACATGTCCCCTGGGGCAGGACCCGGGTCCCCAAACCCTTTTTAAGACAATAACTTGCATATTAGCCTTTAAAATTAGCATTTTTTATTTCAAACGTTCGAGTCCCATAGACTTTAACAGGGTTCTAAAATTTTCGGTTTGCTCGCAGGTTCTGGTGCGAACTGAACTGGGGGGTGTTCGGCTCATACCTAGTAGTCATAAAAATGAAAAAGTCCTTGGGCTCAGATAACCTTGTGACTGAGTCACTACATAAAATGAGGCTCGATTCATCAAGCAGGTATACGTCTTTTCAAAATGTAAGTTATTTTCAGCTATGACAAATGTGGCTTGAACATTACAGTCATATGGCTGAAAAAAGACCTTTGTTTAGACATTAAAGCTTGACTGCTGAGGTGCAATGAGCCCAGGTACAATTAACTGTAACATAGATGTATAGACAAACCTTCCCCCTTACCCCCTCACCCCATTAAATAAACACACTTACAACCATTAGGTTGGAAAGGGCAAGGCCACAGCTTTATTGAATCCAACACATAACATGTGAACACTTTTTAACCAGTGGCAGTCGCAGTCACAGTTGTACTGTGAGCACACAATTCCAAAAGGGAGGGGCCTGTCCTTACCATAAGTGCTGGACAGGCCGCCTACTTACGATTTCCATCAAGGGCATAGCCCATTACAGCCATTTTATGCTGGCAAGGTCAAGAAACTTCAGCAGGCTGTGACATACCATAAAAAAAGCTCTCCCAACCATGTTTCCTGAAAGAGCCAGAATAACTTTTAAAAAGCTCAGGCCCAGCCCGTCCCCCCTAACAACCAATCCTTGGTGACCACTCAGCCGCCTTGTCTCGCACCTGGCCATGCCCCCATCAGTCAAGGCTCTCTTTCCCTAGGGGGCTCAAGAGGCCTTCTTTGTGAATTATCAATAAAAATGTAAAGATAAAGTTAAGCCATTGCCAGAAGCGACATGTAAAAAAGCAGTATATAAAAGATTTACAACTTTTATAAAAAAGTACAAAATTGACATAGTTCCTTATCACTGAATTAAGGTTTCCTGTCAGCTTCATCCCACAATACATAGCCATAAGACAGTTATAGAAAATAAGGATGACTGGATTTTAGTTAGAACATATATATTTTAATTAATTATGTATCTGAAGCCAGCCTGTATTATGCAGGAAACATCATATGAACACAATGTTTTCATTAACGTTCACCTTTAAAAATGTACAATGTCTCCAAAGTTCAGAGGTGTCCTATAGTCTACTATTAGCCTGCAGTGTCCAGATTTGTTCTCTGGATTCCTTCTGTCATCCACATCAACATAGCCACCATTTTTCAGTTTGGCCTAAACATATTCTGTCCTGTGTCTTTTACTTACTTTACTAGAGCAGAATTGAGAAGATGTAGCCTGGCTGAAGAATTTGGTCTGATGACTTTAGGAAAAGTCCATCACTATAATCTCTGTTGTAGGATGGACATTTCTTTAGAGCTGAATCCACCCAGAACTGAATTTCTCTTTTGGTCTTTTGTGGTTTAGATGTGACCTTTCATAAAATGAAAATGTCAGTTCTTTGTGGATTTAACTGGGCTTCTGACAATGAAAGGGGACCCATCAAATGGGAGGAACTACACATTCCAGTGCACATATATTGAATGTGTTGGGTTTTTAAAACAATATAAATTACTTTATTCTTTACGTCCTATTGTTATATTCTTTGTACCTTTTCTTACCAAAATTTTCTTCTCCAGGTGTCTCAGACAAAACAATGATGACTACAATCAAGCCATGAACATCTTTCAGAAGATGAAGGCTGAAGATAAAATCCCTAGGCATTTCTTCCTCAATAGGGGAAAGTTGGAGTTTATCCATGATAAGCTCCATGAAAAGTTCATTGAAGTCACTGGAATGTTTGAAGAATACGCCGACAAGTACAATTTTGTTAAATCCATTTCCGGGGAATGGTTTTCACACACCTTTTTGTTTTCCATTCTTTAACATCTAGGTCTGGCAAATTCTCATATGAGATTGTCAATCCCATTTAGCTTTAGCAATATGAACATGTGGAAACCAAGCAAATGGTTTACCCCGTTTTACTTATTTAAATGGGTCCATATGTTATTTATTTTTTGCTTTCATCAAAACAAAAAATGCTCTATTATGTCTTCTGCAACCTGTCCTAACCTCCATATTTCTTTACAGATGTCTTTGGGAAAACAACTGGGACTGGGCACAGTCTTTGAACGATTTCCGCTTCCTGAATTCAGAAGGCCAGATTCCACCACAATGTTTTTACTAACATGAGGGACAGACCATCTTCCCATCAAACAAAAACATGATGGTCTTTGAATTTGCCAGCATGACCAACATGCACCCTCAGTGGGCAGAAAAGTAAGTCTGGGTTTCCATTTCTATTTGTTTATCTGTTTTTTATGTAATTAAAGCTGGCCATACACTAGGAGATTTTCATCAGGAGTCAGCTGCTCCACCCTGCTGCCTGGTAATCTCTGATTGAAAATATTTTGACCAACGAGCACTGAATGCAGCTACTGTTTAGGTATTCTGAAGGCAATCCCCAGCGGCTGTCAGAATACACTAGGAGCAGCAGGATGGATGGGGAAAGCTATTACAATTTATTATTATTATGCCTCAGAATTACTCTAGTGATCTCCAAGTTTTCTTTTTATGTTGAAGGACTTTTGTTCATTTCAGGTGAGTTTTGCATTCACAAAGAAGTCTATAGGAATGCAAAAGCCGTAGGTCAAATGCAGGTAAGAAGGAGGTCAACTGCAGGTCATATACACCTGTCAATGAATTCTGAATCATTTCAGAAATATCTTTAATATTAAACTGATGTCATAAGCACAGGCCCTAAATCCATCTATACAAGCCCTTTGACAATAGTTTTAACCCTACTTTTTCCCGGTGGTACAAAACCTTTATTGTATTTGTCCATGGTGGAATTATGTCCTGCTCAGAGAAGAGTGTACTCCTTTACTGCTTCTCTGTATGAAGTCTAGGCTGTTTACGATAACATTGCCCCTTACCAATGAGATAATTGATTCACTGGATCTCTGACAAAATGAATGAATGAAATACTTGTATAGCGCACTAGGCGCTGTGGCGAGCTTTGATCATCTGCTAAAAGAGGAAGGTCTTGAGTTTTTTCCTAAAAGCCAGGTGATTTTCTTCCAGGCAGATGTTGATTGGTAGAGCATTCCATAACCGAGGCCCTTGGACAGCGAATCTCCGATCCCCCTTGGATTTATACCTGGCTTTGGGCATGAGAAGGAGGTTTTTGTTGGCTGATCGAAGACTGCGGTTTGGTGTGTAATGATTTATTTTCTCCATTAGGTATTGCGGAGCGCCTCTATGCACGCATTTGTGGATGAGGCAAAGGGTCTTGAACGTGATCCGATTTTTTATGGTTAGCCAATGTAAGCTCCTCAGCGAAGGAGAGATGGATTCCCTGTTTTTTTTCCTGTTATCAGCCTTGCCGCCGTGTTTTGGATCAGTTGTAATCGCGCAAGTTGATATTGTGGTAATCCTATGTAAAGCGAATTTGCGTAGTCCAGTCGTGAATTAATGATTGTTCCAACTACCACTGCTTTGTCATTCTTTGGGATAAAAGGGATGAGTCTGCGAAGCATGCGTAGCAGATGGTGAGATCCACCGACTACTGCTCCTATTTGCGCATCCATTGACATTTGTGCGTCTAAAATAACCCCGAGACTCTTCGCTTTGGTCTTTGGGGAGATAGTCTGCCCAAAGACGGTTGGTGGAGACCAGGAGGTTTTGGTTACGGGCTTATGATTTGGGTGTAGGATAAGAAGCTATCTTTGATTCGTTCAGTTGGAGGAGTTATTGGTCATCCAGTCCTCTATTGATTTGAGGCAGTTTTCAAGTTGTTGTTGGTGATCTTTTTTTCCATTGATCCGGAAATAGAGTTGCGTGTCGTCAGCGTAAGAGTGGAAGCAGAGATCTGAGCATCTGATGATTTAAAGGAGTGGGCGGATGTAAATGTTGAAGAGAACGGGTGACAAAGGAGAGCCTTGAGGGACTCTGCAGGTGACTACCCAAGTTTCGGAGAGGAATTTTCCTAGTTTCACTGTCTGTGACCGATTTCCTAGGAAGGACGCGAACCATTGGAGATCTATGTCTTGGACTCTGGCTACTTCGGTGAGGCGGACGAGTAGAGTATTGTGATCTACTGTATCAAACGCTGCACTTAGGTCTAGCAGTACGAGGAGACATGGCTCTCCGTCATCTACTGCTTCGAGGGCGTCGTCCCAAATCTTGAGGAGAGCTGTTTCTGTTCCATGACCCGGGCGGAAGCCTGATTGCAGCGAGTCCAGGAGTTTGTGAGTATCCAGGTGGAGTTGTAGCTGATGTACTACAGCTTTCTCCATGATCTTAGAAATGGTGTTGAGGCTTGTAATTGGCCTACGGTTGTTTGGATCCTGAGGGTCCAGGTTTGGTTTCTTGAGTAGAGGTTTGACGATGCCTTGTTTGAGGATGCTGGGAACAATCCCTTCGTGGAATGATCGGTTTATGAGGTGGGTTATGGTTGGAGCCACGATGTCGGAGCGTTCTTTCAGTAGTTTTGTGGGGATGATATCAATTGATGAGGAACTGTCACAAAGTTTATTAATGATGTTTTTTGCGGTGTCTACGGTAATTGGGGATAGTGAAAATTTTGGCGGTTGCGGTATGTTGGTGCAGACATCCTCTTTATGTATTTGCTGGCTGAGGTCGGATGTTTTCTTCTGACAGATTGTTTCCCTGATGGTTTTGACTTTATCGATGAAAAAATCCGACAGTTTGTGACAGTAATTCTGGGATTCACTTTCTGGGGGTTCTAGGCACACCGGATTCATTGATTGATTAACCAGTTTAAACAGTTCCCGTGGTTGGTTTGCGGCCGTTGAGATTGTATATGAGAAGTGGTCCTTTTTGGCTTTGAAGATTGCTTTCCGATAATTCTCTGTGAGACCTTTGTAGTTAAAGTGGTTTTCCTCGGTGGGATTTCTTCTCCATGTTCTTTCCGCTCTTCTGAGTTCTTGCTTTAGTACGGCGAGGGAGCTATTAAACCATCCAGAGTTTTTCTTCCTGATGAGAGTCCTGCGTTTTGGTGCTACTGAGTCTGCTGATTGCAGTAATGCCCTGTTCAGGGAGTTGAGTGTTTCCTCCGTAGAGTGGTTTAAGGTTATTGTAGTTATCTTGTTGGACAGAGTGGATTTGAAGGATTCGGAGTACAGTTTTTTTATGCGATCTGGTCCAGTGCGTTGTTGTTACAGGATTCCGTTTTTCGTTGGTGATGTTGGTAGCGATTTTGAATTTGATGTCGTGGTGATCCGTCCATGGCAATGTTATCTTCTAGTTGATTGATGCAGGCAGTCGCGATGGGGTCTTTGGGCTCATTTGCCCAAAGGTTGAAATCTCCGAGTGCCAGGAAATTTTTGAATTTTAGGGTGTGCATTGCGAAGGATTCTGTGAGGGGTGAAAGAAGATTGGACTTTGGTCCCGGTGGTCTGTAGCACAGTAGAATATGAGTGGTGTCATAGGGTGTTGGTTGAAGATGTAGCCTCAGGGTTTCCATAAAAGGCACTGGGTTCTGAGATGATGGTCTAGTGAGATCCAAGTGACCTTTAAAGATCACTGCTAGGCCTCCTCCTTTTTTCCCTATCCGGTGTTCGGTTAGGATCCTGTAGTTTTCCGGCACCAATTCAGTGAGGATGGTGTTGCAGTCAGAGGTTAACCAGCTTTCAGTGATGAAGAGGCAGTCTACATTGTTCTTGGTGATGAAGTCGTGTACTTCCAGTCTATGTTTGACTGCAGACCTGGCATTAATCAAGGCGCAATCTAATTGTAGTGGTTGAGTAGATGTCTTCCTGTGGTTGGGAGTTGCTTGTCGTCCGGTTTTTAATAGTTGTTCTCTTTGAAGTATTTTTTGTATGCAAGATGGCAATGTGGTGTTGATGTTCCTTAGTCTGTGCAGAACTTCAGCTGAGTATTTGAATTGGCACATGGTTTGTGGATGCTGTTGATGGTACTATGGGCCTAAGATGATGATCCTGATCAGGGTATTGATCCTGAGGAGGGGCTAGGTATCAGACTTGCCGTCGTGCTTGAGGCTATTAGCGCACAAGTTGATCAGGGGATGCCTATATGGATGCGGAAGGAGTTGTTGTATTCAGTTGCTGGTTATTCGGGCTACCTTTACTTGGGGTGAAGGTCTCCACTCAGAAAAGAAGTCTGGCTGTGATCTGGAGTAGTTGTCCTAGGATAGCGTGAAAAATGGAATGGAGGCCGGAGGTAGGGGTATGCTAACCTACCGTTGTTCCTGATTGTTCCTGGAGTTGACCCAGGAAGTCCGAGGAAAATTTTGTACTTACCATTGTTTCCACTATATATACATGCTGCTTGGAAATTAAATGTTGATGTTTGTGTATAAACCTTATCTATATACAGTGGTGTGAAAAAGTGTTTGCCCCTTCCTCATTTCCTGTTCCTTTGCATGTTTGTCACACTTAAGTGTTTCGGAACATCAAACCAATTTAAACAATAGTCAAGGACAACACAAGTAAACACAAAATGCAATTTGTAAATGAAGGTGTTTATTATTAAAGGTGAAAAAAAATCCAAACCATCATGGCCCTGTGTGAAAAAGTGATTGCCCCCCTTGTTAAAACATACTATAACTGTGGTTGTCCACACCTGAGTTCAATTTCTATAGCTACACCCAGGCCTGATTATTGCCACACCTGTTCACAATCAAGGCATCACTTAAATAGGAGCTGCTTGACACAGTAAGGTCCACCATAAGATCCTTAAAAGCTACACATCATGCCGAGACCCAAAGAAATTCAGGAACAATTGAGAAAGAAAGTAATTGAGATCTATCAGTCTGGAAAGGGTTATAAAGCCATTTCCAAAGCTTTGGGAATCCAGCGAACCACAGTGAGAGCCATTATCCACAAATGGCGAAGACATGGAACAGTGGTGAACCTTCCCAGGAGTGGCCGGCCGTCCAAAATTACCCCAAGAGCGCAGCGACGACTCATCCAAGAGGTCACAAAAGACCCCACAACAACGTCCAAGGAACTGCAGGCCTCACTTGCCTCAGTTAAGGTCAGCGTTCATGCCTCCACCATCAGGAAAAGACTGGGCAAAAATGGCCTGCATGGCAGAGTTCCAAGGAGAAAACCACTGCTGAGCAAAAAGAACATCAAAGCTCGTCTCAATTTCTCCACAACACATCTTGATGATCCCCAAGACTTTTGGGACAACATTCTGTGGACCGATGAGACAAAAGTGGAACTCTTTGGAAGGTGTGTGTCCAAGTATATCTGGCGTAGAAGGAACACTGCATTTCATAAAAAGAACATTATACCAACAGTAAAATATGGTGGTGGTAGTGTGATGGTCTGGGGCTGTTTTGCTGCTTCAGGACCTGGAAGACTTGCCGTGATAAAAGGAACTATGAATTCTGCTGTCTACCAAGAGATCCTGAAGGAGAATGTCCGACCATCTGTTCGTGTACTCAAGCTGAAACGAACTTGGGTTCTGCAGCAGGACAATGATCCTAAACACACCAGCAAGTCCACCACCGAATGGCTGAAGAAAAACAAAATGAAGACTTTGGAGTGGCCTAGCCAAAGTCCTGACCTGAATCCTATTGAGATGTTGTGGTATGACCTTAAAAAGGCCGTTCATGCTCGAAAACCCTCTAATGTAACTGAATTAGGACAATTCTGCAAAGATGAGTGGGCCAAAATTCCTCCAGGACGCTGTAAAAGCCTCATTGCCCGTTATCGCAAACGCTTGGTTGCAGTTGTTGCTGCTAAGGGTGGCCCAGCCAGTTATTAGGTTTAGGGGGCAATCACTTTTTCACACAGGGCCATGATGGTTTGGATTTTTTTTCACCTTTAATAATAAACACCTTCATTTACAAATTGCATTTTGTGTTTACTTGTGTTGTCCTTGACTATTGTTTAAATTGGTTTGATGTTCCAAAACACTTAAGTGTGACAAACATGCAAAGGAACAGGAAATGAGGAAGGGGGCAAACACTTTTTCACACCACTGTATCCTGTCATTCTATTGTCTATTACTAATCTCACCAACACTTTCTTTTTCAGGTGCCTTTCTGACATGAAGTGGAGTTGGCAGGACACAGAGGCCATCTTTAAAAAGATGAAGGTAAGTCTATTAGTATATAACTAGGGGGGGGGGGGTATTTAAAAAGTGCAACCATGGGGTTGTGAGGAATAAAAACTGGAGGACAGCTTGGTTGTTTGACTGGTCGAACACACATGACCAGCTCTCCTACAATCATAGAGCAGCTCAATGAGCTACCGCAGAGTACACACTGTGACCCCCACATTGTGAATTAGCTGTAAAATGTGGACCATGGTGTGCATAGCCCTATGGAGTATAATGGAGAGCAGATAGAGACATCTGCCCTCTGGTATAAATAGGCTCCTAAATTTACTTCTTTCCACAATAGTTTCTTCTACAGTTTTTTTAATTGTATTTCATTTTGATGTTTTGCAGATAGAAAACCAGATTCCAGAGGACTTCTTCTACAGAACTAATGGTGATTATGACTTGGACGGCCCAAATGCAGCTGCTGACTTTATTGAAAATTCTCAATCGGATCTGGACTTACGGAGGATTGGGCCAGAATGTAAGTTTCCATTATTGCTTCTCCTTCTATTCGGTTTCTTTTCTATGGGGTTCAGAATCACATCAGCTGTAAATGGATGGTGCAGCCTGTTCTGAACATCCTATAAAGTCTATTGCCAGTTTTAGTTGTCTGGTCATTATGTTGATATGTTTTACTTCTTTATCTTTCCGAATCTTGGAGGATGCCCAGTGTGGAATTACAATCAGGAAAGACGTGACTTTGCATATATGAAGGTAAGAGCATTCAACTTGAGCTAGATTAGATTTTTTCACAATATTTTATCACCCAGTAAGCCCTGGTTCACACTGATGCGATTTCATATGCATTCCAGAATGCATAGAATTGCATGACAAGTGAAATATCATGACTTTATATGGTGCCCGTTCAAGTATATGCACTCTGAATGCAATACATTTTTAAAAAGGGTCATGTGTGTGTGTGTGTGTGTGTGTGTGTGTGGTGCAATTTTCATCTCCATAGAGTGTAATGGAAACTGCATGGAAACCGCATAGGTGTTCAAAGGCTAAGCGATTCCAGTGAGATCTCTACCAGGCTATAGTGTCTTTCTGAGTTGATTTTCAGAGAAAGAGAGATAAAGAGAGAATTATAACTTTATCCAAATCGCAAATGAATCCGCATGAAGTCACATTGGACATTATCTTTGCAATCACACTAAGAAACTCAGGTAAATCGCACTGCATAAGTGTGAACCTAGGCTAAATGTTTGTTCACTCAAGCAGTGTGGCCCAACACAGTTTGATTGCAAGCACAAGGAAAATAACCTTGTTTCCCATTGTTTCAGATCACACTAATGCCCTCCATTGGCTTGCTCTGAAAAAAAAAATAGGACATAGTAATAGTATACATTACAAAAAAGAGAAAGGGGTAATAAAATGAAATAGGACACCTGCAAAAAATGCATTAGGCCCCTTTCGCACTGGGGCGGGGGCGTCGTCGCTATTTTTAGCAGCGCTTTACCGTCTTATTTGCGGAGGTATTCGGCCGCTAGCGAAGAGCTTTTAACCCCTGCTATCGGCCGAAAAAGGGTTAAAACCACCCGCAAAGCACTGCTGCAACGCTTTGCCAGTGGTATAGCCGTGCTACCCCATTGATTTCAATGGGCAGGATTGGTGGAGGAGTGGTATACACACCGCTCCAAAGATGCTGCTTTTTTTAGTGTCCTGCCAGCACACCGCTCCAGTGTGAAAGCCCTCAGGGCCTTTCAGGGTGCTTTGCAGGCAATATTTTTAGCACTGTAGCACCTGCAAAGCTCCCCAGTGTGAAAGGGGTCTTACAGTGCAACTTAAAAACACATGCCAGCATGCACGGTAACAAACATAACTTACACACTTTCTTTTTTATATTTTGCAGGCACAATAGGACATTCAAGAAGATGCCTTCATTCCTTAGACTCATAGGAGAATAAATGCCAAGACTTTTGATGGAAACCACCAAGCCTGTTACCCTGTTCTACAAAGAATCTTGATGGAAGCCGACAAACCATATTGTACCCTGTTCTACAGAGAAACTGTCAAGCTCTGCAATCCTAATATATAGATGTGTGTGGTGTGGTGTGTGTGTGTGTGTAGTGTGTTGATCCAGGGAAAATCCGATTGCCTCTCAGAGGATCAGGAAGGATTTTTTTCCCCTGCTGTAGAAAATTGGAGCATACTCTGCTGGGGTTTTTGCCTTACTCTGGATCAAAGGTTTATGGTTGAACTGAATGTGTGTGTTGGGTGTGGTGTGGTGCAGGCCCGGACTGGGACAAAAAATAGGCCCGGGCATTTTAGATTGAGCAGCCAATATTTCCAGGGACCGGGGGGGGGGGGGGGGGTTCGGTAGACATTAGCGGGGGTGGCTGGTGTTGGTCCTCCACACTGTAATCTGCAGGGACACTGTTATGTAAAGGGAACTGCACTAAAAAGGGGCACTGCAATTATTACAGTGCCCTTTTACGGGGCAGTCCACTTTATATTAACAGAAGAAAAAACAGCGCCAATCTAAGTGCAGTATTGTTGAATCAAAGACATTTAATTTGTGAAGTTATGCACTCACACTCTACCAGAAAGTTTCAGGCACATCATGTACAGTGGTGTGAAAAAGTGTTTGCCCCCTTCCTCATTTCCTGTTCCTTTGCATGTTTGTCACACTTAAGTGTTTCGGAACATCAAACCAATTTAAACAATAGTCAAGGACAACACAAGTAAACACAAAATGCAATTTGTAAATGAAGGTGTTTATTATTAAAGGTGAAAAAAAATCCAAACCATCATGGCCCTGTGTGAAAAAGTGATTGCCCCCTAAACCTAATAACTGGTTGGGCCACCCTTAGCAGCAACAACTGCAACCAAGCGTTTGCGATAACGTGCAATGAGGCTTTTACAGCGTCCTGGAGGAATTTTGGCCCACTCATCTTTGCAGAATTGTCCTAATTCAGTTACATTAGAGGGTTTTCGAGCATGAACGGCCTTTTTAAGGTCATACCACAACATCTCAATAGGATTCAGGTCAGGACTTTGGCTAGGCCACTCCAAAGTCTTCATTTTGTTTTTCTTCAGCCATTCGGTGGTGGACTTGCTGGTGTGTTTAGGATCATTGTCCTGCTGCAGAACCCAAGTTGGTTTCAGCTTGAGTACACGAACAGATGGTCGGACATTCTCCTTCAGGATCTCTTGGTAGACAGCAGAATTCATAGTTCCTTTTATCACGGCAAGTCTTCCAGGTCCTGAAGCAGCAAAACAGCCCCAGACCATCACACTACCACCACCATATTTTACTGTTGGTATAATGTTCTTTTTATGAAATGCAGTGTTCCTTCTACGCCAGATATACTTGGACACACACCTTCCAAAGAGTTCAACTTTTGTCTCATCGGTCCACAGAATGTTGTCCCAAAAGTCTTGGGGATCATCAAGATGTGTTGTGGAGAAATTGAGACTAGCTTTGATGTTCTTTTTGCTCAGCAGTGGTTTTCTCCTTGGAACTCTGCCATGCAGGCCATTTTTGCCCAGTCTTTTCCTGATGGTGGAGGCATGAACGCTGACCTTAACTGGGGCAAGTGAGGCCTGCAGTTCCTTGGACGTTGTTGTGGGGTCTTTTGTGACCTCTTGGATGAGTCGTCGCTGCGCTCTTGGGGTAATTTTGGGCGGCCGGCCACTCCTGGGAAGGTTCACCACTGTTCCATGTCTTTGCCATTTGTGGATAATGGCTCTCACTGTGGTTCTCTGGATTCCCAAAGCTTTGGAAATGGCTTTATAACCCTTTCCAGACTGATAGATCTCAATTACTTTCTTTCTCAATTGTTCCTGAATTTCTTTGGGTCTCGGCATGATGTGTAGCTTTTAAGGATCTTCTGGTGGACCTTACTGTGTCAAGCAGCTCCTATTTAAGTGATGCCTTGATTGTGAACAGGTGTGGCAATAATCAGGCCTGGGTGTGGCTAGAGAAATTGAACTCAGGTGTGGACAACCACAGTTATAGTATGTTTTAACAAGGGGGGCAATCACTTTTTCACACAGGGCCATGATGGTTTGGATTTTTTTTCACCTTTAATAATAAACACCTTCATTTACAAATTGCATTTTGTGTTTACTTGTGTTGTCCTTGACTATTGTTTAAATTGGTTTGATGTTCCGAAACACTTAAGTGTGACAAACATGCAAAGGAACAGGAAATGAGGAAGGGGGCAAACACTTTTTCACACCACTGTATCTAGAGGGCATCGCAGGGCTCTCGAGGAGAAGCGGTAACTCGTTCGGCTGTATCTCTCGTCCGGTGGCGCCGGTGGTTCCCAGCGTCGCACGGCTTGGTGTAACAGCGTCAGGGAGGTCCGTTCGTCCGTTCGTTGTTACGTTGAGGGGCGCACTGCGATGACGTTTCGTTGTGGTTTAAACCACAACGAAACCGCTTCTCCTCGAGAGCCCTGCGATGCCCTCTAGATACATGATGTGCCTGAAACTTTCTGGTAGAGTGTGAGTGCATAACTTCACAAATTAAATGTCTTTGATTCAACAATACTGCACTTAGATTGGCGCTGTTTTTTCTTCTGTTTATATGTCTTTTACAAGGTACCTTCTACCCTTGAACATGTTGCCTACCTGCCTGTGCTAAAGAAATCATCCCCTTTCTATGACTATTTTCCACAACCAGTAACTGTGGACTATAATTTGTGATCCTGCCAGCTATCCATTACTTCTGCTGCATTTACTGACATACACAGCAAGGATTGCAAAACTCTGTGATAAGCAGACTTGACATCCCTAAATCCGCCACACCAATTTACCAACTTCAGCGTTTTTTTTCCCCCATCCAGGACATATATAATCCAGCAGCGCAACGCACAAAAAAACAATTTTTTCTTACTCTGCACTTTATATTATAGTGTCCCAGTCCTATTGTGGCCATGCCAGTACTGTCTGTCTCCTATTGTGTCCATGGCCCAGTGACACTGACCTGCTCTCTGGCGCTGCGGGTACAGGGTGGCTCCCTCTGGCGCTGCGGGTACAGGGTGGCTCCCTCTGGCACTGCGGGTACAGGGTGGCTCCCTCTGGCGCTGCGGGTACAGGGTGGCTCTCTCTGGTGGTGCGGTGCAGCGTCGCTCTCTCTGGTGGTGCGGTGCAGCGTCGCTCTCTCTGGTGGTGCGGTGCAGCGTCGCTCTCTCTGCTGGTGCGGTGCAGCGTCGCTCTCTCTGGTGGTGCGGTGCAGCATCGCTCTCTCTGGGGGTGCGGTGCAGCGTCGCTCTCTCTGGTGGTGCGGTGCAGCGCCGCTCTCTCTGGTGGTGCGGTGCAGCGTCGCTCTCTCTGGTGGTGCGGTGCAGCGTCGCTCTCTCTGGTGGTGCGGTGCAGCGTCGGCCTCTCTCTCTCTGATTGTGCTGGGGCTATTAGTTCCCCCAGCACAGTCCTCTGTTTTATTTGCCATGTCTCCTGTAGTAGCTGCTACAAGCACTCCTCAGCTTGTTTCTGGGTTTTCTTTCACCCCAGCAGAGTGCATGCTGGGGACTGTAGTCTGCTCCCTGCTGAGACCAATGGTGCCATGTATCTTTGGGACTACATTTCCCATGATGCCCCTCTAGTTTCTTCTCATTGGCCCTCTGTGTTGGCCAATGGGGAGGGAAAATGGCCATACAGGAACGCCTTCTCTTCCCCTACTCCTGACGTGAGAAGGGGAGGGGGAGCGAGGGGGGGAATAGTGACAGCAGCCTGAAGCTTTCCCCACCGTGCGGACGTCCATGGCTGGAGGAGGAGAGCGGAACTGTGGCTGAGCTGTGTGTGAGAGAGACAAACAGTACAGCCCATGCAGCCGCCAGTTCTGCATGACACAGGCACGTGTTACCCACGATCAGGCCGCGGCCGCCGCTTACCTCCCATTGTGCAGCCCGATCATCAACAGGCCACGGGCGGCCCCGGCCCACCGGGCAAATGCCCGGTCTGCCCTATGGCCAGTCCGGGCCTGGTGTGGTGTGTTTGGTGTGTGTTATGTGTTGTGTGTTGTGCGTGTGTGGTATGTGTTGTGTGTGTGTGGTGCGTGTGGTGTATGTTATGTGTGGTGTGAGTTGTGTGAACTGGCAAAAGAGGTATTACTTTGACGCATTTGGCCAGCTTAAACATGTATTGCAATGCATGCAAACCAAAAATCCCTGTTGTATGTAAAGTTTGCAAGAAATGTATAGCAGTGTGCAGAGGATTGATGCACATGATGGGTTATGCATACAGTATGTGTAAAGATATGTAGATTTGAACAAAGACATATTTCTATTTCTGTTCTACAGAGAAGTTAGATTGATAGAAACCAACAAACTTATGTATCTTGTTCTACAGAGAATGTATATTATTCTAATAATTTTTTTTTTTTTCCCATTCATTAAAATTGAGTTATGAGAAAAAACTGGGGGTCCTGGTTATTTCACTTGTCAAACACACATGACCAGCTCTCCTCCAATCACAGAGCAAGTCTGTGAACTAACACACCGCTTTTCGCATGTAGCCGCACACCGATCGTTTACCTGTGGATGTTGGAGTTCGGCACAGCTGACTGCATCAAGGCAGGTAAACACGCAGTGTGTGGCTATATGCGAATAGTGAGGACCACTGTCAGTCAGTCATTAGTTTAGAGACTGACGGGCCGCTGCTATTCCCATTATCAGGTCATCATACGGGAAAGAATCTGCCATTAGAATCCACAGAATGCAGATAACCAGCCATGTGAAGGAGGCCTTAAACTCCTCAGATCTGTTATTAACCACTTAAGGTCCGCCCCATTGCAGTTTTTACTACATGGCGGTACCCGGATCATGTGTATACATAGCTGATCTGTCTCTTCTGGGTAGGGCATTCACATGCGCAGCACCGGTGGCTCGCTCCAGCTGTGATTACACAGCGGGAGCCCAGTGGCGGCTACCGCAGATGTGATATCCACCGATCGTTCGTTACAGAGGCAGAACGGGTGTCTACCTATGTAAACAAGGCAGATCACCATTCTGTCAGTAGGGAAAGCGTAGATCCGGTGTTCCTGCAAAGCATGAACATGTATCCATGCCTTCTCCTAGTCCCACACAGTGCACAAACACTGGCTGGGCACACATTAAACCCTTTTAGTGCCCCTGATGTTAACACCTTCCCAGCCAGTGTCATTAGTACAGTGACAGTGCATATTTTTTTAGCAATGATCACTGTACTAATGTCCCCAAAAAGTGTCAGAAAGTGTCCAAATTGTCTGTCCAACAATAAGTCGCTGATCGCTGCCATTACTAGTAAAAATGAAATAAACTAATTTAAATATCGCTATAACTTACACAAAACAATCAATATACACTTATTGGGATTTTTTTTTTTTAACAAAAATATGTAGCAGAATTCATCTTGGCCTAAATTTATGAAGAAGTTTGATCTCTTAAATTTATTTGTTAGATATGTTTTATAGCAGAAAGTAAAAAATATAGTATTTTATTTCAAAATTGTCGATATCTTTTTGATTATAGTGCCAAAATAAAAACCGCAGTGGTGATCAAATACCACCAAGAAAACTCTATTTGTGGGGAAAAAGGAATACATTTTATTTGGGTACAGCATCACACGTCCGTGCAATTGTCAGTTAGGCTGGGTTCACACTGCTGCGGGGGGAGATCCGGATGTGATTCGCACCGCAAATCACATCCGATCTCCGTAGCGCTGCGAGTTCAGCCATACAGATAGTATGGCTGAACTCGCAGCGGTCCCGCAGCAAACTCGCACGGGACCCTTTTTTTCGTCCGCAACAGAATCGGATCGCATGGGCGTTCACACCATGCGATCCGATTCTTGTGCGAGTCGGCAGATCGCACTGCGATATGCGATCGGATCTGGGGGTGTCATTAACATATCATTGACACTCCCAGCCGTTCGCATAGGGCAGTGTGAACTGCCGGCGGGAGTCGTGCGATGCGGGAAAACGCCGCGGATTCGCGGCGTTCCCGCATCGCAGCGGTGTGAACCCGGCCTTAAAGTATGCAAAAATCAGCCTGGTCATGAAAGGAGGTCAAGTGGTTAAGCTTTACATCATGTATAGGTTCTCTAACCCCTCACATTAGAGGTATTATATATAACAGAATGCCATTGCGCTTGTAGGCAGGGCCAAGGCTCAGGGTACCCAATCAGGGACAGACTACACACACAATTCTTGACGTTATAATTTGTTTTGTATATTGCACACTGGTTAATGGTAATGAATAAAGACAGTTATTTGTAGGCATTGATATGGGGCAATGTAGACCTCAGTAGAAAAGTCTGTTTTTGTTTTTGCCTGGAGTCTCCCTTTAACAAGACTTTAGAGTTGTTGTAAAGGCTTTCTATGCATTAAGGTAAAAAACCTTCTGTGCAGAGGATCCCCCAGCCCCCCTAAACTTACCTGAGCCCATTTTTGATCCAGCAATGTTTACAAGAGCAGCGGCTTTCTCCCTTCTCACTGGGCATATTGATAGCAGTGGGAGCCATTGGCTCCTGCTGCTGTCAATCAAATTCTGTGATGGGGGAGCATGGGGAGGGGAGGGTCAATAGATACAGACAGGGTGACTGGGGAGTGAGCCCACATGAGTGCCCCCATAAAAATCAGCTTTCTGTAGGGGCACTCGCTGAAGAGGTAGAGCAAGGAGCGCCGCGTGGGACCTGAAAAGATGAGGATCGGGGCTACTTGCACAGAGCAGGTAACATGTTTATTATTTGAATACAAAAAAATAAAAAAATTAAGTTTTAATAACATTTTAACACTTGCTGATTGTTCATTCACACATTTCCTTTCCCCCTACTATGCCCCCCCCCCCCCCCCCCGGGTTTTATAACATAAAAGCTCAATATCATCAGTAAACTATCTACGGTATATATTCACCTGGACTTCACCCACCACCTCCTGCTTATCAGCCTTTGTTACAGACTTCACATCACTGCTGATGATCTTGGCAGGGGTTTAAGTTAATTCATGGGCAGATGCATTACTGTTTTCTTTGATCCCAGTGTCCAAATGAAATAGGAGAAGTCCTCTCACTTAGTTCTTTCTCTTCTTCTCTTTTTTTTATTGCAAAGAACAAATGAAATCTGAGGAGGCCCTTCATAATACTTGAGGGGAGGATATTCTCTCAAAATAAGCAAAAAAGTTGAAATGAACTCCCGTGGAGCCTCGTCTAAGCTTTTTAACTTACTGGCTGAACAAATCTATTTCAGATTACTGGGCATGAAATGGCAAGACCTGTTAGAGATCAATTATATATGAATTATGCCACGTACACACGATAGTAAATTCTCCAGAAAAACTCTGATGAGAGCTTTTTGTCTGAAAATGCGACCGTGTGTATGCTCCATTGGTCTTTTGCTGGCGGAATTCCAGCCAGCAAAAGATTGAGAGCATGTTCTCTATATTTCGGTCGGAAAAAGTTTTCTGATCATCTGTGCAAATTCCGACGTGCAAAATTCCTACACATGCTCGGAAACAATTAGACGCATGCTCGGAAACTTTGAACTTCCTTTTCTTGGCTTGTTGTAGTGTTGTACACACCTGCGTTCTTGATGGTCGAAAGTTCAGAGGACTTTTGTCGTGTGTATGCAAGACAAGCTTGAGCCTAATTCCGTCGGAAAAACCATCCAAGTTTTTTCCAATGGAAAATCCGCTTGTGTGTATGGGGCATTAGAGTCTTATTGAGAATGCAACAGGAATTATCTATAAAATTGTATTGAACATCTAGTATACAATTAATCATTCTGTTTGTACTTTTCATGACACATATCTCTTATATTCTGTACTGACCAGGCAAAGTATCATGCAGTATGCGGGCACAACAACTACTCTGACATCCAGGTCTAGACTAGTAGGCAATAACAGAGCCAGAAACAGGGGAGATGTTGCTGCCAGTGGCAACTGGTGGGTTCTTCTTTTGGGGGGGGTGGCAAACAAACAACCCCCCTGCGGCGTAGCACTGACATCAACCACCCCCCATGGGCAGTCTGGCACTTATCCGCTCGTTTGGTGTCCTCTCCTACTCTCCTAGAGTGTGGGCAGTGGCGGCTCTGTTGCCCGCCCCTCAAGCTTCTGTCTTGTGTCAAGCTTGTGTCTCCTCCTCTACCAAAGCGCTAGGCATTGAATAGGATTGAGTGACACTTTGGCCAATTGGGAGACGGGTTTCACAACTTGCCTTCTGATTGGCGGGGAAAAACTTTAGTGTGAAAATAGTGAAAATTAATTCGCTATCATCACACAACAGGAAATACACTGCAATCTGGGGCCATCCTTTTTTAAAGCATATTAGAGCCTCTGGCTATAATTATGTACTTAAAAAAAACAGCCAAAATAGTTAAAACATTCCTTAAACAGTCACCAGAACCATTGTCTCCATTCGATGACTTCCCCTCTCATTACCACATTAAAATGCAGAAATTCCATTTCCATGATGGAAACAAAAAATACTTGTGTGCAAAGTGAACATAGGTAATCCAGCAAAGTGTTCCAAGGTCAGCCACCATGCCCCAGTGAAATGAGCACTCACCAGAAATGATGGCTGCCATTACAGCAGCATGCATGCCTTAGATATGTGTCTATTATCCAGTGAAGAGTAAATCCACTAAGACCGTCCAGCAACACTTCTCATCAGGGTATGACTATGGTAAATAAAGCTCACCAAGAGCCAGACATTACCCTCACAGTTTAGTATTTTCAGTATGGATGCATGCATACATAAAAACCCAAAAATTGCATAAAAATCCTTATATTGGAAGCCGCTACCGACCTGGAATCGAGCAGTGGCGTGACGTCAGCACTAGTGTCCACCATACTTGGTCCGCCATTTTGGCAATTTTAAGTTGTTAGATTTTGTTGCCTTTCAATTACTCCTGGTTCGATAACCAATTCTTCCTACATACTAAATGTGTAGTGCTGGGTGCTAAATTTGCGCCAAGCCAATTTATTTGTGTCTCTATGGGAACAAGAGGTAATTTATGGTCATTTATGGTAAATAATAACCCGCCCTGTGTTTTTACAAGAGCTACATAGATGATATAATTTTCATCTGGAGACTAAGTGTACAGTCGTTGCAGGATTTCATACATTTTTTAAATGACAATCATAAGAACATTGAATTGACTTACACTTACAGGAACTACACTTTCTTGTTTTAACATTGATGGTTGAGGAAGGGAATATAGTTACTAAGTCATACTTTAAGAGTACGGATAGAAACAGCTATATCCCTCTCTCTAGTTGCCATAACTTGGTTTGGCTTAAAAATATCCCGAAGCGACAATTGGCCAACGCGTTTCATCCAAAAGGATGTTATCAAGGGGTCCTCTAGTGTCAAAGTCCACTATCTTCATGTAGCATCTCAAAAGTACTCCATTACATGGTAATCAGTTGAACTAAATTAAAATTTTGAAGTACTCGGTCCTCCATTTTACATTTTTTCCCCCTTTCTACTTTTTACATAAACCCTATGTGTTAGGAATTTAATGTTGTCTAATCATCTGTATTATGCCTGTATCCAACTAGGTAACTGTTTTGAACTTCATATATTACTAGCCCGAGCCCTGTTTCCTATCTGAGAGTCCTTCATTGGCCATACTTGCTCTGTCACTCTTTATTCCTGGGTGGACATGTGACAAGGCCCCCCCCTCGAAAGACCGCCCCACACTTGTATCATTCACGTTTTGGGCAACCACGCCCATTTGACATATACGATGGGAGCTTGCATTTGAGCATGGTTTCACGCACGTGCAGTGCGGGGAGCCAGACCTGGTGATGTCACAAGTCGCTCATAAGCAGACCTTTGTCCGCCAGTGAGCATCGCGGATCCTCTGTGTCTCCAAGGGGGGTTGCCCAGTTGAACCATCTACTAAGGTTACTACTTATTCACTAGCCTTGGCTGTCCACTGTCATTAGACACTGTACAGCGTGATGTCACTTACTGATAGAATCTTTGTTTGCTCTATGCCCCCAGATCTGACCAGTTGGACCAGTATCTGTCTGGACATGTAGAGCAGGGATTGCAAACTTTTCTTTATCCATTCTTTTCTCCGTATGATCATCGAAACAAGCCTGTGATAATATACCCCTGCTCTACACTCCTACAGTTTATCCTTCCTTGTCCCATGGGAGAGTTGCCTTAAACTTCCCCCCGGAATACTAGTAATTTGAGCACACTCTGTAGTGTGGTACACCAGGTAGGCTTTTTTCATCTATAAACTTAGATTTGTCATACCTCTCCAGGGAACGCCCGAACCTTGAGGGCCTGTCATGGACAGACCTTAGGTGGCGTTGTTTCGTCCCCAGTTATCCAGAAGGATAAGCCCCTGGTTTTGGTCACCCTTTCTTGGGCTGAGTCATACATCGAGATACAGGCTCTAATCGACTCTGTTGCTGCAGGCCTGTTCATTGATGCTGCCTTTGTATCGCAGCACTCGATTCCACCACAGCTGAGATAATCCAATTCCAAGTTATTTCCTCACCCAGGTTTTGGCTGGTTATTGGTTATCCTTGGTTACAGAGGCACAACCCCTCTTTTGATTGGCTCCATGCTGAGGTTCTCTCCTGGTCAGCAGAATACAGTGAGACATGCTTCCTGAAAGTATCCAAGGTCCTGTGCACCTCTTCCCTCTCCTCCCTTCCGGAAGAGTACTGCGATTTTAGCGATGTCTTTGACAAAGTTCAAGCCGGTAGTTTGGCTCCACACAGCTCTTATGATTGACCTTCAACCTGATGCCATACCTCCCCGTGGCCAGGTTTACCCTTTGTAGGTCTTGGAGGATAAGGCCATGGAGGAGTATGTTGCTGACGCACTTTCTCAAGGTTTCATCCACAAATCCCAATCTCCTGCTAGTGCTGGTTTCTTCTTTGTGAAGAAGAAGAAGAGTGGTGAACTGAGACCTTGTATTGATTATAGGGGTCTCAATCGTTTCACGATTAAGAATGCCTTCCTGATTCCATTGATTACAGAGTTGTTTGACCATCTCAAGGGAGAAATGGTTTTCACGAAGCTGGATTTGAGAGGGGCATACAATCTCATGCGGATTAAGGAGGATGACGAGTGGAAAACTGCATTTAATACCAGAACAGGCCATTATGATTACCTGGTAATGCCTTTTGGCCTTTGTAACGCCTCGGTAGTTTTCCAGGAATTTAATAATGATGTCCTCCGAGATTTGTTGCAGTTATGTGTGGTGGTTTATCTCAATGATATCCTCATATTTTCCAAGTCTCTGGAGAGCCACCACACAGATGTCTGTCGTGTGCTTCAGAAATTAAGAGAGAACAATCTCTATTGTAAACTGGAGAAGTGCGAATTCCATCGTGAACAGGTTATATTCCTGGGCTATGCCATTTCCACTGCTGGTTTTTCAATGGACCCAGAGATAGATATACCGAACACTGGATAGGGAAAAAAGGAGGAGGCCTAGCAGTGATCTTTAAAGGTCACCTGGATCTCACTAAACCATCATCTCAGAACCCAGTGCCTTTTATGGAAACCCTGACGCTACATCTTCAACCAACACCCCATGACACCACTCATATTCTACTGTGCTACAGACCACCGGGACCAAAGTCCAATCTTCTTTCACCCCTCACGGAATCCTTGCAATTCACACCCTAAAATTCAAAAATTTCCTGGCACTCAGAGATTTCAACCTTTGGGCAAATGAGCCTAAAGACCCCATTGCGACTGCCTGCATCAATCAACTAGAAGAACTGGGTCTCCAGCAACTGATAAAGTGTCAGGAAGATCCTTCTCACCGGCATCCCAGCGGCGTAAGACGCAGAAGATCTTCTGTGCGGTAAGAAGAGCGTTATCAGGGTCGGCGGTGCGCGCGTGCACGCGGGAGCGCGCGCAGCCGTTTGACGCAATTGGCGCCAATACCGCTATTTAAAGTGGATCCTTGCTTTACTGCCTCGCTGCCCGATCAACAGCGTTCCTGTGTACTCTGGTATCCTGTATCTGAACCTGATGTCACGTACCTTCTAGTAGCGAGCCCGGATTGCGGAGAGAGGCCTCCTTTACGACTCCCACTACCGGTTTCCTGGTAATGTAACAGGGAACACCGGAGTAAGGAGGGGTACAGGTGCCTGGCAGGATCAACAGGTGGGTAGGATGGGTAGGCGAGGTTCAGTGGAGCAGGTAATCACAGTGAAGGGATCAGCAGGTAGTTTTACAGGTGCCTGGCAGGATCAACTGATGGGTAGGATGGGTAGGCGAGGTTCAGTGGAGCAGGTAATCACAGTGAAGGGATCAGCAGGTAGTTTATAGCAGATACACAGTTCAAAGGAGCAGGTAACTTGGCAATAAGCAGTGCAGGAAAGCAGGCCACTTGTAGCAGGTGAACAGTGTAATATACACAGGTGCTTGCAGCTAGTGATGGACGAACTTCCGACGGGACGTTTCGCGAACGCGAAACGCGAACGGGCACAAACGTTCGCGAAAACGACCGTTCGCCGCGGGCTCCATTGACTTCAATGGGAGGCGAATTTCGCAAACCTTTAGGTCGAATTTGCGGCCACGGGGTAATTATTAGGGGGTAGCACGTAGTCCCACCACCTGGACAATAGCATAATACATGTATGAGGTGAATTTGGGATCGATAACTACAAGCATTTTTTTTTTATTTGGGAAATTGTTCTGACAATTCAGGACTATGGAGCTAATGAAGGCAATGGAGGAGAGGGAAGGTCAGGGACCAGGGTAGGCAAACAAGAGGGTGCAGGAGATACAGAGCACTGACAGCAGCACCGTAATACAGAGCACTGACATCAGCACCGTGACATACAGCGCTGACAGCAGCTCCGTGACATACAGCGCTGACAGCAGCTCCGTGACATACAGCGCTGACAGCAGCTCCGTGACATACAGCGCTGACAGCAGCTCCGTGACATACAGCGCTGACAGCAGCTCCGTGACATACAGCGCTGACAGCAGCACCGTGACATACAGCGCTGACAGCAGCTCCGTGACATACAGCGCTGACAGCAGCTCCGTGACATACAGCGCTGACAGCAGCTGCGTGACATACAGCACTGACAGCAGCTCCGTGACATACAGCGCTGACAGCAGCTCCGTGACATACAGCGCTGACAGCAGCACCGTGACATACAGCGCTGACAGCAGCTCCGTGACATACAGCGCTGACAGCAGCTCCGTGACATACAGCGCTGACAGCAGCTCCGTGACATACAGCGCTGACAGCAGCTCCGTGACATACAGCACTGACAGCAGCTCCGTGACATACAGCGCTGACAGCAGCTCCGTGACATACAGCGCTGACAGCAGCACCGTGACATACAGCGCTGACAGCAGCTCCGTGACATACAGCGCTGACAGCAGCTCCGTGACATACAGCGCTGACAGCAGCTCCGTGACATACAGCGCTGACAGCAGCTCCGTGACATACAGCGCTGACAGCAGCTCCGTGACATACAGCGCTGACAGCAGCTCCGTGACATACAGCGCTGACAGCAGCTCCGTGACATACAGCGCTGACAGCAGCTCCGTGACATACAGCGCTGACAGCAGCACCGTAAGCAGCCCCAGGAGGAAGTCAGCACAGCACAGGGATGGTGTGATCCCCTCATAATAAGAACCCCCAGGAGGAAGTCAGCACAGCACAGGGATGGTGGGAGCCCCTCATAATAAGAACCCCCAGGAGGAAGTCAGCACAGCACAGGGATGGTGGGAGCCCCTCATAATAAGAACACCCAGGAGGAAGTCAGCACAGCACAGGGATGGTGGGAACCCCTCATAATAAGCAGCCCCAGTAGAAATATGACACCGCTCAACCTCTTCAAAGAGGAGGGTAGGGGCATATAGTACGGTGTGCTTTTTTGGGTCAGGGAAGTGAGCCAAATGAATTAAGAAGGTCTGTGTGCTTGATTCCAAAAATTGTTTATAGACATATACATGGTCTACTGATCACATGTGTTGAATTCCTCCGAGATCCATGCCTCATTCATTTTTAGAAATGTGAGGTAGTTAACACTGTCGTGAGCTAGGCGAGTACGCTTATCGGTCACAATCCCCCCTGCTGCGCTGAACGTCCTTTCGGACAGGACACTGGATGAGGGGCAAGCCAACAGTTCGATTGCAAATTGGGCAAGCTCTGGCCAGAGGTCAAGCCTGCCCACCCAGTAGTCTAGGGGTTCATCACTCCTCAGAGCGTCCACATCGGCCGTTAACCCAATGTAGTCGGACACCTGACGGTCTAGGCGTTCCCTGATGCTGGATCCGGATGACACCTGTCGATGGGTCGGCTGAAAGAATGACCTCATATCCGAAGTCACCAACACATCTTCAAACCGGCCTCTTCTTGCAGGCGCTGTTGGATTGGTACCCGCAAATCCTTCTCTGGGAGTGGGAATTGCTCCTCTGCCAGCGCACGCAAAAGCAGAATGCAGCATTTCTCGAAGCAAGGCCTGGAAGTGCTGCATTCTGACAGCCCTCTGCGACGGCGGTAACATTTCCGCCATTTTGTGTTTGTACCGGGGATCTAAGTACGTTGCCACCCAGTACTGGTCCTTGACCCTCATGCTTTTTATACGGGGGTCCCTATTAAAACACTGGAGCATGAAGGCCCCCATTTGCACTCAAGCGGAAGGTATGTGGTGGTGGTGGTGTTGTTGGTGGTAGTGTCTTTGGGGGTGCACATAGCAGAGAGTGAAGAAGAGGGTGCAGATCGAGAGGATGAGGAGGGTGCAGAAGAATAAGGCTGAGTGAGCCACTCAACCAAGTCTGGTGCGTCCTTTAAAGTAATTGAACGCACCTTCTGCAACTTCCCACTTTGGCTCAAGGCTGTTGCTCCTGCCCTACCCCTACCACCCCTGCGGAAGGGCCTGCCTCTTCCTCTGCCTGTCATTTTTTAAATCACCCTGTGACAAAACTCTTAGTCCCTATACCGCTGAAGGACTGCTGCAGTATAGGGCAGCGGTCAGCAGTAGTGCACGTCAACCCTATGTATTGTGGACCGATAGCGGTCCTTACAGAACAGCAGACTGTAACGCACTCAGGCCTATGTACCGTAGCACCCTATACCAAGTTACCAGTCCTTATAAGAACTTTTGTGGACCAAGCAGGTTGTGTGTTAGTGATTAGCAGACTGTACGTCAGTCCCTATACCAATGAAGGACTGCTGCAGTATAGGGCAGCGGTCAGCAGTAGTGCACGGCAACCCTATGTATTGTGGACCGATAGCGGTCCTTACAGAACAGCAGACTGTAACGCACTCAGGCCTATGTACCGTAGCACCCTATACCAAGTTACCAGTCCTTATAAGAACTTTTGTGGACCAAGCAGGTTGTGTGTTAGTGTTTAGCAGACTGTGCGTCAGTCCCTATACCGCTGAAGGACTGCTGCAGTATAGGGCAGCGGTCAGCAGTAGTGCACGGCAACCCTATGTATTGTGGACCGATAGCGGTCCTTACAGAACAGCAGACTGTACTGCACTCAGGCCTATGTACCGTAGCACCCTATACCAAGTTACCAGTCCTTATAAGAACTTTTGTGGACCAAGCAGGTTGTGTGTTAGTGTTTAGCAGACTGTGCGTCAGTCCCTATACCGCTGAAGGACTGCTGCAGTATAGGGCAGCGGTCAGCAGTAGTGCACGGCAACCCTATGTATTGTGGACCGATAGCGGTCCTTACAGAACAGCAGACTGTACTGCACTCAGGCCTATGTACCGTAGCACCCTATACCAAGTTACCAGTCCTTATAAGAACTTTTGTGGACCAAGCAGGTTGTGTGTTAGTGTTTAGCAGACTGTGCGTCAGTCCCTATACCGCTGAAGGACTGCTGCAGTATAGGGCAGCGGTCAGCAGTAGTGCACGGCAACCCTATGTATTGTGGACCGATAGCGGTCCTTACAGAACAGCAGACTGTAACGCACTCAGGCCTATGTACCGTAGCACCCTATACCAAGTTACCAGTCCTTATAAGAACTTTTGTGGACCAAGCAGGTTGTGTGTTAGTGATTAGCAGACTGTACGTCAGTCCCTATACCAATGAAGGACTGCTGCAGTATAGGGCAGCGGTCAGCAGTAGTGCACGGCAACCCTATGTATTGTGGACCGATAGCGGTCCTTACAGAACAGCAGACTGTAACGCACTCAGGCCTATGTACCGTAGCACCCTATACCAAGTTACCAGTCCTTATAAGAACTTTTGTGGACCAAGCAGGTTGTGTGTTAGTGATTAGCAGACTGTACGTCAGTCCCTATACCAATGAAGGACTGCTGCAGTATAGGGCAGCGGTCAGCAGTAGTGCACGGCAACCCTATGTATTGTGGACCGATAGCGGTCCTTACAGAACAGCAGACTGTACTGCACTCAGGCCTATGTACCGTAGCACCCTATACCAAGTTACCAGTCCTTATAAGAACTTTTGTGGACCAAGCAGGTTGTGTGTTAGTGTTTAGCAGACTGTGCGTCAGTCCCTATACCGCTGAAGGACTGCTGCAGTATAGGGCAGCGGTCAGCAGTAGTGCACGGCAACCCTATGTATTGTGGACCGATAGCGGTCCTTACAGAACAGCAGACTGTAACGCACTCAGGCCTATGTACCGTAGCACCCTATACCAAGTTACCAGTCCTTATAAGAACTTTTGTGGACCAAGCAGGTTGTGTGTTAGTGATTAGCAGACTGTACGTCAGTCCCTATACCAATGAAGGACTGCTGCAGTATAGGGCAGCGGTCAGCAGTAGTGCACGGCAACCCTATGTATTGTGGACCGATAGCGGTCCTTACAGAACAGCAGACTGTACTGCACTCAGGCCTATGTACCGTAGCACCCTATACCAAGTTACCAGTCCTTATAAGAACTTTTGTGGACCAAGCAGGTTGTGTGTTAGTGTTTAGCAGACTGTGCGTCAGTCCCTATACCGCTGAAGGACTGCTGCAGTATAGGGCAGCGGTCAGCAGTAGTGCACGGCAACCCTATGTATTGTGGACCGATAGCGGTCCTTACAGAACAGCAGACTGTAACGCACTCAGGCCTATGTACCGTAGCACCCTATACCAAGTTACCAGTCCTTATAAGAACTTTTGTGGACCAAGCAGGTTGTGTGTTAGTGATTAGCAGACTGTACGTCAGTCCCTATACCAATGAAGGACTGCTGCAGTATAGGGCAGCGGTCAGCAGTAGTGCACGGCAACCCTATGTATTGTGGACCGATAGCGGTCCTTACAGAACAGCAGACTGTAACGCACTCAGGCCTATGTACCGTAGCACCCTATACCAAGTTACCAGTCCTTATAAGAACTTTTGTGGACCAAGCAGGTTGTGTGTTAGTGATTAGCAGACTGTACGTCAGTCCCTATACCAATGAAGGACTGCTGCAGTATAGGGCAGCGGTCAGCAGTAGTGCACGGCAACCCTATGTATTGTGGACCGATAGCGGTCCTTACAGAACAGCAGACTGTACTGCACTCAGGCCTATGTACCGTAGCACCCTATACCAAGTTACCAGTCCTTATAAGAACTTTTGTGGACCAAGCAGGTTGTGTGTTAGTGTTTAGCAGACTGTGCGTCAGTCCCTATACCGCTGAAGGACTGCTGCAGTATAGGGCAGCGGTCAGCAGTAGTGCACGGCAACCCTATGTATTGTGGACCGATAGCGGTCCTTACAGAACAGCAGACTGTAACGCACTCAGGCCTATGTACCGTAGCACCCTATACCAAGTTACCAGTCCTTATAAGAACTTTTGTGGACCAAGCAGGTTGTGTGTTAGTGATTAGCAGACTGTACGTCAGTCCCTATACCAATGAAGGACTGCTGCAGTATAGGGCAGCGGTCAGCAGTAGTGCACGGCAACCCTATGTATTGTGGACCGATAGCGGTCCTTACAGAACAGCAGACTGTAACGCACTCAGGCCTATGTACCGTAGCACCCTATACCAAGTTACCAGTCCTTATAAGAACTTTTGTGGACCAAGCAGGTTGTGTGTTAGTGTTTAGCAGACTGTGCGTCAGTCCCTATACCGCTGAAGGACTGCTGCAGTATAGGGCAGCGGTCAGCAGTAGTGCACGGCAACCCTATGTATTGTGGACCGATAGCGGTCCTTACAGAACAGCAGACTGTACTGCACTCAGGCCTATGTACCGTAGCACCCTATACCAAGTTACCAGTCCTTATAAGAACTTTTGTGGACCAAGCAGGTTGTGTGTTAGTGTTTAGCAGACTGTGCGTCAGTCCCTATACCGCTGAAGGACTGCTGCAGTATAGGGCAGCGGTCAGCAGTAGTGCACGGCAACCCTATGTATTGTGGACCGATAGCGGTCCTTACAGAACAGCAGACTGTACTGCACTCAGGCCTATGTACCGTAGCACCCTATACCAAGTTACCAGTCCTTATAAGAACTTTTGTGGACCAAGCAGGTTGTGTGTTAGTGTTTAGCAGACTGTGCGTCAGTCCCTATACCGCTGAAGGACTGCTGCAGTATAGGGCAGCGGTCAGCAGTAGTGCACGGCAACCCTATGTATTGTGGACCGATAGCGGTCCTTACAGAACAGCAGACTGTAACGCACTCAGGCCTATGTACCGTAGCACCCTATACCAAGTTACCAGTCCTTATAAGAACTTTTGTGGACCAAGCAGGTTGTGTGTTAGTGATTAGCAGACTGTACGTCAGTCCCTATACCAATGAAGGACTGCTGCAGTATAGGGCAGCGGTCAGCAGTAGTGCACGGCAACCCTATGTATTGTGGACCGATAGCGGTCCTTACAGAACAGCAGACTGTAACGCACTCAGGCCTATGTACCGTAGCACCCTATACCAAGTTACCAGTCCTTATAAGAACTTTTGTGGACCAAGCAGGTTGTGTGTTAGTGATTAGCAGACTGTACGTCAGTCCCTATACCAATGAAGGACTGCTGCAGTATAGGGCAGCGGTCAGCAGTAGTGCACGGCAACCCTATGTATTGTGGACCGATAGCGGTCCTTACAGAACAGCAGACTGTACTGCACTCAGGCCTATGTACCGTAGCACCCTATACCAAGTTACCAGTCCTTATAAGAACTTTTGTGGACCAAGCAGGTTGTGTGTTAGTGTTTAGCAGACTGTGCGTCAGTCCCTATACCGCTGAAGGACTGCTGCAGTATAGGGCAGCGGTCAGCAGTAGTGCACGGCAACCCTATGTATTGTGGACCGATAGCGGTCCTTACAGAACAGCAGACTGTAACGCACTCAGGCCTATGTACCGTAGCACCCTATACCAAGTTACCAGTCCTTATAAGAACTTTTGTGGACCAAGCAGGTTGTGTGTTAGTGATTAGCAGACTGTACGTCAGTCCCTATACCAATGAAGGACTGCTGCAGTATAGGGCAGCGGTCAGCAGTAGTGCACGGCAACCCTATGTATTGTGGACCGATAGCGGTCCTTACAGAACAGCAGACTGTACTGCACTCAGGCCTATGTACCGTAGCACCCTATACCAAGTTACCAGTCCTTATAAGAACTTTTGTGGACCAAGCAGGTTGTGTGTTAGTGTTTAGCAGACTGTGCGTCAGTCCCTATACCGCTGAAGGACTGCTGCAGTATAGGGCAGCGGTCAGCAGTAGTGCACGGCAACCCTATGTATTGTGGACCGATAGCGGTCCTTACAGAACAGCAGACTGTAACGCACTCAGGCCTATGTACCGTAGCACCCTATACCAAGTTACCAGTCCTTATAAGAACTTTTGTGGACCAAGCAGGTTGTGTGTTAGTGATTAGCAGACTGTACGTCAGTCCCTATACCAATGAAGGACTGCTGCAGTATAGGGCAGCGGTCAGCAGTAGTGCACGGCAACCCTATGTATTGTGGACCGATAGCGGTCCTTACAGAACAGCAGACTGTACTGCACTCAGGCCTATGTACCGTAGCACCCTATACCAAGTTACCAGTCCTTATAAGAACTTTTGTGGACCAAGCAGGTTGTGTGTTAGTGTTTAGCAGACTGTGCGTCAGTCCCTATACCGCTGAAGGACTGCTGCAGTATAGGGCAGCGGTCAGCAGTAGTGCACGGCAACCCTATGTATTGTGGACCGATAGCGGTCCTTACAGAACAGCAGACTGTAACGCACTCAGGCCTATGTACCGTAGCACCCTATACCAAGTTACCAGTCCTTATAAGAACTTTTGTGGACCAAGCAGGTTGTGTGTTAGTGATTAGCAGACTGTACGTCAGTCCCTATACCAATGAAGGACTGCTGCAGTATAGGGCAGCGGTCAGCAGTAGTGCACGGCAACCCTATGTATTGTGGACCGATAGCGGTCCTTACAGAACAGCAGACTGTAACGCACTCAGGCCTATGTACCGTAGCACCCTATACCAAGTTACCAGTCCTTATAAGAACTTTTGTGGACCAAGCAGGTTGTGTGTTAGTGATTAGCAGACTGTACGTCAGTCCCTATACCAATGAAGGACTGCTGCAGTATAGGGCAGCGGTCAGCAGTAGTGCACGGCAACCCTATGTATTGTGGACCGATAGCGGTCCTTACAGAACAGCAGACTGTACTGCACTCAGGCCTATGTACCGTAGCACCCTATACCAAGTTACCAGTCCTTATAAGAACTTTTGTGGACCAAGCAGGTTGTGTGTTAGTGTTTAGCAGACTGTGCGTCAGTCCCTATACCGCTGAAGGACTGCTGCAGTATAGGGCAGCGGTCAGCAGTAGTGCACGGCAACCCTATGTATTGTGGACCGATAGCGGTCCTTACAGAACAGCAGACTGTAACGCACTCAGGCCTATGTACCGTAGCACCCTATACCAAGTTACCAGTCCTTATAAGAACTTTTGTGGACCAAGCAGGTTGTGTGTTAGTGATTAGCAGACTGTACGTCAGTCCCTATACCAATGAAGGACTGCTGCAGTATAGGGCAGCGGTCAGCAGTAGTGCACGGCAACCCTATGTATTGTGGACCGATAGCGGTCCTTACAGAACAGCAGTCTGTAACGCACTCAGGCCTATGTACCGTAGCACCCTATACCAAGTTACCAGTCCTTATAAGAACTTTTGTGGACCAAGCAGGTTGTGTGTTAGTGTTTAGCAGACTGTGCGTCAGTCCCTATACCGCTGAAGGACTGCTGCAGTATAGGGCAGCGGTCAGCAGTAGTGCACGGCAACCCTATGTATTGTGGACCGATAGCGGTCCTTACAGAACAGCAGACTGTAACGCACTCAGGCCTATGTACCGTAGCACCCTATACCAAGTTACCAGTCCTTATAAGAACTTTTGTGGACCAAGCAGGTTGTGTGTTAGTGTTTAGCAGACTGTGCGTCAGTCCCTATACCGCTGAAGGACTGCTGCAGTATAGGGCAGCGGTCAGCAGTAGTGCACGGCAACCCTATGTATTGTGGACCGATAGCGGTCCTTACAGAACAGCAGACTGTACTGCACTCAGGCCTATGTACCGTAGCACCCTATACCAAGTTACCAGTCCTTATAAGAACTTTTGTGGACCAAGCAGGTTGTGTGTTAGTGTTTAGCAGACTGTGCGTCAGTCCCTATACCGCTGAAGGACTGCTGCAGTATAGGGCAGCGGTCAGCAGTAGTGCACGGCAACCCTATGTATTGTGGACCGATAGCGGTCCTTACAGAACAGCAGACTGTAACGCACTCAGGCCTATGTACCGTAGCACCCTATACCAAGTTACCAGTCCTTATAAGAACTTTTGTGGACCAAGCAGGTTGTGTGTTAGTGATTAGCAGACTGTACGTCAGTCCCTATACCAATGAAGGACTGCTGCAGTATAGGGCAGCGGTCAGCAGTAGTGCACGGCAACCCTATGTATTGTGGACCGATAGCGGTCCTTACAGAACAGCAGACTGTAACGCACTCAGGCCTATGTACCGTAGCACCCTATACCAAGTTACCAGTCCTTATAAGAACTTTTGTGGACCAAGCAGGTTGTGTGTTAGTGATTAGCAGACTGTACGTCAGTCCCTATACCAATGAAGGACTGCTGCAGTATAGGGCAGCGGTCAGCAGTAGTGCACGGCAACCCTATGTATTGTGGACCGATAGCGGTCCTTACAGAACAGCAGACTGTACTGCACTCAGGCCTATGTACCGTAGCACCCTATACCAAGTTACCAGTCCTTATAAGAACTTTTGTGGACCAAGCAGGTTGTGTGTTAGTGTTTAGCAGACTGTGCGTCAGTCCCTATACCGCTGAAGGACTGCTGCAGTATAGGGCAGCGGTCAGCAGTAGTGCACGGCAACCCTATGTATTGTGGACCGATAGCGGTCCTTACAGAACAGCAGACTGTAACGCACTCAGGCCTATGTACCGTAGCACCCTATACCAAGTTACCAGTCCTTATAAGAACTTTTGTGGACCAAGCAGGTTGTGTGTTAGTGATTAGCAGACTGTACGTCAGTCCCTATACCAATGAAGGACTGCTGCAGTATAGGGCAGCGGTCAGCAGTAGTGCACGGCAACCCTATGTATTGTGGACCGATAGCGGTCCTTACAGAACAGCAGACTGTACTGCACTCAGGCCTATGTACCGTAGCACCCTATACCAAGTTACCAGTCCTTATAAGAACTTTTGTGGACCAAGCAGGTTGTGTGTTAGTGTTTAGCAGACTGTGCGTCAGTCCCTATACCGCTGAAGGACTGCTGCAGTATAGGGCAGCGGTCAGCAGTAGTGCACGGCAACCCTATGTATTGTGGACCGATAGCGGTCCTTACAGAACAGCAGACTGTAACGCACTCAGGCCTATGTACCGTAGCACCCTATACCAAGTTACCAGTCCTTATAAGAACTTTTGTGGACCAAGCAGGTTGTGTGTTAGTGATTAGCAGACTGTACGTCAGTCCCTATACCAATGAAGGACTGCTGCAGTATAGGGCAGCGGTCAGCAGTAGTGCACGGCAACCCTATGTATTGTGGACCGATAGCGGTCCTTACAGAACAGCAGACTGTAACGCACTCAGGCCTATGTACCGTAGCACCCTATACCAAGTTACCAGTCCTTATAAGAACTTTTGTGGACCAAGCAGGTTGTGTGTTAGTGTTTAGCAGACTGTGCGTCAGTCCCTATACCGCTGAAGGACTGCTGCAGTATAGGGCAGCGGTCAGCAGTAGTGCACGTCAACCCTATGTATTGTGGACCGATAGCGGTCCTTACAGAACAGCAGACTGTAACGCACTCAGGCCTATGTACCGTAGCACCCTATACCAAGTTACCAGTCCTTATAAGAACTTTTGTGGACCAAGCAGGTTGTGTATTAGTGTTTAGCAGACTGTGCGTCAGTCCCTATACCGCTGAAGGACTGCTGCAGTATAGGGCAGCGGTCAGCAGTAGTGCACGGCAACCCTATCTATTGTGGACCGATAGCGGTCCTTACAGAACAGCAGACTGTACCGCACCCAAGCCTATGTACCGTAGCACCCTAGACAGACCAAGTTACCAGTCCTTATAAGAACTTTTGTGGAACAAGTGAGTTGTGAATGATTAGCAGACTGCAGCAGAAGGGCAGCAGTCAAGTATAATATTCTTTCTATATTTGGAAGAAAGAATATTATACGTGTACAAGCCTATTACCGTACCACTGATACCAGTCCTGAAAAGAACCTTTGTGGAACTAATAGTAACAGCAAGTCTTTAAAATTATCCTCACTGCCTGACACACTGCTTCCTGCCTGTCCCTATACAAATTGGCAAAAAAGAGTAGGCTGGAACGATTAGCTGGAACAGCTCTTTTGTGGACCTGATAGTAACAGCTAATGATGATGATGATGATGATGATGAAGAAAGACTAATCTGGCTGAGCTGTCCCTAAAATAGCAGCATACAGCGCTCTGTCCCTTTATCTAAACTGACAAAAGAAACTCAGGCTGCTGACCTAACACCTATACCAGTCCTGAAAAGAACTTTTGTGTACCAAATAGCTAGCGTTTTCTCTGTCCCTACTCCACACAGGATCCTTTCCCTACAGTGACAGAAGAAAGAATGTAAAATGGCCACCGGATCGGGTGTATTTATAGGTTAGGGGGAATGTCCAAGTGTCCATGAGCTGTCATGTCTCAATTGGTTGTCCTGTAACACATGATAAACGTGTCACGAAAGGTTAAAGTTCTTGTATACATTAAACACGTAAGTCCGCCGGGGCGAACGACGGAAAAAGGCGTTCGAACCCGCGGACGGCGAAAGTCGGAAATTCGCCGCGAAACGACCGCCGGGCGAACCGTTCGGCCATCACTACTTGCAGCAGATAAACAGTCAATATAAGCAGGCACTAGGAGCAGATGGACAGTGCAATACTAGCAGGTTACTTGTAGCAGATGACACAGTTCAGTATAAGCAGGTTACTTGCAGTAGATAGGTAGTTCAATATGAGCAGGCACTTATAGCAGATGAACAGTTCAATACTAACAGATCACTTGTAGCAGATGACACAGTTCAGTATAAGCAGGTGACTTGCAGTAGATAGGTAGTTCAATATGAGCAGGCACTTATAGCAGATGAACAGTTCAATACTAACAGATCACTTGTAGCAGATGACACAGTTCAGTATAAGCAGGTGACTTGCAGTAGATAGGTAGTTCAATATGAGCAGGCACTTATAGCAGATGAACAGTTCAATACTAACAGATCACTTGTAGCAGATGACACAGTTCAGTATAAGCAGGTTACCCTTTTAGCAGACGGATGGTCAGAGCAAGCCGGATCGGATACCAGACAGGAACGAAGTACAAGGGAACAGGCAGGAGAATAGTCACAACAAGCCGAGGTCGGGTGCAGGCGGATAGCAGATAGGTCACAGGCAGGCCGGGTCAAACAGGAACAAACTATACAGATCAGGTCTCACAGATATAACGCTGTAGAGCAGACAGCAAAGACTGTTGGCAAGAGGCTGGTTTAAATAGGCCGTTTGGTGCCAATACGGACGCACGCACGCGACCGTGCGCGTGCCCGCGCACCTGTGTACGAACGTAAGGGCGTTCGTACGATCGTGCGTACCCGCGACGATCGTACATCAGAAGACCTGGAGGACAATCTCTTCGTGAGATTTTCATGACACCTGAATCTGAATCCGTATCCTGATCCGTATTGAACCCGGCTTGTTCCTGACTTCGCTGTTTGCTGCCTGCCCCCGACTTTTGGCTTTGTACCCGACTACTCTTCTGGATTTCGTTTCTGTACCTGATCTGCTCGCCTGTGCCTGACCTGGACCGTTGTACTATCCGTTACCTGCCAGTTGCCTGTTTACCGCTGCTGGACTACAGGACACCTCCCAGTCCACCACCGTACCCGGCTGTTGTCTTCTCTGTGCCCTGTTGCCTCTTACCTCTTACTGCGGACTACAGGACTCTTTCCACTACTCGCTATATATATCCTGTTTGCACCTGCACCCGCTGTTGGACTACAGAACTCCTCCCGTTGTCCGTTGTATCCTGCGATCATTTGCACTCTGCTGTCGGACTACAGGAATCCTCCCGCTGTCTGCTGTACCTTACCATCACCTGCATTCCGCTGCTGGACTACAGGACACCTCCACCATCAACGGTCTGCTGCTTCATACATCAACCATCCAGTCAGGCACTTGTGCTCCTCTGTGCTCCCGAGCCCCTGTCATCACTACCAGGGCCTCCCGAGTCAGAGGTCTACGAGAGGCCGCTCCCTGCATTCCGGGCTCTGCCTTAAGGTACGTGACAGTATCGGGCAGCCATGTCTGAGCCCACGCAGGGAGATTCTGCTATGGATGATTTATGCCGTCATCTTGCTGGACTTACCCAGGCTGTTAAATCCCTACAAGAGGGCTATTCCCGGTTGGAAGAGCGTGTCCAGGTCTTATCTACCACAGGCCCTACCGTGCCGCGATCTTCTTCTGCACCATCAGTGGTTATGATGCCCCCTGAGCCTAAGGTCCCAACTGCGGAGAGGTTTTCGGGAAATCGCAGCAAGTATATCGCAACGCCTGTGAACTATTTTTTGCACTCCAACCCAGAACTTTCTCCCTTGAATCCACTAAGGTGGGTTTTGTCATCTCCCTCCTACTGGGTGAGCCCCAGGCATGGGCCCACCGCCTCTTGGAGCAAAAGGACACATATCCTAACAACCTGAATACTTTCTTCCAAGCGATGGGTTTGCTCTATGAGGATCCACAACAAGCAGCCACTGCGGAAGCGGCATTATATTCTCTTCAGCAAGGCCGTAGAGCGGCAGAGGACTATGCGTCCGAATTCCGGTGCTGGAGTTCGGATACTACCTGGAACGATGCCGCTCTACGTTATCAGTTTCGCATTGGGACTCTCTGAACCCTTAAAGGATGAATTGGCCTGGGTTGGTATTTCAGCAACGCTTGAAGCCCTTATTAATCTGTCCATCCAGATTGACAGAAGCCTGAGAGAATGGAAAGCAGAACGCACTGCCGGTCCTTCCCGACCAGTCTGGATGTTACCCCGTGTTCCCAACCCTCCTGCACATTCCGCAGCCAACACTCCTGAACCCATGCAACGGGGCTTACTTAGACCAACTCTCACTACCGAAGAACGACAATGCCGGCAGCTCAACAATCTGTGTCTTTACTGTGGGAAGTCCGGACACTACGTGAGATCCTGTCCTGCCAAACTCCGTAAGCACTCTTCTTTGTCTACTACTGTTTTACCTGCTGTGCTTAGTAATGCCACTCATCTGGCTATTCCGGTTTCTCTTCAGCTTCCAGGAGGGAATACTCAAGTCACTGCGATAATTGATTCAGGAGCGTGCAGTGGGTTCATGGACTTGTCTTTTGCCCGAAAATTCCGAGTTCCCCTACGGCCCAGGGCGAAGGGATTGACTGTACACCTTGCCAACGGATCGGCTATCAAATCCGGGCCGGTGACACAAGAGACGCTTCCTTTGACTGCCACTATTTCCGGTAACCATCAGGAACTACTCTGCCTGGACATTATTGAGTCTCCCCTTTTCCCTATTATACTGGGCATGCCCTGGCTTCAGGCACACAACCCGCAAATTGACTGGTCCACCGGGAACATTAACTTATCTTCTCCCTATTGCCGTCAGCACTGTCTGCAAGAAGCTATTAAGGTCTCGCCCCATTTAATGTGTATGGAGATCGACGTTGAAACTCGCCAGTGTGTTCCAGAGGCCTACCATAGTTTCTTGGACGTGTTCAGCAAGAAGGGGGCGGAAACGCTTCCTCCTCATAGACCCTATGATTGTCCGATTGAGATCCTCCCCAGAGCTGAGATCCCTTTCGGGAGGATTTTCCCCTTAATGGAAGTGAAACTGGAGACTCTCAGGACTTACATTGATGACAATCTGAAAAAGGGGTTCATACGCCCTTCTACTTCCCAAGCAGGAGCAGGAATCTTTTTTGTAGAAAAGAAGGACCATTCCCTGCGCCCTTGTGTCGACTATCGGGACTTAAATAAAGTTACAGTCAAAAACCGGTACCCATTGCCTTTGGTGCCCAAATTATTTCAGCGACTCGGATCAGCCGTTATCTTCACAAAACTGGATCTTCGCGGAGCCTATAATTTGGTCCGTATCCGAAGCAGGGACGAATGGAAGATTGCCTTCCGCACCCACTTCGGACACTTTGAATATCTCGTAATGCCCTTTGAGCTATGTAACGCTCCTGCGACCTTCCAGCATTTTGTGAATGATATTTTCAGAGACTATCTCGACCTGTTTGTCATAGTATATCTAGACGACATCTTGATCTTCTCCCCCTCTCTGCCCGTTCACAGGGAACACGTTAAAAAGGTTCTTACTCGGCTTCGTCAACATGGCTTGTACGCGAAACCTGAGAAGTGCGAGTTTGAACGTCGCAGCATTCAGTTTCTGGGGCTGATTATTTCGGTGGATGGAATCAAGATGGATCCACAAAAAGTTTCCGCCATCCTGGATTGGCCAGCTCCTACAGATAAGAAAGGAATCCAAAGTTTTGTGGGGTTTGCGAATTTTTATCGCAAGTTCATCAAGGGTTTCTCTACTATCATCGCCCCGATCACAAGATTGACCAGACAGGGTATCAAGTTCCAGTGGACTCCGGAGGCTCAGGCTGCGTTCACCTCCCTTAAAGAACAATTTGTGTCAGCATCTGTCTTTAAGCACCCTAATTCTGCGCTACCCTATATCCTAGAGGTGGATGCATCCGAGATTGCAGTGGGGACAGTTCTCTCTCAGAGACAGGGCCCCAAGGCCTTATTGCATCCGGTGGCGTTCTTCTCACGCAAATTGTCTGAAGCGGAGAGGAATTATGACGTCGGGGACAGGGAGCTACTCGCTATCAAAGCTGCACTTGAAGAATGGCGCTATCTTCTGGAGGGAGCAGCTCATCTCATTCTGGTATACACTGACCACAAGAACTTAGAATACTTGAAGACTGCTAAGAGGCTGAAGCCGTGTCAGGCCAGATGGGCACTTTTCTTTACGAGGTTTTCCTTCCACATTACCTATAGGCCCGGGTCAAAAAACACCAAACCCGACGCACTGTCTCTGATGTTCAGCGAACCCGAAGTCTTTCAACCAACAGATACCATCCTTGCACCCGGAAACTTCCTTATGCTCCAGGAAGATCTATTGTCCCAACTCAAGCAGGCCTCATCATCGGCTTCGCACCCATCAAACATCACCCTACACTCCAGCAATGATTTGTTGTGGCATGAAAATAAGATCTACATGCCTCAACAACTACGGGTTGCTGTTCTTAAATCTTGCCACGACCACAAACTGGCCGGCCATTTTGGGGTACACAAGACCGCCAAACTCCTCCAACGCACCTTCTGGTGGCCTCAGCTGCTAAGAGATTGCAAGCTTTATGTTGAATCATGCATCACCTGTACCCAGAACAAGGGTAGTAAGACCAAAGCCTGGGGGTTGCTGAAACCACTCCCTATTCCGGAAAGGCCTTGGAAAATGATTTCTATGGACTTTATTGTTGAATTACCACCGTCAGAAGGCCACACCACTATCTTTGTGGTGGTTGACAGATTCTCCAAGATGGCTCACTTTCTGCCCATGAAGGGTACACCTTCTGCCCCTGAGACCGCAAGGATCTTCATTAAGGAAATAGTAAGGCTCCACGGTATACCTGCAAACATTGTTTCCGATCGTGGGGTGCAATTTACATCTAAATTTTGGAGAGCTTTGTGTGAGTCCCTGAAGATTGACCTTTCGTTCTCTTCTGCCTACCACCCCCAGACCAATGGCCAGACCAAACGAACAAACCAGACCCTCGAGCAATATTTGCGATGTTATTCTTCCTTTTCGCAAGACGATTGGGTATCCCTTTTACCACTTGCCAAGTTCGCCTACAACAACTCCGTTCATTCTGCAATGAATCAATCTCCCTTTTTTGCGAACTATGGTTTTCACCCTCTGTTCTTATCAAACAACATTCCAGAATGTACGGTTCCGGCGGCTCAAGAAATTTTGAACTTTTTCTGCACCAATAACAAGCTGCTTCAAGAGACGATGACAGGGACTCAAGAACGCAACAAGGCGGTTTTTGACAAGAAGAGGAGAGGGGAGCTCGATCTAAAACCCGGGGATTTAGTCTGGCTGTCTACCCTGAATTTGAAATTGGCATGCCCATCCAGAAAACTGGGCCCAAGATTTGTGGGTCCCTTCCCAGTAACCAGGAAAATTAATAATGTGGCCTATGAACTGAAACTACCGGAGTCGTTTCGTATCCACCCAGTGTTTCATGTGGCCCTTCTAAAACCCTAAATCCAGGATCCCTTCACCGATCGGAACGTTGGTCCCCTGTGGTTATTAATGGTGAGGAAGAATTTGAGGTTGAAGCGATTTTAGATTGCAGAAAGAGACGCAACCAAGTCCAATATCTGGTGAAGTAGAAAGGGTATGGGCCAGAAGAGAACTCCTGGGAACCAGAGACTGGTATCTGGCCTTCAAGAGATCTCACCCAGGTAAGATGTCCCAGTTGGGCATCCGCAGGCTGCCCATTGGAGGGGGGCAATGTCAGGAAGATCCTTCTCACCGGCATCCCAGCGGCGTAAGACGCAGAAGATCTTCTGTGCGGTAAAAAGAGCGTTATGGCGGTCGGTGGTGCGTGCGTGCGCACGCGGGAGCGCGCGTGGCCATTTGACGCAATTGGCGCCAATAGCGCTATTTAAAGTGGATCATTGCTTTACTGCCTCGCTGCCCGATCAACAGCGTTCCTGTGTACTCTGGTATCCTGTATCTGAACCTGAATCTGAATCCATATCCTGATCCGTATTGAACCCGGCTTGTTCCTGACTTCGCTGTTTGCTGCCTGCCCCCGACTTTTGGCTTTGTACCCGACTACTCTTCTGGATTTCGTTTCTGTACCTGATCTGCTCGCCTGTGCCTGACCTGGACCGTTGTACTATATGTTACCTGCCAGTTGCCTGTTTACCGCTGCTGGACTACAGGACACCTTCCAGTCCACCACCGTACCCAGCTGTTGTCTTCTCTGTGCCCTGTTGCCTCTTACCTCTTGCTGCGGACTACAGGACTCTTTCCACTACCCGCTATATCCTGTTTGCACCTGCACCCGCTGTTGGACTACAGAACTCCTCCCGTTGTCCGTTGTATCCTGCGATCACTTGCACTCTGCTGTTGGACTACAGGAATCCTCCCGCTGTCTGCTGTACCTTACTATCACCTGCATTCCGCTGCTGGACTACAGGACACCTCCACCATCAACTGTCTGCTGCTTCATACATCAACCATCCAGTCAGGCACTTGTGCTCCTCTGTGCTCCCGAGCCCCTGTCATCACTACCAGGGCCTCCCGAGTCAGAGGTCTACGAGAGGCCGCTCCCTGCATTCCGGGCTCTGCCTTAAGGTACGTGATATAAAGACTCCCACGCATGGGTCAGGACACACCCTGGACCTCATTTTCAAACAGAACATTGACGTCAACATACTCGACAACATAACTCTGCCATGGACGGATCACAACGCCATCAAATTCAAAATAGCTACCAACATCACCAACGAAAAACAGAAACCTGTAACAACAACGCACTGGACCAGATCGCATAAAAAACTGTACTCCGAATCCTTCAAATCCACTCTGTCCAACAAGATAACTACAATAACCTTAAACCACTCTACGGAGGAAACACTCAACTCCCTGAATAGGGCATTGCTGCAATCAGCAGACTCGGTAGCATCAAAACGCAGGGCTCTCATCAGGAAGAAAAACTCTGGATAGTTTAATAGCTCCCTCGCCGTACTAAAGCAAGAACGCAGAAGAGCGGTAAGAACATGGAGAAGAAATACCACAGAGGAAAACCACTTTAACTACAAAGGTCTCACAGAGAATTATCGGAAAGCAATCTTCAAAGCCAAAAAGGACCACTTCTCATATACAATCTCAACGGCCGCAAACCAACCACAGGAACTGTTTAATCTGGTTAATCAATCAATGAATCCGGTGTGCCTAGAACCCCTAGAAAGCGAATCCCAGGCTTACTGTGACAAACTGTCAGATTTTTTCATCGATAAAGTCAAAACCATCAGGGAAACAATTTGTCAGAAGAAAACATCCAACCTCAGCCAGCAAATACATAAAGAGGATGTCTGCACCAACATACCGCAACCGCCTAAATTTTCACTATCCCCAATTACCGTAGACACCGCAAAAAACATCATTAATAAACTGCGTGACAGTACCTCACCTATTGACATCATCCCCACAAAACTACTGAAAGAATGCTCCGACATCGTGGCTCCAACCATAACCCACCTCATAAACCGATCATTCCACGAAGGGATTTTTCCCAGCATCCTCAAACAAGGCATCATCAAACCTCTACTCAAGAAACCAAACCTGGACCCTCAGGATCCAAACAACCGTAGGCCAATTACAAGCCTCAACACCATTTCTAAGATCATGGAGAAAGCTGTAGTACATCAGCTACAACTTCACCTGGATACTCACAAACTCCTGGACCCGCTGCAATCAGGCTTCCGCCCGGGTCATGGAACAGAAACAGCTCTCCTCAAGATTTGGGATGACGCCCTCGAAGCAGCAGATGACGGAGAGACGTGTCTCCTCGTACTGCTATACCTAAGTGCAGCGTTTGATACAGTAGATCACAATACTCTACTCGTCCGCCTCACAGAAGTAGCCGGAGTCCAAGACATAGATCTCCAATGGTTTGCGTCCTTCCTAGGAAATCGTTCTCAGACAGTGAAATTAGGAAAATTCCTCTCCGAAACTCGGGCAGTCACCTGCGGAGTCCCTCAAGGCTCTCCTTTATCACCCGTTCTCTTCAACATTTACATTCGCCCACTTCTCAAAATCATCAGATGCTCAGATCTCTGCTTCCACTCTTACGCTGACGACACGCAACTTTATTTCCGGATCAATGGAAAAAAAGATCACCAACAACAACTTGAAAACTGCCTCAAATCAATAGAGGACTGGATGACCACTAACTCCCTCCAGCTGAACGAATCAAAGACAGAGCTTCTTATCTTACACCCAAATCATAAGCCCTCCTGGTCTCCACCAACCGTCTTTGGGCAGACTATCTCCCCAAAGACCAAAGCGAAGAGTCTCTGGGTTATTTTAGACGCACAAATGTCAATGGATGCGCAAATAGGATCTGTAGTCAGTGGATCTCACCATCTGCTACGAATGCTTCGCAGACTCATCCCTTTTAACCCAAAGAATGACAAAGCAGTGGTAGTTGGAACAATCATTAATTCACGACTGGACTACGCAAACTCGCTTTACATAGGATTACCACAATATCAACTTGCGTGATTACAACTGATCCAAAACACGGCGGCAAGGCTGATAACAGGAAAAAAAACCTGGGAATCCATCTCTCCTTCGCTGAGGAGCTTACATTGGCTAACCGTAAAAAATCGGATCACGTTCAAGACCCTTTGCCTCACCCACAAATGCGTGCATAGAGAAGCTCCGCAATACCTAATGGAGAAAATAAATCATTACACACCAAACCGCAGTCTTCGATCAGCCAACAAAAACCTCCTCCTCGTGCCCAAAGCCCGGTATAAATCCAAGGGGGATCGGAGATTCGCTGTCCAAGGGCCTCGGCTATGGAATGCTCTACCAATCAACATCCGCCTGGAAGAAAATCACCTGGCTTTTAGGAAAAATCTCAAGACCTTCCTCTTTTAGCAGATGATCAAGCTCGCCACAGCGCCTAGAGGCAATTCAGTTCGCATTGTGCGCTATACAAGTATTTCATTCATTCATTCATTCAGAGAAACTTTCAGCAGTCCTACAGTGGCCTCAACCCGTGGATTTACGTCCTCTGCAGCGTTTCCTGGGCTTTGCGAACTATTATCGGAAGTTTATTCGCAACTTCTCGTCTCTGCTCAAGCCCTGACTGATATGACCAGAAAGGACGGTAACCCAAAGAGTTGGTCTCGGGAGTCCATTAAGGCCTTTGAGACTCTCAAGCCTACCTTTGTTTCTTCTCCTGTGGCACATCCTGACCCTACGTTGCCTTTTATCCTAGAAGTTGATGCTTCTGAGACTGGAGTTGGTGCCCTTCTGTCTCAACGTCCTAACTCTGAGAGTGCTATGCATCCGTGTGGCTACTTTTCCAAGAAATTGTCACCTGCTGAGTGCAATTATGAGATTGGAGACAGAGAGCTGTTGGCGATAATTTTAGCCCTGAAAGAATGGAGACATCTCCTTGAAGGTACCGCTGTGCCTGTTCTCATTCTTACTGACCATAAGAATCTCACATTCTAGTCTGAGGCTAAGCGCCTCTCTCCCAGAAGGGCGCAATGGGCTCTTTTCTTGTCGAGTTTTAATTACATTGTCTCATTCTTACCCGGTACTAAAAGGGCGGATGCCTTGTCACGACAATTTTCCTCCACTTCCAAGTCGGAGTCAGTTCCGGTTCCTGTGATTCCTCCTGATCGTATCTTGGCTACGGTTTGCACCAGTTTTACTTCTCCTTTGGGTGACAAAATTCTTGCTGCTGCTCAAGTCCATGCTCCTCCTGAGAAACCTTGTGACGGCTGCTTTGTCCAAGAGAGTCTCCGTACTGCCGTGCTCCAGACTTACCATTCTCCCAAGGCAGCTGGCCATCCAGGGAAGAATCAACTAATTTGGGCCATTTCCCAACAATTCTGGTGGCCTAGTCTACGATCTGATGTTACTGCCTTCGTAGCTGCCTGTTCCGTGTGTGCTCAGAGTAAGACTCCATGACACCTTCCAGTGGGCCTCCTATAACCCATACCCAATCGAGAGAGGCCCTGGACCCACCTGTCAATGGATTTCATTGTGGAGTTGCCCAACTCCCAAGGCAACACTGTTATCCTTATGGTGGTTGACCAGTTCTCTAAGATGTGTCATTGTATTCCACCTAAGAAGTTGCCTACTTCTAAAGAACTGGCTTCCATTTTTGCTCGGGAGATCTTTTGCTTACATGGGCTACCCAAGATGTCTCGGACAGGGGCAGTCAGTTTATCTCCCAGTTCTGGCGAGCCTTTTGTGCACAGTTGGGAATTCAGCTCGCTTTTTATTCTGTGTATCACCCGCAGTCTAATGGGGCCGTAGAGCGAGCCAATCAGTCATTGGAGCAATTCCTACTTTGCTATATTTCTGACCACCATAACAACTGGTCAGACCTATTACCATGGGCAGAGTTTGCTCACAACAGTGCCTTGAATTCTGCCTCCCGATTGTCTCCATTTATGGCGAATTATGGTTTCCAACCTTCCATGTTGCCTGACTCATTTGTTCTGTAGGGTATTCCTGCACTTGGATCCCTGACTTCTGGCCTGACTGATTCCCCGATCTGGTTATTGAACTCTGGGCTGGCTGACTACTCGATCTGGTTACTGGACCCTGGCTATGCTTTGACTATGCATACTCTATTTTCCTTTTTTTTAAATTAATAAACAAGTGTGATTTAATTGTACTTCTGTCTCGGTCTGGTTCATTGTTTCTGACAGTTTTTTACCTATAAAGTTTTTTACCTAGAGAGTTGCACTATATCACCTATATTCAATTTGGGGGTTTGATTTTGGCAATTGGGGACATACCGCACTATGTATCCATATGAGCGCTGTCAGTTTTTTCACAATAGTCCATGGCCGTATCTGCAATAAAATGGCGACTGGACCATTACCTGCTTCTTCGACCTACAACAAAATGGCTAAGGTGCTATTTCCGGCTCTGTATCATTGGCGAAATGGTGGACCGAGTACTTCAGGTTTTTAATGTAGTTCAACTTATTACCATGAAATGGAGTACTTTTGAGAAGCTACATAAAGATGGTGGACATTGACACTACAGGACCCCTTGGTAACATCCTATTGGACGAAACGCATCAGAGAGGAGACACCAGTGCTGATATCATGCTGCTGCTGCTCGATTCCAGGTCGGCAGCAGCTTCCAATGTTAGGATTTTAATGGGTTTTATGTGTACACACATCCATATTAAAAATACTATACTATCAGGATTATTTCTGGTTCCTTGTGAGCTTTATTTACCATAGTCATACCCTCTACTTGTTGGATCAATGTATCCAACTCTGCTTCATTGGATCCTTTCTGTAGAAATCTCCCTTTTAAAATGTTACTTTGTGAAAAAACTCACACAAATAGTCCCTTCGGGATATTTTTAAGCCAAACTGAGTTATGACAACTAGAGAGAGGGATATAGCTATTTCTAATCGTACTTTTAAAGTATGACTTAGTAACTATATTCCCTTCCTCAACCATCAATGTTAAATCAAGAAAGAATAGTTTCTTATTACTGTAACTGTAAGGTACTTCAATGTTCTTAAAAATTCATGAAATCCTGTAACGACTGTACACTTGCTCTCCAGATGAAAATGATATGTAGCTCTTGTAAAAACACAGGGCAGGTCATTGTTTACCATAAATTACCTCTTGTTCCTATAGAGATATGAATAAATTGGCTTGGCGCAAATTCAGCGCACACCGCTATGCATTTAGTTTGTAGGAAGAATTGGTTATCGAACCAAGAGTAATTAAAAGACATAGCAAAAATCTAACAACTGAAAATTGGCAAATTTTTTGTCCAAATAATTATCATGTAATGGAGTAATTTTGAGAAGACACATAAAGATGGTGGCAATTGACACTAGAGGATGCTATTGGATGAAATGCATTGGAAAGGAGACACTAGTGCTGATGTTACGCCACTGCACGGTTCCAGGTCAACAGTGGCTTCCAATATAAGGATTTTTATGCAATTTTTGGGGTTTTATGTGTACATGCATCCATACTGAAAAATACTATACTATGACGATCATTTCTGGCTCCTGGTGAGCTTTATTTACCATAGTCATACCCTGATGAGAAGTGTCGCTGGACAGACTTACTGGGTTTACTCTTCACTGGATGACAGACACATATCTAAAGCATGCATGCTGCTGTAATGGCAGCCATAATTTCTGGTGAGTGCTCATTTCACTGGGGAGTGGTGGCTGACCTTGGAACACTTTGCTGGATTACCTATGTTTACTTCAAGAGGTGTTAGTGATGGTTCCTTTGTATTGCTGCACTGGATATTTCTAAAAAGTCTTCATTTTCTCACTGGACTTTGCAAATAAGTATTTTTGTTTCCATCATGGAGGATTATATTCATTAATTGAGGACTTTTTTTGTTCACTTTATATTGATTCTTTGCTGATTCTTTTTTTTGCCACTACACATTTATTTGCACAATATTTACAGTATGTATGTGTATATAACAGTTTGTGTGTGTTTTTGAAAAGAAGGTGCAATGAATCAAAGAGGGATGTGGATTTACTTTTGACCTCCATATTCCTGATTCTGACACTCTGTTCACTGGGCTGTACGTTACTTTTACTCCTGACCCCTATACTTTGTATGTTACACACTCCTGATCTCTGCACTCTGTATGGTACACATTTCTGACCACTGTTCTCTGTATATTACACACTCCTGACCTGTACACTCTGTATGTTACACATTGCTGTCCACTGCACTCTTTGTGTTGCGCACTTCTGACCCCTACACTCTGTACACTACACAACCATGACCCTGCACTCTGTGCACCCTACACTCTGTACACTGCACAACACTGACCCCTGTACGCTGTATGTTACACGACTCTGACCTCTGCGTTTTGCACTGTGTGTACTACATACTCTTGACTAGGGATGAATGGACCAAGTAAAGTTTGTTTCACTGCAAGTTCACTGAAAACTTTTGCAAACCTCAAACGTGTTACCCAAATCCCATTATAGTTTGACCTTTTTCAAAGCAAATTTAAACGTTTTAGACAAAAAAAAAGGCATGGTTACCTGGCTCTGCCATAGATGACATAAGCAATGCAAAAAAAAAAGAATAAATTAGAAAAATAACCACCCAGTGGGTATAAGTTCTTTAACCACTGGACCTCCGGAAGACTTACCCCCTTCATGACTTTCCCATTTTTTGTGTGATACGCCACTGAGCTATTTTAACTGACAACCAAACAAAATGTACTGTATTTTCCGGGCGTATAAGACGACCTTTTGCATGTAAAAAAATTGGCCAAAAAGCAGGGGTCGTCTTATACGCCGGGTCAGCCCCTCGGATGCCGGCTGGGTGTTCGGTAATACTGTATGTAGCTTCGGCTACATACAGTATATACTGCTGAGCCAATCCTGGTGAGCGATGTATTCAAATGAATACAAAGCCTGCTCGGTTTGGAGTAACGACCTCTGCCAATCCGAGCAGGCTACTCTGTAGCCTGCTCTGATTGGCTTGGAGAGTCAGAGCGGCGCGGGCTGATGATGTTACAGCCTCTGCCAATCCAAGCAGGCTTTGTATTCATTAATAGAATACATCGCTCGCCGTGATTGGCTCCAGCAAATGCAGGAAGAAGGAAGAAATATGAAGCCTCGGAAGCCTTGAAAGCCGGGTCGTCTTATGCGGTAAGTACAGTTTTAAAAGCGTTTTTGTCCTGTAAGATTAGGGGGTCGTCTTATATGCCGGGTCGCCTTATACACCGGCAAATACGGTATGTTATTTTTTTCCCTCAAGTAGAGCTTTCTTTTGATTTTCAATTTTTTGTGCTATAAGCAAAAAAAGACAGACAATTTTGATAGAAATAATAAATATTTTTTTTTACTTTCTGCTATAAAACACATCCAATAAAAAAATGTAAAAATCTAACTTCTTCATAAATTTGTATTTTGCTAAATTTTTTTGGTAAAAAAAATCCCAATAAGCGTATATTGATTGGTTTACGTGAACATTATAGCATCTACGAACTATAGATATATACTGGAATTGTTTTAATTTTTTTATTTGTATACTAATAATGGCAGTGATTTATAGTAGGACTACGATATAGCGGCAGACCTTCTGACACTGACACTTTTGATACTTTGCTTGGAGCCAGAGACAATAATACAGTGATCAGTGCTAAAAATATTCATTGTACTAATGACACTGGCTGGGAAGGGGTTAATATCTAGGGCAATCAAGGAGTTAACTGTGTGCCTAGCTAGTGTTTGTGTGTTAACTGTGTGCTGCTTTTACTAGGGGAAGTAATGGACTTTAGTCCCTGCCTTGCAGGAACACAGAATCCATTCCTTCCCCACTGTCATATCTGAGATATGTAACTGCGCTACCCCACAATTTTAACCTAACAAATACTTCACACATACAATACCAAGGACTAATCCCCAGTAGTGGTACTCATACACATAAAAAGAAATTATTCAATATAAACACCATGTGACTAGTGTTAGATAAATAACTTATTAAAAAATCACAAAAATATATATAATGAATGGTGAGAAACGTATAATCCGAATAAAAAATATCAAATAAATAAATTAATTCATTATAAGATGTCTGATAGATAGATAAATAAAGTGCTCCAAAAAAAGTAAGTGCAACAATTCATGAAACTACACAAATAATATGCTCAATAAAGTGCTCAAAAAAGAAAAGAAAAGTGCAGGCAGTCCATAAAGCTGAAAAATGATTCTTCCAACAGACGTTCGTATGGAGACAGGCTTACTTCACCACCAATGTGCTGATAAATAGACCAAATGCACGCTTACCAGACCAGAGAAAAGATCAGGCTTATAATACATATCATGTGAAGACCATCAGAATAATACAGCAACAGCCCTCTCCAAAAACGACCTCCACTGACGGGATCTCTCACCGGGTACAGACAAGAAAAACTCCCATAGCGTAAATCCGATATGACGAAACGTGCGTAGGGTGGTCCGGACGTGTTGACGCCATCACGTGACAGGAACAATTGGGTGCTCGTTTTGCCGGCCGGCATTTAACGATGTTTTAAAATATTCGCTTGTGAGTATGTTACATATTTTATAATAAATTGGCATTTATGTGGATTTACGCTATGGGAGTTTTTCTTGTCTGTACCCGGTGAGAGATCCCGTCAGTGGAGGTCATTTTTGGAGAGGGCTGTTGCTGTTCTATTCCGATGGTCTTCACATGATATGTATTATAAGCCTGATCTTTTCTCTGGTCTGGTAAGCGTGCATTTGGTCTATTTATCAGCACATTGGAGGTGAAGGAAGCCTGTCTCCATACGAACGTCTGTTGGAAGAATCATTTTTCAGCTTTATGGACTGCCTGCACTTTTCTTTTCTTTTTTGAGCACTTTATTGAGCACATTATTTGTGTAGTTTCATGAATTGTTGCACTTACTTTTTTGGAGCACTTTATTTATCTATCTATCAGACATCTTATAATGAATTCATTTATTTATTTGATATTTTTTATTCGGATTGTACGTTTCTCAACATTCATTATATATATTTTTGTGATTTTTTTAATAAGTTATTTATCTAACACTAGTCACATGGTGTTTATATTGAATAATTTCTTTTTATGTGTATGAGTACCACTACTGGGGATTAGTCCTTGATATTGTATGTGTGATGTATTTGTTAGGTTAAAATTGTGGGGTAGCGCAGTTATATATTTTTGTTTTATGTTTACTTTTGATGTGTGTCACATCGCAATAATTGCAGCTTTACAATATTTAGAACCTATTTGGTGGTTGGGTTTTTAGGTAAGCACAGCATTTTTTTCGTTTTTACTTTTATATCTGAGATATGCCTTGTTTACATAGGTAAGGTATACCTCAGTTTTCTGTGTATTGCTGACGATCGGCGAGTGCCGGAGGACATCGAGTGCCCTGCACTCACAGATTGGCTTATGCTGTAAATGATCACAGCAAAAGTGGTTCGCACAAGCCCGCCTACAGGTGGAAGTCTAGGATTTACATATATATATACAAGACAGCTGCTGTCCTGTAGCAGTAAAACTGTAATCGGTTAATGCAGCTTAAAGGGAAACAGTAGAATCATTTGGAGATGCCTTAAATCTGCATGAGAAATAACACACCTGTAGCATGTACTCTCACAGACATAAAATACACTTTGATGCTTGACGCCGTGACGGATGGTTGGATGGACTTGGTCTAAAAGAACTGCCCTTATTCGTCAGTACCACCACTGTAATATATACTACTCTCAGGACCGACTGCTTTGCCCCAGTGTTTCTTTGGGGTTCTCCCCATCTGCCCGTCTGTACTGTTGTTGGGAGGTGTTGGTCTCCTATCAACATCCTACGGTTATTTCAGCCCTTTCTGTTGGGGCGACTACACTAGGAGTTTCTTAAAAGTAAAGTAACTATCGGTTATATCCATCCTGTCTTCTCATTTTGTTTCTAATTACAAGTTTTATGGAATGCTAATCCAATACATCATTCTGAATATAACTGTTTTAAGCCGCGTACACACGGGCGGACTGTCTGGCCAACTAAGTCCGTCAGACAATCCGACAGACAGTCCGTCCTACTTTTGAATGAACGGACTTGACCACACATGATGAACAGACAGTCCGTTGAAAGCCTGCGCGATGACGTGTACAGCATGTATGACGGGACTAGAAATACGACGTCCAATACACTGCAATGCAACCTTCGGCCGTGTAAATCCTTTCTGAGCATGCGCCATACTTAGTCCGTCCAACTTGCCTACTCACGAGCGGACTGTCCTCTGAAACCAAAGTTGGACGCACAATATTACGGAAATTCCGAAAGACTTAGTCCGCCAGACTGTCCGCTGAAAAAGTCCGCTGAAGCCCACACACGAGCGGACTGTCCGCTGAAATGTGTTTCAGCGGACTAAGTTGGACAGACAGTCCGCCCGTGTGTACGCGGCCTTATGCTTTATACCTACCCCTGAAGAAGGAGACCCAGACTCTCCGAAACGCGTAGGGAGTTCTAAGCAATTATTGTGTATACAGATTACTAGCGTGTTTATGCATTGCTTGTTTTATACAGTTTTCTTGTAATACTATTTTCAGTAAACTTTTCTTTATACTTTATATATCTGATACTTGTTGTACGTGTCTAAAAATTCAACCACTAGGGGTGCTTCAATTCTTGGTAGACATAAAATACTGCTGCCATTAAAAAAGACGGTGGCTGGTGAACCCTGGGTGATCTCATTGACCACATATGGTTATGACCATATGTAGTCAATGACATCAGACAGCATGGTTGGCTGGTTTATTAACATTCAGCATTGGGCAAGAGATTGTAATTTGCAGTAGGGGTGTTGGAGGGAGAGGATCATTGTAGCAAGGGTCATTGAGTCAACAGATTGTAAGGGTGGGATCGTTTTTTCTGAATGATGATCTGCATCTCCATCGTAACTGATATTGGAATTCATTCATGAGACAATATTTACTTACTATTTTATTTTAATAAAGGACACTTTCAATGTTTTCTGTGTATTTATTTAGTCTTTCAATTATTTTTATAAATGAAGAACAAAGGGTACTATATATCCAGTACTTATTCATGCGGGCGGTATATCAGGGGGGTGGCCTCTACTTTATATAAGGATTCTAGATTCCAATAAGCCTTTGCAGACTTTTACATTCCCCAGGATAGGGAAACTCTGATGTGGGCAGTATACATATCTCACTTTGCCTCAGTGACACTGAATAGGAAAATCATAAAGGTTTGTTGTGCCTGCAGATTTACTGTGCATCTGCGTGTAAGCTTTTTCAGCAGTAGCAGGAGTGTGCATCCTAGGGCGACAATGCTGCTTCTGCATAGACCTCTGCATAGACTTATACTTATACTTAAAGAGGAAGTAAACTTCCATAGATTTTTTGTACCTATAGATAAGCCTATAATAAGGCTTACCTATAGTTTCTGTAAATATCTCATAAACATGCGTAGTTTAGGAAATATTTACTTTACATGCAGCCGATGACGCGATCTGCGCACACACCGCTTATCCAGAGCCCTGTGCCGTGAAGTCTCATAGCACTGACCAGTCACACAGCCGGACCCGGAAGGAAGACGGGCAAAGATGGATAGGAAGGTTTTAAGTTTAACCAAAAGAAACAGAATGCTGCCATGAAAATGCCCTTAATCTAACTAACATGGGGTGTACCAGCAAAAATCCTTTTTTTGATATTGGGCTTACATGCATTTTAATAGTGCATTTTAATAGTGCAAGCCCTCTGAAGGGATCTGTCCAATGTTTAAGTGAGAGCCCGCAAGAATACAACTAATGCTGTTTTCTCTGAGCATCTTTTTTATATGCTAACAATATACAGTATATATATATAACCAGATATACTGTAAAATATCAGATTCAAAATATAAACTTTGTATAAAATTTGTATTGAAGAAAAATAAAATTTGATCTATTAAAAAATGAAATCAAATTTAAAACCCATAGCTAAAACTTTCTTTTGCCATGGCTGAAGTTTATTTCAGCCTTGGCGTTTGTTATAGGCATATACTGTAGGTTTTATTGGATTGAAACAAGTGGAATGTGTTGTATCACAGGAATTGTCCTTGGTTATTTCTGCCAATTCATTTTTTCCTAACGCAAGCCAGATTGGCAAAAAAGATAATGCCACATTTCTTCCAGTTCATCATGTTCCTGCCAAGCTGAGAAAAAGAAACAGTACGATGTGGAAAATACATGTCTAATTTGAAGCTGACCTCACTATAGTTCTGACTAAGAGTGAATAGGTCACACGAAAAAAAAGTAATTTCTGTTGTTGATAAAGCATGTCGTAGGTTTTTATTTTTAACATTTACTCAAATAAAATTGGGATTTTGCAGAAGCAGAACAAATATGCAGAGCCCTCTGTATTTGTTACTCAGAAGGATGTTGAGAGTTTATACTTTGCACAATAGACAGAAAAGAGATCATAATACTCCTAGTGATTGTGAGAGAAAAGTAAATCAAAATCAAATACAAAATCAAATACTAAAACCAGATAATAGCTTTACAATGATACAAAACTAAAATAATAAATAAAAAAATAAAAAACAATCAGCGCAAGAAAATATCAAACCAATAAGATGGAAATGCAAGCTAAGCACTAAAGGAAATTTTCATAATACCTTTACATAAAAAAATAAAAGAGAAGAAGTTAAGCACAAAACCAATACTACATATGAAAGTTTATAATAAACATTTAGCTCAGAGAGAATCAGAAAGAGTCCATAAATGTGCATGCAGTTAGAAAGGGTGTGACACATATGACATCCAGGTGACAAACGAGTTGGATCCCACCACCAAGAACAAAATGGGCCTCTCACCTCAGTGTTGTGACCCCTGAGCTAACACACAGAGATTACACAATCTCTGTAAACAAACAGGTTTTTAAGTGGTTGTAAACTCCAAAATGAAAAATGAGCAAAGCATATCCTTCTACAGCAGGGCTCTCAAACTGACGGACCTTCAGTTTTTGCAAAGCTACAGGTCCCATCATGCCTCTGCCTGTGGAAGTCATGCTTGTAACATGCTTGTCAACAGCTGGAGGGCTGCCAGTTTGAGACCTCTGTTCTCTAGAGTGTACTCGCCTCAATCCAAAACACTAAATGTGATTTCTGGCAGCTCTGTCATTCCTCTGATATCTGCTACAGTCTAACTTGATTGTCAGACAATTACAACAGATGTCCCCCCCCCTCAGAACACAGTAGGTGATTGACAGCCTCAGCTGTGCATATTTCCCTATGAGGGTTTGTAGGGGGTGTCCTTTTCCTCCACTCAGCTCTCAGATTACACTTTGCTCTTCTCTCTATGTTATGCAGTGGGTGACATCAGATCCATGACCCCTGCCTCTGGACACTCAGAAATTTGGTGTAAAATGTGTGCTTCAGGAGCTTATAGGGAAGAGAAAGCATCAGATAAACAGGTACAACTTATGCAGGAGGATTTATTTAATGTCTGTGTATCACTTAAGACTTGTCATTTCAGTGAGTATATGTAAGAGTTTACAACCCATTAATTAAAATAGTAAAGTGATTGTAAATGTTCACGTTTTAAAACAATCCATTCAGTTTAAAACGGAAATGAAAGGCAAAACATTTGTCTATAGATATAAAAAAAACATTATAAATACCTTTTCCCACTTTTTTTATAAATCATCACATTCCCTCTGTTCTCAGCTATGCAAGAGCTGGGGGAGGAGAAGCAACAGCACATTGATCTTCCCAATGAAAGGCTGTGCAGTGGAGATGTGGCAGGACAAGTCTGATCATGGAGGAGAGCAGGCAGAGTTCCCAGCATAGCTAGAGAAATGACCATGCTGTGTCCTCCTGATTAGTGTGGTCAGTTTTTTTAATAGGAAAGCAGAGGGACTGGCAGGAACACCAGGGATTTCACACAGAGGAAGGAATTCAAAGGAAACAGGATACATTCTCATACAAGTACATATCAGGAAGATGAAATGCTGGGGTAACAAACACTTTAAGTAGAAAACTTATAATTAAGGTCCTTGATCAGATACTTCCTGGTCTGGGGTAACAACTGACTCCCAATTGCATTTTTACCTTGTTACAAGTCTCCCCGTTGAAGACTACAAGTGAACCTGCCAATACACATTGGACAGGCATGGCTAATTATTGTTGATGTCAGGAAGCTAGTTGAGAGTAATGATGTGCAGTTTCTGCATGCAGACAGGAAGTGTCTAAACAAGGCTGTAAGAGATCAGCAACACTGATCCAGTCATAACAGCAGAAAGCAGGCTTTTATTTGTCTGTTAAATTGTCTGCTAAATTTACCTTGTACTCAGAGTTTTCTTATGGATTGTATTAGGAAAAGGAAGAAGCTATGGAAAATAGACCTGGGGTGTGCCGTGGTCAATATGCCTAAAAGGGGGCAAAAATAAAGACAGTAAGATGAAGCTATCAAAAATGTATTACAAAACTGAAATGTAACAATCAGTCAAAACAACAAATGCCTGTGACATCTCGACCAGAGGATCCGGGATATATCTAGAGAAGCAACATAACTTCCATCCACCTAACTTTTTGATCACATGAACCGGAACCCCTTGGTGAGAGGCTGTGGAAGCGGCCCCAATTCCGAAAGAATGGCCAAAATACGCCTTGGGGTCCAAACCCAAATTGGCCAGAAGGGTGTGGCAATGATGCACGAAATTACCTGTAGAGAGGGAAGTCCTAGTGAAAGGCAATAGTGGACTGTCCCTAGGCCTGTGCGCTGTTGCCCTTACAAGCTGGTCTAAGACCAAAACCGAGCACCATGCATTGTTGGTCTTGAAGAACCTAATGACAGTGCCAACTCCCAGCTGCTGCATCTTGCAAGTATGCAAGCGCAACTGAAAGTAGTCAGGGAACCTGACTAACTGATTGGCCAAAGGAATGTGGGATCCTAGCCCAGATAAATTAAACTCCCCAGGTCTCAAGAAACCATAAAATGTCAGATACATAGCTGCCTTAAGCACTAAGCTAGGCAGTAACCCAAAGGGAGGCCTGGCAAGTGAATCCGACGTCCCCCAGTATATCGTGATGGGCAGCCTGCTAGCTACAGCAGGAGGGATACTCTTCTGAATCCCTTTGAGGATAGCTTTAATGGGGTGTGCTGAAAAAATTGCTGGCCTGCTGGGGTCCTGTAATGACAAAAAGTACTGAATGCCTGCTAAATATGCCCTAATGGTGCCTAGGGACAGTCCACTATGACAGGCCAGCTTAAGATGAGAGTGGCAAAAGGCAGTGAACGCTATTAAATACTGAATTCTGCAGCCATCAACCTCAGGATACAGAGCCTGAAAGGTCTGAAAAACATTCCAGGCTGTGAGGTTCGCCTTCCTGGTGTTCAGTGACAATGATTTGTCAATCAAAGCTGCCATGATGGCCCAGTGGGTATCTAGTCCATCATTAATTGAAGAAAGTGTGGGGCGGGAGTGGCACCAGCGTTGGCGTCTGGGACCTGCTGGAAAAACATTTTGAGTAAAGACTTAGATCTGCCCTTGTTGACGATCTCTGCCTTGGCTTGATTATCTGTGGAAAAAAACATAGTCTGACCTGCCCACAAATGACCCCACACCTGTGCTGCCACAACAATGGGGTAGATATCGAACAAGGTTGATGTCTCTGTGAACTCTAGAATAGACAAACCTCATCTGGCCAAGGTCCCGCCAGCCAGTGTGAGCCACAAAAAGCCACAGAGCTCTTTGTGGCCGCTGCATCTGAAAAAACCTGAGGGAAAACACTGACACTGCAGGGATAAACATGGTAACACCATTCCAATGTTACAGGAACTCATCCCACATGTGTAGATCTGACAAAGCATAAATATCTAACCTGACACAAAATAAAACAATAACCTAGAAATGAAAGACCTCCCCTGGGGGATGATCCTCATCGTAAAATTCAGCATTCCCAGCAGAGACTGTAATTCAACTGTATGCAATCTCTGATCCTTACCAGTCTGTCTGCGGGAAGACTGGACTGCATGGACTGGGTATCAAGCACGATCCCCAGGAAGGTGAGTCTAGTAACTGGGCCTTCTATTTTCTTGACTGCCAGTGGGATGTCTAAGGCCACAAAAATTGATGTCAGTTTTTGAAAGCTGGCGGGGGCCTAACCACCACTCACAATGAGGAGAAAACCGTCCAAATAGTGGATCACTTCCTGACAACTTTCTCTGTGTATGAGGATCCAACTGAGTGCTTGTGTGAAGCCATCAAACAGCCAGGGACTACTCTTGGAGAAGAAGAAGAGAAGAAGAGAAGGTGGCGGCGGCGGGGACAGAAGACTGGGCCACCACTAGTAAAAGAGCTGGAAGAAGAAAGCGGGGCCCGGCAAGAAGAACCAAAGAGGGGGACAAGGCCCCCGAAGTCGGAAGAAGAGGCGGCGATGACAGAAGACAAGGCCACCGCTAGTAAAAGAGCTGGAAGAAGAAAGCCCATGTTACAATTAAATACCACCAAAAAGCACCGTAATTTCACCATTCAAATTGACTCCAATTCATTATTCTAAAATGGTGAAATTTTGCTAAAGTTTTCAAATTTTCACCATAATTGCAGGGAAAATGAAACACAGAATTTCAATTATCACTGGCAATTATTTCCAAAACAAAATAAATAAGGGGTTTAACTTTATTTGCTAGTGATCAACTGTGTGTTTTGCAATTCATTGTTACAGAAACAGCAAAAAAACAGTCATCTGTTACTTACTAACTGTATTAAGAGGAACATTTTAATTTTATTGGTTGCTATAGATTCCACACTTCCTAAACCATCATTTCACTCTGCTTTATTAACCCAAGTTGTATGTGCAAAACTTGCCTTTTGCATTCAAAAGAAATGCTTTTGTATGGGTCATAATCATGCATACAAGATTTACACACCTTCATTGTTATTACAGCATTACAGGCTTTAGAACAATGGGAAAAAGGAATGGTTAGAGGTTAATAGATTTTCCCAGAAGCGGTTTTACACCTGAGTGTAATTTTCTACAGACAGTAGTGTTGTTTGGCTAGGAGTAATACAGGGCTTATCAATGTGAAATCAGTCATGCATTTGACTGTAAACATTTAGAGGTGCCATGTATGCTTGTTCGTAATTCTGTCTTCCTTTACTACATTGTTAAAATTAACAGTCTGCCTTTCTCAACTTCCCAGAAAAAAATCCAATTAGTTTCATAGCAAGCATGTGTTGTACTTTACCAGTCACATATTATGGGGACACATTCTGGAAAAATGTAATGATTCATAATACAGAGTAAGCCTGTAAGTTATTTTGACACACAGCTATAATTTTAATAATTGTAGATTTCAAAGTAAACATTTAATATGTTATACTACTTGTTTGCCTCTTGAGCTAACTAATAAAACAACAAACTTTTGGTGTCCACCAAGCTTAAAACAGTCATATTCAATAGTCTAGCAACACATTTGTATCAACATTTTGAAAAACAATAACCTAATACTTAACAATCTATCCACTGATAGCTTCACAGCAATGTACTAACAACAATAGTATGGGCATTGCAATAAAAAGTTTCTTCACTTTGAGCTTCTAAATAGTACTTACAGCATTTTGTTTCTTTCCACCACAGTAACTGAGACCCTGTTCTGTGGCTGGAGATTATCCTTTTTCAAAGTTGAGAAAAGGACACTGGTAGCAGGGTGGTGGAGGAGTTCTGCTGAGGCAGTCATCGAGAAGTGAACTGTTCTCTGATGGGAGACTGTGTTGTGGAGATTCAATACCACAATGTATGTACTAACATCATTCCTAGTTAGTGCAATATCACAATCTATGCATTAACTAGTGATTCCCAAAGACATAAAAAGGAATGATGTTGAAACTTTGTTTTACTATGTTCAAACTTGTGCCTAATCGTAGGATCAAGTTGTTATTTGTTACAAAGCACAGAAGTGGACCAAGCATCCAACACTCCTCGAAGTGACAGATGCAGAAGATTCTTCAGGCAGGTATCAAGAGGTACCCCTACAAATGTTTTATTTCACTTTTGTGTGGGATTGATATGTTGAATCACATGATGGTTTCTCATATATTATGGGAAACCCTTTGGTGACATAGCTGCACCAGATTTTCCAGTTCCACCCTAGTGCAACAGTCACTAAAAAGCCAAGTTTACACACGCTTCGGATGGATTTTCTATACAGAAATAATTAACGTTTTCAGCGTCAAGACGGTGGCAAGTTTGTCACACAAACTATTGCTAAAAAAAATTTTTGCGATGGAAAGGTATAAGCAACTGAAAATTTGTGAGCTCAAATGCTCCATATATAAGAAACGGCATTTGGGAAGTATTTTTAGTTATTATTAGTAGGGATGGGCCCATGTGGTTTGGTTCGCATCCAGATCATTCGAACGGACCGAAAGTTTGCGTGAACATTCAAACAACGTTAAAGCTTATGGGACGCAAACGTTATAAATCAAAAGTGCAAATTTTAAAGGCTAATATGCAAGTTATTGTCCTAAAAAGGGTTTGGGGTGTGATGCCCCAGGGGACATGTATCAATGGAAAAAAAGTTTTAAAAACTGATGTTTTTTCAGGAGCAGTGATTTTAATGATGCTTAAAGTGAAAAAAAATAAGTGAATTTTTTTTCCCTTTAAATATCGTACCTAGGGGTTGTCAATAGTATGCCTGTAAAGTGGCACATTTTTCCAGTGCTTAGAACACAGAAATGACATTTCTAAAGGAATAAAAATCATTTAAAACTGCTTGAGGCTTTAATGTAATGTCGGGTCCCGGCAATATGGATGAAAATCAGTGAGACAAACGGCATGGGTACCCCCCCCCCAGCCCATTACCAAGCCCTTTGGGTCTTGTATGGATATTAAGGGGAACCCCGCACCCAAATAAAAAAAGCCCTATATACACTGAACAGCAGTATACAGGCGGTACAAACAAGACAGGGACTGTAGGTTTGTTTGTTCTTATGTAGAATCTGTTTGTAATTTGAAAAAACAGGTACATTTTTGTAGCTCCAGACAAAAAATCTATTTTAAATCTTTTTCAAAAACATAGGGAAAGGTTGTCATCCCTGTAACATTTGTTTTGTTGTCTATGCCCCTGTTCAGAAGATTTCACCTCACTTTCTGTCAATGACAATTGGATTTTGAAAATTTGGGGTTTTTAAGGGAAACAAGGATTGGTGATAAATCATTTGAGGAGACACCTTTTTCCCATATTAACTCTTACAGGAGAGAATTTCCTTTCCTAGAGGTATAGTTCCTCTAACTTTCTTTTGTCTCCCTCCGTTTATAAGTAGAAGTTGTTTGTAAGTCAGATTTTTGAAAATAGGGGACCGCCTGTATATACTATACGGCCTGCCCTATACACTCTGCCAAAAATTGGGCCTTAGGTGTTGGTGGTACCACAACACTGCAACCCCTCACAGATACTCTTTTTGAGCACAGGAAGGAGCCCTGCTGCAAAATATTACAGCAAAAATTGTAATTACACGCCCCTGGGGCAGAAAAATTGGGCCTTAGTCACTGGTGGTGGTGCCCAGAACCAAAAATGTTCTTAGAAGCTATAAAAATGAACATTGAGGAATAGGATAGTCACTCAGCATAACAGGATAGTCACTCAGCATCAGCATAGGCAGTATTGAAGGGATCTCACATTCATAAAAAAATGAATTGGGTACATCAGCATCACGTGCTTGGTAGCTGGTGACCCAAGACTGATTCATTTTTATGAAGGTGAGCCGATCAACCAAATCAGTGGACAGGCGCACTCTGTGATCAGTTACAAAGCCTCAAGCAACACTGAATGTGCTTTCCGAAAGAACAATGGATGTGGGACAGGCCAGTAGTTCAGTTGCATATTGTGCAAGCTCTGGCCAGTGATCCATTCTCAAGACCCAGTAACCCAGTGGATTTTCAGTTGGAAAGGTCTCCACGTTTGATCTTGCTCCTAGGTATTCCTGCACCATGTACAACAGACACTGGCGATGGTTGCTATAACCGATCAGACCTTGGGGCTGCGGGCTAAAAAACTGTCTGAACGCATTGGTCAGACGGCCACCTTCACCACAGCTCCTTCTGTGACTGACCAAAGCCTCAGCAACACATTGTCCAGGAGTACCAGGAAATTGTAACCTCCCAGGCTCTGGAAACGCATTGCACAAACCTTTCTGCAAGGCCTCTCTAAGATATTTCATCCTCTGCTCCCTCTGTGACGGCAGGATAAGTTCCACCACCCTACCCCTGTAACATGGATCAAGAAGGATTGCATGCCAGTACTGATCCCTCTCCTTGATACCATGAATCAGAAGGTCGTTTCGCAGGCTTTGCAGGTTCAGGGAAGCCATGCCGTGTAGGTTTGCTGAGACATTTGGTCCTGAATCCTCTGGGTCACCAAGGACGACATGATCCGCAGCCACCTCCTCCCAGCCAAACGATCCCTTGAAGACTGCTGCTGACGTTGAGTTCCAGGTTCCACCTCCATGATGACACAATCCTCCTCTTCCTCTTCCTGTGTGATAAGCGGGCCTGCAGGAATACTGTCTGGATAAAGGGGGCCTTGAGAGATAAATAAGTCCTCCTCTTCCTCCCTCTGTTCTGCCTCAAGTGCCCTGTCCATTATTCCATGCAGCGTGTGCTCCAACAGGAAGACAAGAGGGTCAGTATCACTGATGCATGCACTGTCACTGCTCACCATCCTCATGACCTCCTCAAATGGTGACAGGACAGTGCATGCAACCTTGATCATTAGCCACAGGCGTGGCGCAAAAAAGCCAAGCTCTCCTGACCCTGTCCTGGTGCCATACTCGCACAGGTACTCATTGATGGCCCTCTGCTGCATGAGCTGCTGTAGCATTGCCAACGTTGAGTTCCACCTGGTGGGCATGTCACAGATGAGGTGGTTCTTGGGCAGATTGCATTCCTTTTGGAGGTCAGCCAGCCGAGCACCGGCATTATATGACTGGCAGAAATGCCCACAGACTTTCCTGGCCTGCCTCAGGAGATCCTGTAAGCTCGGGTACCTGCACAAGAACCGCTGCACCACCAAATTAAGGACGTGAGCCAAACAGGGAACATGGGTGAAGTGTCCCTGTCGGAGGGCGGAGAGGAAGTTGGTGCCATTGTCGCAAACCGCCATTTCTGGCTGAAGCTGGCATGGTGTCAACCACCTCTGAGCCTGCTCCTGCAGAGCTGCCAGAATCTCTGCCCTAATGTGGCTCCTGTCCCCTAAGCAGACCAACTCAAGCACCGTATGGAATATTTTTGCCTGAGTGCTTGCGTAGCCCCTAGAACACCTACGGAGCACCGCTGGTTCTGTGGACAAATCTGCACAGGAAGAGAACATAGAGGAAGAAGAAGAGGATGGGGGTGGAGGAGAGAGGTGTGGCAGAATCACCACTACCAGCATTTTGGAGCATGGTGGCAGAACAAGCTCCAACAATACTGCACCCTGTCCTGCATCCTTCCCAGCTGCAAGCAGGGTTACCCAGTGCGCCGTGAAAGAAAGGTAAGGTCCCTGTCCATGCCTGCTGGACCATGAGTAAGGATGAGCCTAACACCCCCGGTTCGGTTCGCACCAGAACCTGCGAACAGACCTAAACTTCGTGTGAACTTTAGAACCCTATTAAAGTCTATGGGACTCGAACGTCAAAATCGAAAGTGCTAATTTTAAAGGCTAATATGCAAGTTACTGTCCTAAAAAGTGTTTGGGGACCCGGGTCCTGCCCCAGGGGACATGTATCAATGCAAAAAAAGTTTTAAAAACTGCAGTTTTTTCGGGAGCAGTGATTTTAATAATGCTTAAAGTAAAACAATAAAAGTGTAATATTCCTTTAAATTTCGTACCTGGGGTGTGTCTATAGTATGCCTCTAAAGGGGCGCATGTTTCCCATGCTTAGAACTGTCCCTGCACAAAGTGTAATTTCTGCAGGAAAAAAAGTCATTTAAAATCACTCGTGGCTATAATGAATTGTCGGCTCCCGTAATACAGAGAACAGTCATTGAAAGTCATTGATAAAAAAAAAAGCGTGGGGTTCCCCCAAATTCAATTACCAGGCCCTTCAGGTCTGGTATGGATATTAAGGGAAACCCCGCGTCAATTTTTTTTTAAAAATGACGTGGGGTTCCCCCTAAAAATCCATACCAGACCCTTTATCCGAGCACGAAACCTGTCAGGCCGCAGGAAAAGAGGGGGGGACGGCTATATTGTCGGCTCCCGTAATACAGAGAACACTCAATAAGTGTTCTCTGTATTAGCCGACATTTCATTCATTCATTGATTAAAAAAAAAAAAAAACACGTGGGGGTTCCCCTAAATTCAATTACCAGGCCCTTCAGGTCTGGTATGGATATTAAGGGGAACCCCGTGTCAAATTAAAAAAAATTTTTTACGTGGGGGTCCCCCTAAATATCCATACCAGACCCTTTATCCGAGCATGAAACCTGGCAGGCCGCAGGAAAAGAGGGGGGGACGAGAGAGTGCCCCCCCTCCTGAACCGTACCAGGCCACATGCCCTTAACATTGGGAGGATGCTTTGGGGGTCACAGACCCCTCAAAGCACCTTGTCCCCATGTTGATGAGGACAAGGGCCTCATCCCCACAACCCTCACCGGTGGTTGTGGGGGTCTGCGGGCGGGGGGCTTATCAGAATCTGGAAGCCCCCTTTAACAAGGGGACCCCCAGATCCCGGCCCCCCTGTTTGAAATTGTAAGACGGCACAAAAGTACCCCTACCATTTATTAAAGTGTAAAAGAATGTTAAAAAAGACAAACACACTTTTGAAAAAGTCCTTTATTAAAAATAAAGAATCAACTGCCTGCCTGAAGTATATTAGAAACAGTGCACTAGGAATGGTCTGCAGTGAGATGTAGCTAAACTGTATACAGTGTGTGTATATATATATATATATATATATATATACACTAAATATACACGGCAGCTAACTGAATCCCCTGGCTGCTCAAACTAAATGAAATGACACTCTCTCTGCCTCTCTCTGTCTCTCTCTTAGCAACGCCACCAACACACTACACACAGCCGACGTGCAGGCGGCTTTATATAGTGTAGGGCGTGGACTTAACCCCCTGAGCCCTAATTGGCCAAAGGCTCCCTGCCTTTGGCCAGTTATGGCTCTCTTCCCTGATGGCGCTGTGATTGGCCAAAGCATGGAGGTCATAGTGCATGCTTGACCAAACATCAGCCAGCAATGCACTGTGAGGATGCAGTGCATTTTGGGCCGTGACGCGCCCCTCAAATTTGGTGCGAACGGCCCATAATGTTCAATCTTAGTTGAACGATCGAACAGCTGATGTTTGAGTCGAACTCAGGTTCGACTTGAAGAGACAGCCCATCCCTAATTATTAGTAGTTAGTCACCTTCAACTGCATTTGTTTAGTAATAATACTGCCTTTACACTACTCGTCCTAATATCTTTCTCAGGTCACCTCTTTTCCCCTTCTCCTGACAGATTTCATAATTTCAACATTTTAATATTTAGGTGAACTTTTTAACCTTAAAGATGAAAAAAATGACATGACCATGATTGGTACTTGCTGACCTGTGGGAAAAGTTAGGTGGAACCAGTTCATAACTACCATAATGTCCATTTAGCAGACATCATGCCTATCTAAGATAATTCACACAGCTTGGCCTAAATTTGAACAGTAGAAAACCGTAAAACTGATGCTGTTTGTTACATGAGTTTGCCTGTCTAGATCACACTGCACAGTATAAAATACTAGTATGAGCTCTTTTTCCACACTTACTACTGTATAAGTGGATAACACAGTACATAAAGAGCAGCAACGTACTGTTGTATACTATGTTACTAAGTTCCAAGTATTCATTATGCAGAGGGGGTGGTCTCTGCAGTAACTCGTTCTCATCCGGGTTGAAATTGGCTCTATGGAAGTTGTCTGTACCACATCGGATAAAACAACCTTAGCAGCTCCTGAAGCCCTGTGGGCATGTTTAAGACAAATGAATTTGTGGTAGATTAGGTGCCTGCACACAGGAAGTGTACCTTATGCAATAAAAAAAATAATACTTTGGCAAGCTTTGGGTAGGGTAAGGGGAGACACTTAAAGAGAAAAATTTAAAAGCAAAACAACATAGAATTATTTTTTTTATCCAATCACCAAGGTGTCATGAAATGTGTCAAGGCAGATGTTAATTGTCCAAGTACCTGACTGCTTATAAATGCTGGGGTATTGTTCCAACACATCATTTTTGGTACGATCACTTTTTTCTTTTATATGAAAATAATAACCTCTTGACCCTTGTAGAGACCTTGTGGAGAAAAAAAAAATCAAAACCCATTTCCAAGCCCATTAAATAAAATATTGCCCTATGCAAGTTAAAATAATGAAACAATGTATCTGAGCCTCTACCTAGTGCTGTCTCCTGTAGACGCACAGCTCTGAGGCCCATCACTTGTCCCTGTCCAACTTGAATGTTGCCCAACAACCTCCTACCCACTTTGTGAGACCCATGCACTTAGGGTGAATCATCAAGCTAGGCAGAGCTGACAGAACAATGCTGCTGAGAACAACAACATACATATAACCCTGGGATGGATACTGCTACACTAGAGCTGATCTTTAATCTGCTAAATTTTTATGTTGGTTTTAGATATTTACGTACATGTTAATTAAATTGTTTTTAAGGTTTTGCTTTTCCAGATTAAACATAGCCAGTTTTCTTTTATTATTTTGATTTGGTTTTACCCAGGCACAATAGTCTCTGCTAGTCCTTGCGTCTTGAACTTTTGTACCCGTTCTGATTGCATTTCCCATAGTTCACTAACAGATCAGGGTTACTTTTTTTCATGATATGGTAGGTAATTATTTTATATCTAAGAGCAAGATAAGTTAGCTGGTTGTTGGGCTACAGCTATTATCTTGACATGGCTGTCCGACAAGAGGTGGATTCTTCATGATGTTATCTAATTCCCAGGAGCAGCTGTAGATTAGGTTAGAAGCTGTAATCCATCTTGAAGTACTATGTATATGATATGTTGGTGTTTTTTCTTTACATAGATAGTGAAAATTTGTAAAGCCAGCACTTTAACTGATAATTACTGACTGGTATTTCTCTGGTTTCAGTCATTAAATTATCCATGATAAAGAGTTTAGTCTTTAACATTTAACTTTACAAACGGATGCATAGATCTGAATCTCTTTCAAATCCTTTTAATTAACTGATGTAGTTGTAAACCAGACATGATTTATGAACAAAGTATATCCCTCTATGGTGTGTACATGTCTCTATCAAGGGCATTAAGTGTAATTTCTCTTTACTTCCTCATTGCTCTGCTATTAGAATAAATCACTTGTGACAAGTTTTCCTGACAACAAGAAAACAAAGGTTACAGAGTAGGGAGCTCCAGCACACAGCCTGTAATTGACAGACTCAGCTCTATTCCTGTGTGCTGTGTGAAGGGGTGTGTCTCTTCTTCCCAGTCAGCTCTCAGAAGTTCTCACTGAGCTCTGCAGAGTGAAACTGGCCCTGAAATGTGTTGGCTGTTAAATAGTATTATTTTAAAAATAAATAAAGTGATTTTGGATGCTTCCACCATTAAGTTTGGCACGTGTGATATATGTACATGCTTTGAGCATACATTTGACAGCCAGCTGCTGTGAATTATGTCCCTTAGACATGAAAGGAGTAGGAAGCATAGAGTTCTTGTTTATCATTTAATACTAGGGACAGTCCCAGACTTTCAGCTTTCTCCAGGAAATACCTGGTGCTGGCTTTGCCCATTCATACAGCGACAAGGCTGTAAATAATTGTAGCACACAGTGATACATAATTTAAATAAATGTTAGGGCCACTTCAGTCACATAGGTCACCCTGTTGAAAAGCTCCCATGCATATAGTAAGGATGGGCCAATAGAAGAGTTTTATTTTGATGAAAATTATGTGAAAATCATGAGATTTCAGTAAAATTTCACAATTTTGGCAAAATAATATGCAGTCAGCGGGGAAGGAGAAATGAATGTGGTTTTCAGGGTGCAATGGATTTTAAAGGACTACAGTGGGTATCGAAAAGAATCACCCCCCCTCCCCCCCCTTTACAATTAACACATTTTGTTGCTTTGCAGTCTGAAATGAAGACAGACATTGTTTTTGTTTTATCCAGCTGTATTTACTCAGTGCAACTTATAACATCTAAGTGAAAGATATAACACCAACATATCCGAATTATGACTTTTTTTTTTTACTAAAAACAGAATCACTGAGTTGGAAAAATGATCACCCTCCCTTGTGTCAGTATTTTGTTGAAACACCCTTTGCTTTAATTAGAGCCTGTTGGGATATATCTCTATTAACTTTGCACATCTAGACTTTGCTATATTTGCCCACTCTTTTTTGCAGAACTGCTCAAGATCAGTTAAATTTGACAGTGGTCGTTTGTGGACTGCAGTCTTTAAGCCATTCCACAGATTTTCAATGGGTTTTAAGTCTTGGCTCTGACTAGGTCATGCAAGGACATTCACCTTTTTCTCAATCAACCACTATGTGGCCATTTTTGTTGTGTAATTTTGGTCATTGTTATTTTGGAAGGTAAACCTTCTTTCCATTGACAACTTTCTGGCAGAGGGCAGTGGATTTTCCTCAAGAATTTGACAGTATTTTGCCCCATTGATTTTTCCTTCTATCTTGACAAGTGCTACAGTCCTTCCTGCCGAGAAACACCTCCCGGCTACATCCTCCCCCCACTTGAAAGTCTTTGATCCCCAAAGGCAGGATACAATTCCAATATCCATTAACTAGCACAAAAAATATTTACAAATTGTAAATTTGCTAACCAAAACCCACAGTAGCCAACAGCTGGCTGATAGAGGGATTCTCTAACAGCAAGCTGTACAAGTCATCAAAGTTACATCATTTTGGTGACAGCCCAGTAAGAGGTTAGTAACTCACCTAGTAGTGACGGGGGGGGGGGGGGGGGGGGTGCAGGGTCATCCTCTACCAAAGGTTCAATAGAAGATTCTGGCACTTGACTGGAGTGTTGAGCAGTAAGAATTAGTTCATCTGAGCTTTCCAAGAGTGTCATATGTTAGTCTCTTAGGCTGACGGATTTCCCATCTAAGTCTTCAGTGCACATTATCTAAGGTTTCAGGTTCACCAGTCAATCCACATGTAATACATCCAGGCTCTGGTTCTTGTAAACTCTCAGGAGTGGCACCCCTTCCTGAGTCATGGGTTAAAGGGTCTGGGACTTCTCTGAAATCTTGTACCTCAGAGATGTCAACTGGTTCTGGTTTGACCCCTCCAATCCCTCTCGAGGGAAATAGTATAGGTGCCTCTATCTCAAGAGACTGGTGTTCTATCCTCTCAAGTTGACCGACTTCACCCATTTCTTCAAATTGAGACTGAAGAATTCTAGTGGTATCCTTTAATGAGGAAATCCATAACCAGTCATGAGTAATTTCTTCCTCATCACTCTCCTCCTCTTCTGCCTCTTGAGGGGCAGATTGAAGTTTTTAGTGGGTAAGCACTAGACCACAAGTTAGGAGGGTGAGGTGTATCAGAGCAAAAAAGCTAGGACACTCAAATTGCTTTGGATATGGGCAAGAGATGGTTTCAATGCCATGTCTTGAGTGGACCGGTCTTCCCCTCAGGGCAAATTTGATAAACAGGGAGCCCAGATAGTCTGCAGATAATGTATGGTTGAGAAGGCCATCGATCGGCTAACTTGTGCTTTCCTGGTACCCCCAAGTTTCGTAACATTCTTTGTTCTCTGGCAGGGGAGGCTGCCCTGGCTTTCTCATAGGCTGTTTTCTAATTCTTACGATGTCTATTAATATACCCTCTGCAAGAGGCCTGAGAAGTGTGATCAAGAGATGTCCTGAAGGCTTAGTCTATAGACAAATGGGCCTCTCTCCCAAACATCAACCTGTAAGGGCAGTAGAGTAATTTATCGTTTACAAACGATTTTTATTATGTGAAAGGTAAGAGTATAAAATGGATACAGTGATGGTACAGGTATAAATATAAATAACTTTGACAATAAATGTAGTACAGGAATAGACCAAAGGTTATGGTTAAACAAGTAATAGAAAAAAAAAGATAAATAAAAAAATAAAAAAAAATTATATATATATATATATATATATATATATATATATATTTGCACAATGTTGTAATTTTGGCTATTCGGGAGTGGTAGTGGAGGGAAGAGTTAAATAACAACTTATGCGTATATGTTGAGACGGGGAAGTGGGAGAAAGCAAAGAACCGGACCAAAGCTCCCCCTCCCTCACCTCATACCTTGATCTTCCTCCTAAGTTATAGGAGCTGTGTCCTATAGAATCCACCTTTTTTGATAGAGGGGCATTGAATCGTATAACATGTGGTGAATTCTTTCTGAAAGTTTGATGTACATCATGCGGTTAAGGATTTGTGGCCAATAGGGATGGTGGAACGGTTCGCCCGGCGGTCGTTTCGCAGCGAATTTCGGCTGTTCGCCGTCCGCCCGGACTATTGCCGCCGTTCGCCCGGCGGACTTCCGTGTTTACTGTGTAAAAGAACTTTGACCTATGATGACACATCCATCATGGGGTACAGGACAGCCAATTGAGACATTACAGCACATGGACACTTGGACATTCCCCCAACTTATAAATAGACCCGATCCGGCGGCCATTTTACATTCTTTCTTCTGTCACTATAGGGAGAGGTTGCTGTGTGGAGCAGGGAGAGGCTTCTGTGACCCAAATCGCTATTTATTAGGTCCACAAAAGTTCTTTTAAGGACTGGTATCATGGTATAGGTGTTAGGTGTAGTTCAGGATATAGGTTTGAGGCAGTGCTGTGCTAGTGATTGTTGCAGCAGCCTGAGTGTCTTTTGTCAGTGTAGAGAAAGGGAAAGGACGCTGTGTGCTGCAGGGACAGTCAGTGTAATCATTAGCTGTTACTATTAGGTCCATAAAAGTGCAATTCAAGTTATTGTTCCAGCAGCCTCTGTTTTGTCAGTTTATATAGGGACAGGCAGGAAGCTGTGTGTGAGGCAGTGAGGGACAGTTAGTTTAATCAGTAGCTGTTACTATTAGGTCCACAAAGGTTCTTTTCAGGACTGGTATGGTAATAGGCTTGTACACGTATAATATTGTTTCTTCCAAATATAGAAAGAATATTATACTTGACTGCTGCCCTTCTGCTGCAGTCTGCTAATCATTCACAACCTATTTGTTCCACAAAGGTCCTTATAAGGACTGGTAAGGTCTAGGGTGCTACAGTACATAGGGTTGAGTGAGGTACAGTCTGCTATTCCTTAAGGACTGGTATAGGTCCACAATACATAGGGTTGAGGTGCACTACTGCTGACCGCTGCCCTATACTGCAGCAGTCCTTCATCAGTATAGGGACTGACGTACAGTCTGCTAATCATTCACAACCTACTTGTTCCACAAAGGTCCTTATAAGGACTGGTAAGGTCTAGGGTGCTACAGTACATAGGGTTGAGTGAGGTACAGTCTGCTATTCCATATGGACTGGTATGGGTCCACAATACATAGGGTTGAGGTGCACTACTGCTGACCACTGCCCTATACTGCAGTAGTCCTTCATCAGTATAGGGACTGACGTACAGTCTGCTAATCATTCACAACCTACTTGTTCCACAAAGGTCCTTATAAGGACTGGTAAGGTCTAGGGTGCTACAGTACATAGGGTTGAGTGAGGTACAGTCTGCTATTCCATAAGGACTGGTATAGGTCCACAATACATAGGGTTGAGGTGCACTACTGCTGACCGCTGCCCTATACTGCAGCAGTCCTTCATCAGTATAGGGACTGACATACAGTCTGCTAATCATTCACAACCTACTTGTTCCACAAAGGTCCTTATAAGGACTGGTAAGGTCTAGGGTGCTACAGTACATAGGGTTGAGTGAGGTACAGTCTGCTATTCCATAAGGACTGGTATAGGTCCACAATACATAGGGTTGAGGTGCACTACTGCTGACCGCTGCCCTATACTGCAGCAGTCCTTTATCAGTATAGGGACTGAGAGTTTTGTCACAGGGTCATTTAAAAAATGACAGGCAGAGGAAGATGCAGGCCCTTCCGCAGGGGTGGTAGGGGTAGGGCAGGAGCAACAGGCTTGAGCCAAAGTGGGAAGTTGCAGAAGGTGCGTTCAATTCATTTAAAGGACGCACCAGACTTGGTTGAGTGGCTCACTCAGCCTTACTCTTCTGCACCCTCCTCGTCCTCTCGATCTGCACCCTCTTCTTCACTCTCAGCTATGTGCACCCCCAAAGACACTACCACCAACAACAACACCACCACCACATACCTTCCGCTTGAGTCACAGGAATTATTTTCCGATCCATATCATGACATTTCTGATGCGCAGCCACTCTTGGTATTGGATCAGGAAGAGGAGGTAGCAACAACCACTACTCAGCAGTCTGACGACAGTACCCAGATTAGCCCAAGGAGGAGGTTGGTCCCCGGTGTTGCTGCCTACTCCGAGATCTTTACTTATAGCGGTGGGGAAGGTGATGTCGATGATGACGTGTCTAGTGATGTCACGTGGGTGCCCAAAAGAGAGGAAGAGGAGGGGAGTTCAGAGGGAGATATGGACCAGTAGATAGGGAGGAGAAGCAGGAATAACTTACATTGCACAGGAGGGACAAAGCAGACTGCAAATGTATCAGGAGCGAGTCATCGACCATGTACGGTCACATCTGGCGCTCCCAGGACACCGGCACATGGCTCCGCAGTGTGGGCTTTTTTAACGTGTCCACTGCTGACAATAGCGTTGCCATCTGCAATCTTTGCAGTCAACGCATTAGTCGCGGTAAGCCCAACACTCACCTAGGGATGACCGCCTTAAGAAGGCACATGAGCAGCCATCACCGAGCCGAGTGGGAGCAACCGTCCAGCCTCGTCTTCTACTTCTCCTTCTCCTCTCTCCTCACAATTGTCCTCCACTCCACCTTCCATCACGCCAAGCTCACGTTTTTCTGCAAAAAAGCAGGCTTCCGTGGGCCTAATGTTCGAGCGTAAAAAAATGATGACGCCGGATAACCCTCTTGCCCAACGGTTGACGGCTGGCTTGTCAGAACTCATAGCCCGCCAACTACTGCCATATAAACTGGTAGTCCACCAGGAGGCCTTTCGCAAATTCGTGGCCATTGGAACACCACAATGGAAGGTCCCAGGAAGGAAGTATTTCTCAGAGAAGGGCATCCCAGAGCTATATGGCCATGTTCAGCGGCAAGTGAATGTATCTCTGGCACACAGTGTGGGTGCCAAGATACATCTGACCACAGACACGTGGTCTAGCAAACACGGCAGGGAAAGTATATCACTTTTACTGCCCACTGGGTGAACCTTCTGACGGCCGTCAAGCATGTAACCCGTGGCACCCGTGTAGATTTGGTTTTACCGCCACGGATTGCATGCAGGCCTGGCTCTTCTTCTTCTTCTCCTCCTCCTCCTACTCCATCCTCCTCCCTCTCCTCCTCGGCTGACTCCTCCTTTTCCGCTGCTAGCGTCTCTTCCGCTGCGCTGCCCAAGCTCCCCAGAACCTATTCGACATGCCAGGTGAGACGTTGCCATGCCGTGCTGCGTCTGTTGTGCCTGGAAGCCAAGAGCCACACTGGCCCGACACTCCTTTCAGCTTTGCGTTCACAGGCAGATCAGTGGCTAACACCGCTCAATTTGACAGTTGGTAAAGTGGTGTGTGACAACGGTGCCAATCTGCTTAGCGCATTGAAACAGGGCAAAATTACGCACGTGCCATGCATGGCACACGTCTTAAACTTGGTCGTGCTGCGATTTGTTGTCAAATACCCTGGGGTCCAGGACATCTTGCGGCAGGCAAGGAAAATCTCGGCCCATTTCAGAAGATCTTACACCTTGCTGACATTCAGCGGCGACACAATCTGCCGGTCAGACGTCTTATTTGCGATTGCCCCGATGCGATGGAACTCAACCTTCTATATGCTTGATAGGCTGCTCCAGCAGAAACGTGCAGTTAATATCTACCTGTATGAACTCTGCGGCAGAACAGGTTCTGGGGAGCTGGGGTTTTTTTCACCGCGCCAGTGGCTGCTCATGCGCGACGCATGCAGACTTCTGCGGCCATTTGAGGAGATCACCAAACTGGTCAGTCGCAGCCATGGCGCCATCAGTGACATGGTACCTTATGCCTTCTTTATGGAGCGTGCATTGCGTCGTGTCATTGATCAAGCTGTGGAGGAGCAGGAGCGGAAAGATGAGGAAGTCGCAATGCTGGATGAATTCCCAGGGGGGGGGGCTACTCTATCTGAGACAAGTCAACAAAAGGAGTCTGAAGAGGAGTCAGAGGAGGATGGTGCCGGGGCGGATGAGGAGGAGCAAGAAGAGCATGCTTTAAACCTTTCTGGGATCCCTGTTGTTGTGCGTGGATGGGGAGAGGAGAATGAAGAGGACGACATTATCCTGGATGATGAGCAGAAGCCAGGCCACCACACCGCTTCCAGTTTAGTGCAAATGGGGGCCTTCATGCTCCAGTGTTTTAATAGGGACCCCCGTATAAAAAGCATAAGGATCAAGGACCAGTACTGGGTGGCAACCTACTTAGACCCCCGGTACAAACACAAAATGGCGGAAATGTTACCGCCATCACAGAGGGCTGTCAGAATGGAGCACTTCCAGGCCTTGCTTCGAGAAATGCTGCATTCTGCTTTTGCGTGCGCTGGCAGAGGAGCAATTTCCACTTCCAGAGAAGGAGTTGCGGGTACCAATCCAACAGCGCCTGCAAGAAGAGGCCGGTTTGAAGATGTGTTGGTGACTTCAGAGGTCATTCTTTCAGCCGACCCATCGACAGGTGTCATCCGGATCCAGCATCAGGGAACGCCTAGACCATCAGGTGTCCGACTACATCGGGTTAACGGCCGATGTGGACGCTCTGAGGAGTGATGAACCCCTGGACTACTGGGTGGGCAGGCTTGACCTCTGGCCAGAGCTTGCCCAATTTGCAATCGAACTGTTGGCTTGCCCCTCGTCCAGTGTCCTGTCCGAAAGGACGTTACGCGCAGCAGGGGGGATCCTGACCGATAAGCGTACTCGCCAGTGTTAACTACCTCACATTTCTAAAAATGAATGAGGCATGGATCTCGGAGGAATTCAACACATTTGACCAGTAGTCCATGTATATGTCTTTAAACAATTTTTTTAATCAAGCACACAGACCTTCTTTCTTCATTTGGCTCACTTCCTTGTCCAAAAAAAGCACACCGTACTATATGTCTGTACCCTCCTCTTTGAAGAGGTTGAGCGGTGTCATATTTCTACTGGGGCTGCTTATTATGAGGGGCTCCCACCATCCCTGTGCTGTGCTGACTTCCTCCTGGGGCTGCTTATTATGAGGGGCTCCCACCATCCCTGTGCTGTGCTGACTTCCTCCTGGGGCTGTACCTCTGCTGTGCATATTATGAGGGGCTCCCACCATCCCTGTGCTATGCTCATTATGAGGAGCGCCCACCATCCCTGTGCTATGCTCATTATGAGGGGCTCCCACCATCCCTGTGCTATGCTGACTTCCTCCTGGGGCTGCTTACGGTGCAGGTGTCAGTGCTGTATATCACGGTGCTGGTGTGAGTGTTTTATGTCACGCTGCTGGTGTCAGTGCTCTCTATCACGGTGCTGCTGTCAGTGCTGTATGTCACGGTGCTGGTGTTAGTGCTTAATGTCACGCTGCTGATGTCAGTGCTCTCTATCATGGTGCTGTTGTCAGATCACTCTATCACGGTGCAGGTGTCATTGCTGTATGTCACGCTGCTGATGTCAGTGCTCTCTATCACGGTGCTGCTGTCAGTGCTGTATATCACGGTGCTGGTGTTAGTGCTTTATGTCACGCTGCTGATGTCAGTGCTCTCTATCACGGTGCTGTTGTTAGATCACTCTATCACGGTGCAGGTGTCATTGCTGTATGTCACGCTGCTGATGTCAGTGCTCTCTATCACGGTGCTGCTGTCAGTGCTGTATATCACGGTGCTGGTGTTAGTGCTTTATGTCACGCTGCTGATGTCAGTGCTCTCTATCACGGTGCTGTTGTTAGATCACTCTATCACGGTGCAGGTGTCATTGCTGTATGTCACGCTGCTGATGTCAGTGCTCTCTATCACGGTGCTGCTGTCAGTGCTGTATATCACGGTGCTGGTGTTAGTGCTTTATGTCACGCTGCTGATGTCAGTGCTCTCTATCACGGTGCTGTTGTTAGATCACTCTATCACGGTGCAGGTGTCATTGCTGTATGTCACGCTGCTGATGTCAGTGCTCTCTATCACGGTGCTGCTGTCAGTGCTGTATATCACGGTGCTGGTGTTAGTGCTTTATGTCACGCTGCTTATGTCAGTGCTCTCTATCACGGTGCTGTTGTCAGATCACTCTATCACGGTGCAGGTGTCATTGCTGTATGTCACGCTGCTGATGTCAGTGCTCTCTATCACGGTGCTGCTGTCAGTGCTGTATATCAAGGTGCTGGTGTTAGTGCTTTATGTCACACTGCTGATGTCAGTGCTCTCTATCACGGTGCTGTTGTCAGATCACTCTATCGCGGTTCAGGTGTCATTGCTGTATGTCACGCTGCTGATGTCAGTGCTCTCTATCACGGTGCTGCTGTCAGTGCTGTATGTCACGGTGCTGGTGTTAGTGCTTTATGTCACGCTGCTGATGTCAGTGCTCTTTATCACGGTGCTGTTGTCAGATCACTCTATCACGGTGCAGGTGTCATTGCTGTATGTCACGCTGCTGATGTCAGTGCTCTCTATCACGGTGCTGCTGTCAGTGCTGTATATCACGGTGCTGGTGTTAGTGCTTTATGTCACGCTGCTGATGTCAGTGCTCTCTATCAAGGTGCTGTTGTCAGATCACTCTATCACGGTGCAGATGTCATTGCTGTATGTCACGCTGCTGATGTCAGTGCTCACTATCACGGTGCTGCTGTCAGTGCTGTATGTCACGGTGCTGGTGTTAGTGCTTTATGTCACGCTGCTGATGTCAGTGCTCTCTATCACGGTGCTGGTGTCAGATGACTCTATCATGGTGCAGGTGCCATTGCTGTATGTCACGCTGCTGGTGATCATCTCCTGCACCCTCTTCTTTGCCTACCCTGACCTTCCCTCTCCTTTATTGCCTTCATGCGCTCCACAGTCCTGAATTGTCACAACAATGTCACATATAAAAAAAGAATGCTTGTAGTTGTCGATCCCAGATTCACCTCATACATGTGTTATGTCATTGGCCATGTGGTGGGACTATGTTTGCACAGCTAGTAATTATTTTGTGGCTGCAAATTTGACCTGTAGGTTTGCAAAGTTCGCCTCCCATTGAAGTCAATGGGGCCCACCGCGAACGTTACGGTTTGCGAACTATCGGCCGCGTTCGCAAAACGTCCCGTCGGAAGTTTGTCCATCACTAGTGGCCAAGGTACCGTAGTGGAGTGCCAATTAAAAGCTATGGCCCAATGTATAGAGCTAAGGAATGTATGGATTAGGATTGTGTTATATTTTGGAATGTCTTGTATAGGAAAGACTAGGAGACATATTTGGGGAGTAAGAGTAAACTTTCTGCCGGATTTTTTTTCTATAATTTTACTGGCCTTATGCCAGATGTTTTTTATGTGGGGACAATCCCAAAAGATATGTAGAAGTGTTCCCTGAGAGGGGCAACCCCTGAAGCAGAGAGGGGAAAGTGAGGGATAGAATGAGTTAAGTTTGGCGGGGGTAAGGTACCATCTATATAGCGATTTGATGGCTGATTCTCTGATCGAGGTTGTTTTGGTACATTTATGTAGATTTGTAAGAATAGAGTCCCATTGCTCAAGAGTAAATGTGATATTTAAATCAGATTCCCATTGTAGCATGGAGAGTGTTTTCTCGGGCATGTTGGTCTCGTTTAGGCACTTATACATTTTGGAGATTAAACCCCTATCTCGAGGGGAGGAGATGCAAATTTGTTCAAATTGTGTATATGGGGGTTGGAGTGTGAGTGAATGATATTTCTGATAGAATTGTCTTATATTTGTATAGTTTTCTAATTCAGAGGATGGGAAATCGTATTTTATTTGTAGACTAGTGAAGGTGAGAAATGCATTATTGTGAGAGAGTGATTTTAGATGCGTCAGATTATGCAGCTTCCAATTCGATAGAAAGTTTTGATCATGAGTACTTTCTGGGGGGGGAGGGGGGAAGCGAGGGTCGCCTAGGAAGGAAGCAAGGGGGGGAGTGTCAGAGGATAATTTGAATTTTGTGACCTGTCTATTCCATAGTTGAAGAGTGTGAGTGACAATAAGGTTTAAATGTCTTAGTTTTTGTAGTGGGATATATTTGGACCAAAGGAGTCCTTGGGAGTTTAGATTGTAGGGTAGGATAGATTCTTCCTCAAAACGGAGCCAAGGGATATGGAGTGAAGGGGTATACCATTGGGCTAATTGGGTGAATCTGGCCGAAAGATAATAATTCCAAAGGTTGGGGATGCCAATGCCTCCTTTTATTTGGGGTCTAAACATAAGGGAATAGCTAAATCTGGGTTTCCTGTTTAGCCAAATAAATTTATTGATGTCTCTTTGTAGGGAATCTAGTGTTTTTTTAGTTCATGTAAGAGGAAGGGCTCTGAAAAAAAACAAAAGTTTTGGTAAAATCATCATTTTCACTGCAACTATTCTGCCCGAGAATGAGATCTGGTATGATGACCAAAGTTTAAGCAGATTTTTGATATTGTTAATTAATGGAGGGTAGTTTGCTTGGTATAGTGATTTATATAATGGCGCAATCTGGATACCTAGATATAGTAGAGTCATTTATCATGCTGTTGTAGGCAGCGGTTCATACTTCAGCAATGAAGTTACCCCAATGTTGTTTCTTTTCCAGGGATAGTGTTCCCAAAATGTTCAACAGGGTACAATTGAAGCGTTCCGATTGAGGGTCTCCCTGTGAGTAAAACGGGGTTGTTCTGTATTTTTGCTTGTTCAGCAATTCACACAGTCTTTTGACCAGTTTGCTTTCAAAGTCTCATCCTTGATCCAACTGTAAGTGCTGAGGTAGACCATAATGAACGAAAAAAGTCTCCATTACTGATTTGGCTACTGTGCTGGCTTGTTGGTCTTTGGTTGGGAAAGCTTGGGAAAAGGGGGTGAAATGATCTGTCACAACCAGGACATTGCTTTGCCCAACTAAGCCGGGTTCCAGACACAAAAAATCAATGCCCACCAGTTACATCAGCCCTTGGCTTTACAGATGGCCCATTGGGGCAGCCTCACCAGGCAAAGTCATTTTTTGAATGCATTGGATACAAGAGCGATAATAGCTTTCAATTTTGGCTCTCATGGATGGCTAAAAGTTGACTCTAACTAGCTTAAAAGTTCTGTCTGTCCCTAAATGCCCATGGCCATCATGAAGGGCGGTCAAAACCACAAGTCTGTACTTTTCAGGAAGAAACAATTGTCGAACACCTTCTGGATCCCCGGATGGGCCTTTCCTGTACATGACACCATCTTCCAACTGCATTCATTCCCATTCTCTATGAACTATGCTGGAGTCTGATAGAACTATTTAGCAGTGCCTGAGAGTCCCGAGCTACCAGTGCCTTCCCGAGCTACCAGTGCCTTCTTAACAAGGATACATAATGGATCTTCACTCTGATCCCTTCTAGTCTGCCTTTGCCAGCTGGGGCAATTCTCACAGTAACACTGGGGTACTCCGGCAGGAGCAACTCCAACAGCTTCAGCTCCAGTTGCTTCCTTGTGGTGATGCTCTACCCCTTGACACACTGGGCAAACTCCTTCAGGGTACAAATGAACCCAGCTCTTCACATCAGCATCTGCAGCATAAGATCTTTGGGATAGGGCATCCTCATTCTTGTTCCCCACTCCTGGCCGATACTTCAGGCTGAATTGGAACTCGAACAGGGCAGGCAGCCACTGATGCCAAGTGGCATCCAATTTAGCAGTTGATAACAGGTAGACCAAAGGATTGTTGTCCTTTTTGACCACAAGCATAGCTTCATATAGGAAGTCCTGCAGTTTGTACTACTGCCCACTTGAGGACCAAGAACTCTTACTTGTGCACAGGATAATTCTTCTCAGAAGGAGTGAGACTCCGACTTACATATGCTATCGGGCAAAACCTTCCTTCCGATTCCTTATATAGAACTCCTCGTAGCCCAATCTTGGCTGCCATCGACTTGAAGCTTGTAAGGCTTAAAAAGGGTCAGCGTAGACCAAAACTGGAGCTTCAGTAAGGCTCTTCTTTAAGCGTATAAAAGCCTTCTCACACTTCTTGGTCCATTGGTCCTGGACAGACTCACAGGGTTTCCTGGGTTGAGACTTTTTGGGTTCCCCTGAATTTGACTTCTGCTCATTTCATTCTTCAATAGCTCGATGAGAGGTCTCGCAAGTTGTGCAAAGTTTTTCACAAATTTTCGGTAGTAGAAACAGAATCCTAAGCATGACGTCAGCTTGGTAACAGTCCTTGATCAGGGCCAAGAGGTGACAGCTTCCAACTTTTGTGGGTCTGGGCTACTCCTTCAGCAGAGATCACATGCCCCAAGTAGGTAACTGAAGTCAGATAGAACTGACACTTCTCCAACAACAGCTTCAGTCCCTCAGCATGGAGTCTCTACTGGAACAGAGGGAGAACGTGCTGTGGCTGTCTGATGCACTGAGGTGCTTGGAGATAGCGACTCTACTCAAGTTGACGATAGCCATCTTGTAGGCCCTGGACCGCCTGGGTGAGGGCTGCAATTTGCTGGCACAGTGCTTCCAAAGGTGAGGCCTCACTTTCGGGCTCCAAGTGGCTGGATCATACTGTCACGTACCTTAAAGCGGAGCCCGAAATCATGAGGGTGGCCTCTTGCATGGTTCGGGTCCAAGCACCCCTGATTGTGAAGACAGGGAATGCTAGGGCAATGAAAGAGTGTAGGTGCCTGCAGGCAGAAGGCTGAAGCTTGGAGACAAAGGAATCGCTTTGGAGAAGATGTGAAAATTGATCACCAGACTTGTTTAGCTGGCAGCGAGGTACACAATCAGAAGCCAGAACCGTAGTCAGGGACAGGCAGCGGTTGGCAATGGGCTGGCAGCGTGGTACACAATCAGAAGGCAGAACTGTAGTCATAGATCCAAGCCAAGGTCTGTATAGTAAGCAGAGGCAGATGAACAGACAAGAAAGATCCAAGACAGTGGTCAAAAGAATCTGGGTTTTCAGGAGCAAGATCAGCAGGCAGAAACAGTAATCAGGAACACAGGGACAAGCTAAAGACGATCCAGCACTGACACTAGGCAGTCTCTCTGTTTATATAGGGTGTTCTAAAGCACATGTGTACATATGGATGCGCCGTTGCACATGCCCATTGTGGATCTCACTCATCTCTGTCTAAGATTCCACGCATGTGCACTGGCATTGGTGGAACAGGGGTTCGCAACTGCTGCACGGAGACGAGTGCTTGCTGTGTGAGTTCTCTGACAGGGACACTGAGCGTGGGATTCTTTTTCATGGCTCTCACTGGTGGCCCAATGAACCAAATCATCCTATGTTATGGGAGTAGCCGCACTCACCCGTCTTATCACCATGCGAGGCTTCAGGCTGACCGGAAATGTTTGGAACACTAACTGGGATTCCCCCCCCCCCATTCATCTTTGTGGGCACGATTTCTGGAAGCAATTCTATCCCTGTCTCTTCCCTAAATGGGTCAGATTCCAGCACCATGAAGGGACCCTGCTGGTCCCACGATGGCTTGACGGCATCCTTCATACACACTCTCTCCACTGGCTGTAACACTCTCTCTCAGGTGTCCAGACACCATAATCTTCCCACTCTTTCAGCTGGTGCCCTTTGTTCCTGAACTACATGCCTGCCTCAGCTGAGGGTGGATCTCCTTTGCAGTTGGGCCCTTTGAGGCCAGTGGGGTGAGCAACCTTCTCACAAGGTCCGTGTTTGTTCCTATCAGCAGGGAGTTCTGTCCTGCTCCGTGGGGCAGAGGGCAGACAACTGCTAATGTATCAAACGTCTCTGGCTTCCCGGCCAATGAGGGATCAAATGTAATCTTGATAGGGATGCATTCGTCTGGGACTTTTGGGTACGAATACCCAAGATGTCTAGCTCTTCCAGCTTACGCAATGGGATATGCTTCAGATATTTGTTGTAGAAATCCCTGTAGAATAGAGTTACTTGTGCTCCAGTATCTAATAGTACTTTAGTGTAGATTCCCTCTACTTGAAGCAAAACTTTTGGAGAGGGCCTTACCAAGTTCTTTGGCAAATTTCTTGCTTGTGGCTCTAACTAGCCCTAACTAGCTTCCTTCATGGTGGTAAAGTCCCTTTGAAGGCTTGATTAGAAGAGGGTGCATTGACGTTTTGTGTCTTTCTTCCCTGAGCGATTCACTTTTAGGTACAGGCAAAGCGGTAGAAGGACAAGGGGAAGATTTTGCCTGTCATTTTTGCTTTGATTCTAACTTTGGAGCTCTGTTTTGCCTTGGGACCCTCAATTGGCTCCTTCACTGAGGTCCCTGTAAGTTTCCCTCCTTCTTCAAGAAGAGTATCTACTGTAAGGCTTTTAACACTTCTTCTAGCAACTCTGGACCTACTCTCCCCTACTCTCCCCTTGGGGCACTTAGCCTTGAAATGGTCAACCTTGCCACATCCGAAAAACATATTTTTTCCTTGGTTTTGATCTACCTTGATCCTCCTGGGTTAAACCTTTGCTCTTTCAGGGGGGCGTGGTCTGGAGCCGGTCCAAGATGGACGCATAGATCTGGAGCTCCCGTCTCCCGAGGTCCAGCTACAGTAACAGCGCCAAACGAACATCGGAACATGGTGAGAACCCCCCGGAGTGACGCGGCATCCAGTTCACGTTCCCCGCGGGGACCAGATACTCAAGCAAGCGGCCAAATCCCTGCGATCTTCAGACCGCGGCCTAACAGCGGCATGCAGGCCTCACAATCCCCGTCCTCACGTGAGCCGCGCTTCCGAGCTCCAGCCCACACCGCAGTGGTAACCGGAACCAGCCTGGTTCAGAGTCAGGACAGAGGCACCCACACACAGTAAGCCTAGAAGATCTTCACAGCGTGGCGGCAGATATAAAGAACACCCTCATGGCGGCCATCAGAGACATGCGTTCGGATATACAGGCCATAGCCTTACGTGTGGAAGAGGTGGAAATTACTCAAGCCCGCCAGAATACTGCACTATGCCACGTACAGCAATTGACGGAGTCTCATGCCGTCCATCTTAGAGAGATCAATCGCCACATGGAGGACTTAGACAATCGCGGGAGACGTCACAACCTCAGGGTGAGAGGAATCCCAGAATCGATCGATCCTAGTCACCTCTCCCTAGCAGTCACCAATATCTTTAATGATCTCCTAGAAAGACCCCTGGACACACCAATAGTCTTTGAGCAGGTTCACAGGGCGCTACGCCCGTGGGGATGAGATTTGGACCCCCCTAGAGATGCGGTTTGCTGTCTTATGGATTTTCCATTGAAAGAGGAAATTCTCCGCAAGTCAAGAAGCAGGAACCAGCTCACATACCAGGGGGCAACGATAAAGATTTATCAGGACTTATCCAACATCACCCTACAACGTAGATGGGAGCTACGGCCCCTTCTGGAAACTTTGAGATCCAGATCTATTATCTACCGCTGGAAGTTCCCCTTTTGCCTGTCGGTGACGCACCAAGGCCGTACAGCAAATCTCAGAGTTCCGGAGGATCTGGAACACTTTTGTTCTACATTGGATCTCCCGATGGTCCCTCTCCCAGATTGGTATAGTGACTTCCGCTTGCCGTTACCCAAGAGAGCCACTTCCATGGAAGGAGTGGACGAAGCAGGCACCTACAGCATCAGCCGCCGCCGAGCCTACCCTCCCGCACCACTCACTCCACCACGGATACCAGGAACCCAACGCAATGGTAGCCCAACGGCTTCCCCAGCTCACCGCAGGGCCCGCATTACCTAGACAGGTACTCAGGCCCTCTCTCTACGCTTTTTTTACTTTTTGTTGTTGCTGTTGCTTCTCTTTGTTTTATGGTCTCTTCTCATGACACAGGGCCCTAGCTCTCCTCCTGGCGAGAGCAGGGGAGGGGGAAAAGACTTCAGCCCGATAATAAGGTAGACTTTTCTATATTTGCAACGTATAGATGATACCCATTGCCAGGAACCACACTGAGACAATACTTCGTGCCCACCATATCTTTAATTGGCGCGGATCGGCTATAACCCCAATATCCGTTACTCTTCCTGACTGACTCACGTAACGTATACCACTCCAAAGGAGCAGAGAAGAGGCCCTCACCTCCGCGATGTGTAACTGTCATCACTGGTTCTTTATCCTCTGACTGAAACTCTTTGTATTTCACTTGCCTTCAATGTTTTTCTACACAAGGTATATCAAAAGGGAAATTTTTCAGCTGACATCTACGCCTGGCTTATAGTTTACCTGAATATCCATAATAGCTCCCCCTAGAGACTCACGAAATAACAGGGAAGTAACAGGTCACTTCTCTAGGTGGAGGGCCAATCATGTAACTCACTTAACTCTCTTACTTTTTGGCCTATCCCTTCTGCTCTCCTTTCCTTCTGTGCTCATACCTCACTGCTTCCTACTCTTTTTTTCTTTTCTTTTCTTTTCTTTTCTTTTCTTTCTTCCCTTCCCCTTTTTTCCTAACCATGCAGCTCTTGTCTTCAGGCCAACAAGAATAGGCCTATATCCAGATAATGCATGTTGCAATAACAACTTCTGCCATTGTAGGAATGTGAGTATCCTTTTTGCCTATGGATCAGGTATGATGGTGGGCGCCAAACACCAAACTTCAATGCAAAACATTGTACCGCTTTCAGCATCAAAAATATGACATAATCATACCACCAGGGAGGTTACGTTACACAGGTGGGGACCCAGCAGCTTAAAGAGTCATGGCAGAACAGAGAATCCATCATATCCAGGGGCTACTGTAGGGGTAAGTTGTACAGATACAGTCCCCACATACAGTATTTCAATATTTGGTTCCTAAAGTGAAATAACCAAAGAGAGACAAAATTAGGTACCTTTCTGACCTGCAGAATGTATTATAAGCATGAAGTTATCACAATTGACAAACATTTTTTATGGAATTTTAAATGGACACTAAGATTGCAATCATCACAAAGGTCAAGCGAGAACCATAGTATAAAACAATATGGAATATTGGAACTTACTTATCATATCTTTTGTCAAACCTGATTTTATTGTTGTACACCCTCCAATCAAATGTAAATGATCAATTTCTGTGCGAACTGCCACAAACAAATACAATCTACTGGACTTCGCATACTAGCGTATGTGAAAGACAGCCAGTTTAGGTATTTGTAGATTTACTGTACATCGTGGTGTAAGAAGAAAAAATGTGTTAGGATATAAATCTCTCATATGTAGATTTAATAGACTTTAACTCACTCTTACATCTTGTAGCCCCTTCCACCTTCCATCTGTCATGATTAACTACCATACTTTTCGAACAGGGAATGATTAAAGATACACATATTATTTAATATGATTATGCAGATATAGAACAATTATATTTGAACATACAATTCATGCTATGCGTGTATGGTATTATATTCTCTGAAAAATATTTACTTTATACGTCTGACAGATTGTTTTAATCTTTATTAAAATTAGTTTTAGCGTTAAATCTTGCTGGCTGTCCACAGTGTTTGAAATACAGCACTTGAATTTTTGGCAAATCTGCTAAGCTGCAATACAGAGGGCTGCCCAGTAACCCATACTGTGATTAGTCAGAGTCAAGACATCCAGGTGTCACATTTTATTAAACACAGCACGCGCACAGCTCACTGAACCTAACATTTTCATTTCCAAAACTGTATGAATGATTTAGGAATTGCCCCAGAAGTAAAGATGGAAATATATAAAGGCCAAGTTTACCTTTTACACAATTTTTACTTTTGTTTATGGCTACTATGCAATTTATTTTCTTCAGTCTATTTTATTACTTTTATTTCCTCCTTAATGTTTATGTGCCTTTCTTTGTCTTTCTGACCCTTTCCATTGAGGTTCATTTATGGCACAAGTGAACCAATGGCAAAGATTTCTCTACTGGCAAATATGGCAGCTCAGCACATATAATGCACATGCATCCATGGCAGCATTAGGTTGTGTTCTGAAATTTTGGCTAGAGATCCACTCTCGAGATCTCAAGACAGATATAAAAGACACAAAGTAAATGCCACAAAATATCATAGCTCCCAACTGTCCCTGATTTCGAGGGACTGTCCCTGATTTGGAACAAAGTCCCCCTGTCCCTTTTTTCTCTTCATTTGTCACTCATTTTGGTCTGATCTATATAGTTGTATATAAAATGCATTATTTATCTTTCAAAATGTTTCCCAATGCTAAACTTTTTATCCAAACTCGAAATTTCTGCATTGGTAACCATTAAATGGCAATATAAAGAAATAGTAGTGATTAAAAAAAAGCACTTGTGGGTTTAACTAATCTTTTTTTATATATAATTCTTCTTTAACCACTTCAGCCCCGGACCAATTGTCAGCCTAAGGACCAGAGGTCTTTTTACAATTTCACACTGCACTGCTTTAACTGGTAATTGTGCGGTCATGCAATGTTGTACCCAAACGAAATTGGCGTCCTTTTCTTCCCACAAATAGAGCTTTCTTTTGATGGTATTTGATTGCCCCTGGGATTTTTATTTTTTGCGATATAAATGGAAAAGGACTGAAAATTTCGAGAAAAAAATATATTTTCTAATTTTTGTTATAAGAAAAATCGAATAAACTCAATTTTAGTCATACATTTAGGGCAAAATGTATTCAGCCACATGTCTTTAGTAAAAAAAATGTCAAAAAGCGTATATTTATTGGTTTGCGCAAAAGTTATAGCATCTACAAACTAGAGTACATTTTGTGGAATTTACACAGCTTTTAATTTATGACTGCCTATCTCATTTCTTGAGGTGCTAAAATGGCTGGGCAGTGCAAACCCCCCCCCCCCAAATGACCCCATTTTGGAAAGTAGACACCCCAAGGAAATTTCTGAGGGGTATGTTGAGCCCATTGAATATTTATTTTTTTTGTCCCAAGGGATTGAATAATGACAAAAAATAAAAAAAATTTTTTTTTTTACAAAAAGTTGTCACTAAATTATATATTGCTCACACATTCCATGGTTATATGTGGAATTGCACCCCAAAATACATTTTGCTGCTTCTCCTGAGTACAGGGATACCACATGTGTGGGACTTTTTGGGAGCCTAGCTGCGTACGGGGCCCCGAAAACCAATCGCTACCTTCTGGATTTCTAAGGGCGCAAATTTTTGATTTCACTCCTCACTACCTATTACAGTTTCGAAGGCCATAAAATGCCAAAATAGCACAAACCCCCCCCCCCCCCCCCCCAATGACCCCATTTTGGAAAGTAGACACCCCAAGCTATTTGCTGAAAGTCATGTTGGCTGGACGAAAAAAAAGAGATTGATCGGTGGGTATGCCCACCATTATAATACCTCCCTTCATCCACCCACTTCTAATGATGGGCATACATGCACCATTTATATATGTCGAAGCATGGGGGCATCCTCCCACAAAAAAGTTATGCCACGTACACACGGTCGAACTTTTCCACGGGCAAGCCCTCCGTCGGAATTTCGACCGTATGTACGCGGCATTAGGAGCAAAATCGCTCCTCCGCCCCTGCTGCCCCCATGCTTCAGCATATATGCTCTTTTTTTTAAACTGTAGTGGTGAAATCACCTCCTACAGCGTTGGAGTCATGGCTTTATGTATCATGGGAGCAAACGCTGTTGCTGTCAAGATAAATAAATCCGCACTGCAACTGAATGGCGTACCTGCTAAGCAAATTATGGTTAACGTTAAAACAAAGTAACATTACAGTATAACAGTAAAACCTTACCATACCATACCTGCAAAGCAAATGCCCAAAAAAACAATAAAAAATAAAAAATTTTTTAACACAACCTGTGCCTAAAATATATATATGCCGAAGCATGGGGGCATCCTCCCGCAAAAAAAGTTATGCTATGCAAAATCGCTCCTCCGCCCCTGCTGCCCCCATGCTTCGGCATATATGTTCTTTTTTTTAAACTGTAGTGGTGAAATCACCTCCTACAGCATTGGAGTCACGGCTTTATGTATCGTGGGAGCAAACGCTGTTGCTGTCAAGATAAATAAATCCGCGCTGCAACTGAATGGCGTACCTGCTAAGCAAATTATGGTTAACGTTAGAACAAAGTAACATTACAGTATAACAGTAAAACCTTACCATACCATACCTGCAAAGCAAATGCCAAAAAAAAAACTGTAAAAAATAAAAACATTTTTTAACACAACCTGTGCCTAAAATATATATATGCTGAAGCATGGGGGCATCCTCCCGCAAAAAAGTTATGCCGCGTACACACGGTCAAACTTTTCCATGGGCAAGCCCTCCGTCGGAATTTCGACCGTATGTATGCGGCATTAGGAGCAAAATCGCTCCTCCTCCCCTGCTGCCCCCATGCTTTGGCATATATGCTCTTTTTTTTTTAACTGTGGTGGTGAAATCAACCCCCACAGCACTGGAGTCACGGCTTTATGTATCGTGGGAGCAAGCACTATTGCTGTCAAGATAAATAAATCCGTGCTGCAGCTGAATGGCGTACCTGAAAACAAAAAAAATGGTTAACAATAAAACACAGTAAATGGTAAAGTATAAAAAATTAGAGAGAAGTGAGAGAGAGAACAATAAAACGACAACTATTTTTGGTTTTTATATCTTTTTTTTTACACTTTTTTTTTTAACTGTAAACTGTAACGGTTCAGGTCTCTCAAAATGCAATGGCATCTTGGGAGACCCTGTATTAGTGTGCCTAGCCTGTGAAATGCTGTACCCTACGCTAATACTTCACTAGTGAATGGTAGCGTTCAAAACATTCACCAAGACAAAGACCAGGATTGCCAGGACAGCGTGGACAATAACAACGGGTGTCACGCCTATATCCGCGCTTGGTACAGACACGACATCTTCTTTGGGGGGCTCTTTGAGTAGGGGTACTTGGGAGGGCATAAGGATAATGCCTCTCATGCAGCCGGCTTACTGCATTTGGTTGGGAATGGTGAGGTGCAGAACCATCTGGATACAGAAGGTCTGTGACAACCTCTCTCTGGAAAAAAAGAAAGGTTAAAGTCCCGCCTGAAGCTTTGTATAGCACATAAGCATTCAGCAAAGCCAATTGAAATAAGTAAACAGACACTTTTTTGTACCAGAGTCTGGCCTTATGGGCAACTAGATACGGCGGGTCATTGAGGTTCACCCCTCCCATATTTCTGTTATATTCGTGGACACAGAGGAGTTTCTCCACAATACCAGTCACCGTATGAATTTGGACCGTCGTGTCTGCATGAAGGGAGGTAAGAACGAAAACATTCTTATTATCCCTCCACTTCACAGCGAGAAAATTGTTACACCGATAGCAGGCTCTCTCCCCCAGCCTAAGACAGAAATCTACAAGCCGCTGGGAAAGCCCCGGCGATTAGGTCGCACGGTGCCACATGCTCCAATCTGATGATCAAACAAATGACTAAACAGTGGCACGCTCATGTAATAATTGTCCACATACAAGTGGTACCCCTTTCCGAACAAGGGTGACACCAAGTTCCACACTATCTTGCCAGCACTTCCTATGTAGTCAGGGCAGTTCTCCGGCTCTACGTGACTATCTTTACCCTCATAAACCATAAATCTCCATGTATAGCCTGTGGCCCTGTCACAGAACTTATAGAGCTTGACCCCGTATCTGGTACACTTGTTGGGAATGTATTGTTTGAATGACAAGCGACCAGAAAACGTAATCAGGGACTCATCAACGCAGACAACTTGATGGGGAGTAAACAAGTCTGCAAAACGTTGGTTGAAGTGGTTTATGAGGAGCCGAATTTTGTAGAGCCGATCGTATTCAGGGTCTCCACAAGGACGGCAAAGTTCATTGTCATTGAAGTGCATGAACCGCAAGATCTGCTTGTATCGTTTCCTGGACATGGAGTTAGAGAACACGGGCATGTGGTCAGTCGGATGCGTGGACCAATATGCCCACAACGTTAATAATTTATGTGTGCCCATGTTGAGGGAAAGGCCCAGAAAGGTCTTAAATTCGGAAACCGTAACTGGTTTCCAATCTCTTGCAAGGGAAGGCAACTGGAGATTAGCGGCGATGTGTTGACCAGCATATAAATTAGTTTGGTCCACAATAGATCTATAGAGATCTTCCGTGAAATACAGCGAATAAAAATCAAGTGGCGTAAAATCAGCTGTATCCACCTGAATACCGGGTTGGCCAGTGAATGGGGGAAGTACTGGTGCTGCAGAAGTGGTGGGCACCCAATCAGGATTGGCGAAGTCTGCAGGAAGGGCACTATGGGAACGACGGGCCTGCCTTTGTCTTCTTCTTGGTGTCAGCGGGACACTACTTGTTCTTGCCACCTCGCCAGCTTGAACTGCACTTATGGGACTTGCCACGTCACCACGTGATACTGCAGTGCTGGATGTACGTCCAGGGTGTACTAGGCCGCTGGTGCTTGCCAGTTCACCAGAAGGATGAGCGGCTCTAGTACTTCTCTGCTCCATACGAGGGACCTGCGATTCTTGCACCTCAACAACATCAGAAGATCGGGGTCTGGTACACCTGACGTTAGCAGGGACCTCATCTTCATCGTCAGAGCTATCTGTCATGGAGCCGCTGTCCTCTACAGGATCGTATTCTGAGCCTGAATCTGACAGATCAGTGTCTTCCTCTTCACTATCTGTCATGCTCAGAAACGTGTAGGCCTCTTCACTAGTGTACCTTCGCTTTGCCATTTTAGGCTCTAAATTTAGGGGTACACTAGTGAGAATCATAGGTAAAAAAGCACCTAGGCTGTCAGTGACTGTATAAAATGCTACCAAAAAAAAAACTGTTAGCGATCGCAGGGATCAGGCCTGACTCTGCGAACGCTGCAGTTATGTGTGTTGTGTTTTGTAAGTGACAGTGATTGATCGATACTGCACTTGGGTGGGCTGGGCTGGGCAGAGGGGCAAAACGCAGGTGCTAGCAGGTATCTGGATTGATCCCGCTAACAGTGCGTTTTTTGGAACCCTACACTGCTGGGGACGCTAGTATAGATCTGATCAGATCAGATATTGATCTGTTCAGATTCTATACCACTAAGGCCGCGTACACATGGGCGCACTATCCGTCCAACTAAGTCCGTCAGACAATCCGACAGACAGTCCATCCTACTTTTGAATGAACGGACTTGACCACACACGACGAACAGACAATTCGCTGAAAGCTTGCGCGATGACGTGTACGGCACGTACGACGGGACTAGAAATATGACGTCCAATACACTGCAATGCAACCTTCGGCCGTGTAAATCCTTTCTGAGCATGCGCCATACTTAGTCCGTCGAACTAGCCTACTCACGAGCGGACTGTCCGCTGAAAAATTCCGAAAGACTTAGTCCGCCAGACTGTCCGCTGAAAAAGTCCGCTGAAGCCCACACACGAGCGGATTGTCAGCTGAAACACGTTTCAGCGGACCAAGTCCGTCAGACAGTCCGCCCGTATGTACGCGGCCTAAGGGAGGTGTATGCTTTGCGTGTGGGTGTTAGCAGTACTGGCACTAACCTAGCACTGCCTGGGGCGACGCAGACCCTATCTGACCCTAAAACCTAATTGATATCACCGGTTGATCAGGGGGTTAAACCTTTATTGGGTAATAAATGGCGGGTGCCCTGATGCTATAAAAGGCGAACTACCTAACCAGCGTCACCCGTAACACTTATACGGTGATCACTGGTGAAAGGGTTAACTAGGGGCAATCAGGGGGTTAAAACCTTTATTAGGTATTATATGGGGGTACCTGACGCTATATAAAACCTGATCGGGGGGTGACTGGGGTGAAAAATGTGCCTATGTGTACCTACGTGTCAGTGTAGTGTTGGTGCACTTACTTGGATGTCTTCTCTCCTCGCCGTCCGATCAAAAAGACCGCCACGAGGGGAGTGACATCACTTCCTCCCTGCCTGTGTTTACACTACACAGGCGGGGGAAGCTTCTCATTCGCCAGGAGCGATCGAGAGGGGATGGCCAGAAACCAACGGCCATCCCCTCATCCCGGACCGCTCCTGAAGCGAAACGGACCGCCACAGCCAGAGGGAGGGGGTCCGATCGGACATGTACGTGCTTGTGCCTGTCGGTGCCATTCTGCCGACGTACATTGTCCTGCGGCAGTCCTTAAGTGGTTAAGGGAGCGTGGCGGAGGGTGTGTCCTATGGTTAAAGTTCTATGAAGGTTGCAGTCGTTTTTCTGCTCCTCAATACTTTGTTTAGATTACTGATTAATTTCTCAGGAAGGGAAGCCTATGTTCACAGAGACCCCATCCTGGCTGGAGGCACTGGCAACTTTAGTATAAAACCCACTCTTCCATTCCACGTTCTCTAGTTTACCTAAAGGCTTGGTGCAATATCCTGTATGGGGAAGGACATTCTTCGTAACCCCCCCCCCCCCCCAAAAAAAAGAGGGCTACATAACTACATATGTTTCAAAAATATCTTTATTTAATTGTTTGTTCCCCAAAATGTTAACGACCCCCAAATTCAACTAAAATAAATTACAATTAGCCACAGCTTGAAAAAAAACAATGTGCAGTCATATAAATTCAATAATCAATCAACAACCTTATTATAAAGCGAAGCAGTCCAAAAAGGCACTTGACATGTACTTGGCACAGTAATATACAGTATCTCACAAACGTGAGTACACCCCTCACATTTTTGCAAATATTTTATTATACCTTTTCATGTGACAGCACTGAAGAAATGACACTTTGCTACAATGTAAAATAGTGAGTGTACAGCTTGTATAACAGTGTACATTTTCTGTCCCCTCAAAATAACTCAACACACAGCTATTAATGTCTAAACTGCTGACAACAAAAATGAGTACACCCCTAAGTGAAAATTTCCAAATTGGGCCCAACTAGCCATTTTCCCTCCCCACTGTCATGCGACTCGTTATTGTTACAAGGTCTCAGATGTGACTGGGGAGCAGGTGTGTTCAATCTGTTGTTATCGCTCTCACTCTTGCATACAGGTCACTGAAAGTTCAACATGGCACCTCATGGCAAAGAACTCTCAGAGGATATATATATACAGATGGAATAAATGATTACACAATTGCTCAAATGTCACCAATATCCAATAAGAGTCCCAGCATTTATCTACTGTATCCCCAAACATCATATTACTTAGAACCCCCAAACATATATATTTCTTTCTAACACCCTAGAGAATAAAATGGCGGTCATTGCAATACTTTCTGCCACACCTTATTTGTGCAGCGGTCTTACAATCACACATTTTTGGAAAAAAAATACACTTTTTTAATTAAATAATAAGACAGCAGTAAAGTTAGCCCATTTTTCTTTTATATTGTGAAAGATAATGTTATGCCGAGTACATTTATACCCAACATGTCACACTTCAAATTTGCGCCTGCTCGTTGAATGCCGACAAATATTTACCCTTAAAAATCCCTGTATAACATATACAGATGGAATAAATGATTACACAATTGCTCAAATGTCACCAATATCCAATGAGAGTCCCAGCATTTATCTACTGTATCCCCAAACATCATATACTGTATAATAAAATATAATCAACCAAGATGAAGAAAAACTTCAATAAAAAAAGGCTGGAAAGATCTCTAAATATGGTGAATGAGACTAGTATGCATTGGCATGTACGATCATGATTTAAATAGATTCCAACATTTTTTAATCACTCCCCTATTGTACTTGTAATCCATATGTTTGTAAATAAAAATCATAAAGTCCATCAAGGCCGGCCATAGCACACATTTTAATGTTAAGTCTATGACTTGAAGTACTCAATAACTTGGAGTATTTAGTCACTCCTTGAACAATGTGTCCGTATAAACAAAAAATGGCGTTGCCTTCCCCCGGCCCTTCAAATCTAGTATAGATTTTAAGGGGAACTCCATGCCAAAATTGAAAAAAATGGCATGGGTCCCCCCAAAATTCCCCAAAGCACCTTGTCCCCATGTTGATGGGGACAAGGGCCTCATCCCCACAACCCTTGCCCGGCGGTTGTGGGGGTCTGCTGCCGGGAGGCTTATCGGAATCTGGAAGCCCCCTTTAACAAGGGGGCCCCCAGATCCCGGCCCCCCCTATGTAAATGGGTATGGGGTACATTGTAACCCTACTCATTTACCAAAAAAGTGTCCCCCCAAAATTCCCCAAAGCACCTTGTCCCCATGTTGATGGGGACAAGGGCCTCATCCCCACAACCCTTGCCCGGCGGTTGTAGGGGTCTGCTGCCGGGAGGCTTATCGGAATCTGGAAGCCCCCTTTAACAAGGGGGCCCCCAGATCCCGGCCCCCCTATGTAAATGGGTATGGGGTACATTGTAACCCTACTCATTTACCAAAAAAGTGTAAAAAAAGTAAAAATGACAGGAGACAGTTTTGGACAATTCCTCTATTTAAAAAAAGTGTCCCGTGATGTCCATCCATCTTAAATCACGACGCCAATGGTCCAGAAAAAAAATAATACGGAAAAACTCCAGCTCCATGGGAGGCATCCCGCCAACTGCCATCTTTTTGCTTTGACAGCTCTTATATAATCAAGGGCGGGGCCACCCGGTGACGTAAGTTACACTCAGTTACATCAACAGGTGGCCCCGTCCTTGGCTATATAAGAGCTGTCAAAGCAAAAAGACAGCAATCCATGGGATGCCTCCCAAGGAGGCAGAGTTTTTCTGCTTTTTTTATCAGGATCATTGGCGCCGTGATTGAAGGTGGATGGACATCATGAGACACTTTTTTTTTTAACCGGTTCCCGACCAGCGCACGCCAATGCACGTCGGCAGAATGGCACGGGCAGGCATATTGGCATACAGGTACGTCCAATCTTTAATGCCGCCCTGCCATTGGAGCAGAGATCAGTGTTCACTAAATGAAAGCCCAGCCCCCCACAGTTAGTAACACACCCCTAGGAACACTTAGCCCCTACACTGCCACCCACTGGTTAACCCCTTCACTGCCAGTGTAATTTACACAGGAATCACTGCATTTATATAGCAGTGATTGCTGTATAAATGACAATGGTCCCAAAAATGTGTCAAAAATGTCTGATGTGTCCGCCATAATGTCGCAGTCAGAATAAAAATCGTGATCGCCGCCATTACTAGTAAAAAAAAAAAATTATTAATAAAAATGGCATAAAACTATCCCCTATTTTGTAAACGCTATAACTTTTGCGCAAACCAATCAATAATCGCTTATTGCGATTTTTTTACCAAAAATATGTAGAAGAATACGTATCGGCCTAAACTGAGGGAAAAAAAATGTTTTTTTATATATTTTTGGGGGATATTTATTATAACAAAAAGTAAAAAATAATGAGTTTTTTTCAAAATTGTCGCTCTATTTTTGTTTATAGCGCAAAAAATAAAAACCGCAGAGGTGATCAAATACCACCAAAAGAAAGCTCTATGTGTGGGAAAAAAAGGACGCCAATTTTGTTTGGGAGTGCTGAATCGCGAAAAGTGGTCTGGTCTTTTACCAGCAAAATGGTCCGGGGCTGAAGTGGCTCTCTCGCCCCCCCTTTTCCTGCGACTTGCCAGGGTGCATGCTTAGATAAGGGTCTGGCATGGTTTTTGGGGGACCCCACACCATTTTTTTATATAAATTTTGGCATAGGGTCCCCTTAATTTCAATACAAGACCCAAAAGGCCTGGTGTGGATTTTGAGGGGGACCCCCATGATTTATTTTATTTTATTTTGGCTCAGAGTTTCCCTTAATATGCATACCAGACACAGAGGGCCTGGTAATAGACTAAGGGGGACCCGCACTTTTTTTTTTCAATGATTTTTTATGTATATTGCCAAGATCCGGCAATACATTAAAGCCACGAGCAATTTTAAATGACATTTCTTCCTTTAGAAATTTCATTTTGCTGCAGGACTGTTATGAACATGGGGAAAATGTGCTACTTTACAGGCAGACTAAGGGACCCCCCCCCCGGCATGATATTTAAAGGCATATTTCATTTTTATTGTTTCACTTTAAGCATTATTAACCACTTAAAGACCGGGACTCTTTCTGAGATTTGGTGTTTACAAGTTAAAAATAGTTTTTTTTTTCTAGGAATTACTTAGAACCCCCAAACATATATATTTCTTTCTAACACCCTAGAGAATAAAATGGCGGTCACTGCAATACTTTCTGCCACACCTTATTTGTGCAATCACACTTTTTTTGGAAAAAATACACTTTTTTAATTAAATAATAAGACAGCAGTAAAGTTAGCCCATTTTTCTTTTATATTGTGAAAGATAATGTTATGCCGAGTAAATTTATACCCAACATGTCACACTTCAAATTTGCGCCCGCTCGTTGAATGCTGACAAATATTTACCCTTAAAAATCTCCATAGGCGACGTTTTAATAATTCTACAGGTTGCATGTTTTGAGTTACTGAGGAGGTCTATGGCTAGAATTATTGCTTTCGCTCTAAACATTGCGTCGATACCTCACATGTGTGGTTGGAACACCGTTTTCATATGCGTTTGCTTCTACACGCAAGCTCAACGGGACAGGATGCGTTTAAACATTTTTTTTTCTTATTTATTTTACCATTTATTTTTTTATTTTACACAGTTTTTTTTTTAATATTGTGTCACTTTTATTCCTATTACAAGGAATGTAAACATCAAGACAAGACCTCAGATCTCATATTTACACTAAAATGCAATAAAAAAATAAATAATTTAATGTCATTTGAAAAAAAAAAAGTCTCTTTAAAAACTATGGATGGAAGTGTCATTTTGACGTTTATTTCGCCCTGCAATGGTATGGAGATGGGAAGGGGCCACCTTGCCCTCACTCGTCTCCATACCGAACAGGGAGAAGAACCTGATTGCCTCTGTCGCTACCGACAGCGGAGGGCACCGGAGCACGGCGGGAGGGCCCCTTTCCCACCGTCGATAAAAGTAATCTTGCTCTGAATCCGCCACAGAGACCACTTTTATCTGAAAGCGGACCGCCAGATGAAGAAGAGGATACCTGGGTTATGGCAGCTAGCTGCTGCCCTTACAACGATATCCCTCTTCAAAGTACCAACATATAACGACGGTGGGCGGTCCATAAGTGGTTAAGATCACTGCTCCTGAAAAATATCAGTTTCTAAAACTTTTTTTGCATTACATGTCCCCTGGGGCTGTACCCAGGTCCCCATACACTTTTTATGGCAATAACTTGCATATAAGCCTTTAAAACGAGCACTTTTGATTTTTCAGGTTCGTGTCCCATAGACTTTAATGGTGTGCACATGTTTGCACAAATATTTTGTCTGTTTGCATGTTCTGATGCAAACTGAACTGGGGGTGTTTGGCTCATCCCTATTCACCAACATGTCTTCCTCTGCCTTCCAGTCAGCTACCTGATTTTCTGCACCCTGTGAGTTCCAACCAGCCTCAAGTTACCAGCACCTGTGCTCTCTCAGTTTCTCCTCTGTGCCCCGTGTGTTCTTGTGCAGTCCTATCAATTGGAACTAGCTTGGTTTACCTACGACCTTGTGAATCCAGCACCCCAGCACTGCAAGGTACTTTCACCTGCTCTCAGTAGTTGACTACATGGGTAAGTCAGAGGGCCACAACCAGGGAATCGCCTGCAGCATCGCCATCTTTATGAGCTCTGGTGAAGACAGAGCGGTTTCTTAGATCCTGTGTCTCGGCCCTTCTTGGGGTTCTCACTATTGCTAATTGAGGGAGCACGCTGAACTCTCTGAAACTTCTTTGTTTTCCACTGTGTGCCCCAGCTGCTAAAACCGAGTCACTATCAACTGGTCTTCCTGGTTTGTTACAACTACCATCCATGATCCACTTTAATTGCACTAATCACATCAATATTAGAATGACACCATAACCCTTATCACTAGTGTTACAAAGATCATGGTTTCAGGGTTATCTACAAAACAGTAGTTAGTAGTAATGCTATTGTAAAAATAAAAAAGGGGGGTGGGGCAGATAATCTGCACATTCTTATTACTTTGTGTAAATGATACAGTATTTAAAAAAAAAATCATTACAATAATTCCAATAATAATTTGTTCAGACATTACACAGGTGTCAGTTTACTTGCACTGTAATTTATGGCCTATTCTAAGTAACTGATAAAGATTTGTTTCCTAGAAATATGTCTGTAAAGTGATTTATTGAACAGCCCATCACATTTTGAGATCTAAATACGAAGAAGACGCCCATGACTACAAGGGACATTGTTCTTAGAAAGGAGCCTCCAGCTATAAAATGTCAACTTTGGTAACAAATTATCTGATAGCTTACAACAGACTTCCAGACCTAATACAGATGTTCAAAAAAATTCTAAACAAAAAATTACACATTTTTTTCTTTAATTAAAATGTGATGTTTTAATGAAGGTCGGTGAGGTTGGTAATCATTTTGCTTAGATCTTTCAGTAATAAAGGTTTAATTGATTATTGAAGTTTTAAAGGTGAACATCACAGGCTTCACCATCTAGTTACAAGTCACTCAAGTTTAAACAAGGCAATGGACTCTTCCTAGGTGACAAGACTGTTGCATTGCGATTCAGCTAGCACTGTCACATAGAGTGTGTCACATGCTGGTATAAACATAAAAATACATCTCCCACTTGCTGAATCCAGCACCGAAGAGTAAAGGGAAGGTGAGTATGTAAAACTGTGAGGAAGGGGGAGGGAAGCTAACCTTTTGCTTTGTACCTATATAAAATTCTATTGGAAAATATCCCCTCTACACCTGATTCAAATTGCAGCTGTAAAAAAAACATATATAGAGCTGAAATTTTGTGAAGTGTTGAAAAACAGAAATAAACAAAACAAATATATAGTCCAAAATGTGAAGAAAAAGGAAAGTCCTGCTGTAAAATATAACCATCCCTGCTGGACAATCATATAAGGCTAAGCTGGACCACCATTGCAAAGATGAAAAAAAAAAAAGCTGAATAAATACAATATTCCAATTATGCTGAGGGGAGTCCTTCCAGTGATATCCATACCATCCTCCACCAGAAAAAGCATGTGCCCTCCACCAAACAAAGTGCTCGCTTACCGGCTTGTGGCTTAAACCCAGCCACAGCCTTTGTCCATCCAAGGGGGTTCAAAGGATATGGAGATGTCAAATCTCACCATGCACAGACCTCTTACTACAGAAGGTCAGGGGCAATCAACGTTCACTGCCGGTTGAGGTCCTCCAAAGGGCTCTTTAAATGCAAGGGTCCATCCTCGGGGTATCCCACTCCAATTCACATTCCCTTGTGGCATCATTGATCCATTACAGTCTTCTGAGCTGTAAAATTTTGCATTACTCACTTACTCACCAGGTGAAATTGGTCACTAGCCTAAAGAGTGTGTGTAACACTGGCCAAAATAACTCGCCTAGCATAGCAGATTTTGTTTCCCTGATAGATTCTTCCAATAGATCTGTTAGTTTTCCACTTTCTTTAGCAGGATGACAGAACAGTTCATTCTGCAGTGACATTGTGCAGCAGCATTGTCATCCCATAAAATTGGTAAACTTAGGTTTGGGTCATACCTATAGATGTGAGCAAGTGTAGGCACGTTTTCATGCATTTATCACACATTTCCTCACAGTGTGTTTAGAGCAGCCTATTCATTCTAATGGAGTGCCCTACATGCGAGAAACATGAGAAAATAAGTCCCTACCTCCTTTACAAAAACAGGTTTGGTAGATGCATGGGGTTGTCATTAACAATTATTGGCACCTTCACATGTCAGCTAAAGGGCAGTACATTTCTGTGTTTTGGAAGGACTTTGAATAAGCAATAAACAAACTGAAACCTAATTGCAACTAACACTTTATAGGATTTATGTCCATGGCTTCAGTATGAGATGTATCTGAGATTATTCAGAATTCATCGACAGGTGCATTCCACCATAATCTGCTTGAATTGAACAACATCCCATCAATATAGACCCTAATGTACCTATCTAACTTACTGGGACTAAAAATATTGGTGTCCCATAGATAAAGTACTGTACCAAGATCTAACAGTGCTATAATGCCAACATCTAAAGTCACTGATCCTCACAATCCCCATTACATTACTATATTGAAGTGTGTACTGTGTCTTAGAATACAATAATTTGTTAAAAAATTTCAAAGGAGAGAGCCTAATTATACAATTACAACTTACTTTAAAGTAATAAAGGTAGTGCATCATCATTATTCTTTGCAGAACTATTGATGTTTTGTCTCCCCTGCCGCTTTATGCACCAGCATATCTCCATAGATTGCAATTTGTCCAAACAATGTGGCTACTTGGTGATCCACAAGCAGCTTAACTCTCCAAAAAGACACCAGCGTTTGCTTTTCATTGAAGTTCAAGGACATTACAGAGAATGTTATTTTGTTTTCAGGGTGTAAGAAGACAATGATTTTCCTATGCCTTGTATCCCTGGGAAAGTGAAGCTATTCTAAACAAGCCTAAAGAAGCAGGGAATGTCTAGCTAGAGACTGTACTAGCTAAAGACAAAGCAGGAGGTGGGAACAGAGGAACATACCAATGGTACAAAAAAGGCAACTGTTATTCATGTGTGTCAAAAGAGGAACCAAAGAATACAATGTACAAATTGACACACAAAACTTTTCAATTTTTAGGGCTTGTGATTCGTGATGAATTAGGGCATTGTTCCTAAAGGGAATGTAAGCACCAAAACATGTTGGTATTATAATTCCTCTGACAGGTCTAATTTCAAAACAGAATCTGTGTGTGGTCACTACCTAGCTTAACGTATATGATTTTTTTTTAAATACAGTGGGGAAGGGTTAGACCCCTTATTGGGTCTTTATTGATATCTGTGTACCAAAAATGAGATTCGCCTTCTCTATTTGTCCTGTTGACCACTGTCCCAGGGACTGAAAGTGAGGGAAATCCAAAATGTTTTGTTTTTATCAATATGGGAAAAGAAGGGAACACTTACTCCAGTGGCAACTGTATAAGAGGGGATTTCCTTCACTTTGGAGAAAAATTCTTTCACTTCCTATTGTGTCTATAGGACAGAAAGCAAAGGGAAATCTACCCAATGGGACATAGATGGGAATAACTGACAGGGTTTTATTCATCCATATTGTATACAAGATGGAAAAATAGTTTAAGGTTTAGATATACTTAAAGACCTAAGAAATTGGCCCACATAAAATAATTCTGTTTACCCAGCCCAATTGCATTATTTTAGGGATCATGTCAGGATCCTGTCAAGAGGTTATATTACGTTTGTGCAAAAATGGGCATGCATGTTACAATCTGGTTCTATAATTTTCTTCAATATCAAGTACAGTAAAAATCCACATGATAAAATGATGGATTGGTTAAGAAGGCTATTTTTGTTCAGTTTATAGTGTTTAAGCCCCGTTTTATTTGTTAGGCCAAAGTATAGGACATTTTTATATATTTAAAGTGGAAGTAAACTTCCATCTTGAAATTTTACCTCTAAGGCTTACCTATAGGTAGTGTAAATATCTCCTGAACTTGCACTGTTTAGGAGATATTTACTGTACATGCAGCCAGTGACATCACTGGGGCTATTCCTTTAGAGTCCTGTGCCATGATCAGTGGCTCCCATGCAGTGATGTAATTGCGGCTCTGGACAGTCATAAAGCCAGAGACCGCGAACAAAGAAGCAAGACGGGTGAAGATGGAAAAAATGTCATACCAGTCCCATAGCATTATTTTACCAGCCCAACATCAAAACCATCATAACGTCATTATTTCCTTGTTTGTGAAAGGTAAAACCATGCATTTTAAAGCACATTTGAAGAGTGTATTTTATATATATATATAAAAGCAGATTCCAGTTAAAAGTGATAAAATTGGTCCATTGTCAAGGGGCACCCAAGGAAAGTGGGGGGGGGGGCTCTGGTTTCCAGAGACCACCTTCCACAGAAAGAATGGGAGGTACTGATATTAGGGGGAAACCTTTATATCAGTGCCCCCTTATATTATTGTATTCACTCTCCCCTCAGACTTGTCTTGCGGTGCTGCCACTAGATGGCTCCAGGTTGGTGACCCTGGTTTTATCCTATAGTCTCTTCTCCACAGTCCACATGTTTTACTTCTCCCGTGACCCTCATCCTGGCAGCACTCCCATTCTGTAGATGGCTAGAGACTGTGGACATGATACAACAGATGGCTAGAGACTGAGGACATGATACAAGAGATGGCCAGAGACTGAGGACATGATACAAGAGATGGCTAGAGACTGAGGATATGATACAAGAGATGGCTAGAGACTGAGGACAGGATACAAAAGATTGAAATTATTGATTGTATCAACTCACAGAGTGGTACTGTGGATACAATATCACTATAAAGTGCCATGTCCTTGAATTTAGAAATTACAAAAAGGAGATGGGACTTAGACTTTTTAGGCACAGTCGACGATTATTTTATACAAAAATATTTAATTTTATTTAATATATACATATAAATTATGTATATATTAAAATAAAATGAAATATTTTTGTATAAAATAATTGTCAACTGTGCCTAAAATGTCCAAGTCCCATCTCCTTTTTGTTATTTCTAGGATACACGAGCTGGTCAGAGGTTGCGGATATGATACAAGAGATGGTCACATGTTGCAGACATGATACGAGTTATGGTCAGAGGCTGCAAGCATGATACAGTAGATGTCCGAGGCTGCAGACATGATACAGTAGATGTCAGAGGCTGTGGGCATGGTACAGAAGATGGTTAGAGACTGAGGACATCATACTTAAGATGGTCAGAGACTGCAGACATAGTATAAGAGATGGCCAGAGACTGCAAACATAGTACAAGAGATGGCCAGAGACTGCAGGCATGGTACAAGAGATCAATGCAGCCTTATCAGTGCCCATAAAATGCAGCTTCACTGTGCCCATCATTTCAGCCTCAATGCGCCCATCATTTCAGCATCACTGTGGCCATCAAATGCAGCTTCATGATGCCCATCAAATGCAGCGTTATGGTGTCCATCAATGCAGCCTCACTGTGCCCATCATTGCAGCCTCCCTGTGCCCATATTTGTAGCCTTACTGTGCCCATAATTGCAACGCCACTGTGCCCATCAATGTAGCCTTGCTGTGCCCATCAATGCAGCCTCATTGTTCCCACCAATGCAGCCTCACCATGCCCACCAATTCAGCCTCTGTGTGCCAGCCATTGCAGCCTCTGTGTGCCCACAATTGCAGCCCCTGTGTGCCCACCATTGCAGCCTCTGCGTGCCAGCCATTGCAGCCTCTGCATGCCCACAATTGCAGCCTTTGTGTGCCCACCATTGCAGTCTCTGTTTGCCCACCATTGCAGCCTGTGTGTTCCCGCCATTGCAGCCTCTGTGTGCCAACCATTGCAGCATCTGTGTGACAGCGTTTGCAGCCTCTGTGTGTCAGCCGTTGCTGCCTCTATGTATACTGCCTACCAATTGCAGCCTCACCATTTCCTGGATCACACAAAGCGGGCGATGTATGGCACGTATGAAGCTGGGTCTGTGTGTGTAAGGCGGTGCTGTAACAAGGTTCCACCCCCCTAGACCAGCTTGTGTGATAGGCGGAACACTGATTCAATCAGTTTTCCATCTAGAAGACTATCACACAAGCCAGTCTAGGGGGTGGGACCTTGTTACAGCGCCACCTTTACACACACAGACCAAGCTCTGTGCAATACAAGAGGAGGGGACAGAGGAGAGAGGGAGGGAGGGGAGCACTGCCGCTGCCTCTCAAAGCGGCCCCAGGGCAGGTGGCCTACCAGGAAATTTCCAGTATCCCGGTAGGCCAGTCCGGCCCTGGATACAGCAGATACAAATTAATGTAGTTTTGTAAACAATGCAAGTACCTGCATTTGATGTGGAATCAGCCTCTTGTGGTCCCTGTTTTGCAGGGCTGGATTGGAAGAAGCGCTCCTTACTCTTTAGGGAAGCCTATCCCGCCACCACCTAAAGCCTGGTACACACAACGATATTATTGGACGAATGATCGTCCATTAATTTTGAGTGCTAATCTCATATCAAAAATGAAGAGGTTACTAAAGTTACCAAAATTCTCACACAACAGAACAATAATTTGAAAGTGATGTAATGTATTGATTAAATAAAAGCCATATGATCTGGTATCATACAAGAAAACTTTCTGTGCTTGTCCCATTGAATAATATCAGATGAACTGTCGTGATCAGCTCTCAAAAGCTGTGTACTAATGATCAGATTATCATACAAGTGCTTCTGAAGCAGTATTTTTTGTATGATTATCTGATCATGTGTACATGCCATAACGGCCGCACTTGTATCTTCTCCATCAGCCCACCACCCACAGTTATTACCTTTTATATCACTTAACCCTCCTTTTTGGACTGTAAGCTTTAACAAGTTTACTTCTGTATTGATTCCTTCTGTATTGAATTGTATTGTAACTATACCCAGGACTTTTTTTCTCAGACAATAGGTGCAGGAACTCCCCTTTTCCGAGTCACCCCTTTTGCCCTCCCCCTACCCACCTCCAAGCACCATCCCTTGATTCATCTCCTAAACACCTCCCAGTACCACCCCTTTTAGACAATAAATAACCAAGTATCATTTTGTGGTTCTAAGTAATTTGTATAGAATTTGGTAATGATATCAAGAAAAGCGGTAAAATAAATCCCCTTCAGCCAGCAACAATAGCTCCCCCTAACAACAAGGTACCACCCACAACAAAATCCCCCCCCCCCCCCCCGCAACAATAGGCTCCCAGAAGAATCAACAGGTCTCTCCACAGCCAGCATTAATAAACTCTATGGCAGCCATCAACAATAGACCCCTCTTCCAACAGTAGATCTCCTTCAGCAACAACTGACCCCCCAGCAACATAAGACCCACCCCTAGCAACAATAGGCCCCCCACCAGCAGCAATAGACCTCCTCAGTAACAATAGACCCCCCTGAAAAAATAGATCCCTTCCAGCTAGAATAGAGCCCCCAGCAGTGAGCATCAATACCCTGCAGCACACCCCAGCACCCCTTGCCATTACATACAGTCAGTCCAGGAGGTGCCGGAACTGCGTTCCCCGCATTCTCGCTGAAAAAAAGCCCTGACTATACCATACCTACCAAAATTTTGAGATGGGAACGAGGGATACCTATTAGCAAAAGTACGTAGGCATAGGACACAACCTGCCACACCCCTTTAAAGGAGAATTATACAAAAAATAGGAATAGTTGAACCCAAAAGTGCCTTTTTTATTACGATGCCTTAATATTGTTTTTTGAAATTTACAAATGCAGCAATTTATCATTTGGATGAAAGGTTTAGCACTGGGAAACACTTTTTCTAAAGATAAATAGTGCACTTTATATACAACTATATAGATCAGATCAAAATGAGGGACAAGTGAGGAAAAATTGACAGAGGGACTTTGTTCCAAATCAGCGACAGTCCTTCAAAATCAGGGACAGTTGGGAGCTATGACTATACTATCTGCCCTCATGTTGTAAAGCTCTGTGCAAACTGTTGGCCCTATATAAATCCTGATTAATAATAATAATGATAATCCTTTTACTGTCCAGTAGGGATGAGCTCCGCGTTCGACTTGAACATCGGCCGTTCGTCTGTTCAGCGAATTCAGAACTTTGTGGATCGTTTGCACCAAATTCATATGGCATGAACGGTCCACAATGCACTACGCCATTGAAGTGCATTGCTGGCTCATGATTGGCCAAGCATGCACTGTGACCCTGCATGCTTGGCCAATCACAGCGCCGGCAGCGAGGAGAGCCATAAGCCTGTGGCCAATTATAGCTCAGAGGGTTTAGTACACGCCCCGCACTATATAAGGCCGCCAGCACGGTGGCCTTGTGTAGTGTGTCCCGGTGTGCAGGGAAAGAGCAAGATAGGTAGGGACAGTGTGTTCTTTTCTCAGGCATCTGCAGGAGATAAAGTGGGTGTTGTGTGTCTCCAGCACAGTATACACCTGTATCTACCCTTTTTTGCTGGTGTTCTCTAATACAGGCATCTGCAGGAGTTAGTGGGTGTTGTGTGCCTCCAGCACAGCACAGTATACACCTGTATCTACCCTTTTTTGCTGGTGTTCTCTAATGCAGGCATCTGCAGGAGTTAGAGGGTGTTGTGTGCCTCCAGCACAGTATACACCTGAAGATACCCCTTATTGCTGGTGTTGTCTGTTGCATATCTTGCATATTAGCCTTTAAAATTAGCACTTTTGATTTCAAATATTCGAGTCCCATAGACTTTAATAGGGTTCTAATGTTCATACAAATTTTTGGTCCATTCGAAGATTCTGGTGCGAACCGAACCAGGGGGTGTTCGGCTCATCCCTACTGTCCAGTAACAGGCTAGGCTGGGTTCCAGGCAGCCTGGGCTCAGTTGAAGAGGGTCGAATGATGCTGGCCCTCAGAATAAGCACATCTAGCAGCAAAAAAAAAGGACTGCGAGGGAAATCTGTAGACTGAAGCCGAATACTCTATTGCAGCAAAAGCTGTTTTTGTTATTTTATCTTTTAACGGGCTATTCATTTTTATTTGCTATTTTTGGCTGGGGGTCTGCCTTAAAACTTGAAGCAGCCATTATCCTATCCCAGAGTAAAGAAATGGTTAACAATAAAATATAGTAAGATAAATTCTTTTAAAACAAGCCCTTATCTATTATAACAGAATGTTTCCTCCAAGTGGTAAATTGTACTGCCAGAAAAACCCGAGGGAAGATTGCTTGTTTGCAAATGCTATGTAACCAGGTTTATTTTTGGAATTTGTGGTATTGTACCACTTAAACCACAGCTGTTACTTCCAAAATGACCATTTCATTCCCTGAATAGGGGCTGTAAATATATATTTATATATACTAAGCAAACAGAGAAATGCCCATAAAATGTATCTATACAGCATTCCAATCTACAGATGCACATAGTGCATGATTTACTCGAAGTCAGGGCAGAGCCAGGGGTCATGCTTTATCACTCGCATGTTGGGAACAAATTCAGAGAGTACATCTTGTTCTAACGCAGGAACCGTGCAGCCACTTAAACATACTGACAGCCACAGTCTAATTGAAGGTGCTTCAAATCAATTAACCTTAGTCTGCGTGCCCGCTACAGAAAGGGCATTGTCTGGGTGCTGTCTGCTAATGTTTTTAAAGAAAACTTCTACTAAAATAGACATGGAGGCTACTATTCTGCAAATGCTACTTTTGCTGTTATTTTTACCCTCTTGTTTTAAACCATTGGGCTCAATTCACAAAGCTTTAACACAAGGTCCAAGTTCCTTATTTCACTCTCGCAACTGAAATTTTTAAATCACATTTGAAAACTGTCACTATATTACAATCACTAATGATTCAGCGTTGCACCTGTATGTAAATGTATGTAATCTTCACATTCAACCAATGTGTAAATTCAATGTGTGATCAAACAATTTCATGTATGATCCAACTGAGATATGTCATTTTTGTTTGTATGTATATTGAAAATTGTCACTGTTTTAAAAATAAGGACTGTCTTAGACAGTTATCTAAGTGATATATTTGGCTTTAGATTTTACACTTTTAAGCATTCCAACTATTATCATTATTATTATACAGGATTTATATAGCACCAACAGTTTGTGCAGCGCTTTACAACCTGGGGGCAGACAGTACAGTTACAATACAAATCAATACAGGACGAATCAGAGGGCAAAAAAAATTGACAAGAAATCACTTTCAAATACCATTGTTACCACAATAATGTCAGAAAGTCAATGTAAAGCAGTATTAAAACCAAAAAAAGTATTAAAATCCAAAAGCAAACATTTATTATATTGCAGCTTACCAATTCTAAGCCCTTGTACACACGGTCGGAGAATCTGTCGGAATGAGTCTTACCGGGCCGTGTCGTCAGATAATCCGACTGTGTGTGGTATGCATCGGACCTAATCCGATCATGTGTAGAGCATTTTCATCGGACCAAGTGCAACGCATGCTCAGATCAAATTCCTACATCAAAGCTATTGGCTACTAGCCTGAATGTAGTCCCATCGTAACAAAATTACGTCACCGTGTTCTTGGCAACCGCTAAATCAGACAACTTGGCCCGACCGTGTATATGCAACAGTTTCGGACACAATCCGTCGGACTAAATCCGACAGACAAAATCCGACGGATTTGGTTGCCAAAATCTCCGACCGTGTGTACGTGGGCTTAGATGTGATGGCTCATTCGTTTTCTTTTTTAAACTTTCTTTTCTTTGTTTTCACCTGGCGATTCTGCCAGTACATCTGTTGTGTTGACCTTTTGATTCAGAGGTTCCCCTTGTCTTTACTCTTTACCTTTTCTTTGTTCTTGGGTTCGGTCTGTGGGTTGTTTATCAAGCTCATTGTAAAGTCTGAAAATGCTATCTTACAGTTTTCCCCGAAAAGAAGCCCTACCCCGAAAGTAAGATCTAGTGCGATTATTAGGATGGGCTGCAATATAAGCCCTACCCTGAAAATAAGCCCTATCAAAGTTCACTAAAAAACTGTAATTCATTACTGTATAGTGGTGCAGTGTCTCTGTTTATTTCTGTATTAAGTGCTACACCTTTATTCCCATTACTCTATTAATAATACATTGCTTTACAGCTGCCAGAGGTCTTCTTTTCTCATCCCGCCTGATGTCTGCAGCCCCTTCCTCTTCAGTGTATGGAGCAGGCTGACATCAGCGGGATCTCGGCTCTTCTCTCTCATCCTCTCCTCCGGCTAACGTCAGCTGGATCTCAGCTCTTCTCTCTCATACTTTCCTCCCCACTGATGTCTGCGGCCCCTTCCTCTGCAGTACTCGGAGTGGGCTGACGTCAGTGGGGATCTCAGGGAAGAAGAGCAGATCACATGTGAATGCCCAGGGGAACTGTAAAAGGTAATTTTATGGTATAAAACTGTGGACACACTAATGTACCAGTATAATATTTTTATTAAAGGTATTTGATAAGTTTTTTAAGTAAGATGGATTTTTTTTAATGATTAAACAGGCTTCTGACCTGACAGTGCGGGGGGGGGCACAGGAACTTTTTTATTTTATATTGATTTATTCATGATTGATTTTTCGAACATGGAGAGGGGTATCTATCATGCTTGAAATGGAACTGATTTTTTTTTTTTTTTTTAGGATTACAACCTAATTTAATTACTGATGTAATTAAATAAGACATCCCCTGAAAATAAGCCCTAGTGTGTTTTTTGTAGCAAATATTAATATAAGACCCGGTCTTATTTTCAGGGACAGACGGTAGATCTGAACCCCTGTAGAAGTATATTGGGGGCAAGTCTTGAAAATCTGTTTTTAAGAGTAAAAGGCAAAATTTGTCAAACAAAGGGCATGGGGGAGCTGTGCCCTACCATGGGAAACATGTATAAATGCAAAAAAATATATTGTATAGCAGGGAGAATGTTCTCTTTTTAATGCAACTTTGAGGGCTGCATGGAAATAACACCAACCCATGTATTTACATTTACGGGATATGCCTTTGAAATTACTGTAACGTATTTTTTTTTAAAATAACAAATAAGTTAATACTTACCTGCTCTGTGAAATTAAATTGCACAGAGCAACCCCAAACTCCTCTTCTGGAATATCTGGCTAGAGTTTCTGGCTTCTCCTTTTCTGCAAAGCCAGGAGCTAGGGCACTTGTGAGGGCTTTGTCCTGAGCCATACTGTGTGCATCTATCAACCAATGGCTCCTGATATTTTGCAGATATGAGAGTAGACTGCAGTGGGGCACAGTGCTGGATCGAGTGAGGACTCAAGTAATTATATTTGGGGATGAGGGGGGTAAGTCTGCTACCTAAACATTTTTTACCTTAAAGTGGATGTAAACCTTCACATATACCCAGTGAAGTGAACAGCCTCAGATGATACACAGAGATGAAACAAATCTCACTACATAAGTTTTACATGTATATCTGCTGTCTTCATCTTTATATAAGAAAGTGCACATCGTGTTAGGAGATTTTCTCTTCCTGGTTAGCACTGCAGTGAAGCCTGGGCATACAGACCAGACAGCTGATTGGAGCATAGGTAGAGACTTTCAGTTCCATTTGTTGAATCGTTCAGGGCTCTGCTAATCTATTTATAGCATCCTCCCCAACACAAAACTCTGGCTGCTTTTATCATATGTGACAGAGAACTTGTCAGGAGTTATCAGGCTGATAACAGAAGAACAGAGCAGGAGACAGCTACGGGATATAGTGCTTTGAAGAGAGATAACAAAACACTGCAGATATATGTGCCCAGCTCAAATTTCATGAATCGGGTTTACATCCACTTTAAGGCCTCATGCACACGAGACGCAGTTAAACGCGCGTTCAGATGCAGTTGGACAGTTTTTTCAACTGCACCTGAACTCATTCAATGTTATCCTATGTGTCCATGCACACAGTCTCGTTTTTTTCCGTTTATATGCAGTTGCGTTTAATCTCGTTTTTCCAGAAGCAAAAAAATGCGTTCAGAAACAAAAATTTCTGCGTTTCAGACGCAAAACGCGGCAAAACGCGGCTAGCCGCGTTTGCGTTTATATGCGTTTTTAAAGGTGACCTTTTTTTTTACATAAAAAATCTCAAAAATGATTGCAAATGATGAAAAACCATTAGAAAAATATTTTAAACAATTGCAATTGCAAGTGGACAATCCACAACTTGTGGCAAGTGACGTGGCAAGTGGACAATCCACAACTTGTGGCAAGTGACATGGCAGGTGGCAAGTGATGTGGCAAGTGGACAATCCACAACTTGTGGCAAGTGACGTGGCAGGTGAAGTGGCAAGTGACGTGGAAAGTGGACAATCCACAACTTGTGGCAGGTGACGTGGCAAGTGACCTGGCAGGTGACGCGGCAAGTGACTTGGCAGGTGACGTGGCAAGTGGAAAATCAACAACTTGTGGCAGGTGACTGGCATGTGACGTGGCAAGTGGACAATCCATAACTTGTGGCAGGTGACGTGGCAAGTGACGTGGCAAGTGGACAATCCACTTGTGCCAGGGGACGTGGCAAGTGACGTGGCAAGTGGACAATCCACTTGTGGCAGGTGATGTGGCAAGTGACGTGGCGAGTGGACAATCCACAACTTGTGTCAGGTGACGTGGCAAGTGGACAATCCACAACTTGTGGCAGGTGATGGGGCAAGTGATGTGGCAAGTGGACAATCCACTTGTGGCAGGGGATGTGGCAAGTGACGTGGCGAGTGGACAATCCACAACTTGTGTCAGGTGACGTGGCAAGTGGACAATCCACAACTTGTGGCAGGTGATGTGGCAAGTGATGTGGCAAGTGGACAATCCACTTGTGGCAGGTGACGTGGCAGGGGACGTGGCAAGGGACGTGGCAAGTGGACAATCCACAACTTGTGGCAGGTGATGTGGCTGGTGACGTGGTAAGTGGACAATCCACATCTTGTGGCAGGTGACGTGGCAGGTGACGTGGAAAGTGGTGTGGCAAGTGGACAATCCACAACTTGTGGCAGGTGATGTGGCTGGTGACGTGGTAAGTGGACAATCCACAACTTGTGGCAGATGGCATGGCAGGTGACGTGGAAAGTGGACAATCCACATCTTGTGGCAAGTGACGTGGCAGGTGATGTGACAAGTGACGTGGCAAGTGGACAATCCACAACTTGTGGCAGGTGACGTGGCAGGTGATGTTGCAAGTGACGTGGCAGGTGACGTGGAAAGTGGTGTGGCAAGTGGACAATCCACAACTTGTGGCAGGTGATGTGGCAAGTGACGTGGCAGGTGATGTGGCAAGTCACGTGGCAAGTGGACAATCCACAACTTGTGGCAGGTGATGTGGCTGGTGACGTGGCAAGTGGACAATCCACAGCTTGTGGCAGGTGGCATGGCAGATGACGTGGAAAGTGGACAATCCACATCTCGTGGCAAGTGACGTGGCAGCTGACGTGGCAAGTGACGTGGCAAGTGGACAATCCAAAACTTGTGGCAGGTGACGTGGCAAGTGACGTGGCAGGTGACGTGGCAAGTGATGTGGCAAGTGGACAATCCACAGCTTGTGGCAAGTGACGTGGCAAGTGGACAATCCACAACTTGTGGCAGGTGACGTGGCAGGTGACGTGGCAAGTGAACAATCCACAACTTGTGGCAGGTGACGTGGCAAGTGACGTGGCAGGTGATGTGGCAAGTGACGCGGCAAGTAGACAATCCACAACTTGTGGCAGGTGATGTGGCAAGTGACGTGGCAGGTGATGTGGCAAGTCACGTGGCAAGTGGACAATCCACAACTTGTGGCAGGTGATGTGGCTGGTGACGTGGCAAGTGGACAATCCACAGCTTGTGGCAGGTGGCATGGCAGATGACGTGGAAAGTGGACAATCCACATCTCGTGGCAAGTGACGTGGCAGCTGACGTGGCAAGTGACGTGGCAAGTGGACAATCCAAAACTTGTGGCAGGTGACGTGGCAAGTGACGTGGCAGGTGACGTGGCAAGTGATGTGGCAAGTGGACAATCCACAGCTTGTGGCAAGTGACGTGGCAAGTGGACAATCCACAACTTGTGGCAAGTGACATGGCAGGTGGCAAGTGATGTGGCAAGTGGACAATCCACAACTTGTGGCAAGTGACGTGGCAGGTGAAGTGGCAAGTGACGTGGAAAGTGGACAATCCACAACTTGTGGCAGGTGACGTGGCAAGTGACCTGGCAGGTGACGCGGCAAGTGACTTGGCAGGTGACGTGGCAAGTGGAAAATCAACAACTTGTGGCAGGTGACTGGCATGTGACGTGGCAAGTGGACAATCCATAACTTGTGGCAGGTGACGTGGCAAGTGATGTGGCAAGTGGACAATCAACTTGTGCCAGGGGACGTGGCAAGTGACGTGGCAAGTGGACAATCCACTTGTGGCAGGTGATGTGGCAAGTGACGTGGCGAGTGGACAATCCACAACTTGTGTCAGGTGACGTGGCAAGTGGACAATCCACAACTTGTGGCAGGTGATGGGGCAAGTGATGTGGCAAGTGGACAATCCACTTGTGGCAGGGGATGTGGCAAGTGACGTGGCGAGTGGACAATCCACAACTTGTGTCAGGTGACGTGGCAAGTGGACAATCCACAACTTGTGGCAGGTGATGTGGCAAGTGATGTGGCAAGTGGACAATCCACTTGTGGCAGGTGACGTGGCAGGGGACGTGGCAAGGGACGTGGCAAGTGGACAATCCACAACTTGTGGCAGGTGATGTGGCTGGTGACGTGGCAAGTGGACAATCCACATCTTGTGGCAGGTGACGTGGCAGGTGACGTGGAAAGTGGTGTGGCAAGTGGACAATCCACAACTTGTGGCAGGTGATGTGGCTGGTGACGTGGTAAGTGGACAATCCACAACTTGTGGCAGATGGCATGGCAGGTGACGTGGAAAGTGGACAATCCACATCTTGTGGCAAGTGACGTGGCAGGTGATGTGGCAAGTGACGTGGCAAGTGGACAATCCACAACTTGTGGCAGGTGACGTGGCAGGTGATGTTGCAAGTGACGTGGCAGGTGACGTGGAAAGTGGTGTGGCAAGTGGACAATCCACAACTTGTGGCAGGTGATGTGGCAAGTGACGTGGCAGGTGATGTGGCAAGTCACGTGGCAAGTGGACAATCCACAACTTGTGGCAGGTGATGTGGCTGGTGACGTGGCAAGTGGACAATCCACAGCTTGTGGCAGGTGGCATGGCAGATGACGTGGAAATTGGACAATCCACATCTCGTGGCAAGTGACGTGGCAGCTGACGTGGCAAGTGACGTGGCAAGTGGACAATCCAAAACTTGTGGCAGGTGACGTGGCAAGTGACGTGGCAGGTGACGTGGCAAGTGATGTGGCAAGTGGACAATCCACAGCTTGTGGCAAGTGACGTGGCAAGTGGACAATCCACAACTTGTGGCAGGTGACGTGGCAGGTGACGTGGCAAGTGAACAATCCACAACTTGTGGCAGGTGACGTGGCAAGTGACGTGGCAGGTGATGTGGCAAGTGACGCGGCAAGTAGACAATCCACAACTTGTGGCAGGTGATGTGGCAAGTGACGTGGCAGGTGATGTGGCAAGTCACGTGGCAAGTGGACAATCCACAACTTGTGGCAGGTGATGTGGCTGGTGACGTGGCAAGTGGACAATCCACAGCTTGTGGCAGGTGGCATGGCAGATGACGTGGAAAGTGGACAATCCACATCTCGTGGCAAGTGACGTGGCAGCTGACGTGGCAAGTGACGTGGCAAGTGGACAATCCAAAACTTGTGGCAGGTGACGTGGCAAGTGACGTGGCAGGTGACGTGGCAAGTGATGTGGCAAGTGGACAATCCACAGCTTGTGGCAAGTGACGTGGCAAGTGGACAATCCACATCTCGTGGCAAGTGACGTGGCAGGTGATGTGGCAAGTGACGTGGCAAGTGGACAATCCACAATTTGTGGCAGGTGACGTGGCAGGTGATGTGGCAAGTGGACAATCCCCAACTTGTGGCAAGTGACGTGGCAAGTGGACAATCCACAACTTGTGGCAGGTGCCGTGGCAAGTGACACGGCAAATGCAAGTGTACAACTGCTCTCTATGCTGCTGCTGCTCACTCTGATCAAAATAGCAGAAATAGTTAAAAAAAATGCTTTGAGAGCTTGGGGAGGGTCTACATGATGTTATCTTTATAAACGCGTTTAAACGCAAACGCGTCTAAAGGCGTCTAAACGCGTCTAAACGCGGCATGCAAACGCGGCAAAACGCGCGTTTCTAAACGCGCGTTTCAGCTTTTTTTTAACAGAGGTTTCATCTGCGTCTCGTGTGCATGAGGCCTAATACACGGAATGCATTAAGGTAAACAATGTTTAGGTTTTAGAACCACTTTAAGCTGTATGTGGTGAACTGACATCACACATTTTGCTTGTGTACTGCATTTTGTTTAGTTTTACATTATTACTTGGCTTAAATAGTGAAACTAAAACCCTTTGCAAGCTTCTTTTTTTGCAGTATCATACTGCTTTGTCTTTAAAGTCTAATAAAATGTCAAAACAAGGTACACAAAATTCTTCAAAACCAAAACCCCGCATTCCCCAAACCCTCGCCCATCCTTGTATCCTCAACTATCCCAAAATATAGAATTCGGGTATGTGTTTGGAAAAAATGACCAGCATCAGGATTGTATAAGAGCACTAAAATAGGCAGCAAATAGAAAGAGACGGCTTTTCTTAAAGTATCTGCTGCCTACAACACCACTCTAGTCTGCAACCTCTGCCTGCAGTGTATTAGCTGTAGTAGCCATACCAGCCATTTTGACATGCATGAGGAAACACATGACTATGCACTAAAGAGCTTGGTAGGACCGGTACCTCAATAAGACAAATTCCTCATGGAAGCATAGCAGACACTTTCTTTTAGAGTATTGCTAATGTGTCCTCTTCCTCCTCCTCAAGAGCATATAGCAGCCACTTGTGTTAGGCTTGCTAATGCACTCTTTTCCTCCTCTTCCTTATGCCTATCTATTTTAGCTATTTCTTTTGAAAACCTGCAGTTAAACGCTGCCCGTCCTTCAACAACACAGGAGAAAGGGAAGGACAGACAGCAGCTAAAATGAAGTGCACAATCCTATAACCATAGGCTGCCACCCTTCCACAAATCAGTTTTTTTTATTATGTAGAGATATATTTTGTTTATTTTTCTCTGGTCTTTATTTTTAGGAGGCTTTTGCAACGTACACGTGTTGCTGACAGAGGCAAAGCAGCCCATTGCTTGCAGTTTGTCAATGCATACTTGTGCAGTAAAGTTGTGTGGACCATTGCACTGCATATTTTTCCCCCCTGTTGCCAAAGCTGCCATTAAATTTATATTAAAGAAATGTATATGATAATGATAGGCAGGTCTAAAGTTTTTTTCTTTTTTAAGCATGTACAGAGTTTATTTTTACAATTATACATTTGTATTCCTTTTAAAGGGGTTGTAAAGGCAGAAGGTTTTTTATCTTAATGCATTCTATGCATTAAGATAAAAAAACCTTTGGTAGGCAGCAGCCTCTCCAGAACCCCCCTAATACTTACCTGAGCCCCATCTGTTCAGCGATGTCCACGAGTCTCTCGGCCATCCTGGACTCTCCCTTCTGATTGGCTAAGACACAGCAGTGGCACCATTGGCTGCAGCCACAACCATGAGCTTGTTCTGTTTGAAGTTTAGGCCATTTATAAACAGCCTTATGAAAAGCAATGTTTTCAGCATTGTCGCAGTGTTTTCTATATGGTATTAGTAGCCCTCAAATAGTTTTTACATGTTGCCTGCAGTTAATCATACTGATTAATATTACAAGCAATAGTACAGCTTAAAGCGGGAGTTCTGCCATTTTTTGTTTTTAAAAGTCAGCAGCTACAAATACTGCAGCTGCTGATTTTTAAAATATAGACACTTACCCGCCCAGCGCTGCCGCGATGTCGGCACCCGAAGCCGATCTCTCGATCGGCTCTCAGGTGCTGCCGCTGCCATCCTCAGTATGGGAGTCAGGAAGTGAAGCCTTGAGGCTTCACTTCCAGGTTCCCTACTGCCCATGCATGAGTCGCGCTGCGCAATAAGGATGGTCCCCGCTGTCTCTGGGATCCGTGTGTTTCCCAGCAGACAGAGGGGGCTCTGCAGGAAGTGGCGTAAATACCCGCAGAATCTGCGGCTATCTATGCCGGAAGTGGGTGCAAATACCTGTATCATACAGGTATCTGCACCCCCCTCCCCCCTGAAAGGTGCCAATTGTGGCACCGGAGGGGGGGGGTTCCAATGAGCGGAAGTTCCACTTTAGGGTGGAGCTCCGCTTTAAGTTTAAGACATTTGATGCTTATGGCATCTTGTTTATTAACTTTAATGGCCCCTTAAAAGGAATTTGTTTAATAAAAATTACATATTAAATAAGTTTGAGACTAGAGTTAGGGAACAATGTCTTGTATAATTTAAACTGTTAAAGCAGCTCTGAGCAAAATTCAAAAGTAAAACCATTGAAATGCTGTCCTGAAAATATTGATATTGTGCTAACCTTAAAAAATGCCAGTGTCATTTTTTTTTTATTTCTTTATTTAAGGTTTTCAGGATACATAGAAAAAAAATTGGCACTATGGAGTCTGCATACAGTATATGGCATAAAAGGGGCATGCACAGACCTACATAAAAAAACAAAACACAAAAGCAACCAAAACAATGCCAAACAAAAATGATATCCTAGAGGTGGGATATGGTATCTTTTCAAATCATTTGAAGTATAGGCAAATAAGTATAGAAGGAGAGCTCACCCCTATGGGTATCACAACCTACATATAGATAAACAGATGGTACATCATTCCTTATGTAGCACTGACCCCTAAAGGAGCGGCTTAAATTTTTCTGGGCTTACCGATTACCTCCCCTAGATCGTAACTCGTCGTTCTTGTCTAGGGATTCCCAGGGTTGATGGCCCAGTAACTGCAGAGACCGACACTTGAATTCCTTTTTAGGGTTTTTATTTGCATAAAACGGTTGAACAGAACTTAGTCTCTCAGTTAGGAATAGAGGGTATAAGGATGAAGTATAGCTCAGGTACCTTGGAACTGCCAACTTCAATAAAAGTCTCTCTTTACATAATCCAGGGAATAGCCACTCGCAACTGGATTCTTTAACTGTCGGATAGATTCTTGTTTATGGATACTAGCAGCCAACAAGTAATTTTAGCTTAGCAAAGTCTCTGCCGCAGACTTGGTTGAAAACTTAGTTGCAAACGCAAGGATAGAAGTAGGAACTTTCTTACTGTACCAGAATCTTGCAGCTGGTCTGGCGATACCGTAAGAAATGCAGATTCAATTAGTGTCCTTAACAGCTCAGCTTCTAGGCTTTTACCGAGCAGCCAGCCTCGTGCGTGGCCCTCTTACTGAAGAGTCCTCCCCTGGTTGCTGTTCGAGTTGCTGGGCCTCTCCAAAAAACCCGAGATGGCACCAGAACACCACAAAACCCTCCTTCCAATTACTTTGCCTCGGATTAACCAGTTCCGAGGCTCGGAAACAGATGGATCCGCACCCCAGGCCATGAGGGCCTCTGGGGGCTGATCAGGAACCCAGAACCATGTGACTTCATGACTTCAGCATCTTAAGTACCCTCTCCCGGAATACACAGCGGAACCAACGGGCCCACTGATTGGCTCCGATAGAGAGATTGGTACCCAATGCGTCCAACCAGACTGCGTGCTAATGCCTCTCACAGGTGCAAACCCCACCTATGACCAGGCAGAACCTTGATACAGCCCTCCAAACTGATGCCAAAGTATAATTTCACACAATTAACCCCGAAACTCAACTACAGTTTTGGGCAAAAACAAAATTTACATACATAGTGGGTACTCATCAGGAGTACCAGTGCTACACTTATTAACAGGGTTCACCCGTCACCTCTATATACTGATGGGGATGATCAATACAAAAAGAAAGGGAGGGGGGGCATGGGTATAGGGGAAACTGTTGAAGCACAAGAGCCACAAAGAAAAAAACCTTTGCCAGACAAGACAATGCTTACTCATTCTCCCTATCTCCAGTGCTGCTCATACATCCTATGTGGTCTAGCTCTGTTGTTCTTCTTCCAGGTTCATTCTACCTAAAAATTATTACCCATGAAGTGATTACAGGATGCTGAGATGTGTAAAAGAATGAAAAGAAAAGAAACGGTATTTTGTATGCTACGCAGTCCTACACAGAAGCATTCCCAGCTGCACAAGATGAATGCTGACAGACACCTAGCATGTAGGTTACATTCTTATATTTAATGCAATGGTGCCTTTTAGAATACATGTTGCTTTTTGGACATGCATTAGTTGGATGCTGGCCCAATAATACACTCGATTTTGTATTTTTTTTTTTTTAAATAGATAGTTATACACATAAACATAATCTTCCTTAATCGATTACATATTTTCTTAGGGACGTAAATCATATTGCCTTGTTTTAGGCTTCATGTACACTGCTGCTGGTAAACGGACGTTTAGGAGCAGTTGGGCGCTTTTTCCAGTTGTTCCTGAACTGTATCTTATCAGTACATGTACACAGGGTCGTTTATAGTTGTTTCTAAGCAGTTGGGTTTATAAGCATTTTTTGGAAAGCAAAAAAATGCATTCAAGATGGATGTTCAGAGGCATTTGAAATGCCTGCAACTATTTGTAAACGCGTTAACTCGAAATTTGTTTACAGGCGTTTTTAATTTTTGACTATTTTGAAAAACAAAAAACGCTTCTGAATGCAAACGCGGGTAAACGCAACATGTAAAAGTGTCAAAACTGACTTTTTAAACGTTGGTTACTATCTTCAAGTTAAATTGTTCAGAAGAGGTTATAAAATGTCCCGTATACATTAAGCCTAACAAGTTGTTGTGAATATAAGCAATCAATTACATAATGTTATAGTACTGTAGAAATCAATGTACTGGAAGCCAAAGCAATGAGCAATTCCTGATTGTATCTCATGAGGGTTTAATGTGCATGAACATGTTGAATTCTATTAAATGGATATCTGGCATCTGTTTTCCATTTCATGTAGTGGTACTAAAACATGGCTATAGGAAATGGACATTTGTTTGTAGGAACTTTTACAGGTATATCTATACATACTTAATTATTCTCCCTGGAGGTTAGCAATTCTCAGTGCAAATTTATTATGACAGAGGAATTATTTTTTTTTTTAAAACACACTCAAACTGTATAGTATCTTTTACAAACAAAGTATACTTTGGTTTCTTAGCCTGTTGTAGAACCAAAATTCTGCTTTAAATTCCTATTTTTTTTTAAATCTTTCTCCTACACCTTTTCAAATGAGTTTATTTTAAGATATTGGTATTTTGAGAAGATCTTCAATTTGCCATTTTTTGAATAATAGATTTTAAAGGTATGTGTATTTTATTTACTATTTGGCACTTTAATTAATAATACATTTTCAAAGGTATGCATATTTTATTTACTATTCAGCATTTTTTTTTAATAATACATTTTCAAAGGTATGTGCATTTTATTTTGTATTCACTTTTTTGTGTATGAGTACCAATAAAGGGGGGGGGCAATATCTTGGGGTCTCCTTATTTAATAGGGGGCGCTCAGATTCTGATAATCCCCACCACCACCACAAGTCCCTCATCCTCCATCAGCATAAGAGCAATGTACCCTTGTGACCTTGTATGGTTTGCTGGTTTGGAAGGGAACATCCCTTTTCTGGCCATCTAGAATGCATGAATGGATAAGGGTCTGGTATAGATTCTGGGGGGACCCCATGTTATATTTCATATAAAAAAATTAATAAACAAAATGTTGTGGGTCGCATAAAATCCATACCTGGTCCTTATCCTAGATAGTGGTCTGGTAAGAATGGGCACTACATGCAGAAAAAAAACAAAAGGCATGAGGGTCCCTAAAAATCCATACCAGTCCCTTATACAACAAGGGTGACCCCAATGCAAAAAAAAAGGAATGGGGCTCCCCTCAAAATCCATACCAGACTTATATACAGGAATGCAGCCTGTCTGGTCAGGTAAGGGATTAAGTGTATGACCCCTCCTCCTGAATCATTTTAGGCCAAGCGCCCTCAATACGGGAAGAGTAACTTGCCTGGTGGCCACCCCAGCAAGGCACTTTGTTCCTATGTTGATGGGGAGGAGTGCCTCTCCCCACATCCCTGGCCCAGGGATGTGCGGGTATGTTACTTGTTGTGGGGGCCTTGTTATTTATTAGCTTATTAAAAAAAAAAAAAAATAGTAATGTTGGTCCATCATCAGGAAGAATGCCAACCTGCCTATACAAACACATTGACAATCTTTTCCTGCTGGACTCTTGCCATAAATGGCAGCTCCCCAGCAGGTAGCTAAATGTCAACAAGCTGGGTGGGGATGCTGGCTGATGTCATTGCCCAAAATATGGTCAGGACCATTCTGGGATGTCTGCTGACTTGTATATACTTTAAAACAAGCTGCCAGGTAAGGGGCCAGAAGCTGTCACTTAGGGACTGCATTAATACTGTCACTAAATTAAAGACTTCCAGCTGCAGTAGCCAAAGGTTTGGGTAGGCAGGTGAAATACCCAAATCTGGCAATTACATTTTCCCATGTGATGAACTGAGAACAACTCTGACTTAGGTAGAACTCATGGTCAACCTGAACCCGAAGCTCATCCCTAATCAACAACAACTTCAGTTACTATTTAGCTTCTATCCAACCCCTCAAAGTTTTTAATGTTTTTGTCTTTTTTCGCACAAGTTTTCGTTTTTACTTTCAGTTTGGTTTAAAAAAAAGTAGGGTTGGGGTTTAGTGTTTTAGCCCTTGTACACACGGTCGGAGATTCCGTCGGAATGTTTCCTATAGGAGCGTTTTGTCGGATATTCCGACTGTGTGTGCTTTGCATCGGACTGTTTCCGTCGGAATATCCATCGGACCAACTTTTCCAACTTGCCAGAAATATTTTCCGACAAAATTCTCCGATCGGACATACTCAAATCATGTGTAGCCTACTCCGACGTACAAAGTCCTACGCATGCTCAGATCAAATTCCTAGACCAAAGCTATTGGCTACTAGCCTGAACATAATCCCGTTGTAATGAAATAACGTCATCACATTATGTACAATCGGATTTTCCGACAACTTAGTCCGACCGTGTGTATGCAACATCACTTCCGGACCTGGTCCGGAATTAATCCGTCGGAGTAACTCCGACGGATTTTGTTGTCGGAATCTCCGACCGTGTGTACAACTTAGAGTTGGAGTTTGGGATTTTGTGTTTTAGGGTTGGAATTTTGTGCTTTAGGTTTTGTTTTTCTAAAGTGTTACTAAACCGAGGACCCTACATTTACTATATCTGGTCTGCCACAGTACACAGAACATGGAAATGCAATTATTTTAGTAAAAACTAATTACTAAATACCTTTTCTCATCAGCAGGATGAAACAGTCTTATGACCTCTATCAGTGCCTGATTAAAGCTTGTAGGAGGAGTTTCATACTGCGCTGGCTGTCCTATCAGGGTGCAGGACCCCTGACCCTCTGTTTGGACATTGCTGATTGGCCCTGTGCTGATCACATGCACTTTCCCAAGAAAACAAAAACTCTCTAGCAATACATACCAAACCAAGCACGTGCATACTGACTCCTCTAACTCTGTCTTATCCAGACATGTGTTGGGGGCAATGTAAGAAGGAGAAGGTCTATGGATACAGGATCAAACAGTCTTTTTACACAATGCAAAGGATTAACTCCTTAGGTTCCACAGTAAGTATAATAAGCATGCTTTACTGCATATACAGACTGATTTTACTGTTGTGGGTTTAGTAACACTTTAAAGGGGGTACAGTATATATTTTATTATTATAATTTTGCTAGGTTTGCTAGAGTTTATTTTGGGGTCAGCAGTATGAACTTGTTTCCAGCACAGACAGAGCTGTTCTTTGTTTGCAACACATCGACTCATGCTTGTACAGCATAGTATAGTGCACCAAATAGTATAGTGCACCATATTGTCACATCTGATAATAAAGTTAGACAACTACCTGTAATTATAATTTTAGGCAGGGCTAAAGGCATTGGAAGAGGTTCTGCACACACAACCAAGTGTATTATCTCAAGCATAATTTATTATTAAAAGTATAAAAACATACTCACAATCCCACCCCATAATAGTGTTTTGGACCTCTAGGACCAGGATGACCAATATGGAAGACCTAGCAACACCGTATGACACAATGTAAGAGTACTAACATGTTTCAAGGGATATACCCTCTTCCTAAGCTCTGAACTTACTTTAGAATCACAGTTTTACCCTATCTGAACAGGGGCACCATACTAATTTGATAGGCTAACAAGCCTCCTTGTTTTTAAGACCATTTGTCATGTCCAGTAACACCTCATTGCTGAGGTGTTCTCTGCTTTTCACTTTTTTCATGATGCTTTTAGTCAGTTTTTACAAGCACAGTGGATGGGCTTGTCTGCAGTCAGCAGTCAAAGACAGTAGCTAAACCACATTATTACAGACTACGTGGGATCTAGGACGAGGACCCTCATAGACTATTGGCTGTCCAGGCTGTCCACTAGCCAGGGTTAGCATGGTACACACTGGAGTGTCTGATTTTCCCTACAGCCCACGTGCTGTCTGAGTGGATCTTCAGCCCAGCAGGTGGTTTTGTGACAGCGAGATACACCTACCTATCCTCCGACACCATTGATCTGCTCACTTTCATAAAAAAGGACTAGTCATGGATCAGCAATGATTACAGACTATGCAATGCTACCACTACTGTGTCTTGTAATCTGAGCCCCTAAATTTTTTTTTACTTCATTACCTGCCACCTCTCCTGGACTGCCACCATTAACAGCTTCTTCTATCTTTTCTGGTCTGACACCATTTACAGCCCCTGCAACCTCTGATGGCCTGCCACCATTATTAGCTCCTACAGCCTTTCCTGCTCTATTATGGTGCTCTGTTACCTGAAAGGTGCCACACAATGTTTGCCTCAGCTGCAAATTTTCTAATGTTTGCTGCAGGGTAAATCATGCTCTGTGTCACTTAGTTTGCAGCATGTTCCAGTTCGCTGGCACTCAAAAATATTTGTAGCTATAGTATTTCTGAAATAATATAGTTTAATGTTTATTTCAAGATAAAAACTGCCTCATTTCTACCTCTTAAATAGCAGCATAATCAAGCTGCAATGATAGTCACTTATTTTGATAAAACCTGCCTTATCTCTCACTTTGAAACTGCACCCTTGGAAAGCTGCTTACATACAGTAGTGTGCATTGAAGGGGCACAACTCCTTTGGTTGTTGTCTCTGAAATACTACACTCTAATTTGTATTTCAATTTTATTCCTCATGTATCTTTCTCTCTCTGTCTAGCTCTCTCTCTCTGTCTAGCTCTCTCTCTCTTGCTCTCTATCTCTCTCTTTCTCTCTAAATCTCTATATCTCGCTCTCTCTCAGTTACTTGCTCAGTAAATCATGAAATAAAATTCTGCTCTAGTTCCCCCCCCCCCCCCCCCCAATAAGAGCCACATATCTGAAAGCCTTGGCGTTAAGTCACATTACCTCTGCTGGAGGGCAAGATCAACCTGATGATCCTCTTTAGCATTGATCACAGGACTAAATACCTATGCTTTCTGACATGTGTCTAGTGCTGGAGCAAAACTGCTACAAGATTTTCCAATGAAAGTTAAATATTTTAGCTCATCTATTACTTTTTATTTATCCATCCTGGCAAGATTGTCAACTCAGCTTTATGTTAATATTTGGGTATAAGTCCATTTTAAAGGTCAAATTATACTTTAAAGCCACCTTACCAGGGTGTGGATAAATTAAAACATTACAAAATAAACCACAGCATTCATACAAATTCTGATGATTCACCATTTGCAGCTGAAGTCAATTTATTTTGTGGCGTATTTATTATATAAGCCTGTATCACATTACGAGTCTGAATCACGGCATCTTGAGTTGAGGCTGAGAATCTTGGCTTGACCTGCTCCTGCGGTTCAGCACTATATACTGCATGCACTCTCTTATAGTGGTTGAGATGGTAACTTCTAGGGATTGATCACTCCAGTCCAAGCACTGAAAATACATTTCACAACCTGTACTCAAAGCAAATTCATTCAGTGCCAAGCAAGACAAGTCATGTTTTATTGATTTTATTTTCTTTTTAAATTTAAGCTGCAAATCTCTCGTTTCTCTTAAAAGCTTCAAACTTTGAGTTTCTCTGAAAAGTATTACGAGTTTTCTTTCACTTTCATCCATCTGTCAAAATATTACCGGCTGGGAATGTAATTTCCTGCAGTTTTGACTTCAAACAAATAAGTCTTTCTGTAGAAATGTCTTTAAGTTAAAATGTACACAGTGAAAACGGCTTATAGATGGGAGTTTTGTATCTTTTGCACACTAGTATTTATAGGTGCCTATTTAAATAGGCACAGCATGTTGAATCTGTACGTGTGTTATGTCCTTTTCATAAAGAGAGGATTGTTCCATTTTATACACCTTATTATAGAACACTGCTGGTTACTAATTTGGACACACTGAAAGTTTATTTAAATTGTTTTCATAAGCGTTCAAAATTTTTTAGTAATATCAATCTGCTAACCCTTTCGCTAAGATTGCTGTAGCAATTTCGAATATACTGCACGAAGGGGCAAATTTGCCTCTTGTAGCTAACCATCCACTCAAACAATAATAATAATAATTATTATTATTATTATTATTATTATTATTAATAATTAAGTAAATAAAGTGGAACGAATCTGTATATGAGCACCTCAAACTGAAAGCTCTATTTAAAGCTCGCTGACCAGCCCACGTGTATATATACTGCAGGGCGGCAGCTCCTACATGCGAAATTGCATACTTGTACGTAGTCGCTTCTTCCAGGGATTGCGGCATGCACGCATACTGATGACGACCAGCTCCCACTGTGATTTGAGTGGGGGCCAAGCAGCGAGAGCCAATCATGTCTGCCAGGACCCGCCAATCATTCCAGACAGAGGCAGAACAGCGGTCTGCCTATGTAAACAAGGCAGATCGTCGTTCTGTGACAAGGGAAGACAGATATCCTGTGTTTCTGTTAAGCAGGACACAGATCTCTGTCTTCCCACCATACAAGCAACTCCCACACAGTTAGAACACACTCCCTAGAGATACATTTAACCCTTTGATCGCCCCTGAAGTTAACCCCTCCCCTGCCATTGTCATTAGTACAGTGACAGTGCATATTTTTTTAGCACTGATCACTGTATTGGTACCAATGGTCCCCAAAAAGCGTCACTTAGTGTTACAAATAATTGTAAACAAATTGTTACACTTCAATTTGCAAAAAAAAAAAACTGGGGAAAGAGCTGCTTGACTTTTTAAAATTTTCCATAAAACAAGCAAATAGGAATAAGAAGTCTAAGCCCCTGTACACACGGTCGGAGATTCTGCCAACCAAATCCATCTGATTTTGTCCGTCAGATTTAGTCTGACGGATTGTGTCCGAAACTGTTGCATACACACGGTCGGACTAAGTTGTCAAAAAATCCGATCTTTCAGAACGTGATGACGTAATTTCGTTACGATGGGACTACATTCAGGCTAGTAGCCAATAGCTTTGATGTAGGAATTTGATCTGAGCATGCGTGGCACTTGGTCCGATAAAAATTCTCTACACATGATCGGATTACGTCCGACCGGCCCAGTTGGTCGGGAAATATTTCCAACATGTTGGAAAATTGGGTCCGACGGAGATTCGGACGGAATCAGTCCGATGCATACCACACACAGTCGGATTATCTGACGACACGGTCCGATAAGACGCATTCCGACGGATTCTCCAACCGTGTGTACGCGGCATAAAATGCATTCAAGCTCCCCCACATAATTATTTAGCAAAGTATTTTGAAATTATACAATAGTCATGAAATTATTTAGAATTGTGTATGGGGAGAAACCAAAAAAAGTAATTACATAATGTTTAGCAGAAGAGATCATTTGCACTCCAAATTGTAAAACATGACCGACCCTCTTTATATACAAGTTCTCTACCCCCTGCAATATTTTGTTTGTGTTTGTTTATATGCATAGTAAATTGTATAGGCATATTTTGGGTTGTATATAGAATATATCTTGTGTGTGTACTTAGTATAAAAGTGCAAAGCATAGAAAGCCTTCTTTGGGTTTGTGGTTATAATGATTGATATGAACATGGAACATTCCATTTTAAACATGTGTAATTATGTAAATAAAGACTAAATTACTACAATGGTTTGTGGAAGAGACTTTGCCAATAAGAGGAAGATGATACGAGAGTTCTTCTGAATGTTGTAGTATGCAAACTCATCACTGCGTTAATGATTTTTGCATCATCCTGGAATGTGCAAAGTCAGGGGGAAGCTTTCTGTTCTTCTTAGGATGGGCAACATGAAGTTACAGACATGAAAATGTCTTGTGTGATCCTAGCCTAGCAATAAGTATATAAGGGTTGATCGGTGCAAAAAACACCCACTGGCACTTTCAAGGCCTATACAGTGTTTAAGGTGATCTGCACTGAGTAGTTGGGCGATACAACTTTAACAGCGCCTATTTATTTTATCCAAATGTTTTCTGTTGTATTATGGATAGAATAAACAATTCATAGGTGCTTAATTTTTTTCCCTGCCTGTGTACTCCCAGGGAGATTGTTATTCACCTTCTGTCCCAGAGGCACAACAGGAAGTTTCAGCAATTTTTTTCGAAATGAAGAGAATTCTCTTCTTAGTCAGTTGTCTCTGGAGGCGGTGTCTCCATTGGAGGACCTCACCTTACCTACTGTTCTGGGGGCAACTTTAAAGCGATAGTAAACTGCTGAAAATAAATAAATAATAAATAAAACCTGAAAGACAGTGGCATAATGTGCTAGTAAGCATCGCATACTAGCACATTATGAAACACTTACCTTAGAACAAAGCCCTTCCGCCCGGTCACTTCTGAGAGGGCTGATATGTTCCCCTGGCCTTTCTTCCAGATTTGCAGGCTCTGGCAATGTGAGGGGCCAGAGCCACGATGATACGCATTCCTGAGCGTGAGCCCTCTATTCAGGCAAGAAGCTTTTAAGGCCCAGCACGGTATGCACGTTTAGGAGAAATTTATTTTACCTACAGGTAAGCCTTATTATAGGCTTAAGTGTATGTAAACAAACAAACAAAAAAAAAACAATGCTGGGTTTACAACCACTTTAAAATGTTGGATTTCCCCCAATTTCTTTCCCAGTGACAATGGTCACCATTACAAATAGAGGATTTAGTCTTCCCGGAGTGGACACAAAAACAAGAACAAATACCCTCCCCCATTCTATCCAAAGATTTTAAAAAAAAAAATTCCTAGAGATAAGCATTCATTTGTGTCTATTTTAACTGTCTGAAGTTCATCTTTTATTTTATCCCTCCTTATCCAAAATGTTAGGCTTTAAATGTCATTTTAACTGACAGGAGTTTGGCTTTAGTTAATTAGGTGCCAGTGTAAATTAAGATAACGCATCATTGCATATTCTGTGCATATATTGAAGGGGTGAATTTAAGGGTATAAATTAATAAATTAATAAATCCAAAAAAGGAGTCAGTTTTTAGTTATCCTTCCAATGTTTGTTATTTAATCTGATATTTTTTTTACCATTTTTGGAAAATTAAAATATTTTTTTTTATGTTATCTACAAAAAACAAATAAATTATATGGTTTAAAAGATGTGTAGTGGAAAAGCCCCCTTAAGTAAACATGAGTGCTTTATCTATTAGTCAGCTCAAGTACCCCGTGAGCCAAATTATGTGCAGAAATGTCATATACAATAAACAACAATAATTAAAGGATGTAACAGACTATTAGGGCTAAATGTAGAATTAAATATTATGCTTCTGTGAGTGCTGTGAAGTTCCATTAGGAAAAATGTATATTTGCCCTCTATATCGCTCAGTCAAGTGAAAACATACAGTATTTTGAAACGCTAAGTGATCTTTGAAGGAGCACTAAACCTACATCAAATATAAAAAAGACATTATGTGAGAGAGCTACTGGAAACTTCCAGCTTCTGTATGTACTGTATATAAAGCTATCTATGTCTGTACTGAAATTGAGGTACATTGTCTTTAAAACATTTCCATACCCCTTGAAATTTTCCACATTTGGTCAGGTTACAGCCAAAAACGTAAATGTATTTTATTGGGATTTTATGTGATAGATCAACACAAAGTGGCACAAAATTGTGAAGTGGAAGGAAAATGATAAATGGTGTTCAACATTTTATATGAATAAATATGTGAAAAGTGTGTTGTGCATTTGTATTCAGCGCCCTTTACTCTGATACCCCAAACTCAAATCTAGTGGAATCAATTGCTTTCAGAAGTCACCTAATTAGTAAACAGAGTCCACCTGTGTGTAATTTAATCTCAATATAAATACAGCTATTGTGAAACCCTCAGAGGTTTGTTAGAGAACCTTAGTGAACAAAGAGCATTATGCAGGCCAAGGAACACACCAGACAGGTCAGGGATATTGTGGATATTGTGGCTTAGGTTAGAAAAAAAAATCCCAAGCTTTGAACATCTCACAGAACACTGTTCAATCCATCATCCAAAAATGGAAAGTGTATGGCACAACTGCAAACCTACCAAGACATGACAGTCCACCTAAACTGACAGGCAAGGCAGGGAAAGCATTAATCAGAGAAGCAGCAAAGAGGCCCATGGTAACTCTGGAGGAGCTGCAGAGATCCACAGCTCAGGTGGGAGAATCTGTCCACAGGACAACTATTAGTTGTGCACTCCAAAAATCTGGTCTTTATGAAAGAGTAGCAAGAAGAAAGCCATAGTTGAAAGAAAGCCATAAAAAATCCCATTTGCAGTTTGCGAGAAGCCATATGGGGGACACAGCAAATGTGGAAGAAGGTGGTGGTGGCAGCATCATGTTGTGGGGGTGCTTTTCTTCAGCAGGGACAGGGAAGCTGGTCAGAGTTGATGGGAAGAGGGATGGAGCCAAATACTGGGCAATCATAGAAGAAAAGTCAGCAAGAGTCAGCAAGAGATTTGAGACTGGGGCGGAGGGTCACCGCCCAGCAGGACAAGAACCCTAAACATACAGCCAGAACTACAGTAGAATGGTTTAGATCAAAGCATATTCATGTGTTAGAATGGCCCAGTCAAAGTCTAGACCTAAATCAAATTTAGAATTTGTGGCAACACTTGAAAATTGCTGTTCACAGATGCTCTCCAGTCTGGGGGGGGGGGGGGGACCTTGGGCCTGGGCGTGGTACTTGGCTCAGTAGCCACATCAATAGCTAGCACCAAGAACTATCATATTTTCTGCTACACTATAGGGGCCCGTGATCCCTGCCTGCAAAGGGCATTTTCTAAGGCCTGGCTGAGCCAGTGTCAGGCCTATCTATCTGTACTAGCTGGTCCAGAAAGTGCAAGCAAGTGATGTTCTGAAGGTATTGAGGAGAGATAGTCTGCAAGCAGGTGAAGCACTGGAGTGATGTGCTGGATTTGTATATGCCAGAGTCGCTAGTTTATGCTTCTGTTCACCCGGCGGCGTACTGTGACGCTATCATGCTTGCTGATGCCAGCTGTCGGTGAGGCTTCATCCTGTTTGAATGCTTTTTATTGTCCTGGGTCATGTGAGTACCTTGTGGTGTTTTTAACAATAAACGTGTACTAGCAGTATTTATACTATATGCGGCCTATATTCCTTTTCCTCTATGGCGGCTGTCTGAGTTGGATCCAAAGTGGTGGCATTGGTATTTTGGAATATCAAAAGTTAAAACCCAGTGGACCATACTGGTTTCCTTTTTTTGTCATGTGTGTTTGATCTCTGTAAATGGAGATCGCAACCATCTGGTAAGAGGCTTGATTTCAGTGGAGAGCACTTGCATGGTGGAATTCCTTAACAATTCACATGGCTTGCCACCGGGTGAAATATATAATTTTCTCGAGGAGAATTAGATACACCTTCATTACGCTATTTATGTATTTATTGGTATTGGTGCATGGACCTATTTCCATATTGAACTCTATAGACTCAATTCACTGTTTGATTGTACATTGATATACAGTATGTTTAACATTTTTTTTCTTGCATAGTAACCAGAAGCACACTATTATGTATATATATTCAAAGGGCAAATGCAGCATATTTTTTGCATCAGTTTAAAATGCTTTTGAGGTCATTCAGAATTTATTGCAGGGGCAGCTGCCCTGCAGTTGACTTGCATTTGACCTGCTTCTGCTGGTTTTGCATTTCCCTAGACTTGTATGAAGCCTAGAGAAGACGTTCTGAGGCAAACAATACCCTGTCAACACTGGCTCTAAAATAAGATTTTTTCATTATTTTCTTTGTTAATTAATGTGTGTGAACCAAACCAATTTTAACAAGTTCATCTTTCCTTTTATATGATAGCATTCCTAGGCTTGTTCAATTATGTAGTGAAAAGAGCAATGATGAGGTTCTAAGTGCAGAAACCCATAATAACTTATTGGATGTAATCTTTTTAGAGCAACACGAACAATGAAAGTGGATTGCTAATTGCTTGCTTTTGGTTATTGGAGTTGGCACACTGAGTTTTACTTTATCACTGTCTTATTATTGCCCATGGGACTGAACACTGAAAAAGAATGTTGTTTTAATGTTAGTTATATAAGCATATAAAAACCAGAAAGCTTGATTTCTACATAAATGTCAGATAACACTGGAAAACCAATTTGAAGCACAAAGAAACATTTCTACTTAGTCATTCTTGCATTTTTCATTGCTCTAGTTCTTGGAATAGCTTGTACATCCTCCCACAATGTCACGCACTCAGTGCATTATCTATCATTTTCAGATTTGATTTCATGTTTTTTGGGGAAATTTTATTCCACACCATGTAAGTGTTCAGCAAATTGTAAGAGAAGGGTAGAAAAGTACAGCTCGACTCCAAAACACTAAATTGGATAATGGTAATAATATACATCTACTTGAGATCGTGCATTCATTTATGGAAAATATATTATAAGAGACACTTTGATCTTTAAAATAAACCATTTACTTTTAAATCAAAAACTGTAAAATGTGTTGCATAGTGCAAGATAAGCTTTCATTTTGATGTATGTCTACAAGCAGTGTAACCACAGTTTAGCTTGTAGCTCAGCCCCCTTATGACCAAGGCTGAAAATACTGGGACTAGTGCTAGTTGTATAGTCCAGTGTTTCTCAAGCTTTTTTATTTTATTTATACGAGTACTTATATAGCACTATCAATTTATGCAGTGCTTAACACATATACACTATATTGCCAAAAGTATTTGGATGCTCCCAAATCAATAGATTCAGGTGTTCCAATAACCCCCATGGCCACAGGTGTATAAAATCAAGTACCTAGGCATGCAGACTGCTTCTACAAACATGTGTGAAAGAATGGGTTGCTCTCAGGAGCTCAGTGAATTCAAGCATGGCACCTTGATAGGTTTCCACCTGTGCAATAAGTCATGAAATTTCCTTGCTACAAAAAATTCCACGTTCAACTGTTAGGCCGCGTACACACGGGCGGATTGTATGGCCTACTTAGTCCGTCATACAATCCGACGGACAGTCCGTCCTACTTTCGAATGAATGGACTTGACCACACACGGATGCACAAACAGTCCGTCGAAAGCTTGCGCGATGACGTGTACAGCACGTACGGCGGGACTAGAAATAGGACGTCGAATACACAGCAATGCAACCTTCCGCCGTGTAAATCCTTTCTGAGCATGCGCCATTCTTAGTCCGTTCAACTAGCCTACTCACGAGCGGATTGTCCGCTGAAACGAAAGTATGACGGACAGTATTACAGAAATTCCGAAATACTTAGTACGCCAGACTGCACACTGAAAAAGTCCGCTGAAGCCCACACACACGAGCGGACTGTCCGCTGAAATGTGTTTCGACGGACTAAGTTGGCCATACAGTCTGCCCGTGTGTACGCGGCTTTAGAGGTATTCTAACAAAGTGGAAGCAACTGGGAACAAAAGCAACTCAGAGAAAGAACAGAACATATGCAGGGGCTCGCTGGGACCTGTAGTCCACCGATGCAGCACTGATTCATCTGGACACCCAGGAACATGGACATCTCCATTTGAGTTTTACCAAATTAAACTTTTCCCAAAGAGATTAATCTATGCAGGTATGCTGGAGCAGTCATGGTTAAGTGTAGTTAGAACATTTATACATGTTGTGCCAAGTTTTCAGTAAAAGTTGTTTCAACTGCCTTGAGCCTGGTCAGAAGTTATTCAAGGTCTGCATGTTGAGTCTTGGTGCATTCCTAAATAACAAACAAATGGCTACCACTCCAGCCTGTAACTGTGGTGGTTGCAGAAAGGAGCACATGGAAATGTGATGCATGTCAAAAAGCAACAAAGAAAAATTCCCAGCTCACTTACAAGCTAGCCTGCAACAAACCGTCTAAAGCCGCGTACACACAGGCGGACTGTCTGTCCAACTTAGTCCGTCGAAACACATTTCAGCGGACAGTCCGCTCGTGTGTGGGCTTCAGCGGACTTTTTCAGCGTGCAGTCTGGCGGACTAAGTATTTCGGAATTTCCGTAATATTGTCCGCCCAACTTTGGTTTCAGCGGACAGTCCGTTCGTGAGTAGGCTAGTTCGACGGACTAAGTATGGCGCATGCTCAGAAAGGATTTACACGGCGAAAGGTTGCATTGCTGTGTATTGGACTTCCTATTTCTAGTCCCGTCGTACGTGCTGTACACGTCATCGCGCAAGCTTTCGACGGACTGTTGTTCATCCGTGTGTGGTCAAGTCCGTTCATTCGAAAGTAGGACGGACTGTCCGTCGGATTGTCTGACGGACTAAGTTTGCCAGACAGTTCGCCCGTGTGTACGCGGCTTAATAGTTCACATTAAAACCAGGGGTTTTGTTTGCACACATTTGCAAATATATGCATAAGCTGCAGGGCCACTGGGTCTGTAAACACCACTACAAAAGGTTCACTTGTAGTACTAAAAAGAGGAGGTAGTTGCCATGGGTAACCAAAAGTAAGAATAGTTACAGTAGCCAGTCGATTGACGTAGTACCTGGTTAGGTGACAGGGGGTAGCAAGGGGGTAGCAAAGAGGTCAATGCTCTGACTCCTTCCCAAGCTGTCCTTCTCTGGTCACTGTCAGCAGACTATCGTCATAGAGATTTAAAGAGGAAGTAAACCCTGAAGGGTTTTACTTCCTCTTTCGTTCCCTGCAAAGTAAAAGCATAATGGGCTAGTATGCAGTGCATACTAGCCCATTATGTGGCACTTACCTCCATTCGAAACCCCGAGCTGTCACCTCTGGTGGAGGCGTCCATCATCTGCCCTCTTCCTTTTCGGGGCCACGGACTCCGGCTCTATGACTGCATGCGCGAGGGAGCTGTCAGTCACGGCACATACGAGTGAAAGAAATGGCACGGAGGTCCGTTTCTTCACAGCGCATGCGTCGATGACATAATCGGTGCACTACAAGGTAAATATCTCCTAAACGGTGCACGTTTAGGAGATTTTTCTACTACCTATAGGTAAGCCAAATTCTAGGATTACCTATACGTAAAAGTGACGCAGGAGGGTTTACAACCACTTTAAGATTGGATTACTAGGTACGGGAAGGAGAGAGTTAACATAGGACATGCATGAGACCTGTGCTATCATGTGTGTCTGGCAGGGTTTCATTCTGTTACTGGGAGTCTGGCAACGGAGGTATGCTGGACCGGTGGAGTGGGCAATGGCTCTGCAGGTCCCTCAGAATGCAACATATACAACCGTTACAAGTGTGTAGTAACATGAGACAAAACATCTTATTGGTGAACTTTGCACATTATTACTGCACACAAGTGTCTCATCTCTAAGTCGGGGACTGCCTTAAAAGGATTGTAAAGGCAGAAGGTTTTTTTTAAATCTTAATGCATTCTATGCATTAAGATAAAAAGCCTTCTGTATGCAGCAGCCCTCCTCAGCCCCTCTAATACTTACGTGAGCCCATCTAGATCTAGCGATATTGCAGGATGGCCTCAGCTGCCTGGGACTCCCCTCCTCATTGGCTGAGACAGCAGCAGGAGCCAATGTCATTCAGCCAACGAGGAAAGCAAGAGGGCGGGAGCAGGCTGCAGCTCCGTCTCTGAATGGACACAGGGAGCTGTGACTCAACTCGGGTGCCCCCATAGCATGCTGCTTGTTGTGGGGGCACTCAACAGGAGGGAGGGGCCAGGAGCACAGAAGCGGGACCTGGGAAGAGGAGGATCTGGGCTGCTCTGTGCAAAACCACTGCAGAGAGGAGGTAAGTATAACATGTTTGTTATTTTTAACTAAAAAAAAAGAGGTTTTACAATCACTTTAATGTTTATTTTTATATGACTAAAGCCTCCGCCTGGTCCCGGGCATTGGTGAGTACTCTTTTGGAAGAGGTGTTACCCCACATGCACGGGCACAGTTAGGCCCCACCCACAATGGTGCAGCGCAGCCTTTACAATTATGCACAATCTTGAGGCACCCCATTCTAAAATATAAAAAATGAAACTAATAGTTTTACATAATGCAGCAACATCCACATATCGGTACATAGGACACCCTGTTAGATGTGATTTATTCTTCCAAAGCAACTACACCTTTGCACACTAGTATGGACTAGTATTTGGATGTTTTTCTTCTCCTTCAGTTTCTCCCCCTCTCTCAGCTAATGTGACCCCAGTGCTGATGTATAGTGACAGGGGAGGTGCAAACAAGGATGCTGTACAGATACCCAATGTCCTTCTTATCAACCAATGACGTGGTTGTTGGGATGCCAGCGGGTAGAATGTTGTAATGGTGAACGCTTGATCCACCTGCTGGCTTATATACAATTTTGGGGCAATATTTAGGCGTTTTGCTAAGGCACCTCTAAAAAAACCTGAAGGCATCCTGGCTGAAAAAGGCTGGTATAGTCTATAACAGGGGTGTCAAACTCAATTTCATCTTTGGCCACATCTGCATTATGGTTGCCCTCAAAGAGCCAGCTGCATCTGTAAGACTGGATGATCAGAGCACCCTCCGCTATATTACAGTGCACCCCCTTACCTCGTGTTAGTGCCAGGAAAAATCTGAGGATAAAGCTGGGAAGCAAAAAGTACATGGTCTGGAAGAGGACCACAGGAGGGCTGGATTCTACTGAATGCTGGGACCAGGGTAGGCGGAGACAAGGGCGTGCTGAGGCTGCACAGAGAGATGCAGGAGTTCTGCCCTCCTTTCTGCTGTTGACTGATGAGATGGAGGGGCAGAGAAAAGCCTCTCTGTGGCTGCACAGGATCTGTAGGAGCAGTTCTGTCCTCCTCTCTGCTATTGACTGTTGAGATGGGTGGGGGTCAGAGACGAGCCTTTCCGCAGCTGCACTGAAAAGCACAGGATTTAGTGGAGGAGTTCTGTCTTCCTCTCTGCTACCAACTTCTGAGAGACAAGGTGGGGGGGGGGACGGGGATGAAGGGGGTGTCGCAGGAGAGCTGGGAGGGCAACAGTCGGGTGGATCGAATTTGGCCTGCAAGTCATGTGTTTGACACATGTAGTCTATAGTTTAGGATGGTGGGGCCTTTTTAAAGTGTAGGTATAGCTCAAGCCTTTTTTTTTCTCTTTACATTTAGATACGTTTGGAAGGTTTGGAAACCCTGTCAAGTTTTTTACTGCTCTCTGTTTGGTCGCTAGGTAAATTTACCTTCCTGGTTACCATTATCACAGAGACAGTAAGTGAAAAGAAATACAAACATTAAGTTTGACAACAATTTTAAGAGGCACACTTTCTTCAGTGTGGAAAGATTTCTTCCCACTTCCTGTTGCATATCAAAGACAGGAAGTTAAGGGAAATCTCCCCAATGGAAATAGCAAATAGCAAAAAAAAAAAAAGGCCATGATTTTTATCCCCTTCTCTATCTAAAACAAACAAACAAGTAAAAAAACAAACAAAAAAACCTTGGGCTATAAGTATACTTCAATGACAATTTTGATAGTCTAGCATAAGTTTGGCAAAGCATGCCACAGAGAGAGAAGCTTGGGTATGTAAAGATCTAATTTCACTAGTAAAATTCATGCCATTTGCTATGAGGCTTAAAGAGGAACTGAACTCTGAAGTTGTGCCCAAACAAAATCCAGGCAGAGGGTAAAGGACTAGTCAGCAGCATTGCCTTGGGTTTCCATGCGGCTGATTTTTGTTTTCCCCGTTACTGACTTACAATGCCTAAGTGCCCGTTCACACTACCACGACTTGTCAGGCGACTTAGCCGCCTGACAAGTCGCGCTCCGTTCTGTACTATGGAACCGTTCTAATAGGAGCGACTCAAGTCGCTCCGACTTAGAAAAAGGTTCCTGTAGTATTTTCGGGGCGACTTCAGGCGACTTGCATTGACTTCTATACAGAAGTCATTTTGCAAGTCGCCGCTGAAGTCGTGTGCAGGTCGCGTCTGTGAGTCGCGCTGCAAGTCGCGTCGCCCCTGTGTGAACGGGCACTAACTCTGCACTGTGTCTATGTATGGAGATAGTTATCTTGTTAGAGGCAGGGCTTTGCTACCTCATGTCAGAGCCTCCAGCAAGGAGAACAGTGAGTAGCACAGTTTGTAACATCACAAAATCACACCCAATCTCCTGAGACTAGCAGTCAGAGGCAGCAGTGCCTTTGATCTCACACTTCAGATATAAGGCAGCAGGCACAGAAGTTCCTAGATACACTCACATACTAGATGACACACTGCTATTTTTCAGGAGAAATTCAAAAAAATATTTTTTAATTTTCTCTACTTAGGCACAACTAACATTTCTAAATGCTGCCTCTAATATAGAACATTTTACATTTCTGAGTTCATCTCTACTTTAATGTTATTAAAATAATAGGCCGCTTAGGCTTATACTCCATCTCAGCCACATAAGGCTCTTGAGAGTGCACTTCAAAGGCAGAACATGTTCCATGGCTCCTTACTGTCTGATCTGGTTAAGGAAGGTGTTGGTTCTTTTTGCTGAAAGAGAGAGGTTTCCCAGCATACCAAAACCCCTAATATGCTCATAAAATCTGTGTCTTGCATCCCACAATGGTAATAACTGATTTAGGAGATTTCCCACAGCTGCAATAATAATTAAAATCAACCACTTTATGATGATTGCTCTGGCTGTTATTAATATCTGATGTTATTCAGGAATATTAACAGCTAATGCACATGCATTTGGACCCTATGGTCATGGAATTAAATTAAATATCAAAACTAATAAGCATATTTTTATTTTTATGTGATGCTGCCATGGGCAGTTGTGCTTGTTTGATCTATGTTGCATGTATAAGCCTGCTTGGAGAAAATTGCATATCATAGGAATGACTGGTTCATCATCTCTAATAGGAAGGAGCCTAGAACTTCTCAGACTCTTCCACTGGCTGCTCAGTATTATAGAATATCATATTTGTGGCACTCACTCTAAGCTCTTTGTCTTCTGTAAGAACACCATATTTCCAACACATGGTTACATGTAACATGTGGTTAGCCTTCTTGCCTTGCAGCACTAGGGTTATTGATTCCAATCCCAACCAGGACACAACCTCATTGGTATTTGCATATTCTCTATGTGAATGCTTGTGTTTACTCACTCACTCCAAAGACATTCTGGTTACACAGTTACATAGTAGGTGAGGTTGAAAAAAGACACAAGTCCATCAAGTCCAACCTATGTGTGTGATTATATGTCAGTATTACATTGTATATCCCTGTATGTTGTGGTCGTTCGGGTGCTTATCTAATAGTTTCTTGAAACTATTAATGCTCCCCGCTGAGACCACCGCCTGTGGAATTCCACATCCGTGCCACTCTTACAGTAAAGAACCCTCTACTTGGTTTAAATCTCTTTTCTTCTAATTTTAATGAGTGGCCAAAAGTCTTGTTAAACTCAAATTTCATCAGAAACATTGGGAGGGCCCTAAAGGGACATTAAATACCAGGAGTGCACTACTTGCAGAATTTGCGGGTGCTTTACGTACACAGTCCCGAGTTCAGGGGGGTGTGCTGCATAGAGAGTGCTGAGTTCACCCTTTTTCCACAACTGCTCACCTCTGCATCTCCCATCCACATCTCACTTTCACCCCTCTTTAGCTCTGACCTCTGCATGCAACCTCTGCTCCTTCTTAAAAGGGTCACCATCTTCCTCATTTCTTATTTTTGTTGCTGTATTAAACTGAAGCACCCAGCCGGCTCTAGTACCTCCCTGCACACTGTAGGTGACACCTCCTCCCTCGCTTGGAGATCCTCTAGTGGGAGTGTCAGCATCCACAAAGGACCCCGTGCACTTGCATTTCCCTTGATCCCATCCTGCACTCTGCAGATCTGTTGGAGACAAGCTATCACTGGTCAACAAAGAAGCCAGACTTCTGTGTTTATAAGTGATAGTAGTGAGCAAGAAGCAGGAGGCCAGAGGTAGTGGAACTGAGTTCTACCAAGTTCCAGCTGAAAAAAAGCCCTGGTCATCAGTATGGTATTTGTATATTGAAATGATATCCTCTCTCAAGCATCTCTTCTCCATAGAGAAAAAGTTCAGTGCTCACAACTAATATCCTCCAGACCCTTTATTAGCTTTGTTGCCCTTCTTTGTATTCGGTCCATTTCCAGTATATCCTTCCTGAGGACTGGTACCCAGAACTGTACAGCATACTCCAGGTGTGACCGGACCAGAGTCTTGTAGAGCGGGAGAATTATTGCTTTATCTCTGGAGTTGATCCCTTTTTAATGCATGCCAATATTCTGTTTGCTTTGTTAGCTGTTAGCAGCAGCTTGGCATTGCATGCCATTGCTGAGCCTATCATCTACTAGGACCCCCAGGTCCTTTTCCATCTTAGATTCCCCCAGAAGTTTTGCCCCCATTGTATAGATTGCATTCCTATTTTTGCCACCTAAATGCATTATTTTACATTATTCTACATTGAACCTCATTTGCCATGTAGTTGCCCACCTCATTAAAGTGGTTGTAAACCCTTACAACCAACTTTGACCTACAGGTAAGCCTAGATTAAGGCTTACCTGTAGGTCCAAGAAATATCTCCTAAACCTATACTGTTTAGGAGATATTTACCCGAAGACAGCCATCGCTGTCTACGGCGCATGCGCACTGAGCAGGCCGCAGATCGCGGCAATATGCTGTGAGTGTCGGCTCCCGTGCGCATGTGCGGGAGTGACGTCACCGCTGCTCTTGCGAATCACAGCGCCGAAGCAGCGAGACCCGGAAGTCACTCTGGGATCCATGTCAGTGGCAGACATGAAGACGGAGGACCGCTTCGGGGGCTTCATTCTCAGGTAAGTTATTTATAATGAGCTAGTATGCTATGCATACTAGCTCATTATGCCTTTGCCTTACAGGGTGTGTTTTTTTTTTTTTTGGCTTTACTTCCTCTTTAATTTGTTCAGATCTTTTTGCAAGGTTTCCACAACCTGCAGAGAAGTTATTTCCCTGCTTAGCTTAACTGGTTGGTTAATTGGCTCCTATCTAAATGAGTCCTAGTATGTGTATGTACAATAAGCATTTTAGGTAGGGACCATAGATTTAAAGGGACACAAAGGAAACAATAGTCACCTTCCTCTAACGGTTATTGTCCCTCACTGGCACCAGCATCTTCTCCTGGGTGTTGAACTTCAGCCGCCTTCATTGGTCAGTGCAGGATGACATCACTCCTGCGCATGTGCAAGAGCAAGTCATCCTGGCACACAAGGATTGGGCCTGCACTTTGAGCTGAGCTGCGCAGGTGCAGATTTGTTTTCATTTCAGATATCACTGTGAGCAGACAGGTAGTTGAATCTTATTGCAAAAGAGACATTGCTGTCTCCTCCACCTCTATGTGATTTTGTGCACTGGGTCTGGGGCACAGGAGCCAATCAGACCCGATGTTCGCCGGCACCTCACGATTGTTCTGATCAGAGGCAAGGCAGACCGCCATTCTGTGAGAGTAGAATCTGGAGATCTTGCGTTCCTGCTAAAGCAGGAACACGGATCTCTGTCTTCCCCAGTCAGAGCCCCCTTCACACAGTTAGAAAGCACTCCCTAAGAGCACATTTAACCCTTTGATCGCCCCTGATGTTAACACCTTCCCTGCCAGTGTCATTAGTACAATAACAGTGCTTTTTTTTAGCACTGATCACTGTATTGGTGTCACTGGTCCCCAAAAAGTGTCACTTAGTGTCAGATGTGTCTGCTGCAATTCCCACTAAAAATCACTGTTCACCGCCATATAACAATAATAAAAATTCCATAAATATATTCCATAGTTTGTAGATGATATAACTTATGCGCAAACCGATCAATATACGCTTATTAGGATTTTTTTTACTAAAAATATGTAATAGAATACTTGTTGGCCTAAACTGATGAAGACATTCGATTTTTTACATTTTATTATTTAGAATGTTTTATAGCACAAAGTAAAAAATATTGTTTTTTTTTCAAAATTGTCAGTCTTTTTTTGAATATAGCCCAAAAAATAAAAACCGCAGAGGTGATCAAATATCACCAAATGAAAGCTCTATTTGTGGGGTACAGTGTGCATGACTGTGCAATTGTCAGTTGAAGTAACGCAGTGCCATATTGCAAAAAATGGCCTGGACATGAAGAGGGATAAACCTTTCCGGGCTGAAGTGGTTAAGTAATACTATGTGAATGGGGATATGTAACAAATATAAAGTAGGTGTTATCCCAATTTGCCTGAAAATATGGATATACACTTAAAAAGCAGAGCAGGCACAAAAAAAAAAGATCTAGATGCTCTTTTTGGGAGTACATTTGTATATAATCTTTCCAGAGACAGGTAGTAAGTTAGATTTAGAGACAAAGTATCCAAGGTTTTGTTATCTACCATAGTTCTTATAACCCTCTGTTATTCTTTTGACCCACAATCGTACTTCAATGAATCCCAAGGATAACACAATACTTATTTGAGCCTCAGCGTGAGCCGTGATGCCATTCTTACTTCTGAGGGCTCCTAACTGCTATGGAAACTAAGAGGTTTTTTTTTCCATTAAACTGAGAAGGTTTTTTTTTTTTGCTCACCGTCAACTACTACAATACATTTATCTCCTACAGCAAATCTAAAGATATACATTCGCCTTAATAAAATGTCAGAGATAAAGATTACAGCCTGTAAGTAATATTCCATGACTCCCACACTGAACTTTTCATTTCAGCTTCCTTAAAATATATATGATTTTGCCTTCTATTCCTAGATAATAGCATGGTAGGATATTTGCAAACCATTCACCCTGTGCAGACCAGTAGTCATTTCACTGATGAACAAACCCATAATAACACAGAGTGAATGGAACATGGGGAAATGTGCACTTAGGTATATGAACGGTTGCTTGCTTCATCAAATTATCAAGAACTTCCCTTTCCTGGGCTTCCAATTACTACAAGGGAAGATCATCCACAGAATCAGCTATTATCCTGAGTAGCTGATGTCACAGTGTCAACAATGAGGGCACCAGATCTGGAAATTGTACAGATTTAAAAGACATCATAAGAGGAAAAAGAATAACAAAAATACTATACTACTAAAGTGTATAGTTACTTCTGAATAAACTTTATTAACCACTTGCTGACCATCCACTGAAATTATACTGTGACAGCTTGGCACGCAGTTGTGGCTGGCGATCAAATTTTTTTTTTTTTGGGGGGGGGGCACAAACAAACTGAAAAATACTAAACCCCCCCCATCAATTGCAGCCTCACTGTACCCATCAAATTAAGCCATTTTGCCCATCAAACGCAGCCACTTGTGCCCATCAAATGCAGCCACTGTGCCCATCATATGCAGCCACATATGCCCATCATACGCAGCCACTTGTGCCCATCAAACGCAGTCACTTGTGCCCATCAAACGCAGCCACTGTGCCCATCATATGCAGCCACATGTGCCCAACGTATGCATCCACTTGTGCCCATCAAACGCAACCACTTGTGCCCTTCAAATGCAGCCACTGCGCCCATCATATGCAGGCAAGTGTGCCCATCATATGTGCCTATAAAATGCAGCCACTGTGTCCATCATATGCAGAAATGTGTGCCCATCATATGCAGCCACTTGTGCCCATCATATACAGCCATTGTGCCCATCAAACGCAGCTACTGTGCCTATCAAACTCAGCCGCTTGTGCCCATCAAATGCAGCCAATTGTGGCCATCAAATGCAGCCACTGTACCCATCATGTGCAGCCACGTGTGCCCATCATATGCAGCCACTTGTGCCCATCATATGCAGCCACTTGTGCCCATCATATGCAGCCACGTGTATAGGATTGATTTACTAAAGGCAAATCCAATTTGTACTACAAGTGCACTGCAAGTGCACTTGGAAGTGCAGTCGCTGAAGATCCGAGGAGAAGATCAACATGAGGGTAACCTCTGCTAATTTCTATCATACACTCATGTGCAAGCAAAAATGCTGTTTTTTTCACCTTGTGTGTCCCCCTCAGATCTACAGCCACTGCACTTCCAAGTGTACTTGCAGTGCACTTGTATTGCAAAGTGAATTTTCCTTTAGTACCTCAACCCCTATGTGTTTATTACTCCTGCGTTCTGCACATCACATGCTCCTTTTCCAACACACTCTATACTCTACATACCCCTGACACCTGCACTCCCTACATTACTTACCCCTGACTCTTGCACTCTATGTGTTACTTACTCTTGACCCCCGTTTATGAAGTGGTTGGTGCTGTAGTCTATAGCCAGCTATCCCTTTTGCAAAAGAGCTGTCATACTTCCCGATTTCCTTGCTTATTGAACCACATTGATCTGACTATTGTCTTGCCTGCCCATGATCTCCACCTGGTCCTGACTACTGTCTTGCCTGCCACCTGCCCAGGATTTCTGCCTGGACCTGACTACTTTCTTGCCTGCCACCTACCCATGACCTCAGCCTGGTCCTGACTACTCTCTTGCCTGCCACCTGCCCAGGACCTCTGCCTGGACCTGACTACTCTCTTTCTCACCACCTGCCCACAATCTCTGACCTGACTACTCTTCTTCCTAGCATTTTATGTTCAGTCTCCACTTTACAATCATTTTGTGCCAGCTACCCCCTTGGTGGGATAATCCTAAGGGTCATGACCTGGTGAAAACTTGTAGCAAAAAAACTGGGACTACTCTGGGTTTTCAGCCCTCTCTACCATCAGGAGCTCCGATGAAAACCAGCTGCCACTAAGAATCTGTGGCTCAGGTGGCCTGTGTCACCAGCCAGTGGTGCCATACCAGCATTATATAATCCTGACGCCTGCACTCTATGCTACACATCATTGATCTTCTCAGGGAGCCCAAGGGTGCCCCAGGTCTTTCAAAATCCTAGCAATGCCCTTGTGTCAGTGAATAGGTAATATGTCCAAAGGAGCCCTTAAAGAGGGATTCCACCAAAAAAAAAAAATATTAAAAGCCAGCAGCTATAAATACTACAGCTGCTGACTTTTAATAAATGGACACTCACCTGTCCCGGGTTCCAGCGATGCCGGCAGCCGAGGCCGATCGATCGCTCGGCTCTCGGCTGCTATAGTCACCATTCTAGGTGAGGGAATCAGGAAGTGAAGCGAATCGGCGCCGCGCCGCGCAATAGGAAATCTCCGCGCTGTCACTGGGACCCGTGTGTGTCCCAGCAGACAGCGCGGCAGGGCAGGAAATGGCATAGACTCCCACGGGAGTCTATGCCCGGAAGTGGGTGAAAATACCTGTCTTTGACAGGTATCTCCACCCCCCTCCCCCCTGAAAGGTGTCAATTGTGACACCGGAGGGGGGGAGGGATCCGATCAGCGGAGGTTCCACTTTAGGGTGGAATCCCGCTTTAAGGTGTTTACTGAGCAGATTGCTTCATCCAGCAGCAAGTAGATGGTTGCTGGAGAAAAAAAGAAATTTTGGTTTAGATATGACTAAATTGGTTCAAAGCTCAACCTAGGTGAGCAGATCCCCTAATTAACTAACAATTGCTGTTTTATTTAGTAAAAAGGGAGTAAATTAGGAAAACTATACCCACCTCACTACACTTACAATTCCTTTTCCTTGGATAAAATTTCACATGAATTACCAGTCTGCAAAAAAAGAACATATGAATTAATCAAATAAATGAAATGAGTTTAATAGAGCCTGAATAACTTAAGGTTACTATGACAATATGCCCTCAAAGCACCTGGTTTGTAGATGGGAATCATTATGTTCTGGAAACCTGATCTCATTAGGAGAATCTCAGGTACAACTGTATTTATTTAGAAGATTATTCTGCTCAGATATAGAACTCCCATATGCTTCTGTTTTCCCAGGTCATCTTTGTTCTTTGCTTGTGGAAATTGCAGCATTGGCTGATCCTTGATGCTGCCAAATTTATTAAATGGGTTCATGCTAAAAAGAATACATCAATGTACTTTGCGATTTATCTGGCTATGGAGGTAGAAAAAAACTAAAGCGAATAAGAAGCCTTTAAAATAGAGAAACATTTTTAGATCTTTTTCTGTTTTCTAATCTGTAAGATGTATGCCACAGTTGGTTCCCTCCCCTGTACAATGACCGAGGAATAAGCGACATTTAGATAGTTTCATAGTTAAATTGACCCTGTCACTATGGCAGCAGATACATGCAAGTCTCATTCACTTCTGTTAAGATAGAATGATGACTTTTCTAAATGGCCAAAGCTTCAGTACTTCTGAGTAGTGTCAGAACTTGTCCAATCCCTTTTATCACCATGTTCCCATTTGCTTTTTGCTATTATTGGCTGCCTCATTGCGTCAATAGGAATGTGTCTGAGGAGTAGGGTGTATGCAAGCTCTGGAAGTACTGGAGCTTTTGCCTGTTCAGAGCAATTAGCATGTGGCCAGAGCAGAAGAAATTGAGAGCTGTTGCAGGCATTTGTAGGCATATCTTGGAGTTGGCACTACATACCCACATTAGTGGCTTTCTTTCTTGTCACTTTAACTAAAAATGGCACATGCTTTAACGAACAGGCAAAAGTCCTGCAGGGAAGAAACAAGTAAAGCAACCAATAATTATAATAATAATGATAATACAACTAAATAAGACATCGAAAGCAGAACACAAATGTATAACAAGAGTAACAATATACAAATATTTTACAAAATACAGTAAGCTATCAAGGTGACCTGACTAAGAGTTAAAGGGAACACTACCCGAACCACTGGCCAGTGGGATTAAAGCGGAGCTCCACCCTAAAGTGGAACTTCCGCTCATTTGAACCCTCCCCCCCCTCCGGTGCCACAATTGGCACCTTTCAGGGGGGAGGGGGGTGCAGATACCTGTATAGTACAGGTATTTGCACCCACTTCCGGCATAGATAGCCACAGATTCTGTGGGTATTTACGCCACTTCCTGCGGGTTCCCCGCTGTCTGCTGGGAAACACACGGATCCCAGAGACAGCGGAGACCATCCTTATTGCGCAGTGCAACTCGCCCATGCGCAGTAGGGAACCGGGAAGTGAAACCGCAAGGCTTCACTTCCTGATTCCCATACCGAAGATGGTGGCGGCAGCACCCGAGAGCCGATCGAGAAATCGGCTTCGGGTGCCAACATCGCGGGTGCACTGGGCGGGTAAGTGTCCATATTTTAAAAGTCAGCAGCTGCAGTATTTGTAGCTGCTGACCTTTAAAAACAAAAAAGTACATTCAGATGGTGCTGGGGCTCTGGATTTCCCATTGGATTGCTCACGCTCTCACACAAGTATTTATATTTCAACAGCGCAGGTTCGAGTTGTGGCCGGGCATGAGAGGATTTCATCTGGATGACGCTGGGTCCACTGAATGGCTGAGGATCTGAAATGTGGGTGGCACAGTGGTGTCGTGGTGAGCACCTTTGCCTAGCAGCAAAAGGGGCATGGTTCAAATCCCAACCGTGAAACTATCTGCCTGGAGTTTGCATTTTCTCCCTTTGCCTGTGTGGGTTTACTCCGGTTTCAAAGAAAGGTCTGCTTTAAGCTTTTAATTACCCCTTTCCAAGAGATTCCTGGTTTACACTCCTACATTCCAAACATCCAGCTCTTACCAAAACCCAGTTCAAATTAGCCACTTACTGTATGTACTACTAGCTGCCAATCAAGTTATGGCAAAAGCTTGTAAGAAACAATTCACACAAAATCCTTTCAAAGACGTTCTGGCCGACTGGAAAGTATGTGCAGTAGCTCACCCTTCAATACTAATACCTTCATGTCCGGAAAATCTTTTAGGAAGAGATTTAATATGAGTTTTAGAAATTTTAATTTTCTTGACTCGAAGAGGGGGGAGTGGCCATAGAATCACCACTGTTCTTTCAAACTGAAGTCCCTCCCCCATTTCCACAGGACCCCCCCCCCCCTCTGGGCTAAAGACAGCCTTGATGTAGGAAACATTTCATGTACCCCTTACAAGGCCAGACTAATACAAAGGCATATCCCCAGTTTACCACAAGCAGTATCATCTCTCCAAAGAGAAGGAGGAAGGCATCAGACCCATTATTGAGCAGTTCCTGAAACAAGGCATTTTAAGACCCATCACATCGCCTTATAACACCCCCAAAAAGAGTGGTGGATCATACAGGTTTGTGCAGGATCTCCGAGCCATAAATAACCTTGTGATTCCAACTGCCCCTATTGTACCATATGTGCCATCTCTCATTACCTCCATACCTGCCTCGGCAGTGTGTTTTTCAGTTTATTTAATTAATGCTTTTTTATCCATCTCTGTTGACGAAGAGACACAACTACTACTAGCTTTTTCCTATAGAGCGCGCCAGATAACCTGGAATAGATTGCCCCAAGGATATATAGAGTCACCTACAGTCTACTTGATAGCTCTCCAGGCCACCTTACAGTCTTGGGCGCCTAGCCATGGTTTAGCCCTTCTTCAGTACGTCGATGACCTAGTGTTGTGTAGTCCCTCCCGAAAAGCCTGTCAAAAAGATTCTGTTTTACTGTTAGAGCATCTAGCACAGACAGATCACAAAGTGTCTAAGAAAAAGCTGCAATGGTGTCTGGAAACTGTTGAATATTTGGTTTTACTCCGTTCCATGGTGAAAGGAGAATAAGTCACAAGAGGGTGGTGGCTCTCGTGGATCTGCCCCGCCCACATACCAAGAAGGAAGTGTTAACCTTCTTAGGTGTGATTGGTTACTGCCGCCAATGTATACATGATTGCTCCTACTATGACAACTTGCTGAGACAAGCTGCTCTACCTGACAGTCCTGACCTTGTGAAATGGAGTGATGAAATGGTTAATGCTTTTGTATATCTTAAAACTGGTAAGGTAATGGCTCCTGGCCTGGGATTACCTGATTACTGTAAAGTGTTTCATTTGTTTGCAAGGAACAACTGTAAACCCTTGGCTGGGGTCCTTGCACAAGAGCATGGAGGAAAGCTGAGACCTGTAGCCATTTATTTCTAGAGTAGTCCCAGTTTTGGTACAAGGCATCCCGGCATGCCTGAAGGCTTTGGCCTTTTGTGCCATGGCTGTAGAAATGGCAACATCATTTACATTAGGTCACCCTACGGAACTACACACCAGATTGTGTATCTGCTAAAAAATCTTAATACCCAACACTTGTCTGCACAACGACTAAGTGGGTATGAAGTCATCCTCATGAGCAACCCCTCCCTGCAGATCAGGTATAGCGCCTCCACGGCAGGTTCTGCCCCTATCTTGAATGCCCTGGTTGGGATAAAGGGAGAAACAGATGACTTTGTTTCCCTGCATGACTGTATAGACATTGTACATCAGGACACATCACCTCGAGCTGACCTGCTTTCAAGACCCATTGAGGGAGCACATACTGTATTTGTGGATGGGTCTTGCTCTTGCCCCGATGATCATACCTACTACGCAGGCTATGCAGTGGTAAAACTATCTGACATAGTGATAGAGACACAACCCATCCCTTACCAATCAGCTCAAGCAGCAGAGCTTATTGCTCTCACTAGAGCATGTCAGATTTTTACAGCACAAGAAGTGAACATTTACACAGATTCCAAATATGCTTTCGGAGTGACACACGACTTCAGAGTAATTTGGCAGAGGTGTGGTTAAATTACTGCGGATGGGTAATCTGTCTCCCACTCCTCCCTGGTCATCGCACTGCTCGAGGCTATCACCCTGCCCAGCAAGGTAGCAGTTATTCACTGTAAAGCACACACAGACACACACTGTACTGATGACATTTCAAAGGGAAATGCAGTGGTCCATGCCACTGCTAATCAAGCTGCTTTGACAGCCCTAGCTTTTATCCAAATGCCCCCCCATACACCCCCAACTTTGCTATGGGAACAGGTTTTGCAGGACCTACATGCTATGGCTTCACCAGAGGATCTGACCTATTTGCATAAACAGGGTCTGACAATGAGTCCAGAGACAGGACTCCTTTTCAAAGAGGGGAAACCAGGCATACCAAAAGCAAGTGCACCTTTATTCATCTCACAGTATCATGGCATAGAACATAAAGAATGGAAAGCTACAGATGAAATGTTAACACAAGATTTCCACATTCTACATTTATTACACCTATGTAAATCTTTTGTGTCCAGATGCATTGAATGTATCAGAAATAACCCAAACACACCAAACAAGCCCAAACATGAACACCTGCTATATCATACCTCTTCTTTTACACATCCACAAATTGATTTCACTCACATGCCAAAATTGGGAAAGAGACAGGAATATTTGTTAGTGATGGTGGACATGTTCTCCAGGTAGGTAGAAATCTTTGTATGTACCAGGGAAGATACGAGGACAGTTGTAAAAAATCCTGACACAAAAAATAGTACCCAGGTGGGGATGTCCATTGCAAATAAATTCAGATAACGGCCCAGGCTTTGTCTCCAAGGTATGTCAGGAACTAGTTAAGATTTTGCAAATAGAGTGGAAATTCCACATTCCATATCACCCACAAAGTCCAGGTATAGTGGGAAGAATGAACTGAACGATTAAAGACAAAATAAGGAAGGCTACGGGTGGCACATTTGCCAAATGGAAAACTGTGCTGCCTGCGGTTTTAGCAGAAATATAAATGACCCCTTCCAAGACCAATTACTTGTACCCTTTCGAGATCCTGATGGGCTGACCTTTTCCCACACCCTGGATTAAGAAACCCTTGGTAATAGAACAGGGAGATCTGAGTTTAATACAGGAAGAATATTGTAGAAACTTGATTATGAAGCTGAATGGCATCTATGGTAAAATATTCTCTTCTTTTCCATTACTCACACAGGAACAACACAAAAGTTCCAACCCAGAGATGTGGTTGTAATTCGCCAGCTGAACCGGACCATGAAGCAAGATTACCCTTTCGGCCTGCCCACTAGCGTAATCACAGTGAGCAGAACCACTGTCCTCATGGAACAATCCTGGATCCACGCAGAGAGGATAAAAAAGTGCCACAAAGGACCCTGTAGCAAGACACAGATAAAGGAGGTGAAGCAGGTGATGCAAATCCTTGAAGAGCGAGTGAAACAGGTGATAAAAACTCTCAAAAAGATGACCTCACCATATGCAGCCCCCCTTCTGACGAATCAGTAACTAGACACATGAGAGAATCCAACGTGAAGGACCCAAAATATTCATATTCTCCTCCTGATAAAATGTTGTTACTTCAGTATAAATACTCATATGCTTAAAAGTCAGGTTATGACAAATGTTGGGTATGTAGTAAATTGCATCCAAGCATACTCCGAATTCCTCTCTTAGCTGCCCCTGAAAATATAACTCAATTTCTGAATGGTACTCCTCCTGTAACTATAACCAATATATTTGCCATATATGCAAATAACACAATTTCCTTCCCAATAATTGGTAGAAGCCACTCTCCAGATTGGTGTTTTAACTTGGGAAATTTCTTAAATAAAGGTCAAAAGATATGCACAAATTAGACATTGAATCCATAAGTGCTGCCCGGACTGGACTCTAACTTTATTGTGCCTGGTTTTTATCCTTGTTTTATTTATTTATATATATATATATATATATATATATATATATATATTGTTCAAGCTTATTCAATGTATCTGTAATCATACAACGCAACAAAAGGATCCCTTTGTGATTTAAGAGGGGATTGAAGGGTGAGAAAGAATTAACAAGACTGAAACATTCTACAAATTGCTGACAGGCAAATGTGTCTTTGTTTTAGGGTCTTGTTTGTCACAATGGCCACAGGTTAAGTGGGTTCCGGTAAGAACTGGTTGTGAAACTCTGTTTTCAGACAAAATCAATCGTCAGCATCCCATGACCTATGAACTAGTTTAAACCACATGTCTAAGGTGTCACGCTGTATCTCTTGACCAGCCCCCCCCCCCCCCATATGTGTCACATAACTCTTTTTGTTCTAGTTTGCATATAAACTCAGCTCATGCTGCCAATAAACAAATCATTGTTTAAAATTGTTATTTTGCGTTGTCTTCATTTGAATGCTTCCGGGGCTCCGACAGATTCTCATTGATCATCCAGACTTGTAAGCAGAATTAACCCTTACAAAGGTAAATCCACTTTGCACTACAAGTGCACTGCAAGTTTGCTTAAAAGTGCACTGAAAGTGCACTTGGAAGTGCAGTTGCTGTAGATCTGAGGGGGACATGCAAGGAAAGTATAAAAACACACTTTAGCTTACACATGATTGGAGGACAAAATCAGCAGAGCTTCCCCTCATTTCACACCTTCCCCTCAGATCTACAGAGACTGCACTTCCAGTGCACTTTCAAGCGCACTTGCAGTGCACTTGTAGTACAGAGTGGATTTGCCTTTAGTAAATCAATGCCACTGCAGACTGTGCACTTTGCAAAGTGCAGTTGCACTCTGCAAGAGCAGTTGCTCCAGAGCTTAGTAAATAAGCAGAAGCACTGCTGACTTTCATCATCCAATCATGCACAAGCAAAATTGCAGTTTTGTTTTATTTTCCTTGCTCATGATTGGATATTCTTTACAAAGTTAAGCTTTACCTCATTTACTAAGCTCTGTAGCAACTGCACTTTGTAAAGCGCACAGTCTTTTTGCCTTTAGTAAATCAAACTCAATGTCCAGTATTAACAGTTTACAGGACCACTTGCATAGCAATATAAATGACGTGGTAATATATTTGTACATTTATTTTGTACAAATGTATACATCATTCCTAAAAGTGGGGTAGCTACAAGAAAAAGGGCAGAGGAATTTGAGTCTAGAAGGGGGATATAGTTCTGCAAGTAAACTATTTGAAAGATTAGCCAGAGTGGTGAAGGACACCCATCTGTCCGTGTAGCATTCCCAATGATTTAATACTCATAGCTAAATGTTCACGCATTTTTTATGTTTCCAGAAATGACTATTGCTCATTCTTGGCTCTCTATTTCTGTTTACTTTCCACTGATTAAACACAGATTACAATCTGTCTTTGTAAAAAAAAAAAACTGTACTAGAAACTTATTGGACATATGTCAACTGTTTCTGCAGGTCTGGACTGCATAGATTATGTATTATAATCCTTTAACTCGTGACTATAATGTGTTCTTTATTTCAGCATGTCTAGACAAGTACATTAATATTAACAAAAGGATATGATTTTCTTAAATAAGCTCAGGGCATTGTTTTTACATTTTTTAAATAAAAATATATTTAAAATAAAAATATGTACATACTAAATTAACAGAGAAAAAAAAAACATAGATACAATTTATAGTTTGTGTTTAAATGTTGCAATATTATCTTTATTTAAATAGTGTCATATATCCTATATCACATTACTGCAAGCATTAAACATTGTTAGAAAAACAGAACACAACAGAAACAAAATTTATTAGGACCCTACATTAAACAAATATAAGCTGTAGCAGGTAGTTATGCAAAAAAATTGAAAATCATGAGGTGGATGCAGTACCAATGTACAATACCACCAACAATGTTACAATTGACATAAAAAGTTTTGGTATACAAGTTTATTGACCTAAAATAAAAAACACATAGAGGTAATAAGGGGGAAATACTCAATTTACCCTTTGTGCTCCATAGGGGACAACGAATCTCTCCCACTCCCGTCTGACACATGTGGGTGGGTCCTCACCATCCTCCCATACAATGCAGGACTGTAGCGTAGCACTACCCCTGAAGTGGTAATCTACGATGGCTTCTCCTACCGTTTCTAGAGGTGATCCACCCTGTAACTGAACCCAATGATGCACCAGCACATCAATGGCAATACTTGAATTTTTAAAGCAGAAATAAGCCCTATGGAAAAATACATATCTCTGTTGACCCGTAGGTCCCCTGGTGGTCCCTGTGGATCCTCAGAGGGCAGAATAGGAAGTTGTCTGTGATACCTGGGCCTTCCTGGTGCCTAGTGGGTTCCCCACTCTCTCTTCTAGCAAACTGATTGCCTCCTGGCTGGTTTGTGCCTTGGGTTTCTCTGATCTCCCTGCACAGCCATGTCCATTTTGTTCTCCTTCTGGAATGGGGTGCACTTTAATTCCTGACATTCAATGCCCAGGCTAAGCCCCCCATGAGGCTTTAAATGGGCCACCAGGGTTACAGGAGATAAAAAAAACAGTTAAAGGATAGCTAAGCCCAAAAAATGTACATGTTCATTGTGCAGTATGTGCTGGCTGCATTTGTTTTCTTTTTGCAAGCTTGTATTCCTTTATTTTAATCTGGAGATTGGCCGGTAACACAGCTTCTGCTATAGGGTGACTACATTCCTTCCTCCACTATATCTATGGAGGAGCAATGAAGACACCCTTGGACAGCAGTATTGTCAATCAGTGGAGAGGGTCATTTAGATGGACTTTACATAGGTGACTAATAATTTAACTTATTATTAGTCACCTATGTTATAAGCTTACCTGTGGGTACAAGTTTAAGCTCAGTCTTTATTACAGCTTTAAATGGCTTGTCTCAACCCTATAACTGACACCTTTGCTGGATACCTTGTGAAGATGGAAAACAGACTTACTGGGAAGATCTCCGGGTAATAAATTATTTGTTACAAGGGTGAATCCGAGAAATAAAGTAAAGCAAAGACTACTGTGTTAATGCTAGTGACAGATTGTATTATACATGACATTTTGATTTTGGCCATGTAGGAACTCAATGCAAGGGTAAAGATTCAGCTTTAGGGCCCTTTCACATGGACACCTCCGTTTTGCGGGATGCACTTGCTCAGTAAGTGATCCGCTGATCCCCGCTGAGCAGGTGAATGACAGGTCCGTCTCCGCTCACTGTACAGAGATGGACCTGTCAGAGCCCTTCTCTCCTCTATGGGATAATTGGATGAAAACGGACCGCTTGTCCAATTTTTTCTGATCAGATCCGACTCGACCCGCCAGGCAGATGGAAAAATATGAGCACCTTCCATCTGTATTTGGCAGACAGGATCGGATCAGATAGCGGCAGGTGTCAGCAGACATCCGCCACTCCATAGGGTTGAATAGAAGGTCCAATTAGGTCTATCTGAAAAACTGACATGCGGACCTGATCCTCCAGTCCATGTGAAAGTTGCCTCAAAGTGTATCTCAAGCCAAAACATTTTTGTTTTGGATAGAATGGCAAGGGGTTAGAACCACCTGTTTATTTTTATTGCTGTCTGTTTCCCCATTTAAGGGTATTCATTCTCCTTATTCTTCCGGGTAACCAATGTTAGCAATACATGGCAAATATTAAATGTGGACGTGTGTTCCAAGGACAACTACGGTATGTAGGAGGGCTTATTAGGAGGCACTTATTATTAGGAGGCACTTATTTTGGACGGATTTCTTCTCACTTTCCATTGTGTCTGCAGGATATAGATGGTAGAAAGAAAACCTGACAAGGGTTTTATCTATTCCCTACTTCTAAGAAGAGAATAAAAAAAAGTTTTGGATTCAGTTGTTTACTGGAAAACACCATAAACTTTTAGTACAGAAATTATAGACAGGGGAAGAGGTAACAAACCTATAGGGACTTTTAAAGGTATCAATTGCAAAAATAGTTTATGAAAAACAGTAATGATCAGAGGATAGACCATAAGTAAAAATAAAATCTATAAATTTATTAACAAAGAACATATACTAAAAACACAGTAAATACATCAAAAATACAAATACAATACATCAAAAATACATCAAAAAGACGGCAATTTTCAACAATTCATTTGATTTTGGTCAGGATAACTTGTACCACGCTCAACATGTTTCACTCAAATCGAGTTTCATCAGGAGCTTTGTGTGATAACGGTAACGTTGTGATACGTTAGTGCGCCTGTGAGCCGATTGTCTCTTACGTCGTAACCTGTGCCGGTGCCTGCAGTTTATTAAGAAATCACCAACTGAGAGATGAAAAATAAGGATAAGGAAGCCTTAAAGTAAATGGGAGTGCCAGGATATTAGGTGCTTGCAGAAAAACCTTCTGGAGGTTGCACTCTAGTAGAATTAATGCTGTAATAAGAGGGGGCCACAGGGGCCAATCTGTAGCAAACAACCTCTGCTACTGGGTGTAGACAGAATGGGCCTCAGGATAAACAAAAATATGGCACCAATCCTTATGAGGATTATACCGAGACACCCGTCATGGCCGCCTCTCATTTGTGATGTATTTTTCATCTACTGTGTTTTTAGTATATGTTCTTTGTTAATAAATTTATAGATTTTATTTTTACTTATGGTCTATCCTCTGATCATTACTGTTTTTCATAAACTATTTTTGCAATTGATACTTTTAATAGTCCCTGGAGGTTTGTTACCTCTTCCCCTGTCTATAATTTCTGTACTAAATTTTGGGATGTGGTATCTTCTGGTTTGGTCGCTTCACCTTGGTTTATAAACCATAAACTTTTACACAGAGAAGTTTGGTAAGCACCACTAAACACACATCAGATCACATGCCTTACAGACTCCTTGATTACCAACAAAGGGAAATTAAAGTGATGTTAAACTTAAAAGCAAAACATTTATTATATTGCAGCTTACCAATTCTTAGATGTGGTGGCTGCATTTGTATTCCTTTTTTAGGTTTTCTTTTCACCTGATGAATATGTCTATGGATATGTAATTGTTTGTTTGCTTGTATTTACTGTATGCATTTGCTTGCTAAAGTAGGTATTTAGTCAGATGATGAGAGACTAAAGCCCTGAAGAAGAGGTCTCGTTCGCGAAAAGCATAGGCAAGCTCTACAAGCAGATTTTACAAATAGGGGCTCTACATTGCCAATTTGATGGGAAATGTCTGTTTTTAATTGTTTGTAATAGAGCTATGACTTTAAAATAAAAATGTTTTATATACCTATTTATATTCAAGATATAAGGTGGTCATCGTTAAATGCTGATTTTTCTTTACTTCCCCTTGTCTTGACTACAATTTCTGGGTTGATGACTTGACTTCCTGATATATAACTGGTTTAGCTTTCTACACGTGTCTTTATATATATATGTAGCAAGGCCCCAGGCCTTCTTCAGTCTAATGAGAACCTCCAGGGCCAGAGATAGCTGACATCCTTCTGTATGTAGTGGGTTGTGAGGCATATTGAGTGAAAAGATGGTGAAAGTCATTGGGCGCCAGACACTTCTTGGATGTAAAAGAGGTTTTATTTGTCTTAACAGTCCTTTTTGTATTTTTGGGGGGAGAGAGGGTCAGGACATCCTAAAATAGTTGCAAATTCAATTAGCAGACTCCGAGACTTCAATTATAAGGACAGCCGTGCAGGGAAAGGCTTCCAGCGAAATGCCACATCTACATGTTCAGGAATGCTGTCTCCCATGGCAACAGTCTATAACAGTTCCTAACACAAAGCGTAACAGTTCTTTCAGCTTCACTACAACTTCTCCTTGTAGTTCTTCCACACAATGAGCTCCCAGTCTTTCATTAGCCCCTCTGACTCACTGCCACTGAATCCCTTGAGCTCCTCCAATCTTCATGGTGGTATCTTCCTCAAGCGTCACCCCCACTTCACCCCCATCTTCCTCAAGCGTCACCCACTCACTTTCGGTTGGAGTGTAAGCCGCAATCCCAACTCTGTGCTGCTCTCTTGCTTCTGGATAGGCCCTCAGACAGCCTAGCAGCCAGATGTGCCCGGGATAGGCCCAATCTCTGGCCTAGCAGCCCGGGCAACACCACACATGTCCACCCAGGCAGCCATCCAGGTGGCACAGAACACAGATCACTTGACTCCACCTGAATAGATGGGTTCTTCCAGCAGGCCAACGGATTCAAGAAAACCCCTGTCCATTGGCTGAGATACCCCACATACCCATAACCTGACCTTGGGTCATCCTTCTCATATCTAGTACCACCAAGTACCCGGCCACCTAGTGGTAGAAGAGAAAAGTGCAACAAGGCCAAACAGGGAGAAATAAATAGATCTCTATCAATCAATCAGGATAACTACTCCTGGCAAGTAAAGCTCCCTGCCTAAACTCCAGGGTGCTACTTTTACCATTTTATTTTTGTCACTAAGACCCCTTTCACACTGAAGGCGCTTTTTAGGTGTTTTAGTGCTAAAAATAGCACCTGTGAAGCACCGGAAAAGTGCCTCTCAAGCCTCCCCAGTGTGAAAACATGAGTGCTTTCACACTCAGGCAGTGCACTTGCAGGACCGACAAAAAAAAAGTCTTGCAAGCAGCATTTTTTGGGGTGGTAGGGGAGCGGTGTATACAGCGCTCCTACACTGACCCTGCCATTGAAATCAATGGACAGCACTGTGGAAGCGCCGGCAAAACGCTTCGGCAGCGGCACTTTTAATCCATTCCTCGGCCGCTAACGGGGTTAAAATTGCCGCTATAACAGCAGTAAAGTGCCGCTAAAACTATTGATGCTTTACCGCTAATGCAGCCCATGCCCCAGTGTGAGAGAGGTCTAAAAAGTGATATTCCCTTGTCCTCCCATATTGCAACACACATTGGGTAAGTAGTCAACAGGAAAGCCTCTTTGCTGTCATATGCAATAAATCAGGTAAGATCTGTATTTGCTTTTTATATTTTGGGGACAGCAGCATGGGTTGGGTTGATGGCCAGGGTAATATACAGACAATGAAGTTTGCCTAGCACATAGTAGGGAGACAAGCTTTCTTAAAAGCGTTGGGGAAATGTAAGCAGGTTGAATCTTTCTTTGAGTGTTTAGCTATAGGATCTTTGCCTCAGTCCCTAACAACTTCCCACATATAACCCACTGTTTTCCTCCTTGAATTATCACCCATTTAATATCATGGGGGGTTTGGAGGAAATGAGACCATCATGCATGTTTTTTTTTTTAATGGCAGCAGCTTGAGGAAACCTAAATGGGTCCAACCTAAGTCTAATCCAATGTATCATGATAAAATATGGCATATGTATCCTGGACGGCTGTACTGTGGACTAGACTATTGGGAGATAATTTCTCCTTTATAAACTGATTTGTAATTTCTTGGTAAAATTCTAGTCTAATGGGAGAGAATTATACACCAATTTGGTGGATAATGGTGAGATCTATACTGAAATAGATTCACAAGGATTGGTGGAATTAAGCAGATTAAAATGAATACTGATACTCAGAGCACTGGGAAAATGAGACACGAACATAATATATGTGTAATGTATCACAGAAGATAACGTATTTAAATGGAAAATAATACACTTGAGACTGGGGAGCTTTAGCAGAAATGGAAATGGGCAGTGGGTAAATGAAAGAGAGTAAAGTAAGATAACATTATTTCATGCTACCTTGCTTGATAAATACGTAATGATGTGTATTAGCACACTTGAGTCTGATGCAAAATACATATAGTCACAAAAGTGGGTGCTGATGAGTACCTCCCTATGGCTGTGACTCGATTAGAAATCTATACATAGCGCAGTGTAATTATATCTACCTGACCTTGGCTTGGTATCAAAATATCTCCTCATTTTCCACTTTTAATAAGTGATTAAACAGTATTGACTGGCATATTCAAGGCTTTGAATATCTTTTAATATCCTTTTGCATCTTTGTAAAGTGTCATTACCTTGTTACGCAGGTCTTTTGACTGTTGTTTTCTACCTCCTCATGGCTCAGTGTCTAGCCCAGTGTTGCTAACCGCCCATAGTTGTACGGGCAGCCCGTAAATTTAACCCCCTTTTCGGGCTACCTGTAAAAGTCAGTTAGGGCATTGGTGCCCATAAAAAAGATGCCCGTGAGCCGACCAAGCAACTGCGCATGTGCCGCTCCATAGTCGGTCAGGCTCGGGAAAGCTTGTACGCGATCGGCCAGACAGTGGATGCGCAGTAACTTAATGGCACCGCCTGGCGCCATTTTTGAATAGACGACAGTGCAAGACCACTCATTCTTGGCGGTTCCATGGCGGCTGGCACCTTATGCTCTCCTCATAGGCGGAGGAGACGAGCCGAGAAGGGGTGAGAACTGAGGAGAGTAAAAACTATGGGGGGATAGCAAAAAGGGGACAGAGAAGAGGACCATACTAGTAAACGGCCCGGGAGGGTGAAGCCATGGCATGCAGGGGACAGAGAATGACGTGCTACCCTGACCTGTGGAGAGGTGAAAGGGGCACAGGAGGGCACAGCACATGATGTGGAGAAGTAATATGGTGGTGGACAGAGGAGCAGCCTCTGTCCATCTCCTGTAGTATGTCCACAGCCTCTGTCCCCCTCTTGTAGTATGTCTGCAGTCTCTGTCCTTCTTCTGTAGTATGTCCGCAGCCTCTGTCCACCTCCTTTAGTATGTCAGCAGCCCCTGTCCACCGCTTGTACTATGACTGCAGCCTCTGTGCACCTCCTGTAGTATTTCTGCAGTCTCTGTCCTCCTTCTGTAGTATGTCCGCAGCCTCTGTCCACCACCTTTAGTATGTCAGCAGCCCATGTCCACCTCTTGTACTATGACTGCAGCCTCTGTGCACCTCCTGTAGTATTTCCGCAGCCTCTGTCCACCTCCTGTAGTATGTCCGCAGCCTCTGTCCACCTCTTGTAGTATGACTGCAACCTCTGTCCACGTCTTGTACTATGTCCGCAGCCTCTGTCCACCTCCTTTAGTATGTCAGCAGCCCCTGTCCACGTCTTGTACTATGTCTGCAGCCTCTGTGCACCTCCTGTAGTATGTTCGCAGCCTCTGTCCACCTCCTGTAGTATGTCCGCAGCCTCTGTCCACCTCTTGCAGTATGTATGCAACCTCTGTCCACCTCTTGTACTATGTCCGCAGCCTCTGTGCACCTCCTGTAGTATGTCCGCAGCCTCTGTCCATCTCTTGTACTATGTCTGCAGCCTCTGTCCACCTCCTGTAGTATGTCCGCAGCATCTGTTCATCTCTTGTACTATGTCCGCAGCCTCTGTCAAACTCTTGTACTATGTCTGCAGCCTCTGTCCACCTCCTATATCACGTCCGTAGTCTCTCCTGTATCATGTCCGCAACCTCTTTCCACTTCCTGCATCATGTCGGCAGCCTCTCTTGTATCATGCCTGCAGTCTCTGTCCAACTCCTGTATCATGTCCACAGTCTCTGTCCACCTCCTGTATCATGTCCACGGTCTCTGACCATCTCTTGTCTTTTATCATGTCTCCAGTCTCTGAGGGCGATCCTAGAAAGGAGTCACAAGTGGAAGTGCCACCTGGATGGGGATTATGAGAAGAGACAGACATGTGTGGACTGTGGAGAGGAGACTATAGAATAAAACCAGAGCCGCCAAGCTGGAGCCGTTTGGCTGAGCCCTGCACGGTGCACCTGACAGGAGGTCAATGACAGCTCCACCAGGCCATTCGGGGGGGAAATTGCTGATGTAACAGGTGAGTGAATACAATAATGTTAGGGGGCACTGATATAATGGTTCCCCATTAGTATATTAGCATATTAGTAGCCACCATTACCTTAGGCTATTCACTCGGCAGAAGGTGGTCTCTATTCAACAGAGCCCCCCCACATCAGAGATCTCCCTTACATCATGATCTGCAGCGTTCCCCCTTACATAAGAGTTCCCTTTCACTGTAAGGGGGAACTCTATGCTGGCTGGGTTATAGTACCTTGACCTCCATGTATTCAATAAATATGTTTTTTGACTTTTGTTTAACTTAAACACATTGCCAATAGCACTAGCTATATTTTTATAGTTCAAATATTGAGCTTCACACTGTTTAGCACTGAAAACAGTCATTTTAGGTACTTTATTGCAGTGTCAGTAAAAAATGTGGATCTGTCAGTAAATGTCATGCTTTTTTGCCAGTAAAAATGGTGTAGTTTGGAAATGTTGGCGTTCTGCATGTAAATTTCACTTCAGGGGGTTGGCAACACTGTTCTAGCCTGCTCACTCAGTGCATCCATGTGAGCGCTAACAAACTCATTTTATACACTATTTATACACAGACACTAATTGTGTTTTAAAAATCCACAAATGTGGGAAATTAACCTTTAATTGCCATTTAAACCTGTGTGTGCCACCTTCTGTGTCTGTACCAATGGCAAACATTCCAGGGTATGTCAACTTTTGATCAGGGCCATTTTTGGTGATTTCTGTTATCATTATGATTTAAAAAAGATCCAAAAATGATAATAAATAGCTTCATGTGATTGCTACCCTTAAATAAAAGAGTTTTTTGTCATGATCAGTCATAATTTCAATATTAATGCCAACATTTCACAATTTCTGACAGGGTATGCAAACTTTTGAGCACAACTGTATATGTACATGTATATATATATATATATATATATATATATATATATATATATATATATATATATATATATATATATATTTACATATATATATACAGTATATTACAAAAGTGAGTACACCCCTCACATTTTTGTAAATATTTAATTATATCTTTTCATGTGACATGACACTTTGCTACATTGTAAAGTAGTGAGTGTACAGCTTGTATAACAGCTTAAATTTGCTGTCTCCCCTCAAAATAACTCAACACACAGCCATTAATGTCTAAACCGCTGGAAACAAAAGTGAGTATACCCCTAAGTGAAAATTGGGCCGAAAAGTGCCAATATTTTGTGTGGCCACCATTATTTTCCTACACTGCCTTAACCCTCTTGGGCATGGAGTTCACCAGAGATTCACAAGTTGCCACTGGAGTCCTCTTCCACTCCTCCATGATGACATCACAGAGCTGGTGGATGTTAGAGACCTTGCACTCCTCCACCTCCCATTTGAGGATGCCCCACTAATGCTCAATAGGGTTTAGGTCTGGAGACATGCTTGGCCAGTCCATCACCTTTACTTACAGCTTCTTTAGCAAGGCAGTGATCGTCTTGGAGGTGTGTTTGGGGTCATTATCATGTTGGAATACTGCTCTGCAGCACAGTCTCCGAAGGGAGGGGATCATGCTCTGCTTCAGTATGTCACAGTACATGTTGGTATCATGGTTCCCCCAATGAACTGTAGCTCCCCAGTGCTGGCAGCACTCATGCAGCCCCAGACCATGACACTCCCACCACCATGCTTGATTGTAGGCAAGAGAGACTTGTCTTTGTACTCCTCAGCTGGCTGCCACCAGAAACGCTTGACGACACCATCCCGGACGACACCATCTGAACCAAATAAGTTTATCTTGGTCTCATCAGACCACAGGACATGGTTCCAGTAATCCATGTTCTTAGTCTGCTTGTCTTCACCAAACTGTTTGCGGGCTTTCTTGTGCATCATCTTTAAAAGAGGCTTCCTTCCCGGACGACAGCCATACAGACCAATTTGATGCAGTGTGCGGGGTATGGTCTGAGCACTGACAGGTTCCCTCCCCCCCCCCCCCCAACCCCTTCAACCTCTGCAGCAATGTTGGCAGCATTCACACGTCTATTTCCCAAACACAACCTCTGGATATGAAGCTGAGCATGTGCACTCAACTTCTTTAGTTGACCATGGTGAGGCCTGTCCTGTGTGGAACCTGTCCTGTTAAACCACTGTATGGTCTTGGCCACTAGGGATGAGCTTCGTGTTCGAGTCAAACGTACGTTCGACTCGAACATTGGCTGTTCGTCCGTTCGGCGAAATCCGAACACTTGGTCCGTTCGCGTCAAAATTCGCATGGCGCTCACAGCTCACAATGCACTGCGATGGCGCAGTGCATTGCTGGCTCATGATTGGCCAAGCATGCACTGTGACCCTGCATGCTTGGCCAATCGCAGCGCCAGCAGCGAGGAGAGCCATGATTGGCCACAGGCAGGATGCCTGTGGCCAATCATAGCTCAGGCTGTGTAGTGCACGCCCCACACTATATAAGGCCGCCATTGAGGCGGCCTCGTGTAGTATGTTGGCATCTGAAGCAGTGGGTGTTCTGTGTACCTTCAACACAGTACACACCGATCGTTTTTGGCTGATTTCCTATCTTGCTGTTGTGTAGTGGTTATTGTCTGTGCCCTGACCGCAGTATACACCACTATATTCACCTCACCTATATAGCTAGTGATCTATCTTTAATAATAGAGCTTGCAGTCAGTAGTGTTAGGAGATAGTGCGTGCTGTCTGCGTGCTCTGTACCCAGTACATACCGCTATAATCCACCTACATAGCTGTTCTCTATTTGAGCCCAATTGCCATCTGCAGGAGTTATTGGAAGTTGTGTGTGCCTCCAGCACAGCACAGTATACATCTGTATATACCCCTTTATCTCTGCTGTTTTCTGGTTATTGTCTGCGTGCCCTGACCGCAGTATACACCGCGATATTCACGTCACCTATATAGCTAGTGATCTATCTTTAATAATAGAGCTTGCAGTCAGTAGTGTTAGGAGATAGTGCGTGCTGTCTGCGTGCTCTGTACCCAGTACATACCGCTATAATCCACCTACATAGCTGTTCTCTATTTGAGCCCAATTGGGGTTATTTCCTGCAAATTCCTGCAATAAAACAGGGCTAATTTCTGCAATAAAACTAGAGTATAGAGGTTGCAGTGTGGTGGCACCAGCACCAGTGCCTAAGGCCCAATTTTTCTGCCCCTGTTTAACAGGGGCATTTAAGTACAATTTTTGATGCAATGCTTTGCAGCAGGGCTAATTCCAGCAAAACTAGAGTATATGGAAGAGGTTGCAGTGTGGTGGCACCAGCAGCAGTGCCTAAGGACAAATTTTTCTGCCCCTGTTTAACAGGGACATGTAATTACAATTCTTGATATAATATTTCACAGGAGGGCCCCTTCCTGTGCCCACCCAGAGTAACGGTGAGGACTTATAGTGTTGTGGCACCAGCACCACAACCACCAAAGGTCAATTTTTCTACCACTGTTCAACAATGGCATGTAATTACAATTCTTGATATAATCGTTCACAGCAGGGCGCTCCAGCGCCCACCAAGAGTCACTTTGAGGGCTTACAATGTTGTGGCAAAACCAACACCTTGTTCCGCCATTTCTGCAGAGCATATAGGGCAGGCCCCTACTTTCAAACATCCAACTTACAAACATCTCCTACTTGCAAACGCAAGGAGACAGCAGCAAGTGAGATGAAAAAAGATGGACGACAAAACAAATTATACAGGGGTGATAACCCTTCCCTATGTTTTCCAAAAAGCTTAAAAATAGTTTTTACTATAGCTACACTTTAAAAATGTACCAGTTGAAAATTACAAACAGATTCAACTTAACACAACAAACCTACACAGTCCCTGTCTTGTTTGCACCGCCTGCATACTGCTGTTCTGAGTATATAGGGCCTGGGGGCCACACGCATTTCCTTTTTTTAATATGGGTACAGGGTTCCCCTTAATATGCGTACAAGACCCAAAGGCTGGTAATGGGCAGGGAGGGCTACCCATGCCATTTTTCTGAATGATTTTCAACCATATTGCAGGAACCAGATATAACATTAAAACCGCAAGCAGTTTTCAATGATGTTATTTCCGTTTAATGTCATTTTGTGCAGGGACTGTTCTAAACACGGGAAACATGTGGCACTTCACAGGCATACTACAGACACCCCCCAAGCACCATATTTAAAGGAATATTTCACTTTTTTTTTTCACTTTAATCGTCAGTAAAATCAGTGCTCCCGCCAAAACGGCCATTTTTAAAAACATTTTAGGCATTGACCCATGTCCCCTGGGGCAGGAGCCAGGTCCCCAAACCCTTTTTAGGACAGTATCTTGCATATTAGCCGTTAAAATTAGCACTTTCCATTTCAAACGTTCGAGTCCCATAGACTTCAATGGGGTTCTAACGTTCGTAACGAACGTGGGGTCCGTTCGAAAGTTCTGGTGCGAACCGAACCGGGGGTGTTCGGCTCATCCCTATTGGCCACCATGCTACAGCTCAGTTTCAGGGTATTGGCAATCTTCTTATAGGCTAGGTCATCTTTATGTAAAGCAACAATTCTTTTTTTCAGATCCTCAGAGAGTTCTTTGCCATGAGGTGCCATGTTGAACTTCCAGTTACCAGTATAAGAGTGAGAGCAATAACACCAAATTTAACACACCTGCTCCCCATTCATATCTGAGACCTTGTAACACTAACAAGTCACATGACACCCAGGAGAGAAAATGACTAATTGGGCCGAATTTGGACATTTTCACTTAGTGGTGTACTCACTTTTATTGCCAGCGGTTTAGACATTAATGGCTGTGTGTTGAGTTATTTTGAGGGACAGCAGATTTACACTGTTAAACAAGCTGTACACTCACTACTTCACTTTGTAGCAAAGTGTCATTTCTTCAGTGTTGTCACATGAAAAGATATAATAAAATATTTTCAAAAATGTGAGGGGTGTAATCACTTTTGTGAGGTACTGTGTGTATATATATATATATATATATATATATATATATATATATATTACCCAAGTCAGCTTATTAATGCCCAGTTCAACAGATGTAGAAAATAACTGGTAGAGCCACACTGAATATTATCTGAAAATATTAAAAAGACGTCTTCCAGATGATTAAATGCATGATGCACTTTGGCCCATCTTCCTAGGTGGTCCTCCACCACCATCAAAGCATGCATAAGCTAGAAACATGAATATCTGATTAGTTCTGATTGACAACGCATGTCTCAGTGACCAGATATACCTATACTGTATATGTAAGGGAAGGGGATGTCTGATGCAGTGCCTGTAACAAAAAAAAAAAAAAGTGAAAACAGTAGCTAAGACAGGCATGATTATAATATAGCTCTGTCTCCCCACCCATGCCATTATGATAGGCAGTTAGGGGGTGTCAGACACAGGCACAAGTAGGCGTGGCAGCTGTACTCTTCAACAGTCCTACAACAGTAATGTCCACAAATTTGAAAACTTAATGGGGACACAAAGAGAACAGGACTGGTATAGGTGTTAGGTGTAGTTCAGGATATAGGTTTGAGGCAGTGCTGTGCTAGTGATTGTTGCAGCAGCCTGAGTGTCTTTTGTCAGTTTAGAGAAAGGGACAGGACGGTGTGTGCTGCAGGGACAGTCAGTTTAGTCATTAGCTGTTACTATCAGGTCCACAAAAGTGCTATTCCAGTTATTGTTCCAGCAGCCTCTGTTTTGTCAGTTTATATAGGGACAGGCAGGAAGCTGTGTGTGAGGCAGTGAGGGTCAGTTTAATCAGTAGCTGTTACTATATTAGGTCCACAAAGGTTCTTTTCAGGACTGGTATCAGTGGTATGGTAATAGGCTTGTACACGTATAATATTGTTTCTTCCAAATATAGAAAGAATATTATACTTGACTGCTGCCCTTCTGCTGCAGTCTGCTAATCAGTCACAACCTACTTGTTCCACAAAGGTCCTTATAAGGACTGGTAATCTGGTGTAGGGTGCTACAGTACATAGGGTTGAGTGAGGTACAGTCTGCTATTCTGTAAGGACTGGTATAGGTCCACAATACATAGGGTTGAGGTGCACTACTGCTGACCGCTGCCCTATACTGCAGCAGTCCTTTATCAGTATAGGAACTGACGCACAGTCTGCTAATCAGTCACACACAACCTACTTGTTCCACAAAGGTCCTTATAAGGACTGGTAACCTGGTGTAGGGTGCTACAGTACATAGGGTTGAGTGAGGTACAGTCTGCTATTCTATAAGGACTGGTATAGGTCCACAATACATAGGGTTGAGGTGCACTACTGCTGACTGCTGCCCTATACTGCAGCAGTCCTTCATCAGTATAGGGACTGAGGTACAGTCTGCTAATCATTCACAACCTACTAGTTCCACAAAGGTCCTTATAAGGACTGGTAATGTATAGGGTACTACAGTACATAGGGTTGAGTGAGGTACAGTCTGCTATTCCTTAAGGACTGGTATAGATCCACAATATATAGGGTTGAGGTGCACTACTGCTGACTGCTTCCTTATACTGCAGCAGTCCTTTATCGGTATAGGGACTGAGGTACAGTCTGCTAATCATTCACAACCTACTAGTTCCACAAAGGTCCTTATAAGGACTGGTAAGGTATAGGGTACTACAGTACATAGGGTTGAGTGAGGTACAGTCTGCTATTCCTTAAGGACTGGTAAAGGTCCACAATACATAGGGTTGAGGTGCACTACTGCTGACTGCTGCCCTATACTGCAGCAGTCCTTCATCAGTATAGGGACTGAGGTACAGTCTGCTAATCATTCACAACCTACTAGTTCCACAAAGGTCCTTATAAGGACTGGTAAGGTATAGGGTACTACAGTACATAGGGTTGAGTGAGGTAAAGTCTGCTATTCCTTAAGGACTGGTATAGGTCCACAATGTATAGGGTTGAGGTGCACTACTGCTGACTGCTGCCCTATACTGCAGCAGTCCTTTATCAGTATAGGGACTGAGGTACAGTCTGCTAATCATTCACAACCTACTAGTTCCACAAAGGTCCTTATAAGGACTGGTAAGGTATAGGGTACTACAGTACATAGGGTTGAGTGAGGTACAGTCTGCTATTCCTTAAGGACTGGTATAGGTCCACAATATATAGGGTTGAGGTGCACTACTGCTGACTGCTGCCCTATTCTGCAGCAGTCCTTTATGAGTATAGGGACTGAGGTACAGTCTGCTAATCACAACCTACTAGTTGCACAAAGGTCCTGCTAAGGACTGGTAAGGTATAGCGTACTAGAGTATATAGAGTTGAGTGAGGTACAGTCTGCTAATCCTTAAGGACTGATATAGGTCCACAATATATAGGGTTGAGGTGCACTACTGCTGACTGCTGCCCAATTCTGCAGCAGTCCTTTATCACTATAGGGACTGAGGTACAGTCTGCTAATCACAACCTACTAGTTCCACAAAGTTCCTTATAAGGACTGGTAAGGTATAGTGTACTACAGTATATAGGGTTGAGTGAGGTACAGTCTGCTAATCAGGACCTAAAAAGCACACCGTACTATATGCCCGTACCCTCCTGTTTGAAGAGGTTGAGCGGTGTCATATTTTTGGGGCCCAGCAGCAAGTTGCTGGTATCAGTGCTGCTGTTAGTTCTCTCTATCTCGGTGCTGGTGTCAGTGCACTCTATCATGGTGCAGGTGTCAGTGCTGTATATCACGGTGCTGGTGCTGGTGATCATCTCCTGCACCCTCTTCTTTGCCTACCCTGACCTTCCCTCGCCTCCATTGTCTCAAGAGTCCTGAATTGTCAGAATTTCACATATAAAAAAAGAATGCTTGTAGTTGTTGATCCCAGATTCACCTCATACATGTGTTATGTCATTGGCCATGTGGTGGGACTATGTGTGCACAGCTAGTAATTATTTTGTGGCTGCAAATATGACCTGTAGGTTTGTAAAGTTCACCATCCCTGTGCTATGCTGACTTCCTCCTGGGGCTGCTTATTATGAGGGGCTCCCACCATCCCTGTGCTGTGCTGACTTCCTCCTGGGGCTGTACCTCTGCTGTGCATATTATGAGGGGCTCTCACCATCCCTGTGCTATGCTTATTATGAGGGGCTCCCACCATCCCTGTGCTGTGCTGACTTCCTCCTGGGGCTGCTTATTATGAGGGGCTCCCACCATCCCTGTGCTATGCTGACATCCTCCTGGGGCTGCTTATTATGAGGGGCTCCCACCGTCCCTGTGCTATGCTGACATCCTCTTGGGGCTGCTTATTATGAGGGGCTCCCACCATCCCTGTGCTGTGCTGACTTCCTCCTGGGGCTGTACCTCTGCTGTGCATATTATAAGGGGCTCCCACCATCCCTGTGCTATGCTTATTATGAGGGGCTCCCACCATCCCTGTGCTGTGCTGACTTCCTCCTGGGGCTGCTTATTATGAGGGGCTCCCACCATCCCTGTGCTATGCTGACATCCTCCTGGGGCTGCTTATTATGAGGGGCTCCCACCATCCCTGTGCTATGCTGACATCCTCCTGGGGCTGCTTATTATGAGGGGCTCCCACCATCCCTGTGCTGTGCTGACTTCCTCCTGGGGCTGTACCTCTGCTGTGCATATTATGAGGGGCTCCCACCATCCCTGTGCTATGCTCATTATGAGGGGCTCCCACCATCCCTGTGCTATGCTCATTATGAGGGGCTCCCACCATCCCTGTGCTATGCTCATTATGAGGGACTCTCACCATCCCTGTGCTATGCTGACTTTCTCCTGGGGCTGCTTACGGTGCAGGTGTCAGTGCTGTATATCACGGTGCTGATGTCAGTACTCTCTATCACGGTGCTGCTGTCAGTGCTGTATATCACGGTGCTGGTGTTAGTGCTTTATGTCACGCTGCTGATGTCAGTGCTCTCTATCACGTTGCTGGTGTCAGATGACTCTATCACGGTGCAGGTGTCATTGCTGTATGTCACGCTGCTGATGTTAGTGCTCTCTATCACGGTGCTGCTGTCAGTGCTGTATATCACGGTGCTGGTGTTAGTGCTTTATGTCACGCTGCTGATGTCAGTGCTCTCTATCACGGTGCTGTTGTCAGATCACTCTATCACGGTGCAGGTGTCATTGCTGTATGTCACACTGCTGATGTCAGTGCTCTCTATCACGGTGCTGCTGTCAGTGCTGTATATCACAGTGCTGGTGTTAGTGCTTTATGTCACACTGCTGATGTCAGTGCTCTCTATCACGGTGCTGGTGTCAGATGACTCTATCACGGTGCAGGTGTCATTGCTGTATGTCACGCTGCTGATGTCAGTGCTCTCTATCACGGTGCTGCTGTCAGTGCTGTATATCACGGTGCTGGTGTTAGTGCTTTATGTCACGCTGCTGATGTCAGTGCTCTCTATCATGGTGCTGTTGTCAGATGACTCTATCACGGTGCAGGTGTCATTGCTGTATGTCACGCTGCTGATGTCAGTGATCTCTATCACGGTGCTGCTGTCAGTGCTGTATATCACGGTGTTGGTGTTAGTGCTTTATGTCTTTACATTTAATTACTGTACATTATTTCAATATAAAATGTACATTCCTAAAAAAGCTTAAAAAGACTACCACGCCAATCTAACCATCGTAGAATGATGACTTTATATAACTATAACATGTTCAGAGTACTACTGTACTGAAGAAGCATAGACATAACAGCAGGTATTTGATTTTCATTAATGGACTTATATCTTAATGTACATGGATTTAATCACTACAGTACATTGAGTTACAAACAGTGGATGCTGCAAACAATGACGTGAATTGTCAAGTAGACTTAAGAACAGTGTTTTGAAATGTCAGTGAGTGGGATGAACTATTGAACTGGGCAAAAAAAAAAGTCCTAAAGAATTCCACTCCCACCTCAAGCAGTGGATGTGGATGGTATTGGCATACATAAGTATTTATGTGGAGCCCAAATTTCTCTTGCTAAAAGCTTTCGGCTTCTGACTCATAAAAGACATAAACACATATTGAAATGATGGAAATTGCTGCACTGCAGTTCGTTAGAGTATATAATAAAATATACACTCTGGTTATTAAGTTCCAGTTTTCCGGAGAAAGTGGGATTGTGTGACCACAAAGGTTAAAATGGTCTACCGACTAGGAACATAGTCATTTCATGGAGATTCTAATATGTAAAATGACTGGTAAGTGTAAAGGGCTGGTTCCTTTATATTAGGAGCAACAATGCTAGTAACAAAGGAGAAATGACACATAAAGCTAACATATTTAAAGTGTAACTCCACTTTTGGAATTTATGTCACACTGGGATTGTTTTGATTGCTGAAAGGACAAGTAAGACTATCTCAAAGTCCAAGCAAAATCATATCCTGTTCATTCAAGTCCGATGGAAGTAGTACCGATGTAGAACTGATGTAGCAGGGCAAAGTAGGATGGATGACAGTCGTACAACAGCCGTATAGTACCAATGTGAACCCAGCCTTATGGGCTGTTAATAGGAGTATCTCACCAAAAATGACAGGGGATGCCTGAAATCTGACTTATATCTTAGGGCAAATTGGGAAAATTGGTGAGCCAAACACATAAGCAGAAAATTTGGTTTCTGGGGGGACTCCTATACACATTCAACACCACACTAAATGTAATAAATAGGCCCTCTGATTCTTCTGAGTGTATTAGAGTTATATGAAACTAGTGCAGCATACACCTCCTGTAACCTAAGCCTGGTTGAGAGAGACAGCTTACATCACAATCCTCCTTAGGCCAAAGTTTAAAAACACTGAACCTCAAGACTCGTAGTCCTAAACAGGAATCACCTCTCCAGCTCACAACACCAATCAAGACCAGATATATTGGTATTGTGCTTACTGTGCAGGGCTAATTCCAAAACACTGCTTAAGTATGCATATTTAAGTGGTAGTTCACCTTTACAGAGAAACTGTAAAGATAACCTAACAATGGACCCCATCCCCACCCCCAATGCCAGCTGTATTTACTGCTTGTGAGTCTCAGCTGTCAGGGGTTCCACTACTGCTCCACTGCTTGGGAAATTTTAAATCTTTGCTGCTCTCTAATCTCCGTCCTGTGATGCCATGATGCACCAGATGAAATCTGGTCTGTCACTCTGTTGGCATGCCGGCAGCTGTCATTTTTTGGATGCAGTGGGCCATAGTGAAGGGGTGGTGCAATGCTTGTTCCAGCGCATCAGTCTGGTAACAATTTTTTTTTAACTTTATTTTAAAAATGTTAGTGACACTTCATTCAAGTGAAATGTGGTACTTTCCTGTGTGCTGTATTAAAATGCTACTTGCCTGTATTTTACTACAGCTCACCACACCGCACTTTCAAGCTGTGTTGCAGTGTGAATAGGACACATAGAAAACAAATGCTTTCTTTGTGCCCTAGAAGTGACTGGTGTTTGTTCAATGTGGAAAAACACCAGTCTCCACACTATGTGGGAATAAGACCTGAAGACACAAAACAATTTGTTTCAGTCCGAATATAAATTTGGACACATTTTTGGTTATTGGAAGATTCTGATGTATCTGAATCTCCCAATGAAATAGTAACAAATTTAGTTTAAATTCATTTAGCTTTGTTTCATACATTCATTTTTTAATGAATTCCAAATTTACTGAACTATTCGAATTATCGACTGATTCGAATTCTGGTCTGAAGAATAGCTGGTTGTTAAGGAGCAGGCCAGGAAGCCAACCACTCCTTTCTTAACAACTGATCACTCTTCAGCTGTCAGCAGGGTTCCCCACATCTATAACAGGCCCTTCGTGTTTGGTATCCATTTTAAGGGAAATCCCATTGGCAAAAAGAAAAACACAGTGTTAGTTCCTCCCAAAAACCATACCAGATCCTTATCTGAGCATGCAGCCCAGCAGGCCAGGAAAGGGGGGAGAGAGTGAGCGCCACCGTGGTCCATTGGACCAATTTGTTTTTGGAATCTTGGAATTCATTTCATATCTTTGGCATTCCTTTTGTATATTTAGAAGTCAGAATAGCTTGTTGTTAAGGAGTGGGCGGTCGCTGGCGTCCTTAACAACCATGACTCCTGATTCCTCACTGACAGCAGAATGTAATTAAAACAAATGCTGGTTTAAAAAAACAAAACAGTGTGGGGGTCCCCTCCACAGTGCCCTTCAAGTCTAGTATGGATTTTAAAGGGAATTCCTCACCAAAATGTTAACAAAAAATTACGTGGAGTCCTCCCCACAATCCATACCAGACCCTTATCCGAGCATGCAGCCTGCCAGGCCAGGATTGTCAGACGGCTTAGTTGTCAGATGGTGGGAGCCTTTTCTTTTCAAGTCTGCGGTAGCGAGGACATTTATTTTTGGGTTTTTTATTTTTTTTATAAAGAACTTGTCAAAACGGTTGTGTTTTTTGTTGTTGTGTTATTTACTTTTTACACATTTTTGTGAATGAGCAGGGGTGCTATGTACTCCTACTCATTCACATGGGGGGACTGGATCTAGAAGCCCCCTTGTTAAGGAGGCTTCCAGATTCCTATAAGTCATGCCCCACAACTCAACAACCACTGGGCCAGGGTATATCATGGGGACAAGGTACTTTTGGAGGTCAGTGCCCCTCTGCCCCAAAGCACCCCCCCCATGTTGAGGGCATGTGGCCTGGTATGATTCAGGAGGGAGGGGGTGCTTGCTTGCCTCCCTTTCTAGTCTGCCGGGCTGGCTGCATGCTTGGATAAGGGTTTGGTATGCATTTTGGTGGCAGTTTTTTTATACTGGTATGCAGTTCCCCTTAAAATCCATGCCAGGCCTGGAGGACCTGATATGGAATGGAGGGGACGCCACGCATTTTTTTTCTGCATTTTTTATTACCATTCTTTTGTTTACAATTTAGCTGTCAGCGGGGAAGCTCGCTGCAGCTGATGAGCCAACGGTTATTAATGACAAGGCGGCCAGCTTCTTGGCCCGCTCCTTAGCAAGCAGCTATTTTTCATGCAGAATTTGAATTGCTTGATAATTTTTTGATCGATCCAAATTTGAATAGTTCCGAAAATTTGTACTTCGTTTGAAAAGTAATAAACAAAACAAAATTAAACTAAAGCAATTTTCTAAAACAAATCAACGAAATTACATTAGTAACATAATGAATCTATCCAAAACTAAATGGAACAACATTTTCCGTCCTGCACATGTCTATAAACAATTAAAATTACCACTGTTCAAAAGTCTAGATACTCTTTGTTCTTAAAGTGGAGTTCGACCCAAAAAGGGAAATTCCGCTTATCTGGTTCCTCCCCCCTCCGGTGTCACATTTGGCACAATTTAGGGGAGGGGGGGGGGGGCAGATACCTGTCTAATCCACAGAATCCGCGGCGATCTTCGTCATGTCCGGCCCCTCCTCCATCCTCCCGTTGTCTTCTGGCAGACACACAGGTCGCAGAAGACACCAGGGACCAGTCAGAACATGCAGTGCAACTCGTGCTTGCTCAGTAGAGAACCAGGCTGTGAAGCCGAAAGGCTTCCCTTACTGAAGATGCCAGCACTTGCATCCAGAGCCGAGGGATGGGTCTACTTCGTGTGAGGACAGGTAAGTGTCCTTATTTTAAATGTCAGCAGCTGCAGTATTTGTAGCTGCTGACTTTTGTTTAATTTTTTTTCAGCGGAGCTCCGCTTTAATACTGTTTATTGCCCCAGTGTGCAGTCTTTTGAAATAGTTGTCTATGAGGCCCCAGATTCTTGTAGTTGGTATAGCTGCATGTTAGTCTTGACAAAATGCCTCCAGGTCATGCAGAGTGTTTGATCGTTTGAGATCTCCTCAGAGTGGCTTGATGATATTAAGGTCAAGAGACTGTGATAGCCACTCCAGAACATTCCCCTTTTTAAGCTGTAACCACTGGATGGTCAAGTTGGCCCCTGGTTGGTTGGTTGTTTTTAGGGTCATTATTGTGCTGGAAAGTCCAGGAGCGTCTCATGCTCAGCTTTAATGCAATAAAATGCAAATTGTCTGCCAGTATTTTCTGATAACATGCTGCATATATCTTGCCATCAATTTTCACAAAACTCCCCGTGCCTTTAAAGCCCCCCCCCCCCAAAAAAAAATCAGTGGACCATGCTTCACAGTGGTAATGGTATTCTTGTCGCTATGGGCCTTGTTGACCCCCCTCCAAACATAGCGCTTATGGTTGTGACCATAAAGGTCTAATTTGGTCTCATCGCTCCAGATTACAGTGTGTCAGAAGCTGTGAGGCATGTCAATGTGTTGTCGGGCATATTGTAACCAGGCTTTTTTGTGGCATTGGCACAGTAAAGACTTCTTTCTGGCAACTAGACCATGCAGCTCAATTTTGTTCAAGTATCATCGTATTGTGCTCCTTGAAACAACCATACCACGTTTTTCCAGAGCAGCCTGTATTTCTTCTGAGGTTACCTCAGGTGGGTTTATCTTTGTATCCCAAACAATACATCTGGCAGTTTTGGCTGCAATCTTTTTGGTCTACTTGACCTTGGCTTTGTATCAAAAAGATGCCCAAATTTGGTACTTGTTAATAAGTGATTAAACAGTACCAACTGGCATATTCAAGGCTTAGGATATCTTTTTATATCCTTTTCCATTTTTATATAGTTTCATTACCTTGTTTCGCAGATTTTTTGACAGTTCTTTTCTGCTCCCCATGGCTTATATCTAGCCTGCTCAGTACATCCACGTGAGAGATAAAACAAAATTGAGTATTTATACACAGAAACTAATTGCGATTTAAAAAGCCACAGATGTGGGAAATGAACTTTTAATTATCATTTTAACCTGTTTGTGTCACCTTGTGTGTCTGAAGCAAGGCCAAACATTCCAGGGTACGTAAATGTTTAACCAGGGCCATGCAGGGTGATTTTTGTTATCATTATGATTTAAAAAGGAGCCAGACAACTATGTGATAATAAATGCCTTCATATGATCACTATCCTTAAATAAAATAAATATTTGGTTGGCATTATCACCTGTATTTTCAAAATCAATGCCAAAATTTCACGATTTTTGTCAGGGGATGCAAATTTTGAGCACAACTGTATAGTGAATTAGGGAATATAGACACCTTCGGATAGGACGCATGATACTGGCTGATCACCACATGAAAATAAAGGAATAAAAGCTTGAAAAAAAAAAAAAATGAATGCACCAGCACATCCAATCATTTTTAAGCTACAATATATTCAATTTTTTTTTTTTTACTTATGCTTTAAGCATCTTTCCTTTGAATCCTAAACTACATTATAGTTCATGACAACCCTGAAAAAACCACAGGCTTGCATTTGTATTTTGTTGATTCTCTCCCTTCTATCTTCTTTATATGCAGGTACTCCCACTCTGTGCAGAGGAAGATAGGAATGTAAACAATTATAACTCATACATAGCACATAGCATTGTTACAATTGAAAGTGGTATTAAAGTCTGTGTTTTTTCTCTAAATCAAACAAAAAAATAAATAAAAAAATTGTTTGCATTTAATATTTTTTAAAATTTCTTCCTGGGAACTCCTTTTTTTAATTGTCCACTGGTAGCAATACTATATTGCCCTTCTTTCTGTCTCTCCTGTGTCACTGGGACCTATAGAGTCCTGTGTGAGTCTCTGCAATTTGCGTGCTCTCGCTCTGCACTACAACTATGCATACAGCCATTCAGAAGGCCGCACACACAGCTAGCACGAGAGGGACACAAAGTGTTCACTCAGTTCCCATGGTCTGTGTATGGGACTCCAAACGGCTGCACATAGAAAGTGGCAGTGTGCACCTCGCAGGAACTCACACAGGACTCCATAGGTCCCAGCGGCATGGGGGGCAGGGCTGGGATGGGGGGGGGGGGGCAGCAGTAGTTGCTGCCCTGGATGCCCTTGGTAAATTTGGGAGGGAGAAGATTTGAGCTAGGTGAAGTGATTTGAGGGGTGCTAAGAAGGGGGATTGGGCGGCAACAATTTGTGCAGGTAGGGGGAATTTCATCAGAGGAAGGGATTTTATTGGGAGGAGGGGGTATGTTTGTTTGGTGAGAATTTTGGCTTGCAAGGGGCATGTGTGCTTAAGGAGATTAGCATGCATTAGCACTCAATTTTGTTAGGGGGTAGGGGATTTTAGCTGACAGATTATGCTCACGCATCATAGGGAGAGGGCACAGTTTAATCAGTGGTGGCCCATCCAATAGGAGTGTATGGACGATGCCCCCCCCCCCTCCTGATCTACATACAGAGTGTCGGACTCATGGATTCCAAAGGGGGGGTGTGCTTTTTTTAAGCCTGTGATTAGACCCAGAGGCTCTAATAGGCTTCAAAAAAGGGTGCCCCGCGCCCCGATTCCTTCCAGTTGTGTGACAATAGCGATTGAATATTCGCGATTTTCACACTGATCGTCCTCCCGGCCAATCAGGAAGCGGGTCATGAGATCCGTCACCCAATTGGCCAAAAGGAGATCTGATCCGATTGAATGTAAAGAATAAAAATATAGCATTGCAGCCAAGAATGAAAATATAGCATTGCAGCCAAGAATGAAAATATAGTATTGCCGTCAAGAGACAATTAGAAAAGAAGGAGCCAAGGAGAAGAATAAAAAAAAATGTGAATGTGTAAAATGTAAATGTATATAAAAAATGAGAATGTGTAAAATGTAAATGTATATAAGTACCTGAAATAAATAAAAAAATATATATATACTGTAAATAATGCAAGTACGTTATATAATAATTTTAACTGATACTGGAAGAAAAATTTGACTTTAAAATACCACCACCTCTTTTACCATTATTTTAATAAATGTATGAGGCCAATGCAGTTTCTTTTGGTGTTTTTCTTTAATTCTAAATTTATATATGGTAATTGAAGTCAATGTGCCAAAGCTGTCATGTGTGACAACTTGACATTTCTTCTGTAATACTGCCTCCTTACCTAAATGTTATAATAGCAAAATATCACAAGGATTCCAAGATAGGAATAATACCTAGTTATTAATTTGTGAAATGGAGGAGAGGAAGTCTTGCAGAAAATGATATGTACTGTATTTAAACAGCAGAAAATCTCGCTGATTCCCTGTAAAACATTTTCGTGCAGCTCCTGTATTGGAATTCAAAGAAAACTGCTGCATGTCTAAAATATTTATTAAAGCTCTCTCATGAGTTATTCATAAACATTTTTTATTCTCCGTCTTATGTCAAGCACTTTACATCTCATATTGAACTTCAGCCGAGCAAAAGATGATTATTATGAACACTATAAGTAATTTTCGATTGGTGAAACAGCCATGTATTAAACTTCAGTAAATGGAAGGGTAAAATTCCTAGAATTAAGCTTTCTACATTACAACCTCGCAAAGATAAGGGGGACTTGCTGTGCCAAATGCAAAGATGTATTTTATTACTTCTCAGCTGCAACAGATGATTGGATGGGGCAATGTAGACAGGAAGGACCCAATTCAATCGATACTTTTGACTCAACACTCTTGTAATCATTTAATAGCTCAATTGGAAACTGGAGCCATTGAAAGCGTTATACAAAGACCCACCTTAGTGTTGATGAACAGAGTATGGCAGGAAATAAAATTAAAAATGCAATATATGTACAGTTCAGTTTATACCCCTCTATGGCAGAATACAAAGTATAAGAAGATAAATAAACTAGAAGGATTCAGGGTATGGAAAGGATCAGGGATTCAATATATTGACCGATTATACTCTGATGGGGTTCTAAAAAAATATCAAGAATTACAAAAATAATATTTACCCCCCCCCCCCCCCCCCCACACACACACACCTTTTTTCAATATTTACAATTAAGACATCATTTACAGTTTAAAGGAAATAATTTGAAAGTTAACAAAATATGCCCTTAATAGACTTAATCACAAAGATACAATTGAAAAGGGGCATTATCTCTAAAATATACAGGCACACCCCACTTTTAAGTACACAATGGGGTTTATTTACTAAAGCTGGAAAGTGCAAAATCAGGCTCACTTCTGCATAGAAACCAATGAGCTTCCAGGTTTTATTACCAAAGCTTAATTGAACAAGCTGGGGTTAGAAGCTCATTGGTTTCTATGCAGAAGTGAGCCTGATTTTGCACTTTCCAGCTTTAGTAAATAAACCCCATTGTGTGCTTAAAAGTGGGGTATGCCTGTATGGCTATTTAATTGGCCAGCTCCAGGGAAAGGCTATATGTCAAGCTAGACGGGGGTGGGAAAAGGACCTAGGAGATCTAACAGATGAACAATGGCAAAATATTTTGGAACAAGTACAATCAGTATCAGTTTCACTCTTGCAAGCTTTAACACAATTATACATAATCCATAGGGTGTATAGGGCTCCAGTTAATTTGTATTACTGGGGTAGACTGTTCCTACTGTAGGAGAACCTCAGCTGACCTAATACATATGCTATGGAAATGTGCCAAATTATTTAGGTACTGGCAAAAAATAATTGATATTATTAACCGGGTATATCAAACACAGGTACAAAGGGATCCTAAAATAGGTTTACTGGGGTGCCTAGTAAAAATAAATAACCAAAGAAAAAGATACATACCAACAATTAGGATTGCAATTAACAAAATGTTGTTTATTACACGCAAGCTAATTGCACAAAAATGGATTTCCTCGAATGTGCCAACATATGAGGAATGGCGCCTACAGGTTAATGACACTGTATTAAAAGAATAGCAGGTTTGTCGAAATAGGGGAGTCAATAAAAAAGTTTCATAAAATATGGGATTTGTGGTTGGGCATGCCCGGGATTACTTATTTTATAATAGCAACAAATGAAACTCCAGGGCTGGATGGGACTTTTTTTATAGAAAATGTGGGGAAGGATAAGTGAAAGATAGTGGAATAAGGGAAAGTAAATCAAAAGTAGAGAAAAATGGAGAGAAAGGGAGAGGGAAGAGAGAGGTGGAAAAAAGAGGAAAAAGAAAGGGAGAGGGAGAAGAAAGGGAAAAAAAGAGAAAGGGAAGAAAGGTGGAAAAAGAGAAAAGGAAGAGTAGAGGGAAACGTTTGGATATAAATAGATTGTATAGATAGGCGTGCCTATAGATATATATGACTGTTGGTCTTATTGCAGGGGGGATTTCTTCCCGATGATGGATATAGGATGAGGTATATAAAACGGGGGGAGAGAAGAAGGGGAGAAAGGAACAAGTTATTTATATGAATAATAGTGTTGATGTAATAAAGAGAAAGATAGGCGGTGTCAGGGGCGGACTGACCATTCGGCCACCTGAGGGCCCCGGATCACTAGGGCCCATCATGGTTGCCAGCCTCAGTAAAACCAGGGACAGTATGTAAAAATCTGTTTTTTTTTTACATCTGTCTCTAAAATGTCCCTTACCGACATCCTTTTGGTCTAAAAATCCAGAGATTATAGCTGCCCCACCTCTCCAGTACCTTCTCAGCCAATTGAAACATAGCTGTGTATACTGTGTGATTGTATACTGTGTGTGTATATACTGTGTGGTCCCATAATCTCTGATTGTCTGGGGGCCCCATAATCTCCTATTGCCCGGGGGCCCCATGAGTTGTCAGTCCGCCCCTGGGCGGTGTATGTGTGTTGGCCTCTTGGTTTGTTTACTGTTTTTTGTTTGATTTATTTTATTTTTATTTTTGTTTTTTTATCAATATGTATTTAGTTGTTTTTGTTACAAGTGTTGTAAACTAAAATTGGTGCTAATAAAAATTATGAATTGAAAAACAAAACAAAACAAAAAAAAACTTCAGTAGAAACACATGAATGCATTATGTTAAGTTCAGTTCCATAATATTCTGCAAGGAAAGTAGAAAGTGATTTTTTTTTCATTTAAGACATTTGTAAAAAATTGAAAAATATTAAAACTTCCAGTAACCCACAGCCACCAATAAAATTCTGTCATTTATTTTCTAGCGTAGGTTAGGGAATGAAAACAAATAATCTGATTGTCTCGATTGGGCAATACACAGGTACACTTTGAGCCCTACAAAATATATCGGCTGGGTTCACACTTCCCCGATCCTGTGTCTTGCGCTGCCTTAAAGCAACACACAAAAACATTAAAAACAGATATGCACAATTTTTGTCAATGAAGCGCACCACAAAGCACAGTAATATTTTACTGTGCATTGTGGAGCGCTGCAACACGTGTAGCTGTGTTGAGGTCAGGAATCTGTGCAGGTCAGTCAAGTTCCTCCACCCCAAGCTTGCTCATCCATGTCTTTATGGGCCTTGTAAACAACAAAATTGTTCCCAGCCAAGCAAGCAAACCAATAGGCTTAAATAAGTGGATTTGCTAAATCATTTTAACAGAAAAGCCATCTAGTGTTTGGGCTAAGTCAGAAATTGCATGAATCTATCTATGGTCACCACTGACACCCACTATTCAGGTGTCCGGCCCCTTTCCGGGTGGCAGGCACCTGAATTACAGCAGCGTGGGTGTTTTTTGGAAGCACTTGATTAGATCCGTAGGCTCTAATATGCACCCAAAAAGGTGAACAGCGGGCGCCATGCTGTGCATTTGCTGTTCACTCAGCTGTGTGTTAGCAAAGCAAAGCAAATTGTTTTGCTAACACTGAACCACCTCTCAGCCAATCAGGTGCTTGGGTCTGTTACCTGTCACCTGATTGGCTGAAACATCAGGCACTGTGATTGGACCCCTGAAAGAGAGGACAGAAGAAGACATCCAGGAGCGTGCAGGACACCGCCTCTGACCCGCTCCGAGCCAGGCAAGTGCCGGGCGTTGCACACTGTCAGTATTTGATGGGGCAGAGTAGCGGCAATTGATGGGCACCCTGGCAGCATTTGATGGGGCACAGTAGCGGCAATTGATGGGCACACTGGCAGCAATTGATGGGCACACTAGCGCAAATTGATGGGTACAGTAGCTGCATTTGATGACACAGTGGCTGCACTTGATGGGCACAGTGGCTCTGTTTGACGGCACAGTGGCTGCGTTTGATGGTGCAGTTGCTGCATTTGATGGGCACAGTGGCTGCATTTGATGTGCACAGTGGCTGGGTTTGATGGCACGGTGGCTGTGTTTGATGAGCACAGTGGCTGCGTTTGATGGGCACAGTGACTGCGCTTGATGGGCACAATGGCTGCGTTTGATGACACAGTGGTGGCAATTGATGGGCACAGTGGCTGCGTTTGATAGGCACAGTGGCTGCGCTTGTTGTTTTGTTTGTTTTTTCAGTTTGTTTGCGCCCCCCCCCCCAAAAAAAAAAAAATTGGAGCACCAGCCGCCACTGGTTAGGGTCCTTTTTTTAAAGACAAGTAGGCAGGCTTCAGCTGAATGTAGTTGTTACCTGGAGCATTGTCGATAAATGGTTGGAGAATGCTGAACTCACCAACTGTTGTATGTCATATGGGACCACTCCCAGCACCAAGGAAGATGCATGCTTTGTAAAAACATGCTTTACATCATAAATATGCTATAATGAACAGGGTCAATGCAGTTGCTTCATGCAAAGGGACATTCTATATTTGTGTGAATTACAGCACATTAATCTCCATTAACACAAGTAAATGACAAAATAGGAGTCTAGTAATAGCACTGAAGAGATACTGCTTAATTTTCCATGTTGCATGGGATCCATGATAAGCACTGTTCTGCTGTACGTAGTAATGATTGAGTTTCTTTCAGCTTTGTTCAATATTCAGTTGCTATAGGTTAGGTTATTCCCCCTACAGCCTAATCTATTAATGCAAGTTGATTTTGCTGCAAAATTCAAATATTGCAAAAACTTAGAAAAACTCACTGCAAAGTTACTGGCATTGTTCTATAACGTTATTTTAACATCCCATACTGCCTGATAAACATTTACATTTATAAAAGTAATGCCCAAAACCGTGACAGAAACAAAGCTGAAAACTATGCAGAGATCTTGCTGTTGAATTATCCAAAAAAAAAAGCAGAAGCATTACATAATCCCTTTTATAGTAACTGTCACAGTAGCAAGTAGTTTTTATCTAAATGTTAAATCTTCATTCTTTTAAAGAAGTTTGAATACCGCTGCCATCTGACACTTCCAAGTCTGTCAGATAGCTTATCCTTTGCTGAATGCTTGTGGTTCTTTCCTCTGATCACTACTTTGCCCGGTGGTAACCTAGAGACAGAAGGGGGAAAACACAGTGCTCAGCAGAGGACACAATATCCAAAACACCCTAAAGTACTGGATAGATCTCAGAGAATGTTAAGGAAAAAAGCAGCAGACGCATAGAGGGAAGGTCATCATGCACGCAAAAGCAATTGGCAATGATGTTCCTGCAGCAGGGGCGTAACTATAGGGGGTGCAGCAGGTGCGACCGCAACCGGGCCCTGTGATGCAGGGGGGCCCATGCAGCCCCCTCTACATATGGCCGGCAGCAGCATAGGCAGCTAGGAGTACCAGTGCACCATGCACATAGGTGGCTGGAGCTGGAACGTGACTAGCAGAGCTCCATGCTCGACTATCGCACTGGCTGCTCTTTAGTTGTGCATTCCCCGCATGACCTGTGTCCTCGGCCGGCTCCTCAGAGTACCCCTCTCCTGCTCCATGCATTGCCACTCAGTCCGATGTCTGTTCTCCCCAGCCAGAGTCCCGCCCCCGCTGAGTCCGGCCCACACTGCACTGCATACTTCTCCCGGGTAAACAAACTTTAAGCACACAGATGCAGTGCAGCCCTATGAGAGCCCCCCGGAGGACACTGCAGGCTTGTCTGCCAGCCCCCCTCCTCCCCCGTCATACACAGATGATGAAAGGTCTTTCTGGGAGATATGCTGATCACCCGTCCAGCACACTGGATGGAGCCCAGGCCAACATGGATGAGTGCGCGTCCTACAGCTTGGTCATGGTGAGTGAGAGGACCCCATCCCCCACACATACCCCCTCCATCTCCCCCTGGGGACAGGGACCCCTTCTCACGTGGGGACAGGGACACCAACCTCCCCTGGGGACAGGGACCCCTTCTCACCTGGGGGCAGTAACTTCATCTGCCCTGGAGAAAAGGACCTCATCTCTTCTGGGGACGGGGACCCCATCCTGCCTAGGGACAGTCCCCCAATGGGGCACCTAAAAATGTAAAACAAAATTATTAAAAAAAACTACTGATACCAGTGGTGGAAGTACAGAGCTCACAAAGGTCATACCTGTGACCACGCCCTGGAGTTCCACCGCCGGACTCGGAGGGAAGGGCCCTGGCTGGGGTTCAGGGGGGCCCTTCATGGTTTCTTGCATCGGGGCCCTGAATGTTCTAGTTACGCCACTGTCCTGCAGCATCTGCTTGCTGCCAAGGGGGCTTCAGCAAAGATTTTGTCTAGGGTTGCTCCGCAGAGCTCTGAGGTCTTGGCCTTTTTTCACACATCTATTATCAGTGCTGCCATTGTTGTGGTCTGCAACCTCTGCCTACAGAATATCAGCCGTTGTAAAACTACCAGTCTTTTGAAAATCACATACAAAAGACACATAAATGTGCATCGCATAGCTTGCTGGAAGCAGCACTTTAGGTCTGAACTCCTCTGCTTCATTCCTTACTTTCTAACTCATTCCAAAAGATTCTCTATCTGCATCTGCTGCAACATCTGCAGCTTCAAGTGATAGAAATGACTTTATGCCACATACAGTAAATTGGGGCAGAGGGTCAGCATGGGGCCACACAGATTAGGGCCAAACAGATGCTTGAACCTTGTCATAAGTCTCCTAACCAAAACTACCATCTTCTCCAGTGGTATCATTCAACAAGTAGGTGTCTTCTCCACAGATGCTAGAGAGAAAGAAAAAAAATAGCCCCTAATCATCTCCCAGAGACTCAATGCCAATTTGGCAAATCTATTGGCATTATAAATAAACCAATTCTAGCTGGTGGAGTCAGCCCCCTTCTAAGCGTTTATATTGGCCTATGTTGCACCACAGTGCAGGCACCCAGTTTACATTTTTTACGTAGAAGGCAAAGCCTGCACTTCACAAATATGTGGAAGGTAATGTATCCATGCTGCTGGACTAGTGACCTGGGCCTACATTGCAGACACATGGTCCAACAAGCAGAATTATTACATCTCCAGGTCACCATCCTGCTTTCCACCCATTAGCAGGGGAAACTCACACATGCACCTTGACGGGGACAGGTCAGGCACTGCATACAGCATCTTATCACCATTCGAAGAGGTGACCAAAATGTGGAGTCATGATCAGGCAGAGATTAGCAACTGATACCGCTGCTGTTTCTGCTGGAGCTAGGTACGGTGCTACCACTAGGCAAGCTAGGCAGCTGCCTAGGGCGCACTGCTGCCTAGGGGCACCCGGCCACTGGTTTCCCTCTGCATGCTCTGCAGGCTGCAGCATGTAACTAACTCAGTCTCATGCAGCTGCTCCGTCTGAGCGGTAGTGTAATTAGAGGCGCAGCGCAGCACTGGAGCCAGCGCTAGAGGAAGCAAAGCCAATGCTTCCTGTATAGTGCCACCTCCTGTCACATGGGCAAGGCCAATGGGGGCGTCAAAATTAGGTTTCACCTAGGGTGTCAAAAATTCTTGCACCAGCCCTGGCTGGAGCACATGGTGTGACTGGGTACTGGGGGTACAGCAGTAGGAGGAGGAGGACTTCCTGCTGTCTCATATCCAACAGGATCCTTTGCCTACTGCCTCCATTCCTGTGGGGCAGAGGCAGCAGAAGTACAAGAATTAGGAGAATTGAGATTCTGGTGCTGGGGAGGAGAAAATGGGGATTGCTTCAAGGGGGGCGTTTCACCCTTCCCAAAGCCAGGGAGTTGTAGGGTGGGATTGTTGAGGGCAATGTTGTCTCAAAGTCCTTTGCTGGAGGCAATTTATGATGAATGGACTCCTACATGCTAAAATTAATGTGCAAGGATCCTGGGATTTGAGACATAAAGTAGAGGGACCATTACTAGCTGGCCACCCTTCTGGATTGGATCTAAATCCTCCTTATCCTTCTTACCACCCCCCCCCCCCTTTTTTTTCCTTCTTCTCTTTTTTTTTCTTTCTTGGCATTTGGCCTATGCCTGCTCCCACCCCTGCCTCCACATGGTATGCTCTTAAGTCCTTAGAGGTCACCTTGACAGGCCCGCAGCCTGTGCCTCAAGGTTAAAATATGACATGTGCTCTCTACTAAATTGTTACGTTACATGTGTATTTACCTATGTCACTATTTTTTGCTTCTCCTATTATGATCCCCCTGCATGTGACCAGTTGGTTTATCGCTAATCTTTCAATAAAAATTATTGTACCAGAAATTTGGCGATTCTAAACTTAAAGGCAAATCCTACTAAAATCCTACTAAAAGAGAATCTTGTTAAGTTATGGCCAAACTACTGCTCAAAAAAGCCATAGAAAGCTGGGCACTGCTATGGGGGACATGCATCAGTGCAATAACAAAAATATCATACTGCAGGAAGTAGGTCTTTTTATGCAGCTTCAAGTGCAACATTAGAAATGAAACTACTAGCCAAATTCTGTTTGATGGTTAAAGGGAGTACCATTTAGTGAAAAAGTATGCATCACTACTAAGGCCATCTGAAATAAGCCTTCTAAGACTGTACATGAAAATGGTATTGTTTTGTAACACCACATAAAGGCACCACCAAGCATGTTATTTAACCACTTCAGCCCCAGAAGGTTTTCCCCTTTCATGACCAGGCCATTTTTGTGATACGGCACGGCATTCTTGTAACTGACAAGTGTGCGGTCGTGCAGCTGTACCCAAATAACACTGATGTCCTTTTTTTCCCCACAAATAGAGCTTTCTTTTGGTGGTATTTGATCACCTCTGCGCTTTTTATTTTTTGGCTTTATCCACTTCAGCCCCGGAAGAATTTATCCCCTTCCTGACCAGAGCACTCTTTGCCATATGGCACTGCGTCGCTTTAACTGACAATTGCACGGTCGTGCGTCATTGCACCCAAACAAAATTGACGTCCTTTTTTTCCCACAATTTGTTTTGCATTGATACATGTCCCCCAATGGCAGTGCTTAGCTTACCATGCCTCTCTGCAGGATAGGTAGAAGGCATGGAGAGTGAAAACAGAAAAATTATAGTTAGGCTTTTCTTCCACTTAAATGACCTGACCTCTGGAAAGTTTTAGCCCCTTCATGACCAGGCCCTTTTTTGCTATTCAGCACTGTGCTACTTTAACTGACAATTGCACGGTCATTTAACACTGTACGTAAATGACATTTATGTCACTTTTTCTATGGGGATAGGGTGGTGAGGTGAGTTTGAATGTTATAATGTAATGTGGTTTAGATGCACACTTTTTTTCTTTCAAATGATACATTGGCGTGCTTCGAACAAAAGGCAGCTCAAAGAACAGATGGTCAGTATCCAGTGATTGCTCTCCTTTGAACACCCCAAACTTAATAAAAAAAGACCTTTATCAACATTAAAAAAAAGAAAAACAAAAGAAAAGAAAAACAAATGAAAACCAAATAAACTACAAAATAAAAGAAAAGTAAGCCCCCAATAATAATAACAAAGGAAGCAAATAGGTTGAATACCCAAAGAGCTAGCAATCAGAATTGAAGTATAATTTACTCAAATACCCTAATCTATCCCTTTAAAGTTTATCAGCTTTCTCTACAACAGCTTCTAATACACTGACACTAATGCCGCGTACACACGGGCGGACTGTATGGCGTACTTAGTCCGTCTAAACACATTTCAGCGGACAGTCCGCTCGTGTGTGGGCTTCAGCGGACTTTTTCAGCGTGCAGTCTGGCGTACTAAGTATTTCGGATTTTTCGAAATTCTGTCCGTCGTACTTTGGTTCCAGCGGACAATCCGCTCGTCAGTAGGCTAGTTTGACAGACTAAGGCCGCGTACACACGGGCGGATTGTCTGCCCAACTAAGTTCGGCAGACAATCCGACAGACAGTCCGTTCAAAATTAGCATGAACGGACTTGACCACACACGATGAGCAGACAGTCCGCTGAAAGCGTGCGTGATGACGTGTACAGCACGTATGACGGGACTAGAAAAACGACGTCCTATACACTGCAATGCAACCTTCGGCCGTGTAAACCCTTTCTGAGCATGCGCCATACTTAGTCCGTCCAACTTGCCTACACACGAGCGGACTGTCCGCTGAAACCAAGTTTGGACGGACAAAACCAAGTTTGAACGGACTGTCTTACGGAAATTCCGTAAGACTTTGTTCGTCAGATTGTCCGCTGAAAAAGTCAGCTGAAGCCCACACACGAGCGGATTGTCTGCTGAAACACTGTTCAGCGGACTAAGTTGGACAGACAATCCGCCCGTGTGTACGCTGCCTAAAGAATGGCGCATGCCCAGAAAGGATTTACACGGCGGAAGGGTGCTTTGCTGTGTATTGGACTTCCTATTTCTAGTCCCGTCGTACGTGCTGTACACGTCATCGCGCAAGCTTTCGAGGGACTGTTCGTGTATCCGTGTGTGGTCAAGTCCGTTCAGTGGAAAGTATGACGGACTGTCCGTCGGATTGTATGACGGACTAAGTCGTCATACAGTCCGCTCGTGTGTACGCGGCATAAGGATGACCTGTGTCCATGGGCATCTGCAGGTAGGGGCGGGGGGGGGGGGGGGAATTGCCCCCTCCTGGAATCATCAAGAAGGTTGCCACCTGCAGTGTCCGCTGGCTGCCGCTGACTTTTTCTGATTCAGCTGGCTGCCCTCTGTCCTGACACATCTGATGTCCCTCCCTCACCCCCAGGCCAACCATCGGATGAGATGACTCGGGAGCTCGGTCATTCCCTGGCTCCTCTTTAGTGATTGGCTGCCTGCCTGTGTACGTGTTGTGTAGATCCAGTCAGTGCCGCCCACTCAGTGCAGTCAGTGGCAGAGCACAGGAAATCCTAACCTGTGAGTGGCATATACAGTTGCAAGCAACAAAAGAAGAACCACAGGTGACAGCAGTTAGGAGGAGCATTTTGATTTATATATTGCTTGGAAAGTTGGACAGCTATTACTGGAAAGATATGTCTGTGTATGTTAAGAGATAATTCATTGTCTTTACTTTGTATTGGCTTTGTTTTCATCAAGATCAAAATATGGCCACAAAAGATGTATTGCAATACATTGCAATATAAAAAGATGTGCATTCTCTAGGCTATATGTATATGGCATGGACTGGGGGTACGCCTGGACTGAGTAACTTCCAATATAAAGTGAAGCTGAATTATCACTTATATAACATATATATCTTTCCACTGGAAAGATATATGTGTTATATAAGAGATAATTCAGCGTCACTTTGTATTGGAAATTACTCAAGCCAGGCATACCATGCCCATATAAATATAGCCTAGAGAATGTACATCTTGCATTGTACAATGTACAATGTACATATTGCATGGGTGACCTTAAAATGATGCCCCCCCCCCCCCCCGAAAAAATTTCTGCAGACACCCATGCCTGTGTCCCTCCTTTAACAGCATAGAAGCTTGCTAAACCAGACTGCTTTTCAGCCCTTCTAGCCCTGCTGGCTATAGTTCAAATGCCATGCAGTGGGAAGCAACACCCATGTGGGTTACTGTACCTGTACATCAGGCAGCATCGGTGGCTCACTGAGCACATACTGCCCAGGAGACATTTTTTCAGGAGCAGTGATTTTAATAATGCTTAAAGTGAAACAATAAAAATGAAATATTCCAACCATCGTCATTATACGGGGGGGGGGCGATGTGCATGGCTGGTGGTCGCAATGACTGCCGGTCATGCACGATCGCCGACACGAAAGCCAGAACGGGACGTTCCCAGTATATATATCAAATACACTGCCTGCATGCCACTAACTAAGCTGCCGAATCTCTCTTCATTCATTACACTATACAGTCGCCATGTAAGAAGCAGCCTTATAAAGTGTGTGGCGTGGACCTTTCCCCCTGAGCCATGATTGGCCAAAGGCACCCTGCCTCTCTCAGCAGAGTAGCAATGCACTGCAATCTCACAGTGCATTATGGGGCGCTACGCGGCACTCAAATTTCCTGTGAAAGCCCCTATGTTCAGTTCGTTTTAGAACAAATGGACACCCGATGTTCAAGTCGAACTTACGGCTCAAACTGTGGGCTCATCCTTAATCCTGATCACCATCACCTCATACCAACGTCCTGTTTACCGCCATACCAGCAACCTGATCATCGCCATACCCCTTACCAGAGTCCTGATCACCGCCATACCCCATACAAGCATCCTAATCATCATCATATGCCATACCAGTGTTCTGATCATGACCATATGCAATACCAGCATCCTAATCACTGCCATAACCTATTCCAGCATCCTGATCACCACCATATGCCATACCATAGTTTGTAGACTTTATAACTTTTTGTAGACTTTATAACTATAACTTAAAAACCCCAGTGTTGATTAAATATCACCAAAATAAAGTTCTATCTGTATAAAATGATAAAAATGTAATTTCTGTGCAGTGTTGCTTACCTGAGCAATTGCCACTCAAAGTTTGACTGCTCTGAAAGCTGAAACTGGACTGGAAGGGGGTGAAAGTGTCCGGACTTGAAATGGTTAAAGCTTATGAAAATGATCATGGTTGGTACACAATAAGGCTAAAGTCACATTTTACTCTGTAAAAATGCATGCAGTTTTGAAATGTGTTTTATTGCACTGGTATGCATCTATCTATGTGTTTAATACAAAACCACAGAGATCTTTGCTTAAAATAAATTAAATAAAAGATTCTGTCTGCAAGTCTTATGGTATAGTGCAATAAATGACAATAAAATAGAATGTTTCTATGGTGTCCGAAATGCATGTTGATGCAGTAAAATGTGTTCATGCTGTGCTTCCCCTAATACTCTGCTCTGCAGTACAGCCATATGAATTAGGCTGATTGACGTGTATCACAGTTCCATGTTTTCTGCTGCTTCAATGCAGTGACTGGCTGTATTATATCACTGAAAACAATTTAGAAGTGAATACAGATTCTAAATTATACCACTCTTGTTATTTTTAAAGCATCCCTTTCCTGGAAAGCTGATGGAGACTTTGATAAATGAATTCTGCAAAAATGTGTTGCAATGCTGTTATACTCACCATCTAGCTTTATTTATTTAAGCTTTTTGATATTTTACTCTGACTTTCTTGATTTGTTTTCTTGTGATTCCAACAGTATTCAAGTAATTGGAACAGCATAATGCCCAGGTAATAAGCATTTTGCAAGGGGAACAGCAATGGCAACGCCATATTTCTCCTAGGTAAAGGCTTACTTTAACTTCCCCTTAAAATAAACTAAAAAAAAAAAGAATCCCACCCACCCTACCTTCTCCCACCCATTCACAACTTACATGAATCTACTGTGATATGGCCCTCTGTGGCACCTCCGATGGACATTTTGCACAACTAATGGGAAGCATCCACATCAATAGGAAGCAGCTTAGGGAACCACAATAATGCCTCTTCCACACTACAGACCAGAAGAATGAAGACCCATCTGAGAGCCCCCATTCCCCCTCTCCACCCTCCGAGATCAGCTTTAAACAGGTTTGAGCAGTGGTGTTTGGCAATTTTATATTAGTTGCACTTCTCCATTTTTCTTTGCAAGTAACGTGTGTCAAGCCAAACATTTTTTTTCTCCTTGCTTTGACTAGAGTGGTAAGTATTAGAACTCCTTGACATGGGCACAGGAAGTGAGTTACCCTCACTTCCTGTTTAGTAAAATGTTGTTATCAGGACAGGGAGTCACAGTAAATCATGTCTACCTGACCCCCAGATATCAGTAAAAACCTGAGAAAGGTTCTCATCAATTCCCCATTTTATATAAAACTAAGAAAAAAAAGTTTTTGGCTGGATATATACTTTATAGGAGTAACATCTGTTCTTTGGGCTTAGTAAATAAGACCCAACTGTGTTCACTTTGAATACTCGAACATGTGCAAGGGGAATTGAAAAACCTAGATTTGAGCTTGAACATGATTAACTCATTCACAAAACTAAAGTGAACACTTTGTTTTCAAAGTGAACATGTTCTGATGCTTTAGTAAATTAACACCACTGGTGCCGTCCTTGGCCGTATTTATAAAAACTGGTTAAAAAAACAGTAGAATTGGTGCCCAAAGTAACCAATTAGATCCCGTTTAATTTGTTAATTAAACTAAAGATGGAACCTGATTGGTCATAATGGACAACTTCACTTAAGTTCCCCAGCTATTATAAAACAGAGTAGACTGGAGAGGTCTTTAATTTTACAGTTTCTGAAGATTTATTTACTTTTATTTATTTATTTTATTTTATTATAAGTATTAATACATTTGAGTCACAAAGGATTCATTGTTATTTCTGTAACAGCTTTACAAGAGACAACATGTTAACACATTTAATAAGCGTTTTCATGTCATGTGTTCACATGAACATAGAGCCATATAGCCTCCTTCCTGGGAATAGAAGTATTCAGAGGGTGGAATAATTGTACTATCCAGGAATGCTTGATTAACCAGACCATTACGTGCCTGCAGAAATCCAGTGGCTTAAATGAACAGCTGAGTTTTGTAAACCATTATGTCCTCCGTGCTGACTGGCTTTTTTTCTCAGGCTTAGTCAGATCTGCTGCCTTTCATTTTCTCAGCAAATTTTCTCAAACTGAAAGTAGCTCTAAACTGGGCACATAGAAATTCTAATATATTCATTCCCACCCAACCACTGACCAGTGTGCTTTTAGCTGTCTATGGTAATTCAGCATAATTTCAATTAAACCACATGCAGACAATCTGATTAGAAGATATTTTATTGCACAAAGCCACGTGACCCTTCTAAAACTTTAAACCATGACCTTTATGTGCACTAAATGGCTGAAGGTTTTTGGACACTTCACTATCACAATTCTAACAGCCTCTTGGACATACCATTCCAAAACCTTTATTATGGAGTTGATCCTATGGCCTCTGCAGTTATTACAACCTCCACTTTTCTGGGAATGCTTACCACAAGTTTTTGGAATGTGTCTGTGGACATTTGAGAGATAAGCAGTCTAACAATTAGTGCTACAGTTCATCTCAAAGGAGTTTAGTAGGGTTGTGGCCATTGGTCTTTGTGGGCCACTCCAGGCCTTCTTCATAAGACTCATCAAACAATGTATTTATGGACCTAGCTTTGTACAATAATGCTTGAACCCCAAACTGCTGCCACAAGGCTGGAAGTGCACCACTGGCTTAAATATCTTTGTATGCTGTAGAGATGTTACTCTTCACTGGAAACACTTGAACTCAATGATTTTGGGGGGTATCTACTTTTGGCCATATAGGTAGGTGTGATGATCAGGCTGATTTACAAAAAAAGTTGTGAATCTGGTAATCTTGCGAATATTCACTTTAATCATCTATTAATATGAAAAACAAATTCAGGTTTAATGCACATGATTGTACAAAGCTGAATTTTTTTTTTTAGTCTAGGAGAGGCTTAAGCCCTTTACACACAACCGGACTTTCCAGCAGACTAGGTCCAACGGTCTTCCCGTCGGAATCCCGGTAGAGTTCCGATGGACTTTCCGAACAAACAGACTTGCCCACACATGACCAGACTTTCTGGCGGACTAGGTCTGCCGGTCTTCCTTACAGAGTTCTGGCGGACTTCCAAATGAATGGACTTGCCCACACACGGACTAAAGTCCATACATTTTGAACATGATGAGTTACGATGGGTCTAGAAAAGGAAGTCAATCGCTGCGCTTTTATCGGCGAGATTGACACCTTGCGAGCCCCATCGTCTGGTATGGATTTTAAGGGGAACCCCCTATGCCAAAAAAACGGCATCCATACCAGACCCTTATCTTAGCATGCAGCCCGGCCGGTCAGGAAAGGGGGTGGGGATGAGCGAGTGCCCCCCTCCTGAACGTACCAGACCGCATGCCCTCAACATGGGGGTGGGTGCTTTGGGGAAGGGGGGCACCCTGTACCCCCCCCCACTCCAAAGCACCTTGTTCCAATGTTGATGAGAACAAGGGCCTCTTCCCGACAAGAAGAGACCGGAGAGCAGGAGAAGAACCACAAGGTTTAGGAGTGTGTCTATGGGATTGTTTGACCATTCTTCCAGAAGTGCATTTGTGAGGTTAGGCACTGATGTGTAATAAGAGAAGAAGGTTTGGGATTTTGTATGAGGCAATGGATAAAAACTATATGGAAAATAACTTGACTTCAATATCTATTTACTCTCTCAAAGGGGTACTACTATATACTTACTTAAAGCAGAGTTCCACCCAAAAATGGAAGCTGCTGACTTTTATTTTTATATTTTAAGCGGAACTCTGCTTTAATAGTACCTTTATTTCTGATAAGTATTTTGTATACATTCACATTATAGATATCGATGTTAAGCTATTCCATTCCTAGTATCACTCAATACAACATGGAGACCTTCACCATTCCTTAGGGACACAGTACATGCATCTGACCCGCACATGGAACCACATTACCTCAGTTCCCTGGACAGGCTTTTTCCAGCGTTCTCATACTGTAGTACCGCATGCTACTATACCCTAGCCTTTTGTGAGTATTTAGGACTGGGAACCATGTCTTCCCTTACTTATATCCTTTTAATATTTTATTATTCGATTATATTGATATTTATATATTTTTTGTAGACATTTGGACGTATTGCTCGTGATGAAGTGGTTTTACCCATGAAACTCATCGAGCATCAGGATGTTGCCATGTTTTAATATGAAAACCTGTATTTCCATCTAGACTATATCTTCTATGCTTTTATATTTTTACCAATCATATTATGTGGAGTACAAATATTCTGTCCATTGGTTACTGCAATGTGCTGTTATAAATACTGGTCACTGTTACGTACCGCTTATCCACCTGTTGTTTGCCTATCTATGTATACATATGAATTGTAACATTAATCTATCTATGTATATATATGAACTGACCTGTTTATATATTTAATTAGTTTCTCATATGCACATACATTTCAATGTGACATGATACATGCTTATGTTAATAAAAGAGTCAAATTATTTTCCATCTAGTTTTTATCCCTGGCCTCATACAAAGTCCCAAACCTTCTTCTCTTTTTATAGATTCAGGTGTGGAGATGCATAATGGCATGTGTCTCATAAAAAAGTTCCAATTCCCTCCTTCCCTTTTACTATATAGGCACTGATGTGGAAAAGAATGTCATAAAGACATGGATGAGCGAGTTTGGAGTGGAGGAACTTAACTGGCCTAGACAGAGTCCTGACCTCAACCCGATAGAACACCTTTGGGATAAATTAGAATAGAGACTGCAAGCCAGACCTTGCAAACTCCAGGTAGGTAGTTCTGTGGTTGGGATTCAAGCTGACGACCCCAGTGCTGTCAGGCAGAAGTGATAGCCATTTAGTCACTGTGCAGCAAACATTGCAAAAAAAAAAACATATCACCCCTAAAGTAGACCTAAACTTAATCCCTCATATCTCACTTGGTTCAAAAAGGTTGTTTTCATTAGTTAATAATGGGCAGCTTGGTTACCCCTATTTCGCAGCCCATTGGTTCAAATCCCAACTGCTACTGGTAGAAGATTTGCATGTCCTGCGAGTGTTCTCATAGATTTTATCCAGCTACTCTTGCTTCCTCCCACACTCCAAAGACATGCTGGTAGGTTAATTGACTGCTGTCCACATTGGCCCTAGTATGTGTATATACTAATATGCAATAAGAACCTTAGATTGTAAGTGCTCTGAGGGCAGTATCTAATGTGAATGTACAGCATCATAAGAGCTGTGTAAATTGTTGGTGCTATATGATAACATTTAATCAAAAAGTAAAGTTATGATCCTGGCATCATATTTATGGAAGGACATCTATCTCCCAATTGTGCTTCTGTTGCCAGTCCAGAGAACCAATGTACAAATCATGTAATGACTGCCTGTATACAAGAAGTGGTTAAAAGTGATTAGTAATACTGAGATACAAAAAGGATGGGACCAGTAGTGTATGGGGAAAAAATCAAGACAATTCTTTATAATACACAGGGTTTCAACAAATAAATTTCATCAGGTTAGGGTTTACACTAGGGATGAGCTTCGTGTTCGAGTCGAACGTACGTTCGACTCGAACATTGGCCGTTCGGCCGTTCGGCGAATTCCGAACGTTTTGGCCGTTCGCGTCAAAATTCGAGTGACGTGCGCGCGGACCACAATGCACTGCGTTGGCGCAGTGCATTGCTGCCCGATGATTGGCCAAGCATGCACTGTGACCCCGCATGCTTGGCCAATCGCAGCGCCGGCAGCGAGGAGAGCCATGATTGGCCACAGGCATCCTGCCTGTGGCCAATCATAGCTCAGGCTGTGTAGTGCACGCCCCACACTATATAAGGCCGCCTTTAAGGCGGCCTCCTGTAGTGTGTTACTTTGCATCTGAAGCAGTGGGTGTTCTGTGTACCTTCAACACAGTACACACCAATCGTTTTTGGCTGATTTCCTATCTTGCTGCTGTGTAGTGGTTGTTGTCTGTGCCCTGACTGCAGTATACACCACTATATTCACCTCACCTATATAGCTAGTGATCTAGCTTTAACCACTTAACAACTGCCCATTGCCGATTAACGGCTTCAGGGCGGTTGTTTAACTCAGAGAGGCCGTTAATTAACGGCCTCCCAGAATTCTGCTCTCGCGTGCCCCGAGGTGTGCGCACTCGAGAGCATCCGTGACCGCCGGGTCCATAGGACCCGGCGCATCACGGTAAACGGCCGCTCATAGCGGCCGTTTACCACGTGATTGCTCCGTCAAATGACGGAGTGATCACTTGGAAACAAACCGGCGTCATGTTATGACGCCTGTTCCTCCCTCCCCTTTCTGTACCGATCGGTACAGCGGAGGGGAAAGAGATCGGTGTCAGCAGCGATGTGGGCTGCATCTGCAGTGCCCACATCGCTGCTCACCGAATTTAACCCCTCAATTCCCTGCCAATACTCTGCAATACCAGTGCATACTCTGCAGTACCCTGCCATTACTCTGCAGTACCCCGCCATTACTCTGCAGTACCCCGCCATTACTCTGCAGTGCAGTACCCCGCCATTACTCTGCAGTGCAGTACCCTGCCATTACTCTGCAGTGCAGTACCCTGCCATTACTCTGTAGTACCCCGCCATTACTCTGCAGTGCAGTACCCCGCCATTACTCTGCAGTGCAGTACCCTGCCATTACTCTGCAGTGCAGTACCCCGCCATTACTCTGCAGTACCCCGCCATTACTCTGCACTGCAGTTTCAGGCTTCCCAGCCTAGAGGTGAGATGTGGGGTCATATTGACCCCCCAGATTTCACTGTAAAGAGGACCTGTCACCCCATATTCCTATTACAAGGGATGTTTACATTTCTTGTAATAGGAATAAAAGTGATCAAAAATATATTTTTGGGAAAAAAAATGTCAAACTAAAATAAATAAAGTAAAATGAACAATAAAAAAATAAAATAAAAATTAAAGCGCCCATGTCCCCATGTGCTCGCATGTGCCACACATGTGAGGTATCGCCGAGAATGTTAGAGCGAGAGCAATAATTCTAGTCCTAGACCTCCTCTGCAACTCAAAACATGTAACCAGTAAAAAAATATTTAAAGCGTCGCCTATGGGGATTTTTTAAGTAGCGACGTTTGGCGCCATTCCACGGGCATGTGCAATTTTGAAGAGTGACATGTTTGATATCTATTTACTCAGCATAACTTCATCTTTCACTTTATGCAAACATTGGGCTAACAAGTGGTTAATAATAGAGCTTGCAGTCAGTAGTGTTAGGAGATAGTGCGTGCTGTCTGCGTGCTCTGTACCCAGTACATACCGCTATAATATAGGGCAGGCCCCTACTTTCAAACATCCAACTTACAAACATCTCCTACTTGCAAACGCAAGGAGACAGCAGCAAGTGAGATGAAAAAAGATGGACGACAAAACAAATTATACAGGGGTGATAACCCTTCCCTATGTTTTCCAAAAAGCTTAAAGATAGTTTTTTTGACTGGAGCTACACTTTAAAAATGTACCGGTTAAAAATGACAAACAGATTCAACTTAACACAACAAACCTACACAGTCCCTGTCTTGTTTGCACCGCCTGTATACTGCTGTTCTGAGTATATAGGGCCTGGGGGCCACACGCATTTCCTTTTTTTAATATGGGTACGGGGTTCCCCTTAATATGCGTACAAGACCCAAATAGGCTGGTAATGGGCAGGGAGGGCCACCCATGCCATGTTTCTCAATGATTTTCAACCATATTGCAGGAACCAGATATAACATTAAAACCGCAAGCAGTTTTAAATGGTGTTATTTCCGTTTAATGTAATTTTGTGCAGGGACTGTTCTAAACACGGGAAACACGTGGCACTTCACAGGCATACTACAGACACCCCGCAGGCACCATATTTAAAGGAATATTTCACTTTTTTTTTTTCACTTTAATTTAGGACACTATCTTGCATATTAGCCGTTAAAATTAGCACTTTCCAATTCGAACGTTCGAGTCCCATAGACTTCAATGGGGTTCTAACGTTCGTACCGAACGCGGGGGTCGTTCGCAAGTTCTGGTGCGAACCGAACCGGGGGGTGTTCGGCTCATCCCTAGTTTACACTTACATTAAAAGCTGCCAAATTCGTATCTTTCATTTAAATAAGACACTTATGATAACATTCCTTATATAACAATAAGGAAAAGAGGCATAAACCCTAGAACGGGGGTCTCAAAATGGCGACCCTCCATCTGTTTGCGAAACTACAAGTCCCATAATGCCTCTGCCTGTGGGAGTCATGCTTGTAACTGGTAGGCTTGCAATGCCTCATGGGACTTGTAGTTTTGCAACAGCTGGAGGGCTGCCAGTTTGAGACCCCTGCACTAGAAGGATCCGCATTGCTCTTTTACCTCATTGTATTGTACAGCTGAATGAAAATGCATAAACTGAATCTGTAACCTGTTTCAGAAACCTTGCATGAAAGCAGCAGTCACATTTTACCTGTTCGGCTTTAATGCCCTCTACTGTCTGACCCTTTAAAGGCCTGTACATATATTACGTATGCACTTTCTTCCCCTGGCTGTTGGCTTGGAATGCCCAGGAGGAGGAAACGGAGAAACAGAGAGAAAGTCTCAGCGACATTTGCTGTCCATGCTACTAAATCCTGAACTAGAAAATACTATTATACACTACTCTGAGCTCCAGCACCAAACCACAATTTCTGCTAGTGAGAGGTCCCATTCCAGGCTCATCGGACAACAGCTGGAGGATACCCCCATGACAGCTGATTTTGTTTTCAGGTCTCTGAAATAAAGGCAGGCGCTACATGAACCTCAAGGTCCCCTGCAACTGGACTTTTCTACAACAATCATCTAAAGGCATCTCTATTAATAACTGTATACTGTATACTCCGGTATTTGTGCACAAACTCACCAGGACTCCAATTGGGCCCTTTTGTTTATGATACCTGTTAGTGCATTGGATATACCCAGATAGCAACAATTGTGCTGCAAGTTTAAAAATGACTAGCTAAGCTATTACTTGACTTGCCAGGCTGTACAAGTTTGTTGCACAATTGCAGCAAGTATGCATTGCATGACTCTAAATCAAATTTCTTAGCAAACATTCTGAAAGTCTGCTGCAAGTTCTGGTACAGTTATGTTGTGCAATAGTCATCCAACCACTGGGGTCACTGTGGCTGAATATTTATACTGTAGACTTGCAGAGCTCTTGCTGTAGACTCACCACTGCAACTTTGCTCTAGCTAGAGACTTGCCATGCAAATTTGCTACAAAGTGTCAACTAGAATTTGTGCGTCAAGTGCTCTGCAAGTGTACAACTTGCCAGTGAAAATGTGCAAGCAAGTTAACAGACTTACAATTCAACACTGCCACAAATGTGTGGCAAGTTATCCTTACTCTCTGGGTATCTACTGTTATAAATCTCTTCTTATTTAAAGCAGAGGTCCACCCTAAAATGGACCTCCACTCATCGGAATCCCCCCCCCCTCCGGCGCCACAATCGGCACCTTTCAGGGGGGAGGGGGTGCAGTTACCTGGATAATCCAGGTAACTGCACCCACTTCCGGGCTAGCTCTCTGCGGAACGAGCGTAGGTTACGCCCCCGTTCCGCAAGCGCCCGCCCCCTTCAGCAAGTGCCCCGCTGCCTGCTGGGAAACACACAGCTCCCAGAGGCAGCGGGGACCGTCCGGATTGCGCCGCGCGGCTCGCGCATGCGCAGTAGGGAACCGGGAAATGAAGCCGAAAGGCTCCATTTCCTGATTCCCATACCCAAGATGGCGGCGGGACCCGGCAGCCGAGCGAGCGATCGGCTTCGGGTGCCGACATCGCGGGCGCGCTGGACAGGTAAGTGTCACTATTTAAAAGTCAGCAGCTGCAGTATTTGTAGCTGCTGGCTTTTAAAAAAAAAAAAAAAAAAACGCGGAGTCCCGGTGGACTCCCGCTTTAAAGCTTGTATTATTTCTGTACTGGTGTGCATCAATAAACTTATGATTAATATTTTGTACTGGTTGCAGTAGTTCTTCTGCTCCCAATATCTTTGTTTAAATTGTTGATTCAATTCCCAGGAAGGGAATCTCCTCTGTTCACAGAAGACCTGTCCTGGGTGGAGGCACTGACAATTTTTTTTTATCAAACCCACTTTTTCATTTAGCAAAGATATATACCTACAGGTTTAGCGCAATATCCTGTTTGGGGAGAACCATTCCTCATACCCCCCCCCCCCCCAAAAAAAGAGGGCTACATGCGCATGGTGCATTGTCCCAGAGAGAATTAATGCATTCTAATAAAAGCTGATCACTTGTTTTTAACATGTTTTGGATGCTACATGTGGATTCTGGTAAATAACAGAGACCATTCAGTTAAAAAGATAAAAGAGGCCAGTCCATTAGCCAAGCTCATTATGCCACCACTTAGCACATAGACTGCTTTGAGCAAATACAGTAGAAAGCTTTTGACCCAGATATGCCAAATGTGTTTTGTTAATTCATTAACGGTAGTAATTTATGGTGCATTTACACTTAGACCATACATTAAGATATATAGATAGATCAGATACTTACTTTCATCTTCTCACTATCTAGGTTTCAAGCTCATTGGCTACAGAGGGCAACAATGACAAATATGATTTAACAAAAATATTTATTCAGCACAATGTTTTGCAATAAAAGAGTTATTTAAAGCCTAAACCAGCCTTTCTCAGCCTTTTTTAAGACAGAGGAACCCTTGTAATAACTTTACAAGATCAGGGAACCCCTACTAAAAAGGTATATATCTATAACCCATGATACAATAGTGTGCTGGCCAGTGGGAAGAAATATCCTTACATACAGTATGTGGTCACTGGGAAGAATTACCACCATACAAATAGCTAAAAGGTCAAAGGCTGGCAGTGGGAACCTATCTAACAGGCAGAAATGGCTCATTACACAAGGGAACCCTAGCAAGCTCTGGAGGAACCCTGATTAAGAAACCCAGGCCTAAACTTTTTTCAGATAAAGAAGAGAATGGTTAAAACCCTTGGTAATTTTTTTATATCTGTGGAAGGAGGAACACGAAGTGAGAGGAAATGTCTCCAAATTGAGGAGAATCATCTTTCTACACAGTTGTCACTGTAGAAAGTGTCCATATTGAAAGATGTCCCCTTTATTCATGTTCCAGTGACAACTCTTTTGGATTTACCCTTGAGCTGGGTACACACTGATCAAAATTAGTCAGTTTAGCAGGAATCAATAGAATTTTAGTTTTTGTGTGGTCCTTCTTGCTCATGAAAAGTTGATCATCAGATCCGTTTCTGTTGAACGGCCCTGCTGGAAAACCTGCATTCGATCAGAGGCTGCAGCCAATGGCTAAAGCCTGCTGTGCATAGATTGAAATTTGCCAGCAGGAATTGGCTGAATTTTGGTCCAAGTATGGGTGCTTTGGTTGTACAGAAGTCAACCTATGGATCAACATTTGTACAACAGCCTTGTCGGGTTTTCCCTGCTGAATCAGCACCTCAGACTATAGACTGCAATGCTGATCAGTGTATTCTGATGGTAGGGAAGTCTCCTCTCTGTCAGAATACTAAGGCCCAACAAGTAGGGTTCCCCCATCCACATTTAGTGGGCAGTTTTACAGTGTGTACCCAGCTTTACTTTCAGTTCCAGGTACAGTGGTCATCAGGACATATAGAAAGTGTGAAACTCCCAAGCAGGGACACTGACAGCAGTAAAAAAAAACTTGCCCTATGGATTTGCAAGATAGTGTTGGCAATTTATTTACTTTGGATTTATACAGTTGTTCTCATAAGTTTGGGTAGCATAACTATTCTAGAGTTGCTGGTGACAGTCACAGCCAAAATAACTAACACTCAACATCCTGTCCTGCAAGTTTGCTCAAACTAAGTATGATAGGGTGCATGGCCAATTGTGGTATTGTACAGTTGTGCTCATAAGTTTACATACCCTGGCAGAATTTATGATTTCTTGGACATTTTTCAGAGAATATGAATGATAACACAAAAACTTTTCTTTCACTTATGGTTAGTGTTGAGGCCAAGAAACTGAGATGGTCACTCAAGGTCCTTCACTTCATTCTACTGTAGCCAATGACATGTCGACTTGGCCTTGAGTTTTGGATCATTGTCATGTTGGAATGTCCAAGTACGTATAATGCACAGCTTCCTGGCAAATGAATGCAAATGTTCCTCCAGTATTTTTTGATGACATACTGCATTCATCTTGCCAACAATTTTGACCAAATTTCCTGTGCCTTTGTAGCTCACATGTCCCCAAAATATCAGCGATCCCCCTCTTTACCTTTTATCATAGGCCTGGTTGGCTCCTCCCCAAATGTAGCGTTTATGGTTGTGGCCAAAAAGCTCAATTTTGGTCTCATCCTCCAAATGACTTTGTGCCAGAAGGTTTGAGGCTTGTCTCTGTGCTGTTTGGCATATTGCAAGCGGGATACTTTGTGGCATTTGCGTAGTAATGGCTTTCTTCTGGTGACTCGACCATGCAGCCCATCTTTCTTCAAGTGTATCCTTATTGTACATCTTCAAACAGCCACACCACATGTTTTCAGAGAGTCCTGTATTTCACCTGAAGTTATTTGTGGGTTTTTCTTTGCATTCTGAACAATTTTCCTGGCAGTTTTGGCTGAAATTTTGGTTGGTCTTCCTGATCCTGACCGTGGTTTGGTTTCAACAGAATCCCGCATTTTCCACTTCTTGATTAGAGTTTGAAAACTGCTGATTGGCATTCTCAATTCCTTGGATATCTTTTTATATCCCTTTCCTGTTTTATACAGTTAAACTACCTTTTCTCGCAGATATTTTGACAATTATTTTGCTTTCCCCATGACTCCCATGAATACAGAAACGTCAGTGCAGCACTGGACGAAAGATGCAAGGGTCCGTCAGGAGTCCAGAAAAGCACTGACCTTTTATACACACAAACTCATTACAAGCAAACAGACCACTGATGAGGATGGTTACCTTTAATAGCTATCCCCTTTATGTCAACTTGTGTGCATGTTATCAGGCTAAAATCACCAGGGTATGCAAACTTTTGATCAGGGTCATTTGGGTAGTTTCTGTTGCCATTATGATTTTAAAAGAGTAAACACAGTTGATTGATAATAAATGGCTTCAGCCAAACAGTAACCATAAGTGAGAGAAGAGTTTTTGTGTTATCATTCGTATTCTCAGAAAAATGGGCAAGAAATCAAAAATTTTGCCAGGATAAGTAAACTTAGGAGCACAACTGTACAATGCCACAATTGGCCATACACCCTATCTTACTTACTTTGAGCAAACGTGCAGGACAGGATGTTGAATGTTAGTTATTTTGGCTGTGACTGTCACCAGCAACCCTAGAATAGTTATGCTACCCATTTTAGGGACAATGGGAAATTCTTAGTTGTTTAATTTGCTTGTTGACTGGTTTTTAAGTGTGTGCTGTGCTGGGCTTCTGGTGTGTTTTTGTACCTTCAAGGTGGCATTAGTAACTTCCAGGTGTACCTGCCTTTAATATATTCTTTGCTGTGTGTCACTGACTGGGTGCTTTGTTAAGCTGGCCATTAATGGCTAGTATTTTTTTTTCATTCAGCCTGAAGGCTGAATGAAAAAAAAAAAAGATATTCCTCTGTCAACACAGACAAGGTGAATGGAAGAATCCCCCCTCCCCTTACCCTTTTGGCTGCAGCTGCTGATTGACAAAAGTTTTCCAGCATGTCCTGTCAATGCAAGTCAATCAAACAATCATCAATCAAATCAAACAATCAAATTATGTCAAGAAGGATATACACACACACTGATTGAAATTTGGCCAGTCTACTAAACCAACAAAATGTTAATCTATCTATAGCTAGCTTTAGCTTAGAGCTAGGGAGCACACTGTGTAGCAGAGCCTTAATAAGACAGTGTGGCTTTTACAAATATGCAAATATATGCTACTAATGCCTCTGTTTTTAATATTAAATATATGCTGTAAGAATCACTGGCTATTTATTTTGGATTTACAAGTTGCCAATGTTGGCCATATACATACTTTTGATGTTAGCAATGAGAACTTGGCTTAGATACATTTTAAAGTCTATTTTGGAACTCCAAGAACTCCAGTAAAATGGCTATTTTTCTATCCATGACACCTATCTATTGCCGCGTACACACAATCAAACAATCCGGTGGAAAAGTCCGGCAAACTCAAGTCCGCCAAACAATCCCCCCGTGTGTAGCCTCCGGCATACTTTTTTGACCCGAAAGTACGGCGGACTTAGAATGCCGTGTTGCACACCAATCTTTCCTCCGGACTCGCATTTCGGCGGACAATCCGGCCGTGTGTGTGCCAGTCCGCCGTACTTGAAATGTTCCCGCCCGGAGAAAAGTCCGCTCATTTCGAGCGGGTCTCCAGGTAGGCGGGGCCCGCGAAGGAGACGTCGCTGGCCCCGCCGCCTGGTATGGACTTAAAGGGGAACCCCAACACCGGAAAAAATAGGCGTGGGGTCCCCCCCAAGTCCACAACAGACCCTTGTCTGAGCACGCTACCTGGCCGGCCAGGAAAGGGGGGCGAGCGAGCGCCCCCCCCCCTCCTGAGCCGTACCAGGCCGCGTGCCCTCAACATGGGGGTGCCTTGGGGAAGGGGGGGCCGCGCCCCCCCCCCCACCCCAAAGCACATTGTCCCCATGTTGATGAGGACAAAGGCCTCTACCCGACAACCCTGGCCGTTGATTGTCGGGGTCTGCGGGCGGGGGGCTTATCGGAATCCGGGAGCCCTCTTTAATAAGGGGGCCCCGGATACCGGCCCCCAACTCTATGTCAATGTACCCCTACCCATTCACCTGTAAAATAAAAGTACAAAAAAAACACAACACACGAGATAAAATACTTTATTGCACAGCTCCGGGGTCTTCCGTCTTCGGGGGTCTTCTCGCCGGACTCCTCCGCTATCTTCTTGTAGCTCTTTTACTAGCGGAGGAGTCCGGCTTTCTTCCTCGCCGCCGGCCTCTTCTTCCAACTTCGGGGGTCTTGTCCCCCTCTTCGGTTCTTCTGCCGGGCCACCGCGCCTTCTTATAGCTCTTTTACAGGCGGTGGCCCGGTCTTCTGTCGCCGCCACCGCCTTCCGTTCTTCTTCTTCTTCTTCTCCTTCTCCAGGAGATGTTGACTCGATGATCTCTCCGGCCGCAATGCCAGGGACACGCTGCGCGGCCACTTATATAGGGACAAGGGGCGGTGTCACATGGCTTTATGTCACATGGGTTGGTGTCACATGGTGACCCCGCCCCCTTGCAATGTCACAGTCCCCATGTGACATCAACCCATGTGACCAACCCATCTGACATAAAGCCATGTGACACCGCCCCTTGTCCCTATATAAGTGGCAGCGCAGCGCGTCCCTGGCATTGCGGCCGGAGAGATCGTCGAGTCAACATCTCCTGGAGAAGAAGGAGAAGAAGAAGAACTGAAGGTGGCGGCGGCGGCGACAGAAGACCGGGCCACCGCCTGTAAAAGAGCTATAAGAAGGCGCGGTGGCCCGGCAGAAGAACCCAAGAGGGGGACAAGACCCCTGAAGTTGGAAGAAGAGGCCGGCGGCGAGGAAGAAAGCCGGACTCCTCCGCTAGCAAAAGAGCTACAAGAAGATAGCGGAGGAGTCCGGCGAGAAGACCCCCGAAGACGGAAGACCCCCGGAGCTGTGCAATAAAGTATTTTATCTCGTGTGTTGTGTTTTTTTTGTACTTTTATTTTACAGGTGAATGGGTAGGGGTACATTGTACCCCATACTCATTCACATAGGGTGGGGGGCCGGTATCCGGGGGCCCCTTATTAAAGGGGGCTCCCGGATTCCGATAAGCCCCCCGCCCGCAGACCCCGACAACCAACGGCCAGGGTTGTCGGGAAGAGGCCCTTGTCCTCATCAACATGGGGACAAGGTGCTTTGGGGTGGGGGGGCCGCGCGGCCCCCCCTTCCCCAAGGCACCCCCCCATGTTGAGGGCACGTGGCCTGGTACGGCTCAGGAGGGGGGGGGCGCTCGCTCACCTCCTTTCCTGGCCGGCCGGGTAGCGTGCTCGGACAAGGGTCTGTTGTGGACTTTGGGGGGACCCCCACGCCGATTTTTTTCGGCGTTGGGGTTCCCCTTTAAGTCCATAACAGGCGGCGGGGCCAGCGACGTCTCCTTCGCGGGCCCCGCCTACCTGGAGATGCGCTCGAAATGAGCGGACTTTCCTCCGCGTGTGTGGGCGAGTCCGTTCATTTCAAAAGTAGGGCGGATAGTACGGCGGACTTAGTACACCGTATTAGTCCGCTCAAAAAGTGCCGTGTGTGGGCAAGTAGCCCGTTCGGAAAGTCCGACGGACAGTCTGGCGGGAAGTCCGCCAGACTAAGTACGTCGGACATACCGCTACGTGTGTACGCGGCTTATGTCCTTAAGATTGTTAGGCAAATTATTTCATACTCTGAGTTACACATTATATTGCAGAACGTCTGAGAGTGATAAGATAACTGGGTCTCAGCATTTCTTTAATGACTTTCGTTGACTCAAATCTTTGGTAAGTACAAGATTGCTACCTTTGTTCTCAAATAGTTGGGGCCAGGTAGTTCTGAAAGTTTTTTTGCAAGCCAATTACTGACACAGCTCTTGCTACAAAATAAAGCACATTGCATTAAGAGCTCTTCATAATTATATGCAGCAACAATCATTTGGGAGAAGATACAATTGACTGCTTTTCACATCCCCGCAGGGCAAACCAACAAGGACACAGCAAAATGCTCTACTTCTTTTATGTGCTAAAATAATTTAGCATTATATAAATTGATGAAATGGATGAAGCATAATAGGATGTTATTTAAAGATTATATACAGATTTTAGGAAAAGAATTAGCAATTTTTTGAACTGTTTGATGACATAATCTACTGTATGTAACAGTTTCTGAAATACATTGTAAAAGGGAAAGAAATTTGCCTTAAAGGGAATATGTCATGGTTTTGCATGTACTTTTTTATTTTATTTACCACTGTCAGGACTGAAAGGAAAATTAAATATACAGTACTTTATATACTTTTTGTCAGGCAAATTTTAAATATTGCATATACATAATTAGAATTTTCAGTTTTCAACAGCTCTTATTCATATGTCTTTTATACTTTGGAGGAAAATGCCTGTTCACACACAACTGAATGGGTCTAAGCAATGACCTAACCTACCCCTACCGTTTCCTTCTTGTTGTGTGGCTTCAGTCAAAGGAGAGACAGAAACAAAACTAGTGCAAAGTGATATACTGCTGAACTGTTTTTAAATAAGGAATTGTCTAATGCCTGCAGAAAATAGTAGGGGGTTGCCACAGTCTTCAACCAACGCAGCGATATATGGACCCACCGGGATTTGAACCTCTATGATATGTTAACACCCAGCCCCTAAATGTATGTTCATGCAGCTTACCATAGTTTTGGATTTCGGGTTTGCTTGACCAAGGAGGCCAATGGCGTCATCAAGCAGGAAATTGTTTTTTGAAGAAATGTATACATGTGGTAGGTGGTAGGAGGGGAGAAGAAGCAGGGTGCTAAAGATATATAACTATTAGCTGGGAGGGTAAGAGCTGCAAAGATCTCAAGGCAACATGCATTTCCTCTGGAAGTGCATTGGATGCAGTTTCATCTACCCTCCCTATAGATTTGGGGCTTGATTTGGGCTTAGTTTATTTTTATAGTTGCCACAAGTGCGGTGCTTGGAAGTTGGGGCACACATTCTTAGTTAACTAGACAAAAAAGGCTAGTGTGGTTAGTGGCTAGCAAAATGTTTGTTTATCAGGTGACAGATGGGTTCCTGACAATGGCATATATTTTTTAGTGCGCTGAAAAGGTGGAAATAACAGAGGAAGTGTTGATGGAGTATAGTTTGGTAAGCCATGGGAATTCCTCCATGGCCACTTTGGTTTGATGGGTGTTCCCAAAGTACCAAGTTTATGAAAGGATAATTGCAGGTACAGTTAACTGGGACATTTCGATTTGCTCCAAAGTTAGGAACAAGGTGACAGATTTGACTTTCGTATGTTCTTTCCTAACTGGGATTGTTTAAATTATTATGATGGTATTATTTGATGTTTATTTTAAATTATATTTGCTCAGTTGATATTTAACAATTTTTCTTGTAACGCTGTGGCCTATATCATATCTGATTAAAATGTCTTTGTTAGTAAGCTACATTGTGTAGTTTGGTTTGTTAGATAGAGAAAATCCCTACCATTGGTGATGTTTTTGTCATTGGTCTGGCACAACATTCAACTGTTTGATGGGTTGGCAACATCTGAATGCATTTAAGAGAATTTCCCAGGATAGGAAACATGGCTATAGATCTTTATGAAAGTAAGCCATATATTCTCTAATGCCACGTACACACGACCGTTTTTTCCATCAGAATAAACTCTGAAGGTTTTTCCGACGGAGTTCCGCTGAAACGGTCTTGCCTACACATGATCACACCAAAGTCCGATCATCTAGAATGCGGTGACATACAACACGTAAGACGGGACTAGAAAAAGGAAGTTCAATAGCAGTAGCCAATAGCTGCCCACACATCGTTTTTGGTCCGTCAGAGCAGCATACAGAGGAACCGTTTTCCCAATAGGAATTGATTCCGTCTGCAAGATTTAAAACATGTTCTATTTCTAGGTCTGTCAGAATTTTTGAAAAAAAGTCAGATGAGGCCCACACATGATGTGATTATCCGATGAAAATATTCCGTCTGACTTTTTCTGCCCGAAAGAACAACCGTGTGCACACGGCATAAGTGTCACTGAGAGGTTGATTTGTCAAAGGCAAACACACTGCTCACAAGGGAATTTGCATGTTGCAAGGGAATGTACCCTTACCTTAGTAAAAATCATCCCCTTATGTGCAAGAAAAAATACAGTTTTTTCCCTGCACATTGGACATTCTTTCTAAAGTGAATTTTCAACACATTCACTAAGAGAAAATTTTCTTTCAAAATGACAATTTTCTTGCAAAGTGAAAAACCTACTTGCCTTTAGTAAATCAACCCATAAGTAGATGAGTTTGAGTTTCCATCGGATCTGATGACGGATGGAAAAATAGTTTTTTCCTCCGTCACACTTTTTCGGATCGGAGCGGGTCAGATGTCAGCAGACATGTCACCGCTGACATCCGACGCTCCATAGACCTCTATGGAGCATCCGTTCAGGTCCGCCTGAAAAACTGACAGGCGGACCTGAACAGATCGGCCATGTGAAAGAGACCTAAGTCTTTTTTTTTTTTTATTGCCCAGATGAGATATAGTCGAGTCAATGTATTATATTATACCATCTGTGTTTGAGATTTGTGTTCTGAAAGGTATGTTTAAATAAGTATACAGAAACACAGAAAATGATGAAGTGCACATGGAACAGAAAAGCCGCTGAACATCTTTTGATCCTTTGGACAGCTTCATGCTCCACTGAACAGTGACAGCAAAGTTCCACAAGAGCTTTCCTTTATAACATCAACGGAATGCTATAAAAACATCAAGCAGCAACGCATGCATTATGAATGTGTGTTGTTCTAACATAGCATGCAGGGGGCTTCCAATCTAATCTGACCCCGGGATTAAATCCAGGTGTCTCTAGTCATTAATGTCAATTTTTCATAGTTAGAATGTAACTGTCACCATTTGTTAACATTTTACATCTAAATACAGAAAAGAGAAGTAACTTAAGTCTTTATTTTTCTGTGTATATTTTGTTAATATTGATTATAAATGTAAAAATATTGGAAGGAACAAAGATTTCCATTATAACTATAACCACCGATGATTTTTCATGCTCTGCAAGATAATTTGTATTAGATTTAGGTGCGTTTATGCATACCTTTCAAATTGAAAACTGCTTTGTTCTCTTTATATAGTTTGATATATTCAGTAAGTAAGTGATGATAAAATCAAAACATTTGTTTTGTTACCTTTTTGCATTTTGTGCATTAAATTAAAAAAAGCATCTCACTACTTTTTCTGCCCCCCAGTAATGGCGGGGATTAGCGACTTATATCGGGACTGCGATATTGCAGCGAACAAATCAGACAACCAACTGACACTTTTGACACTTTTGACACTTTTTGGGGACCTGTGACACTTAGCATAGAGTCCTCTGGTGCTCCAGCACTGTCTCCAGCTGCAGTGTCTCTGCTCTTTCTTACTGGATATACAGGATACACTGAGAGCAGCAGGAGCCATAGAATCCTCTATAGAAAGAAGAAGAAATCCCCCCTTATGGGACTTTAACCTCTTCCCGACCACCCTATGATATACTATGTCGGGGCGGCCGCTTTGTGCCAGATCACATACTAGGTTCGTGATCTAGCACTTCTGCATCTATATATACATATATATATATATATATAAATAGAAAAAGGGGGGTTAAGGTGCGCTATGGACCCTAAATTGTTACTAAAAAATCAAAAAAACACACAAAAAGTGAAGAACAATAGTGTGAAAATGTATAAGCAAAGAACTTAGTGATAAAAGGAGGGGCTGCCACTACCTTACATATTAAACCTGAGAGGTTGAAAAAATGAAAATAAATGCTAAGGAGGTAGTTACGGCGCTCACCTGCTATTAGTTATACCTGCAGGAGACTCACCTGCTATTATTTATACCTAGTCCCTACGGGGATCTATTTGGAATCAAAAGGTGTAACTAAAGTGGAACCTAGTTGTCAAAATTACTTAGTAGCAATTTTACACACATAAATGAAAGTATAGAAATAAAAATAAAGATACATATTCCACATGTGCATTATATATAGAATAGCAAATCGATGGCAATATGAAACGTGCATAAAGGTATTATAGAAATCATCACTCACATTGCCAAAAAAATGCTATGTGTTAGTACAGAAACTTCAATATACTTACTACAGTGTTAAAAGTGCATATATGCATTTGTGCAAATCATATAATGAAAAAAGTGCTAAGTGCTTATAAAGGTGCCACGATGTCAATATATACTGTGAAAGAAAGTGCTACATGCTTCTATAAGTGCCATAATATGTAAATCCGGTACTTTGCACTTTATAAAATCGCTAAATGGAAGAGTGCAATTATAAGTTGATACAAAAACCCAACGGCAGGAAAAAATAACATCAGAAAGTCCTTCTGGAACAAAAATGACAGTGTGCTTCAATGCTTAGTAGATTCCTGGATTGCAACCGATGCGATTTCCGTGCTTAAAGGCAATAATCCGCACTCACCAGCTCCCCTGCCCCTTAAGGGGTTAATGCGCCTCCACAGTGTGAGCCCCTGTGCCGCTATATAGAGCTGGTCCGGTTATCATCCAGTATTTATCCTCATTAAAAATAGAATGAAGCATACATAGTGTAATCCAGTTTTAAATCCAAATTTTATTATATGCATAAAAATACTACTCACAAAATTGAAGAAAAACAGCGCCTCAGTGTATATGCTGATCACATCGTTTGAATTTGCCGCCGCTATGAGAGAGTGTACACCATAGGCCACGTCCTACGCGTTTCGTCATTAGACGTCATCTTGAGAGTCTGTGTCTGTGTCCACTCTGCTTAAAAAGAGCAGAGATTGACCTGTTATCCTCCCACTTTTCTGCTGAGAAAAAATGGATCTGGCCCATGTGAAAAGTGCTTTATACAGGATGTATGTTACTGGCCAGATCACCAGGAGAAAAAAAGCCTAAAAAAGAAAACTAATGCAGCCATCACATTTAATGATTGGTAAACTGCAATATATTACATTATTGGTTTTGAGCTTAACACCGCTTTAAAGTGGTATTAAATTCAATAAAGAAAAACTGACAGGCAGAGTTTCATAACAGAAGAGACTCTAATGGCCCCTTGTGTCATAAATGCTTTCCCCTGCTTGTCAGCAGTAAAGTACACTGAGCCACTCAGAGCACACCTCCGCCACCCGCTGTGTGCCATGGTGAAGTGACTCCTGTGTGCATGTGCCGGCCATTCAAATGGCCCAACAATACAAACCCTTAAAGAAGACCAGGAAAAGATGGAAGTACCCAGTTTAATTCCATTTTAAGATTTTTTTTTGCTTGGTTTCTTACCTGGAGACCCTGCCAGTAGCAGAGTTTCTGTTTATAGCTAACGAGATTTAATGCCACCATAAATCTCATATTTTGTCTGATTCATGCTGAATTAGCCAAAATTTGAGCTGTGGGTGCCCCTGTTGGCAGTACCCAGCTTGAAAAACGTTGACTGAACAATTGTAGTCCATAAGGCACCTGCATCCATTCAGATGCAGGCACTGTTCGGGTATTCTTACAATCACTGAAGCCAGCTGTCAAATATAACAGGGATGAGTCGCCCAACAAAATGTTGTCAGGCATAAACATGAATTTGTAACAGATTTACAAAAAAGTTATTTAGACAGACCTAGCCAGGACAGAGGCTTTTGGAAGGGACTGAATGCTAGCCTCTTGACGACCGATCATGGGCCCTGGCATTTGGGGGAATGGTGCTCTTTGTGAGCTGTATGCCTGGGGACACTTGAGGTGGTGTTACTTTGGATTCAGGTCCATATCCCCCCAAGACACACAGACTCTGGGAACGCTGTATTTGCCATATTACAAATAGTGACTGATTCATAATGTTAGATGCTAATGTCATCAACTCCAGCCACCTGTCTGTTGTCTTCTATAATGTAAATGAGTCTAGTCTGGCTTGCCACAGCTTCTAAGAGTCTTTCACCCATTAACTCTGCTATTGTATGAAGGAGTTCTGTGTTGATAATGTTGATTGTGTCTTCTGAGCTAAAAGAGATGGTAAGTCTGTCCTAAAGGTCATGTCTCTTAGTCACATAGGCTGTCTAAATGATTAGATAATTAGTTCATGTTAATTAGGTTTCTGGTTACAGTTTGTCATCTTGCTGTATATATTTGTGTGAAAATCTCAAATAAAAGGGTATTCCTGATGTACTCCAAGACTGGTATGGTCTGATGTTTTACCCTACACTGAGCTATGACTAGTGAATGGGAAAGCTAAGGGGTCTTGGATTGTGTGGTACCAGACAGAGGAAGCATTTACGGCGGACAACTTGAGTACGGGGTCCGTCACATTTATGTACTGTATATGAGATAATGTATATGTTGGGTGATGATCCCAAACATACTGAACAATCAATTTTTATGGCATTTGTATGACATCTCAAAGGAGATGAAGATACAGTGGTAGGCTCATCCCTGCAGAGCCACCCATAGGTAGTCCATGTGGTGATGCACAGGTGCCTCTTTAAAGTGTTACTAAACCCAGGACCATGCATTCACTATATCTGGTCTCCCACAGTACACAGAACATGGAAATGCAATATTTTTAGTAAATACAAACCACTAAATACCTTTTCACATCAGCAGTATATAGCAGTCTTGTAACTTCTATTAGTGTCTGGTTAAAGCTTGTAGGAAGAGTTTTCATTGTCATATGAGGCTGCATGACCATTGACCCGCCATCAGAACATTGCTGATTAGCTCTGTGCTGATCACATGCACTCTCCCAAGAAAAAAAAAATCTAGCAATACACACCAAACTAAGCATGTGCAGCTTGTCCTCTAGCCTCTGTATTATCAGTAAATGGTTTGCGAACTGTGGAAGAAGGGGAGGATCAGAGAAAACAGGATCAAACAGCTTTTTTAGACAATGCAGAGGATTAACCCCTTAGGTTCCACAGCACACTTTAATGCTTTACGGGGGGCTGAAGCTAAAAAATTTTTTTAAAAGGGCATGCATGACTGGGTAAAGAGGGGATACAGGGAGGTAAATGGTTAAGGCATGGTGGGCATGGTATATACAATCTGATTGGTGGATCAGTCGGTTGTCATTGGACGAAGAGAAAACTGCCCACCCATCCTCCCTGTATTTTGTTTTGCTGTAGTTTTTGAAGTCACAGCAGCCTGACGGTTGTTGTCTTTTGGAGGCGGGTAAAAAATCAGTGATAGTCTAATGGTTGGGGGCCCATCTGTGGTATGGCTTCCTCGGTCATGGTTGGGGATCCATCTGTGGTATGGTGTCTTCATTGTAATGGTTGGGGACCCATCTGTGGTATGGAATCCTAGGGCAGTGATGGCGAACCTTGGCACCCCAGATGTTTTGGAACTACATTTCCCATGATGCTCATTCACTCTGCAGTGTAGGTGAGCATCATGGGAAATGTAGTTCCAAAACATCTGGGGTGCCAAGGTTCGCCATCACTGTCCTAGGGTAATGATTGGGGACCCATCTGTGGTATGGCATCCTCGGGTGCATTCCTGTTAACAATGGGTTAACTGAGGACATAGAGGTCTCTGCAGATAGTTTGGTCATTGTCTCCGAGCGGGTGGTGTGTTGCGGGTGGGGGCCTATTGTTCTGCAGATAAAATTAACCAGTTTTGGGGTACTACCTCCAAAGATCAACTACCTGAATACATATATTTCTGTTTTAAAGGAATTGTTTTCTTTTTACTATTGTTACATGTTAATAAAAGGCTGCTATGGCCAATTTGTATCCAAACTCTGATGTGGTCTGGTTATTGGTCGTTATAGGTACAGAATTGGTTTAGTATGTCAACATCTAATTTTATTAGGATTGGGGACATCTGTTCTACCTCAGTCATGCATATACAGACTGATCTTACTGTTGTGTGTTTAGTATTATTATTATTATTATTATACAGGTTTTATATAGCGCCAACAGTTTGCGCAGCGCTTTACAACATGAGGACAGACATTACAGTTACATTACAATTTGGTACAAGAGGAATCAGAGGGCCCTGCTAGTTAGAGCTTACAATCTAAAAAGGAGTAACACTTTAACTCCGATCAGTGGGAAATAGAAAACTCATGTACTGCCATTTCTTCTCTCACACAGCGTGTGTATGTATTGGGGCATTTTACTCGCAGCCAGGGTACCTGTTGTCCTAATATCTGAGTGGAGGGCCATAATGCAGGTGATCACTTCACCTCTAAGCACAGCATGAGTGTGTTATAAGTGTTGGTACAAAGCTTATTAAAAATTCACATTTAGCATTTCAGTTACAATTTGTACTTGATACAGAAAGATATACAGTATAATGCTGGGGAGTGAGAACCATACTATGGAACTTTATAAACATTGATGAGAACATTTTGTTAAATTGTCCTTAAAAATAAAAAAAAATGATTGGTGTTGCGCTTCTAATACGATTGTTTTTATAATAATAATTTTTTCTAATACTGCTCATTTTTACATTGTGCGATCTGCAATCATTGTAATTATTTAGTACACTTATGGGTATTGCTAACACCGAAGGATCACCAGTTTTGAAGTCACAGTGTCACTAGATTGCTGAAAGAATTGTTCTCACAGAACATCCACCTAATCTGAACCCTGCACTTTGGACCTGATTAGCATCCACCTATTTCATTAATATTTTTTGGACTTTATTTATATATTTCTTTTATTTTTGAACTTATATTCATCTATATATTTTTTGATTTTGAAACACAGTCACGTTTGTTTGTATGTATGTGAGCCTTGTTGCCTATACACACCTACATGTGGTTATATGTGTACATTTAATGTTTTAGAGTCTGATGTATTTTATTTATTAGCACATCAGCACTTTATACAGTGATACATTTTATTTGATTTCATATTTTACAGTTTCCATATATTCAGTTCTGCTGTCACAGTACTGGACACATTACCACTGTTTATATTGAGAATCTTTTCACTGTAGTAACCATTAGTATATGTTTAAAAACAATCGTATTAGAAGCGCAACACCAATCATTTTTTTATTTTCCCATTATTGAGTTGTGTTTGACTCATATGGTGTTTGCAGCACCTATCAATTTTACACTAGCTTTCCACAGTAGCGTGGGAGCACTCACTATATATTGTCCTTAAAAATAGATTGAAACCACTTGAAACATTTGATTCTTGTTTCACTAGAAAACAGTGCTACAACAAAAAAAAAACACTGCAATGTTCTTTCAAATGTTTTTTTTTTGTTTTTCTGGCTCTCAATAATAAAAAGACTATTATCAGTTATTGCTATTTTTATATTCTATGATCTTCATTTCCCATAATTCAAGACTATGGACTATATTAAACAGTCTGAAAGCCTGCCAAATTGGCTTTCTCTAAGAGGAAAAAATGTTTTTTTCTTCATTGACCAGTTAAAGAAACAGATAAATGAAGCTGTGTTTAACCACTTAAGGACCAATGGTGTTGCGCTCCTTAATAAAATATATATATATATTTCTCTTATAGTAAATAAAATGTTTAACTATGCTTCAAACTAGCAGACATTTATCAGGGTGGTCGATGAAGTGCAAAAGTGCAAATAAAATAATAACCTAAATTGACATAGTAATTTTTCTACTGTGCAAAAACGCAAATATACATTATATATCAAACATGTGCAATACTGCCGAAAGAATTAATATGATACTGTGCAAAAAAGCAAATATACATTAAATATCAAACATGTGCAATACTGCCAAAAAAAATAATATGATATAAAGTGTAACTGCAAGTAATTCTAAAACTGTGCAACATACACAAAAAATGAATAGTTCATAAAGTGACTGATTTAAGCAAGGGAAATATTAAATCGATAATTAAATAAACATTAATTATTTTGCAAACTAAATGTGACAAGTTTTTAGTGCAATATTGGACATTAATCTTTGGTCCAATGTGCAATAATAGTGCAGGTGTGCAAGTGTTTCACTGGAACACTGTGTGCTGCTATCTTGACATTTTGGTGATACTGTGTCTTTAAGTGCAAAACAGGTAGATCTTCAGTGTCACTGACACCCGTGATAAAAATGAATGATTACCTTACTGCTGTAAGGTAAACAGCATGTAGCAGGGTATTTATGGGAGGAAGGGGTCCCTTCCAATCGATCCTTTCCTGGGCATTTCGTGCACTGTATACAGTGAAGCCAGGGGGGGGAATAGGGGATGGTCCTTTCCTTCTTTCCTCTTTCCACTGGGCGTTTGGATCACTCAAATTATTAGGTGCTCAATGTATTAAAAAGATAAAAGAAGCCCACCATGGTGTAGTATTTTGAAACAGGGTAAAAGGTTTTATTTAAATAAAATCATAGAACACTCACATTTTGTTGTATAAAACGAACGGTGTAAAAACGAGCGTCGAGCTCGTGTCTGGGCGTCTATTCCGGTGTCTGATTTGCCTCTGGTCTCCTACGCGTTACGTCACAACACACGTGACTTCACAACACACGTGACTTCGACTGGGATGATCAGTCACTTGAACTACCGTATATACTCGAGTATAAGCCGAGATTTTCAGCCTCTTTTTTGAGGCTGAAAGTGCCCCCCTCGGCTTATACTCGAGTCATCGCTGTCTGCCCGCTCGATCAGCGTGTCGAGCAGACAGACAGCGGCCATTCTATTCAAAAGCCGCGCCTCCGGCTCCGCCTTCGCCTGTGATAGGCGGAACACTGAATTTCCCAGCAGCCTGTGTTCCGCCTATCACGGACATCGTATCATCCTCGTACTACGGACGAGGATGATACGACGTCTGTGATAGGCGGAACACAGGCTGCTGGGAAATTCAGTGTTCCGCCTATCACAGGCGAAGGCGGCGGCGCAGCTTTTGAACTTTACAATGGCCGCCGACGAAGAGGGCACGGGACGGCACGGCACGGGACGGGACGGGACGGGGGCAAGGCAAGGCATGACACGGGACGGATGCAAGGAGGCAAGGCACGGCACGGGACGGAGGCAAGGAGGCAAGGCACGGGACGGAGGCTCGGGACAAAGGTAGGCTGGACACACACACACACACACACACACACACACACACACACACACACACACACACACACACACACACACACACACACACACACACACATGGATGGAGACACACACAGGGATGGATGGATGGATGGAGACACACACACACAGGGATGGATGGATGGATGGATGGAGACACACACACACAGGGATGGATGGATGGATGGATGGAGACACACACACACAGGGATGGATGGATGGATGGATGGAGACACACACACACAGGGATGGATGGATGGATGGACACACACACACACAGGGATGGATGGACGGACACACAGGGATGGACGGACACACAGGGATGGACGGACACACAGGGATGGACGGACACACAGGGATGGACGGACACACACACAGGGATGGACAGGCATGTCTCACCCTCGGCTTATACACGAGTCAATAAGTTTGCCAGTTTTTTTGGGGGTAAATTGGGGGCCTCGGCTTATATTCGGGTCGGCCTATACTCGAGTATATACGGTATTCATTTTTTGTGCATGTTGCACAGTTTTAGAATTACTTGCAGTTACACTTTATATCATATAATTTTTTTTGGCAGTATTGCACATGTTTGATATTTAATGTATATTTGCTTTTTTGCACAGTATCATAATAATTCTTTCGGCAGTATTGCACATGTTTGATATATAATGTATATTTGCGTTTTTGCACAGTAGAAAAATTACTATGTCAATTTAGGTTATTATTTTATTTGCACTTTTGCACTTCATCGACCACCCTGATAAATGTCTGCTAGTTTGAAGCATAGTTAAACATTTTATTTACTATAAGAGAAATATATATATATATTTTATTAAGGAGCGCAACACCACTCCCCTCTTTTTACAATTATATACAATTTGGACACGAGTTTGGTCCTTGCGGTGGATGCAGCACCTATTGTTTGAATATACTATAAATTCCTTTTAGCGCAGGAGTACTTATCTCACAACTTAAGGACCAAGCCTCTTTTTGGCACTTGTTGTTTATAACATAAAATATTTTAATTTTTTTTACTAAAAAATGACCCCCAAGCGTTATATATATATTTTTTCAGACACCCTAGAGAATAAAATGGCGGTTGTTACAATACTTTATGTCACATTGTATTTGCGCAGCGGTCTCACAATCGCAATTTTTTGGGGAAAAAATACACTTTTTTTGACTTAAAAAATAAGACAACAGTAAAGTTAGCCCAATTTTTTTTTTTTATATTATGAAAGATAATGTTATGCCGAGTAATTTAATACCCAACATGTCATGCTTCAAAATTGCGCACGCTCGTGGAATGGCGTCAAACTTTGTCCCTTAAAAAATCTCCATAGGCAATGTTTAAAAATTTCTATAGGTTACCAGTTTTGAGTTACCGTTACTGGTGGTAGAATTATTGCTCTCACTCGGACGATCATGGGGATACCTCACATGCATTGTTTGAACACATTATTTTGTTTTTTCATATGCGGGCATGACTTTTTTTTATTTTTATTTTTTTACATGGTTCTTTTAAAAAAACGTTTGGGGTCACTTTTATTCCTATTACAAGAATGTAAACATCCCTTCTAATAGAAAAAAAGCATGGCGGGACCTCTTAAATGTGAGATCTGGGGTCAAAAAGACCTCAGATCTCACATTTACATTTAAATGCAAGCAAAAATTTAATGTCTTAAAAAAAATTCCCCTTTAGGCCCCTTTCACACTGGGGCGGTGTGGGCATCAGTGGTAAAGCGGAGGTATTTTTAGCGCCGCTTTACCGTCGTTTTAGCAGCAGTATTCTGTCGCTAGCTGGGCAGTTTTAACCCCAGCTAGCGGGCGAAAAAGGGTTAAAGTCACCCGCAAAGCACCGTTGCAGCAGCACTTTGCCGGCAGTATAGCCGCACTGCCCCATTGATTTCAATGGATAGTAGCGGTGTATTCCAAAGATGCTCCTAGCAGGACTGTTTTTTACCATCCTGCTAGTGCACCACTCCAGCGTGAAAGCCCTCCGGCTTTCACACTGGAGTGAAAGGAGATGCTTTTTTCAGGCACTATACAGGTGCTATTTTTAGCACTATAGCGCCTGAAAAATGCCTCAGTGTGAAAGGGGCCTTAAGACCATTGGGTGGAAGTGACGTTGGACGTCGCTCCCATCGTCCAATGTTATGGAGCCGAGTCAGGGCCATCTTTCCCTCACTCATCTCCAGGCCTGTCAGGGGAGAGGACGCGATCTTCTCCACCGCTACCGGTGGCTACGGTAAGTGGCGGAGATGATCAGGTCGGGGCAGAAGGGGGAGCCCTCTCCCACCACCGATAAAAGTGATCTTGCAGCGAATCTGCCACAGAGACCACTTTTATCCTAAAGGGGACCGCCCGCTGTTGCTGAAAATACCAGGGTTATGGCAGCTAGCTGCTGCCATAGCAACGGTATTTAGCGTCAAAGTACTGATGTTCAGCTACGGCGGTTTTCAGCAAGTGGTTAATATAAGGCACTCATGGGCCAGTGCCTAGGGCAACAGGGTAAGTGGGGTAATATAAATGTAATCAAACCATAGAAATCAAGGTGATTGCTTTAATTTTCAGCCTGGCAAGGCTCTAGCCAATCCAAACTTTACACAAGCTGTAATATGACATGTAAATATAACAATCTGTGTTGCACACAATCTAATATATCTATATAATGGGAAACACTAGTGGACCCCTTTCATGTGGAGCAGATTACTTTCGGATCATTAGGAGATTAGCTCACAGAACCCCTGCTGTACGGAGCAGAATGGCAGATGAAACATCTGTGTCTGCTCAGTTTCTGCACAGTGGGCACACCACAGACAGAGCCCACTTTCGTCTGTGGGTAGCCATGAGTAAATGGACTCAGTTGTCTATTTACACTGACTACCTGCTGATCCGCCCACACAGAAGAGGACGGATCTCCTTAAACTTTTTTTGCAGACCGTGACGGACCCGGAGATAAGCAAGTGTAAAGGTAAGCAAATCCATTTACACTAGCCTGTCTATAGGATTGCATGGACCTTCAGATCAGGTCTGCCTAAAAACTGATAAGCAGACCTGAATGGATCACCCCATATGAAATGGCCAGCTCCATAACACAATATATACAACTTCTTTTCTTCCTTCATTTATTTATTTCATGTATCTTTTGACCAATGAGCATTTCTATATAAATGTAGTGTAAAGAATAGAAGGTGGTAAGGGAATAATAAAGAAGACTCTACTGTCATCTCCTTCACTTTAGACTTCTGATTAATGGTTACAATAAACTATTGAAATAAATGTTAAACAAAATATTGCCTGGGTGGTGGTTATGGATATGAATTCCCTATATTTATTCCATATACGTATTAACTTGTCTATTTCTATAGTTAGCTAGTCTATTAAAACTCTGATAAAATTACTGTTGATAGTACAATGATATAAGGTTAGCTATGAAAACAAGTGCACTGCCTTATTTATTTCCCAAGGAAATAGGGACTGCTAACATAAAAAACACTAAAGGAAAATATTACAGAGCATATAAAATACAAAACATAAACTTCCGGTTCCGGCGCCATATGAGGAGGAGGTAAGCGGGACCGCTCCGACCGCTCACCCCCCTGAAACCGGCTGCTAAATCTGCCATACGCCTCGGGGACCCCCCCCCCCGGACTCCGGGAGTAGTTGAGCCGCTAATGGATCGATTTGTGGAGCGATCCACGCATAAATCGTTCGCCGCGGTGGTTGCCGCTGACATGAACCAGGCTGAGACTCCAGCCAAGATGGCGCCGATGCAATGCCTCACAGAATCTTCCCCGCTATCTCCGGCGGTTCCCACCGCTACCACGGCCCCCACTGCGGACATTGCACAGGCAGTAGTATCTCTCCTGACCCCCACGCTGACAGCTACTATTGATTCAGCTATCCACAAAGCCATGGAGCAGCTCCACACTGAACTCCAGCATCAGGCCCAGCGTCTCACACACGCGGAGGAACGCATTTCCCTCATGGAAGATGACACCACAGCTCAATCCGCGGCCATAGCACGCCTTACTCATTCCACCAGAGACCTTTGGATTAAAATTGATGATTTAGAAAATAGGGCCAGAAGGAACAATTTGAGGGTAGTGGGCCTACCAGAATCGGTTACCGCAGCACAGCTGACTGACATTTGCGCTGAAGCCATTCCTGCGCAATTGGGCCTTAAATCGCCATGCATTGTTGAAAGGGCCCACCGCCTTGGCCACCCCAATGAACAGCGCGCTAAACCCAGGGCAGTCATTGTCCGCTACCTTAACTATGCTGATAAGCATGCTATACTACAAAAATTTCGATCACAGCGTTCCCTGACTGTTGATGGGGCGACCTTGCTTCTATTTGCTGATTATTCCATGGAAGTCATGAAACTGCGCAAGGCCTTCTCACCGATATGTGCGGCCCTCTTCAACAACCATGTTAAATTTACTCTAGCATACCCGGCAGTACTTCACATTACTTCTTCGGATGGTACTCGCCGCACGTTTACCTCTCCAGCTGAGGCGGAACATTTTCTAAACTTTCCTGCTGACATGGACACGGCCCATGCCCCCTCCACCAGATCTCTTTCGCCTGGACCGGCTCACGAGCCTCACGCCGGCATCCTCCAACGTATGAGTCCTGAAAAACCACCTTATAAACGAAGCCGCTCGACCACCCTTCCTACTCGCACAGCCCTTCGCTGAGGATCACTTTTTACCGAGCTTCTGTGCATTTCCTCATGATGGAGGTCCTGCCTCTCCTACTGCTTTGACATAGGATGGATGTTAGCTGTCCTACTGCTTCGCAAGTTGTTATGCGAACTTTCAGTATGTTTTGTTTGCGACTGCTCCCTCGCTTTATACCTTTCTCATCGTTAATGTTACGGATTGGTATATACAGGGGGATGGTTTGCGCTTTTCTTTGTTGTTTTTTTCTTTTTTTTCTCTTCATAACCTAGGCCCGACTACCTGTAGTGGGCTTATCTACTACCATGTTAAGGTCGTCTTCTGTTACCTGTGTTACTCTCACCTATGTTACTTGTGTTAGCGATGCTCCATTTCTTTTATTTTATTTTGCTGCTGAATCCTACTTCCTCCTGAAGTCCATTGCCCTACCCTTCTTCCCTGATCTTCCCTCCCCTCCTCGTCTTTTACCTCCCTTCCCCCCCCCCCCCCCTCCCTTGTCATGCCTGTCCTCCCCCTGTTTTTTCCCTGCCTTTTCCTTCCACCCATCCCTATTCCCCGAGGTGCGATTCTGGCCTCTCCCAGGGGGTGCGGTCATTCTCTGGGAGACGTGTTTTTACAACGTTCCTTATGTGGAAAAAAGTGAAGATGTGGTTTACACTTGCTTTGTTGCTTTACTGTCCTGTCTTTTTCTTTCTTCATTACCCCTTTCCTACTATTTCTATCCGTGCTCTCCTTTCCTCCCCTCTCTCTCCTCCCTCCCTGTCCACTGTGCCATCTTATATACACATGCTAACCCCTACTACAATACCCACCCTCAATCCCTTCGGATCTCCTTTAATAGTAGCTTTACGTCTTTTATACACCCACCACGCACCTGATGGCTGACACGAACGGAACCCAACTGACCGTGGTTACGTGGAATGTCAAGGGCCTTAGATCTCCTGCTAAACGTATGAAAATACTTAGACATCTTAAACGTCTGCGGACAGATGTGGCGCTCCTACAGGAGACCCATTTGTCCGCTGACGACATCTCTCGCCTTCGGAAACTCTGGGTCGGAGAGGTCTTTGGCTCACCTGCGGATGGTCGCAAGGCGGGCGTGGTTATCCTCTTACACAAACATCTTCGCTATACGACTCGGGACGTCCGCACTGACTCGAGAGGGCGTATGCTTACAGTACGTCTCTCTGTGAACAATAAAGATCTAGCCTTTACTAACATCTATGCCCCTAACTCCCCTGACTCTACATTTTTCCAAGACCTCCTGGCTTGGATATCGAACGTGCCTGAAACACTACATCTAGTTGGGGGGGATTTTAATTCAGTCATTAACCCATTGGAGGATAGACAATATCGGGATCATCATGACGCCGCCAGGGTTGGTTCTCACACTCCTACTACCACACCACTAGATAGGACTTTTTCCACCCTCCAGTTTACTGATATCTGGCGCTTGACTCACCCCACCGATCGGGAATTCACTTACTTCTCGCCCCCTCACAAATCGTTTTCACGACTCGATTACTTTTTTGCATCCCCACCCCTCATGTCGTTCGTTAGGGACCCGGAGATCAAAGATATGGCGATCACTGACCATTGCCCAGTCTTGGTTCGTTTGTTACATACCAAACCCTCTTCACCATTATTCACATGGCGCTTCCCTTCACATTTGGCCGACAATGAGGATTTCAAGCAGATGTTGTTAACTAGCTGGTCGGAATATACTGATACCAATTCGTTACACTTAGATGATCCCAATCTGTTTTGGGAAGCGGGTAAGGCCTATCTCAGGGGAAAAATCATTGCCTATGTATCTAAACACAAGAAGCATTCCAAACAGCAATACCTGCTCGCCAGCCAAAAACTGCGGGTAATGCATTTAAACCTTCTTCGCGATAGGTCTCCAGCCAATGTTCTGGCCTGGCAACTAGCCAAGCAAGAATTTGACCTGTGGGCAGACGCGCAGGAACGTTTAACCTCCTCTTATCACACTTTACGCCTCCATAAATATGGCAACAAGGCGGGAAAACTTCTCTCCAGACTCTGTTCAGGCTCTCATCGCCCCACTTACATACACACCTTAAAACGCTCGGATGGTTCCCTCGTTTCTGCTCCTGAGGAAATCAGTAAGATTCTTACGGATTATTACACATCCTTGTATGCATCCGACCCTATTGATCAATCTTTAGCTGACAACCTACTGTCCAAAATCCATTTGCCAAAACTAACTACCCAGCAACTAGAATCTATTAACGCTTCTATTACACTGGAAGATGTTAAGTCCACTATTAAACACTTGTCCTCATCCAAAGCCCCGGGTCCAGATGGCTATACGGCCGAATTTTATAAGCTTACGCAAGATTTCATCCCCGACACTTTATGTAAAGTATTCTCTACTCTTTGGCAGGGGGGTTCCTATCTCCCTACTGGCTCTCAGGCACATATAAAACTGATAGGGAAAAAGGGAAAGGACCCCTCCCACCCTGGTTCCTATAGGCCAATATCCTTAATAAATGTGGATGTGAAGATTTTGTCCAAAATTATTGCCTCCCGCCTAGCTAAGCTTCTCCCCTCTCTCCTACACCCAGCACAATCTGGATTCACCACAGGCAGATCCGCCACACTTAACATCCGCAAAGTTCTCTTGGCATTGGAATGTGCCAAGCGAAACCCGGACTGTGACATGGCCATTATTTCAGTTGATGCCGAAAAGGCCTTTGACAACATTAATTTTATCTGGTTGTTCAAAGTTCTTCGGACTTTTGGGTTCTCTGGCCCGATTCTACATTTCTTGAGCCAAATGTACGCTGCTCCGACTGCTAAATTGGTGACTCCAGATTTTGTCTCCCCAACCATTCCTCTCACTAAGGGCACACGGCAAGGTTGCCCACTTTCTCCCCTACTCTTTAACTTAGCCATAGAACCTCTCTCCAGAATTCTAAATTCCCCTGACGGCATTAGTGGTATCCCCACATATGGTCATAAATTGCAATCTGCCCTCTTTGCGGATGACATTCTCCTGTTCTCCTCAAACCCTTTAACTGACTTTGAAACCATTCGTAACCTGTTTGCAACCTTCCGGCTTTGCTCGGGGTTTCGAATCAATTATGATAAAACTGAAGTTCTAGCCCTACACCCACGCAAAGCCCGAATCTGGCAATCTTCTTCACCCTTTACTCTGGCACGGCACTTTATCACGTATTTAGGTATATGTATTGGTAGAGAACCCTCCTCTCTGTACTCCCTTAACTATCCCCCATTGTTGACTAAGATCAGACAGGAATTGGAGTCTTGGGCAGGCCTGCCGCTCTCACTCTTTGGGAGATGCCATTTATTCAAGATGGTATCCTTTGCGAGACTTTTATATCCGCTGCAAACTATCCCACTTTTATTAAAACACTCCGATGTTCAAACAGTACACAAAGCCCTAAGTGCTTTCTTATGGGCGAACAAAAAACCTCGCATTGCTCTTCAGAAACTCAGCCTCCCGAAGTCGGAGGGTGGGGCTGGCCTGCCCAATATTCGCTTCTACAATCTCTCCTGCCTAGTACGTCAAGGGTTGGATTGGATAGTGGGTAAATCTAGATATTCAAACTATGTTCTTGAAAGTGCACTGGCACATCCCTATACTCTTCCTGCTCTTCTTCATTCTAATTTGCATGTCCTCCCAAGTCATCTCAAGGCTAATGTTCTCATCCGTGACACTGTGATCGCCTGGAGGGAAACCAGAAAACTCATGGGACTGCCTACCAACATCTCTAAGCATCTCACCATTCAAGGGAACCCAATGTTTCCTCCCTCCACGACCCATCAGGCCTTTGCACTTTGGGGCACGAAAGGATTGAAATCAATTGACTCCCTATATGACCTCCCTAGGGGACGACTCAAATCCTACCATGTTCTGGCTTCCGAATACTCCCTCCCTCCCTCTCATGCGTTCTACTACCTCCAATTGACACATTATTTACAAGATATAGGAGGGACTCGGCCTGACTCCTGTTCGACCTCTCCTCTAGATTCCCTGCTTCAACGTGACACTTATTCTATCTCCGATATTTATACTCAGCTAATTAGCTACCAAGCAGACAAGTACCACCTCGCTCCTTTTAAGAATTGGGCCTCCATCTTGGGGGATCCAGGCTTCTCCGATAACATTCTCAAAGGATACAGACTCATTCATAAACTCATTATCTCTGAAGTCTGGCGGGAAACTCAGTTTAAAATTATTCACAGGGCCTACTATCCATTTTGCACTGCAAAGGGTGATCCTTCTCAGTCCAAATGCCCATGGTGCTCTTTGGATCGCCCCACCCTGCTTCATCGCCTATGGGAATGTAATTCAATTTCCACCTTCTGGGACTCGGTGCTACATTACATATGGACCATTACTACTGTACATGTACCTAAGGAGCAACTCATCTGCTTGTTCAGCTGTGACCCTGCTGGCTCTGAAAGACCTCAACCAGGATCTGTGGTCCTATCGCATTGGATTCATGTATGTTTACTGGCTGCCCGCAGAACCATTCTGTCTCATTGGATAACCCCATCTCCTCCGAGTATACAAGGTGTAAAACAAGCTCTTTTATCCCTGTTCTACATGGAAAAGCTGGACACCATTTCTTCACATTTCCAGTCCACTGCCCGGTTCTTCTCCCGGTGGAAAAATTACATTGAAAACTCGTTTTCTCCTGCTGATATTTCATCGATAATGTACCCTTTCCGATATACTGACTGGTACCTCAAACGGGACCTCACAAACTCGTTGGGAAAGCTCAAGCTACCGACCTCCCATCTTTCTACTCACCCCCTTAACGTTGTGCATTATCCGCCATGATTCCAGTGGATATTCTTTGGACTTTTCATAAGCGGTTGTTAGTTCTATTTACCTTTCTACTACTCGCATCGATGCAATGGACTTTCATAGGTCTACTATCACAGGGTTTTAAATTTGTCAATTGCTCTTTGTATTTAGTGGTATTTTATTTGATATTTTGGCTTTCTGTACTTGTCAATTCCCTCTGTAACAGAAGTTTACCATATTGTGCAGTACTGCTCAAGGCACACAATCCCCTCATATTTCCTACCCCTCCCTCCCCTTCTTCTTCTCTTTTCTTTTCTTTCCTCCTCTTTTCTCTCCTTTTCTCGCAAATTTTTCTAGTGTTTTAGATTTGATCCTTGGTTTGGAACTCCTGGATGATTGATATCCAGACTTTATGAGAATCTGTCCATTGTTATATTTTCTGTAATCTGTTAAACTTGAATAAAAATATATTTGAAAAAAAAAAAAAAAAAACATAAAAGTTGTCCCCTAGATATTGTCTCATCAGCTGGGCTCAAAATGGTAACCCGAGAGAACCATGCAGCACGAGAGCCATCGTGCAAGCAAGCCAAGAGAGGAAAAGGGCTGATTTCCCTTCTGTGTGCACTTTTTAAACTCCATCCATACACCTTCCAGACCCAACCCTACTGCCAGCCCATCTAGGTTTTTGACGAATCAAAGTATTTCTGTCTATCCTGCTGTATTGGCCTCTAGGGGCAGCATTCGTCCATGTATCATCACTACGTGACCTGGGTCATCTTCAGTGATAGTAGTCGTTGTTCTCTTTGAAGCCTGTTATCTCACATTACAATCTTTATAACACCAGTTGGTCAGGAGCCAAGCTTTTGTTCCCAAACCTACTGCCAGGGGCATGAATCGATACCCCGCTGGGTCAACTTTCAACTTCCAACTTAGGCCACCTGGCTGTATCAACCAGAAAGTGAAACTCCAGAAATATGATATTAAGCCATGTTGCCTTCCAACAATGGTTGTTCTGTGTAGTTCTTTATATAACCTCATATGATAGGTGACAAAAGTAGAGTAGAGCCTCAATTAAAAGGTATCATTAATTGCATGTGCCTCTATGCACATGCACATAGAAAGCTACCACCTTGAGAGACCAAACATCTGTCAAAAACTGAACTCTGGGCAAACTGCTAAATATACAGATGAAATAAATACAAGGCAGTTGTTTTACATGCCAGTAGTCTTGTACTTCTGTCTCCCCAAGTCCTAAGATTTACACAGCTATTCAACATCATACAAAAACATCTAACAAGAGAGCAGATTTGATTTTTCTCTGTTACAGTTGAAGCGGTAGTAAACCGCAATGCTTTTTTATTTTTTGAACCCGCAAGATAAAGTTATAATGTGCTAATATGCATCGTATACTAGCACATTATGTGAAACTTACCTTAAAAAGAATCCCTCCAGCGACACGCTGTCATCGCTGACAGGGCTTCCATCTTCACCTGGTCTTCCTTCTGGGTTTGCGTCCTCCGGCCGCCTGAATAGCTGCGCCGTAATGAAGTCACTCCTGTGCCTGCATGCGGGAGCAGCTATTCACATTCCTTCAGAGCACATGCACTGGTGACGTGACTGGCCCATTTGCAAGTAAATATCTCCTAACTTAGGAGATATTTACAGTACCTATAGGTAAGACTTATTATAGGCTTATCTATAGGTAAATATCAACCATGGGAGTTTATTTCCACTTTAAGTAACATTTGCGGGTCTTGTTCAGACAGTGAAATGAGAAGCAGCAGACAGATGAGTGCTGCATTTAAAAAAATACTCTAACAATGTATTCATGTGTTAAATACTGAGCTGTATTCATCTGCCAGGGTCATTCTATCCAAAAGTTATATTTCAGTGTAAGATGCAAGCCTGAAAGGCTGATTCATTGTTTCTTATATATTTTATACACTACAACAATGTTATCTTCCTGTCTTTAAAACCAGCTAGGCTTTTGGGATGTTCGTTCCACTGTTGCATGTTGCAACACGGCCTATTGCTTTTTCCATAAAGTTAAGGAATAAATAAAAATAAAGCAAGGTCATTTATTTCTCTTGCCCTTCTCTGGGGCTTCCTCACCATGACCACAACTGTTATGCAGATACTGAAATGCAGATATCTCACCAATAATTTCTTCTACAGGATGTAAAAAAGACCCTGTCACCAGAGTATTCATTTTAACAAAAATATGCATGTTTTTATGCATGTTATTTACATGTAAAAGCCCCCCTTGTGTAAACATCCAAAAGCCAGATGACAGCGTTTGTCATTGTCACCATCTTGGATGTCAGCAGCCCCAGTAAACTCAGAGCCATCACTCAAGTGACAATCTGTAGTATTTCCCTTTGCTTCTGCCCCAGAAGTTACATAAAAGTCCATGTAAAGGGAGGTGGAGTGGAGTAGGTGGACAAGCTCAGTAAAATCATCCAAATCAAATTTTTCATCATTTTCAGCAGCCATTATCACCATTTTGTTTTCTTTCAGCACAACTCTGGAAACCCTATTTTTGTCTGGAATTTTGGTGCATTGTGAAAAAAATCATTTTTGCAAAGGAAAACACTACAAGAAAGCATTTAAAATATGTTTGAATAGTCAAATTGAAAGGTAGGGGAGATATTTGGGGTGACCCCCCAATGTGTCCTTAAAGAGTACCTGTCACCTGCCCATGTTATCACATAGGGGGCTTGTTAGCTCCTTTTAATAGCAATAAAGTTTAAAAGTAATGAAAAGGTGTAAATATTTTTTTATAAATATATGTTACCCCCACACACAGCCTGTAAAAAAACACTGCTGGGTAGAATAAATAATTCTAGGGCCATAATTCATAGTTATCTCTAAACGAATGACCTGTAAAAGGCTTTTAAAGAGTCGGCTATGGAGAATCTTCGATTCCACAGGTGTGTGTAATTGTAAGACTTGACCTGTTTGATATCTATGGTATTTACTCGATATAATCCAATCTTTTATATTTTTTTACCTAAAAATTGGCTTTAACTGTGCAAATATTTGCTATATAACTTTGCAAATATTTGCTATATAACTGTGCAAATATTTTGCAACATAAGAACAAATGCAAGTTCCGCCATTTCATTCTCCATGTTCTTTGCGTTAGAAAATATAAACTTTATTGGACTTTCCAGTAATTTCTAGCAAAGAAATGCAAATTTTACCAGTGTGAAAAAAATGAAAAAAATCCCCTAGTAGACAAGTTAAAGCAGAATTCCGCTGAAACACAAAAAGTGTAGCTGCTGACTTTTAATAATCAGACACTCACCTGTCCTATGGTCCAGCGATGCGGATTCACAGCCGGGCACGCACTGCGCAAGCGCATGTGCGAGCTGCATTGCACGCTGCGAATGGCCGGGCAATCTTCTGGGACCTGTGATGTGTCCCAGAGGATTGCAGGGAGGGAGGGGTGAGAGGTTAACGTCCCTCTGGCACTGCGGAGCCTGGGAGAAAGTGGGAGCTGGATGCGTCTAAAAAGAGGGTTTCCGCTGCCCCCCCCCCAAAAGAATGACATGCCAAATAAGGCATGTCAGGGGGTCATCATCACCTAAAGCGGGAGTTCCATTTTGGGGTGTAACTTTGGATGGCCTGACCATTAGCTCTATTAATTATTTTTTTAGTAATTTCTGTAAAACAAAAAACAAAAACAAAAAAACTTGTCTATGCATATAAGGCAGCTTCATCGCCAATGTTTTATCTAATGAACACACTTTCAGAGTTTTATCTTTATTATTACTGCATAAACAGCAATGAAAATGCAGTTTTTACAAAACAGCAAAGTCTTTAGATACAATAACAACTTATATTTCTTAGAATTGCACCACTGTTTACATTTAGACTGTCAATGTTTGATTAGCAGAAAAGTATCAGCCATAATGCCTGCAGCTAGTAAATGACCTAGTTACCAGTCATGAGATTTCATTAATGTAATTACCACCTTTTGTGTATTGCATATTGATGTCATCTATTTGCTGGCACTGTAGACAAAGCAGCTTCAAGTGTTTGGAGATGAGAACTACTTATTGTTTTAATATTTCCAGCCAAGACATTTCCTTTGCAAGGCAGCTAAAAATTTCCACTGTGTGTGTGTACACATAAGCTTGCATAGTTTTTTTCCTGCAACCAGCAGGTTGAATGAAAAAAAAAACAAATCTGACAGATTCCTGCATCCATGCAGCAAGTGATGTAGATGCAGGGGTCTCTCCTCCTGCGCTATTGTGTTCTGATCTGATACACTGCTCAGCGCTGCAACCACTGGCTACAAGTGCTGATCAAATACTGTTTTTCTAGCAGGACTGTTCAACAGAAACAAGGCGTTAGACCAGTCTCTGTTGAAAAGAGAGCCATACACATTTACTGAAATTCGGTGCATGAACAGCCTGTTTTAGGCTGTATGCAAATTAAAGCACTTTGCACTTGAATTTGTGCATGTTTATGAAACACGCAAAAAGCAAGTACTGCGCTTGTGGCGCTATTCATTGCTAATGGCACCCCAAATGCAGAAAAATGTGCAATTAAAAAATGCACAATGCTCAAAAAGTTGCATGAGCTAATTTGTTGTGTTTGATGTGTGTAGGGCAGCCCATTGAAACAAATGAGCTGCCCTATGCGTGTAGTGCAACTACACACAAAAAATAAATACATTTGCATATAATATGAGTGGGACCTAAATACAAAAAAAAACAATGGCAACCTCTCTGATTTGTTTGAAACTAACAAAAAGAGAAAGGTGCACATGGACAGGGCATTCTATAAAACAATGTATAGGCGATGTCTTGCTTCCCATATGTTGCTCTACCTTTAGGCTAGAAATGGTGCTTCCAGGGGAGCCTGCTCTCTGTTTGTGCATTGCTATATATGTCCCATAGCTGGAAGATCAGATAGTTTAACATTAGGGGCCACGCTTATCAGAGATGCTTTGATGTGACAGTGTGGCTTCCACATGTATTTGCAAATAGACATAACTAAAACCTCTGTTTATTATTTAATTAGATAAAACAAATTACAGCATTTAGGTTTTATTTGCTGGCTAGCCAAGTGTGCTGGGGACCCCCTTTGTATTGTTCTGAATGCAAAGCCTGACACAAAACATTTACACATAAGCTTTGTCTGTATTTTGCATACTTATTGCTCATGCTCATGAGCGCTTAACCTTTCTGTGCCCAGAGGTTATGGATGCCTAAAGTTAGCAGCATCCACAGGCATCAATTAACTTGACAGTTCTAGGGATAATTTGCATTTCCAAATGGCTTTTTCATTTTTTAAAGGTATATTATAATAAAAACCCTGCTGTTTTTTTATAGGGTGACAAATGTGCAAAAATCTTATTTGATTTTTCCTGTAATAGTGTCTAATCGTTACAATATTAAATAGACAGTGCTTAGGGAAGAGCTTTGGGTTTGGTTTGAGCCTCAAAGAATGGACTCAGTGAATCATACAGTTATTCACCACCATAGCATCCAACTAACAATATTGAACTTTGCGGCCAATAATAGGGGCTTTGTTATGTGCCAGGAAAGTGAAAAAATAGTACTGCAATAATAAAATTATCTTATTGGTATTCCTGGTATTGGTAACCATGTTGATGGAGGTGATCTGGTTCTTGGGCAGGAGGCTTCTACAAGCTCAATCTCCACAATCTCCAGGGCTGGTAGTGTAGAGAAGAGCCACCCAACTGGTAAAAGGTCCTGATATGACTTTCAAATAAAGGTGGGGGGGCAATTGAAAGAGTAACCAACTCATTTTGCATGTCCAAAACTGCTTCTTCATCAGGATTTGGGATTGAAAACATTATAAATGGGCTAGAAGTGACCTAGACCATTAATTGTATTTCTTCCAGTATGTTTACAAGCATAGATCTCAGCAGCTGGTTTGACAACAACTCTCATGTCCTTCACTATAAAAAGGCTGAGTTTCCAGCCGCCATATTGACAATGTGATTGCCTGTGATGAGTAAAGCATAGAGAGTGTTGATGATAAGTGGTATCCTTGTAACCATTACATCTGCATTTGAGGGTCACTTTTTTGTGCTGCAAAGCAAGTGACTATGGACAATTCCATTATATTTTTCTGACTCTCTCATGTTGCTTCTTTCTAGTAGTTTCCACCGCAACTGACCTGTCATATCTATTGTCAAAATGTAATATCATTATATTAATTTCCATTGTATTGTTTTCTATTCTTTATTTAGAAACGTCAAATTACAAGCTTAATATATTCAATCAACAATCATAGGTGTAATAAAATCATACAGTGTGATCAAAAAATCATACAGGAATCATATACAAATACAAATATGGTATGAAGCACAATCTATTGACATGGTACCACATCTAACATGAAAAGAGACAATACCTCTGTTAAGATAGAGAAAAATGTAGAGAATTGTATTCAAATGTAACTGGAGTTTCACAAATAAGAGTAAAATGTGGTTCAGGTGATGGATTATACTGTAACAGGCAACTGAAGAGATACAGAGATGAGCTTCTATAGAATTGGAATGCAAGCCTTTGCCGCATTCAGTAGATGGATGTCCGGGAGGATTTATACTTTGCAGTAGATCTCTATGTCATGTGTAGGAGACATGCCACTGACTTTTTACTCAAGTCCACAGAGGTAAGTTATTTAATTGTATTTGGGACTTCTTGCAGAAGGTTTGGATCTTTGGGCATTCCCAGAAAATATATAACACTATGCCCCTTTTGTTTGCTACACTGGCAACAGCAAGAAGGCCTCACTGGCAGTGAGTGGGGTGCTGCTCAAAGTGAGATGTTCACTCAACTCAAGGTATAGGGAAGAAGAGGACCATGGTAAGCCTAAGGCCATTTTGTGGGAGTCTTCCATTTCCATAGACACTCAGATTTGAGTGGTTCCATTACATCATCAGTTCACTATCCTGGTAAAATTGGCCGCTCAAAAGTTCATGGAACATCCAGCAGTCGTAAGCCACCCCTTGGTTTTAAAAAGGACAGCCATATCATCTAGATCCTTAGCATTTTATGGGACCATACAAATTCCCAGAAGATGTATCAAATGTGTTTAAAAAAGTTAGAGGGTATTTTGATTTGCAGGGCTTGGAATATAAATAATATGCAGGTAAGAATTGTAATTTTCAATTAATTAATTTCTTTCTAAACAAAGTCAATGTAAGGTGTTGCCATTGTTGCAAATCATTCTTGATTTTCCAGAGGAAAGACTCAAAATTTTCAGCATAGAGGTTCTCTGGGTTGGTCTGTTATGGTAGTCTCAAGGTAACGGATATAATTATCTGGCCAGCAGAATGGAAATTGGGGTCAAAGGAGCCGTATTGTGGTTGAGGGGAGCAATATGTAGAAGATGGAGGATTTAGAAAGTTTGATTTTAAAATGTGAATTGGATCCATATTCCTTCAGTGCCTGCAGTATATTGGAAAAAGTACTGAGGAGCTTGGAGATGAGAATAATTGAATTGTCCACGAAAGCCAAAATCTTGTGGGTACCTGACAATTTATCAAAACCCACAATATCAGAATTTGAATGCACTGCACAGAAAATGTTCCAATGATAAAATAATCCACTTAGTTTTTTCATTGTTTCTAGCCTACTCCTATTAATCAAATCTTAAAGTTTGTAGATCTGCTTTGTGAAGATCCTTAAATGTTTACTTTGTTGGATTCTGAAACACATAGTCAATAAGCCTTGTAAATAGGCACTGCTTTGTTCCACTACCTCCTGTTGCGTCATCAAATTCCAAATGCTGGTTGAGGCCAGGATGGCCTTCTGTGCAAGGTAATGGTGGCTGGCGTATAGCTTTCTGTGCCAAAGTACCTGACAATATGTGTAGCATAAACCAAAAATTTATTTAAACGGATTACTTGGCAAAACTGGTATTAAGATGCTGGGCATGGGGGTGATTTCTCAATATTCCTTTCTTCCACTTTAGCAGCAGCACTGTAGAGGTCTGTGAAACAGCCCTGGGTATAGCATCAACAAAATTCAGCTGACTCCTCATAATAAGTTGGCTGGGCTGTGGTGAGATTAGCTGAAAAGGAGAAAGAGAAAAAGGCAAGTATTCTGCACCTTTGAGGAGGATGAGAAAAAGGGTGCATTGGCAGCGCCTTAAAAAAGTGACTACTCTAGATATGGAGAAGGAAAAGGGAAAAACGATTTGAAACCAAAAGCAGAAATATGGTGGTAGCTGATATCATTAGAAAATAAGGGGCTGCTATTACCCTTGAGATGGAGTACCGCGTGCCTTTTGCTGCTGACTTGTCTCATAAAGTTGTTTGTCCCACTGAGAAATGAGGTGTACAGTCATGAATTGTTTCATGCATAGGTTACCCAAATGGCGCAACGGCACGTACGTGCTGTTTGCTTCAGTGAATGTGCCGTTACCAGCGACTCCCGCGCGCATGTCATCACAGATCCAGACAATTACAGCCCCGGAGCCTTGATACCCAGAAGTAACCCCCGGGAGTGATGTCGTTGGCCGGTGTTGTGTACGGGCACCGCAGCGAGGGCTTCGATCTCAGATGACTATTACTTAATGAGCTAGTATGCATAGCATACTAGCTCATCATGCCTTTGTCTTGCAGGTGTTAGTTTTTTGTTTTTTTTTCAAAGTGGGTTTACAACCACTTTGATACTGGGGCAATGGCCATTTGTCCCAGTACAATTTTAAAATGGCAGCTTCTAATGTTGGAAACAGTGCTAAGCCCAGGAGCCGAAAAAATCAGCTTACAGCTTTTGATTCTTGTACAGAGCTTTCCAACACTCCACATGTGACATTCTGTCAGTACGGTGACTTGGCAAACAATTGCCAATTTTTGATTTTGCTTTAAATTTTTACAAATGTAGTGTACAAGCCCTTGTAAAAAATGGATAACCTTATCTCGGTTTCCTATGCCTGGCATCCTTTTTCTCAAGGTGCAAGTCAAAAGTCCAACAGCAACAATATGAAACACTATAAATGATAAGAAAAACTCTTGGCAAGTATCGCAATGTTATGAAAATTCACCAGTTAATGATTACTGAGGGATATGTGGTTGCATAATAAAAAAAAAAAACACTTAAAATATTATGCATATAGTGCATGTTCTGTTAAGTAAATAAATGTGAGATTTTTGTCCTCCAGGGTGGATTAGTCACCCATGGTGTGTATTGCTGTGTGGACTATGGTCAGGTGCTGAGCTGCCTAATGGGGCTTGCTCTCCCCCATGCATGTTTCTTCTGCCAGCCCTCTTTCTGCTTATTATGCCGTTTCTCTTGAGTCTTTATGCAGTGGGATTTTCTGGGTTCATGTTCCCCAAACCTCAGTGTTCTCCAGTCCACAGCATGTACACACTCGCTCCATTTTTCTCACCAGGTGAACTGAGCATATAAAGAGGAAGGTGATGTCCACCTACTGATTGGTCTTTTTAACGTTTAGAGAACACCAAAGTCCACATTCTAGTTGTCTATTCTACAGTGTAGCTGGCTTGTTTTTTTCCTTTTGTTTATTTCCAACTAACCTAGTTGCAGATCCATCTGTCATAGCCTCCTTTACCTGACCCTCTGCCACCCTGATCTTGCTGTGACCTCTGACCCTCTCAGCTCTCAGTTTTGGATTTGTAAGCTTTCACAGTGACTCCTAGCATAAATCCTATTTACATTCTTGCCTCTGTTATTGTTGCTGATGATGCTTGTTAGGCTTGTCTCTGCTTTCACCTAATTTACTTTTAACATTTAACCCTTGTTTGTTATATGGATTGTCTAAATACACATAGGCTTACAGTGTCACCTAGTCTCACCTAGTCTGCCCTCTACTGGGCACAGGGACTTTACCAAGACATTACAGTCCAGTAAATAAGTTGTAAGACTAGGTGAGTATTGGCTCTATACCTAGAGGCGATTCAGTTCGCATTGTGCGCTATACAAGTACTTCATTCATTCATTCAATGTCTTATTTTATTTTATTTATTTATTTATTTATTTCAGTTATTTATATAGTGCCATCAATTTACGCAGCACTTTACATATACATTGTACATTCACATCAGTCCCTACCCTCAAGGAGCTTACAATCTAAGGTCCCTAACTCACATTCACACATACTAGGGCCAATTTAGACAGGATCCAATTGACCTACCAGCATGTCTTTGGAGTGTCCTGAAAGATGGATGCTTTAGGTGAAGTACATTTTTATATTTACATACAAATGTATGGAGTAGATATACTAAAACATGGGCATTCAGAATCCAGTGAAGCTGTGCATAGTAACCAATCAACTTCCAGGTTTTATTGTCAAAGCCTAATTGAACAAGCTGAAGTTAGAAGCTTGTCGGTAACTACACACAGCTGCACCAGGTTCTGTATGAACCTGTTTTAGTAAATCTCCCCATATGAGTTCAATACAAAGGACAGCACACTGGCTTAGTGGTTAGCATTTCTGCCTTGCAGCACTAGGGTCATCTATTTGAATCCCGACCATGACACTTCCTGCATGGGGTTTTTATGTTCTCCCTGTGCCTGTATGGGCTTTGTCAGGGTTCTCCCATGCTCCAAAGACATGCTGGTAGGTTAATTGGCTTCTGTATAAATTTGCCGACAGTACATACAGGGCAGGATATGGTAAACATACCTTTCTAGCCCCCTCATGAACATTACATAGAATGGATGAGCTATGTAGGATTTTTTTCTGTTTTGGAATTCCCAATTAAGAGCATGTGAAAAGGTAAGCAGCAGTTTTTAAAAGTTATGCCATGTAACAAATACAAATATATACTATAACAAATATAAAGTTAGCATTATCCCAGTATGGCTGCAAAGGTAAGAATGAACTTTAACTTTGTGATATTCCTAACTGTGCCTGTTCTGGAATAAGAACCCTGTTTTAATCTAGATTACATTTTTTATTTAGATGTAGTTGATTTTTTTAATCCAAAACAACAAAGATTCAGTTTTACTTTTACCAATCTGGTTGCTGTATGAACATCTGGATTAATTCTTTGATTGACTGAAACATGGCTGTCCATGTGTAAATATTAGAGAGGATCCTGTGGCATGGTCAATAACAGGAACATTCTGCTGTGAACAACACCTTCACTGTTCTCTTTTTCACTGTTCTGGTCTAGTTTTTTGGCATCAGTTGGACAGTTTGGCCACTTCTCAGCATATATAGACAGCATTTTCATGTCCATAAGCTGACATCTTTGGGTTCATATTTTGCTATCCTTACATCACCTCTATCATTCCTATTGGCGAATCAGTCATGTGTGGTGTCAAAGATCTATATGTTTAGCTCTGTCTAGTAACTTGAACAAAAAGTCTTATGCAAAGTCTGAATCTGATAAAGGAATTTTATGTTCAAAGAAATACGGACGGAGGTTGCTATTAGCGAGTAGCGGTATCTAAATCTGAACATTCTAGTTGACCAGCAGTTATTCTTTTAGAAGTTTCAATGTTATATGAGTCACTGACTCCAAACAAGTATGCAGATTTGGAGTTTGCACTTTAAACGCCTAATCTATCTGACTGATTGTCATGATCCAGCTCTTTCTGAGTCACTGACCCAGAACAAGTATAAAAAAAAAGAGCACTAAAAAGTATTGAAGGTAGAGAATCAGCCAATTCAAGTTTAAAATTTGAGGTCAGTAATGGCTGCTTACAAATTTCTCTCACTTTGGGTATCCTTTAAGCCACTTATATCTATGTTAATACAGGAGGTTAGGGTTCACAGTGTCCATAGATGTCTTTGTATTAGATAATGACAATGTCCAGAAGAAGACCTTAAGCTGAAAGATAATGTCAGCAACTCAAACTTTAAACCAGCCCATTCTCAAACTTTTTACTCCAGAAAAAACGTTGAAATAGTGTTCAGGTCTATGGAAGCCCTGCTAAAATCAATGAATTGCGTGCCAGTGGGAAAATGCCCTTTACATTGGTGGCAAGTGGGAAGAAGGCCCCCTTACAGATTGCCCCTTTAGAGGCAGCTTTTAAAATTATTGGAGTCATGCAGCCAAGTGGTGTTGGTCCCGAAACTAGGCAGTAACATCAAATGGGACGTCAACCACAGCTCAAGTAACCACTAACAACTTCCGGAGGAACCCTCGAGTTCCAAAGAACTATATTGTGCCGCCCATGACCTAGATGATCAAAACTCTGTAACTACATGCTGTACCCTTATTCAAAGTTGCAATCACAATTATTGAATAGGAAAGAGAATGCAGGAAGATGGGATATCTGCTAGTCCTTATATGCTGTCTTAAATATGTTCTGCAATCACAGCCCATGCTTTCATTTTATAACATCAGCATTGTAATAACAATACAAACAATAGCTATTTTTGACAATCCAATATAAGTCTACTTGAAAATTTTCCTTTAATGTTGTGAGTGCTGCTTGTCTGCTGGCCATCTCTTCCCACACCTTCCTTGATTCCCTGCATGCTTTGCAGCTTCTCTTCTGCTGCTTAATTTCCATTTCTGAGGACTACATATCCCATGGTACCTTCCTGGTGGAAATTAATATATAATGAAAATGAATATATGATTTTACACTTTGACCGCAGATACGTGCAAGGACAATCTTTTTCTAGTCTCAGGTATGTATTGCACATTTGCACCCTTTGTGTACAGTATTGAGATGCATAGTGATGTTTCCAACATGCTTATATGTGCTTCTGATGCATGGAATTGCTAAATATCACTCACAACCTCATGTATAAAAATTCATTGGGTCTTCAAATCAAACCTCTAATATACATAGTGATTTTCTAGTATCATAGGAAACATACAATAAATTTTTTTTTTTTAAAAGAGAAACAAAAACTCTGTACATACAACAAATATACTCCTACAATGAGCAAAGTGACATTTATTACATCAGATGAAATATTTGTAAGCATATATTTTTATAGAAATCCTATAACTTATCTTAGAATTACTTCATAACTGATTCATTTTTACCATTATTTCATTAAGTAAATCATAGTTCACTTTGCCTCGATCTATAAACTATGACCAATCAACAAGCATTGATATCATAGCTGCGAACTCTCTGAAGACTTGTATAATAGTCGAGAAGTGACTTAAGATAACTGCATTAGCTCCAGCCAGTCTGTCTCCATGAAAGGCATCTATTCTGCTGAGAAGCCAGTCAAATTTACAGCCCAATATTCATTGTGAGACCCTCTATTACCGGGAAGGAGCAGAGGTTATGTGTGTGTTCATTCTGCATCTTGTGCCTGGTGACGCAGTGTCAGGAAAGCTTCTCTTACCTGATATTTAAGCCGTTTTTTATGTTCAAGCTAGTAAAAAAAATTAAAAAAAATAAGAGAAAGGAATAGTAAATCTAGTAAATATCTAAAAAAACAAAAATAGAGATATTATAATAATTTGCGTTTTTACATTTAAATGAGGTTTTAGCCACATTAAATTAATTATTGCATTAGTATAGATTAATTTCAGATTTTTTTTTTATTATGGTGGTGTGTTTGAAGAAATAGTATATATGAATACAGAAGTAATATATTGTGTAGGTAATTTTAGTAATGTGTAATTTTTTTTTTTTTAAACCCTGTGATTATAAGGGGGGAGGCTTGTTTGAGCATTACAGAATACTTCAGTGGCGGCTGGATCTCCATTTCTTGGGGGGGAGGTGGCAAACAAACCGCGACTCCCCCCCCCCGAGCCACCGGGTCCACACTTACTGCTTCCATGGTCACAGCTTCCCCACAGCAGATGGATGAAGCAGTAGGAGAGCAATACGAGAGCAGCCAGGTGGACAGAGTTAGGCTACAGCATGGTCCAATGACAGACATTGCCATCTTTTTTCTCCCAACTTAGGCTACACGCCAACTATGCCTCCGCACTGCATATGTCATCGCAGGACAATGCCAGCTCCTCCTTCTCCTCCTTGCATTTACTCCTCTTCTCTGCTGCTTATGCACTCCAACCTCCGCTGCACACATCACACGAGTGGGTGGGCTCAGGCTGCAGTGCTCTGTGCCCCGAGCCCACCCGTTTTGAAGCTAGTTAGAGCCTCAGGTTTAAATCATGTGCGTAAAAAAAAAACACCTATTGAAATCCTTGCGTCCAGTGCCCAGCCTGGAGATTAGGGGCCAGGCGCATTGATTAGGGGGGCGGCGCCCCTAATGAGTGGGCTGCCACTGGAATACTTTATATGAATTTCCTTCTTATGCCTACTTTATTGGGTCACCTCAGATCCATGGTAATTTACTAAAAACAATATCTGGAATTTATAAAAACTTGTGCAAGCAGATTTTTCCAATGTGGCTCTCATGCATTCTAAAAGTGTTGCAGGATGTGCGAAATTCATAAACCTGTCTAGAACTTGTACTTGATTTGGCTCATGCAGCACCCCTTTTAGAATGCATGTGAGACACTTTTGCAAAATCTCTGTGCCAGTTTCTCTCTGTATGCTCAAAGGGAGTTGGTCCCAATTAGCTTCACTTTTATATTTGGCACATTCAATGCGACACAATGTAGAAATGGCCCATTCATAAACGTGATGCATGTTCTCATTACCTGAATTTGGTGCACGAGTCGCTTTCAGAACCAAAAGTGTTGCAAATGCTTCATGAATTTTGTGCAATACTTTAACAAGTGGGATTCGAAAAGTGTTGCAGCAGCATTATTGAATTCCCTCCAATGTGGTTTTCTTATCATTTAAATTCTAGTTATTTAGACTCTAGCTGTAATTAAACTGTACGCAAAGGTAACTCTTTTTTTTTCAGTTTTGAATATAATTTAAACCTTAAATTTGTCTTTTTGTCACCAAGAGAGAAGATGCAATTTAATCTCCCAGTTTAGACAACGGATCCATTGGCAACTAACTAAAAAAGAGAACACCCCTCACTTTGGAACGATTTCCTCTCACTTCCTGTTTTGTTTCCAGGATAGGAACAGAAGGGAAATCTCCCTAATGGGATACAGACAGCAGAAATCGAATGATGGGATTTAACCATGCCAGAGGCTGCACATGAAGTCAGATTTATTCAACGTATAGTTCTCAAGATTTGTAATAGTAGTTTAAAGTTAATTTCCACTTTTGCATCTAAATTAGGATAACACCTACTTCATATTTATTGCATTCTCCCATACGCATAGTCATAGCATAACTTAAAATTGCTGCTTACCTTTTTACTTGCTCTTTAATTAAATTCTAAGAATTGTATTTGACAGAGCTATGTTTATCATAATTACCCTATTTGCAATGCTAGCAGATCTTCAATGTCAGTTGTCAACTAGATCTGCACATTGCCTGTCCTAACAAAATATAAAAGATATTTGCTGTCTCATGTGAATCAATAAAGTGAAGCATTGTGAACAAACACAAAAATTACCACTATGTGATTAAACGGACATAATAACATAATATGAAACCAAATTCATCAGAAAACTGTTCATCAAAAATAATATTCATCAAAAAATAAAAGTTTATAAAAAAAAAAAATACAATTATATTTTTTCATCAAAAAAATATACATATAAAGTGTCCTGGTGTTTTCATTTCAATCCATGTTGGATACTTCAGGGAATGGAATGGAGGATCCACATATCTGTTCACCTCATGCGATATATGATCTCTTATAACTTGGAGATTATTGGGATCTGGTAAGCGGCACATATAAAAATATTTGGAAAAACGGATTGAAAATATTTTTTCACTTGATTTTATAGAAAAATTTGAACATGGATTGAAATGAAAACACCAGGACACTTTATATGTATATTTTTTCGATGAAAAAATATAATTTTAATATTTTTTTGATGAATATTATTTTTTGATGAACAATTTTCTGATGAATTTGTTATTATAATTTATGTTATTATGTTTGTTTAATTACATGGTGGTGGTAATTTTTGTGTTTGTTCCCAATACTTCACTTTATTGATTCACATTAAACAGAGCATATCTTTTATATTTTGAGCACGGTATCTTCACCTCCTCACATTCAATGAGTAGTAAAAGTGCAGCAGTCTTACCTATATTTAGTGCAAGGTTTTTCTATACTATTTCTGTCCTAACAAAGGTTTAAAGTGGTTCTAAAGGCAGAATTTTTTTTTTTATCTCAATGTATTTTATGCATTGAGATAAAAGAAAAACCTTCTATGTGCAGCAGTCCCCCTAATACTTAGCTGAGCCCCAACTCGATCCATGTTGCACAAGAGGCTCAACTGTCCATGACTTCCTCTCCTCATTGGCTGAGACAGCAGTGTGCCATTGGCTCCCACTGCTGTCAAAGTCAGTGAGTCAATGAGGAGATAGAGGGGGCGGGCTGGGCCAGGCCACAGCTCCATGTCTGAATGAATACACAGAGCAGTGGCTCGGCTCTGGTGTCCCCATAGCAAGCTGCTTGCTGTGGGGGCACTCGACAGGAGGGAGGGGCCAGGAGCGCCGTTGAGGGACCTGAGAAGCAGAGGATCTTGGCTGCTATGTGCAAAACTACTACACAGAGCAGGTAATTATAACCTGTTTGTTATTTTTAAACCAAAAAAAAAAAACAGAAATTTTGGGATCACTTTAAAACCCTCCAGGCTTGGGTGGTACAACATATGGCAATGTACTTTAAAACATTCTTCCCATAAACCTGTGTATACTCCTGCTCCAAAGAAACAACTAGAAACATCTTTGTAAATTATTTTTAGGTATGTGGTGTCATCGGGAGCACAAAACAAATATATAGAGTATAGTGTGTGTGTGTGTGTTCTCAAAATATTGTTGCAAAGGTGAAAACACACTTTAAGGCAGAGTCTGCATTATGAGTGATACTAATCTGAAAATGAACATTTCAGGCACTCCTGTCAGGTTAATATTCAAAATGTTCAGTTAGCAGGAAAGGCAACAGGGAATCTTAAAATACATGCAAACACAGGATTGGACAACTAGGTTGTGGGGGGCAAAACATTGTAACAAAGAGGCAGGGATAAGCAAAAAGGCAAGGGCTAAGGGGTGACTTTGCAAATTGCATAAATCTGGTTTTGGAAAGTACAGAAGAGAGTTATGGAAATATGCGTCGCTAGGGGGTGGCTTTTCTGGGGCCCATTGCCCAGAGTTTCTGCAGGATTCCCCCAAGGGGACCCTGATGTACGTGGGGGGGCTCTCTGGGGACGATGATGCAAGGGGGAGGCTCTCTGGGGACTCTGATGTAAGAAGGAGGTTCTCTGGGGACCCTGATGTAAGGGGAGGCTCTCTGGGGACCCTAATGTAAGGGGGCTCTCTGGGAACCCTGATGTAAGTGGGGGGGGGGCTCTCTGGGGACCCTGATGCAAGGGAGAGGTTCTCTGGGGACTCTGATGTAAGGAGGAGGCTCTCTGGGAACTCTGATGTAAGTGGGGGGTTCTCTGGGGACCCTGATGTAAGGGGGAGGCTTTCTGGGGACCCTGATGTAAGGGGGGGCTCTCTGGGGATATATACACACACGTATATTACTGTATATACATTTGTATGCCTGCCAAAGCGTATGACTTTCTTTACTAGGCTGCTATGGGCTTTAGCCCCAGATCCTTTGTAGACTTAGCAATGCCCCTGTTTAAAATCATTTAGTATGGTGCGTATAGTAAGAGTGTTTTGGTCTACTTTGTGTAAGCTGTGCTGGCAATGATCATAAGACTGCAGCGTGAAAAATGGAAAGAAAAAAACATATAAGGATCAGTTCACAAAGTTACTGTACATGTATTCCTTATTTTATCTCATGAAAATTTTATTTCACTTGAAAGTGAACTATGGGCAAACATAAATAGGCAAACTGTTGGTAAAATGTAAAATGACATTAAAGATACAGTCTGTCGCTAACATTACACAGCATTACTCCATATAACATAGTTTCATTACCCGCTGATTCCACCAGTAGACCCTTTATTTATTTTTTACTTCCTTTAAAGTAAACGTTGTGACTTTTTAACCTCCCTGGAGGTGATCCAGAGTCTGGCTCGGGTTGGGATTTTACTATCATAAGCGGTAACCCCGAGTCAGACTCGGGATCACATCGCTGGATGCAGGGGAGGACACGGAGAAGTTACTTACCTTGTCCCCTGGATCCAGCGATGTCCCTCGCGCTGTGTGATCGAGCTGTCCTCCGCTCGATTCACACAGTGCCGAATGCCGCCGAGCTCCGTTCCCTGCGACGTTACAGCGCACGGGAGCGGAGATCGGCGCCAAATTCAAAAAAGTAAAAGTACACAAAACACACACAGTACTGTAATCTTACAGATTACAGTACTGTATAAAAAAATACACACCCCCTTTGTCCCTAGTGGTCTGTGCAGTGCCCTGCATGTACTTTTATATTATAAATACTGTTTTTTTCTGCCTGAAATTTGGAGATTGTCCATAGAAACCAAAAAGTGTCCCTTTTTCAGTGTTTTAGGATTTGATTACATTATTGAATAATTTTTATTATTATTTATTATATTATAAATGTTATCATACCCGGGATGTCTACTAGAGGTTTGAACAGATTTAAGAGAGTTATTCCTAAGAATTACAGGACTACAATATAAAACGCCAAATTTCCATGCAAAATAATTGTACCGCTTTCAGCACCTAAAACCAGAACGAATCATACCGCCAGGGAGGTTAATACAAAACATACCATGTTGCTTTTTTATTAAAGTATTCATACTGCCTTTTTACACTGTACACTCATGTGCAGCTCAGTGCACAACTTCGCCATCTGCTGAGATGAATGAACTCGGCAAAAGCGACATCATCTTGGCCTAACCAATCAAAACAGGCAAAGACCAGAACCCGAAAGAAAAGTTCCTATCTAAAAAAAGTGGCAGTTAAAGCAGTTGGGACAAATAATTAGCTTATGGTTTTTTTTTTTTTAAAGAAAAAACAATTGGTGTTTACTTTAGTTGGGCTTTAAAGAAGAACTGTAATACTTACCTCTGCCTCAACAGTCTGATAGTCGCAAGGTCTGTTGCTGGCTTCGGCATCTTCTCTCCAGCTTCCTTCCAGTGGCGGTCTTTGGCCATCTTGATTAGCCAACACAGGATAACTCTACTCCTATGTATTCACAGGAATCCAATCATCCTGACACCCAGGCACTGTGCTAGAATTTACACTGGGCTCCACATGTACAGCTCAGTAATAACGTTGCTGTGTGATTTGACTGCAGAATTACAGTGTTGTCACTCTATTACAGGAGGTAAAAAAATGATGGTCTAGTGGCAGGACCAGCAGGTTATTAAACTATGTTAAAGGGGGAAAAAAAACATGTTTGTGCTGGCAACCGATTGAGTCGTATATGTTATGTATTACACTTTAACTATCAAAAGTTCTCTATAAATGACTATGGTTGTTCAAAACAATGTGCAAAGAAACCAACTCAACCATTGAAGGGTTACTACATCTAATTCTGTATTTCAATGCATGGGCCAGCTACCCCAGAGTTGGCAGACTAAGCAGCAAGCTAGCAACACAGCCATCTGTATACAGTATTTTTATTGGCAACATCTCTTATCAATGCAGTCCATGTTTAATGGATTTTGAGCCATGCATGGCCCTTAACTCTAGCTATATTGAAGGTCTGGTAAGATCTGGATAGCATTGATGTGAGACATTCCTAACAATCATATTATGTGCATATAGACATGTTGCCAGCTTACTGGTTAATGTCTGTGGTTGCCCCTATTACATACACCAGTTTACACTTTGCTAATTCTTATATTGAATGTTTTATTGAGCTCTAGAGACGTGTTGAAACAACAGCCTGCTTTTTATTAAGTCCAGAGTTCTTAAAATTTTCTGAAGCTTTAGTATTACAGGATGTCAGAAGTATAAAACAGACACGTATGCCTCCAAAGCCTGATTTCCCTCTCTCTATCTACTGGCATTCCAGCCCACAATACATCAATTGTCTATTACAGGAAAGCATGTAAGGATAATAATACTTGGATTCCAAAATCAACTTGTCTTTTTGACTTTCACAATCCATCCTTAGATTCTAATATTAGCAGTTCCTTTCCAAACTGGGCACATTTCAGAAGTCTTGCCTGAAAATCTGTTAGACAGACGATGAGAATATGTGAGTCTAAACAAGCTTGATGAGAGTGGAATAAATGAGAACAGAAAGGCAGACATTGTTACATTCCAAGATATCTCACCGAGTGGCTTATCAGAGAGGAGCTGGAACGTTCTCTATGCAGATTTTCTCCCTCATCTGCCAAGTCTGGGGTGACTGACCTATGCTGAGAAATATTTGATAAGATTTTCATAGTTTTTAAAAAAAAACTCTAGTACCATATTTGCTAGGTGCTCATAGAATTTCACTACAGGGAATGATATAAAAAAAGTTTTTTGCAGTGATGTAGCTTGATACAAGTGGACAGCAGTATAACCCAAAAGCCATGACCCCACTATTCAATCAAATTTGTCCAAACTTAGCATTCTTATCCCTTTAGCTAATATTCTCAACCCATTTCCACCTATACCTAAAATTTCCAACTCCCTTCCTCTATGCCTTAGCCTTCCAACGTCTATAAAGCTCTCCATTTTCCACAGGGCTCCCCCACACTTCCCCGGAATAAGCAGTTTAGCTGCTAATTTTCTCAAAGTGATATTGATAGATGAGAGATTTGGATATGGCTAGGAAGGAACTACAGGCCTCCAAAAGCAAGTGTCCAGTTGAAACTGCAACCTCTGCTACTCTTTTATCTGTAACACTGGGTTGGGCACCAAAGAACAACATTGATATATCTATAGTAGTTAATGGCAACTCTGCCAGTAAAGCAATCAGAATTTTTTTTAGCTCAGTTGCTGTCTGTTGTGGAACCTGCAGATAAATGGAGTACTTATGGTTTTATCTCAAAGCTGGGCTACCAACATTTGAAGAACTAGAAATCTTCTCATAGGTCTGTCTGATAAAAAAAAAAGAAAATCTGTGTTGTTTGAAAAGAGAGAAGGTTAGCACTCGTCTTAACAAGAATAGAAGAGGTCCCTATGGCCATACAACATATACCGTATACAGTTAAGGGATTACTACTTACCTTGTGGCATCTCTAACAACGTTTTTGTCTTACACGCCATTATTTTAGGCAGGTTACTGTAAACTGCAGACTGAGATGAACCTGTTGAGAGACATATGCCAAGGGTAGGTATTGCTCTACCTTAGCTATTAGCTTGTCTTGTTATCTTTGGATTACTAATACTTAAATGTACTGGATGCAGGGCTTATAGAAGCAATTTTAACTACAAAGTATGTATTTCATTCTTTCTCTGAGAAAAAAACTCACTTAAAATTGATTAAGTCAGAGCAACAAACATATAATATAATAAGCGGGAACTCTACTGTGTGATACCAGTTCCGGTCCCTCTAGGTAGTTAGGTGCTAGAGGTAGGATTTTATGCAGGATAGGTAAATTTAGGCAGGCCTGGCTGGCAGCCAATCCTGTTTTATTGATCTGGCCCAGAGGACTGGGGAGGCACACATGAGAGGACTGGAAGCATGTAGTCTGAGATGGGTGCAGAACCAGAAGTGTGGACTGGGGAGTAAGTGGTAGTGGAAAGAGGCAGCTGCAGCCAGGAGGGCTGGCAGGGCCTGAAGAGGGCTAACTGGGATCAGTAGCCAAAATAGCAACTGGTCGCAGCCAGGAGGGCTGAGGAGAGAGGCACAGTCAGGAGGACTGGGGGGCATGCTTGAGAGAACTGGGAGATGAATGCAGAACCAGAAGTGTGGACTGTGGAGGAAGGAGCAGCGGAAAGAGGCAGCTGCAGCCAGAAGGGCTGGCAAGGCCTGAAGAGGGCTAACTGGGATCAATAGCCAAAATAGGACCGCTAGCATAAGGACTTTTCTGCTATACCATTGGGGCCCGCGGTCCCACCCTGCAAAGGCCATTTGCTGAGACCTGGCAGAGTCAGTGTCAGGCCTAACCAACAAATAATGCTAGCTGTTCCTGGGCAACCAAATGATGTGCTATAGGTGGCTAGAAGTAACAGTCTGCAGCAAATGATGTGCTGGTGGAGTGAGGAGTAATCAGATTCAAGCAAGTTTGTGCAGGAGGAAGTTGAAGGAGTATGTACAGGAAGTGCACATAGTAGTCCCAAAAAAAAATTATTTCTGTTTATATTGATCCATGCTGGGCATCCCATATCTTCCTTCCCCATCCAAGTTATACCCCTCAATAAACAACAAAAACAAGGTTCATTGACAATGACTGCTTTATGTCTCGGAGTGCCTGAGAGGGAATGCAGGGCTGAGCAGGGAGACAGACAAACCATAATTCTCATCACCCCCCGCAGGGGTATCTCTACATCAGCATAGAATTAGAAAGTAAACATATGTAAAAAACAGAGTTGAGCTAGCAATAGCAATTAGACATACTAAAAAATAGAAAATAAAACCTTGAACATAAATATGAACTAGTAAAAAGGGTTATCATAGAAAGAGTTCCAAATAAGTAATACAGGAAAATTGAAAGTTGAGCTTGCAGACACGTTGCCACACATGAATGCCAATCAGAATAACACGCAGACAACATATAATTCCATGTGCAGCTGGCCACCAGAGACCCCGCCACCTTATGTGGAATAAATGCCTGCTTACCAGCAGTACTGGACCTCTTTTTTTACAAAAAACAGCAACACTTTTGGCTGATTACCCTGCCAGGGCCTTTAAATGATGTTCCTGCAGACTCTCAATGTGCCATAGAAACTTCTGTATGCAGCTTGCCTCACAGTCCCCCCAATACCCAATCTCAATCCAGCGGTGTGCATGAGAGCCAGGACTCTCTTGGGTCCATTGCTCCTGATTGGCTCAGAGAGAGCAGCAGGAGCCATTGGCTCTGGTTACTGTTGACCAGAGCCATTGCGAAGGGAGCAGTGTGGGCCAAGTCCCGCTCTGTGTGCCTTATGGAGGGAGCATGCACAAGTGCCCCTATACCAGGTGGCTTGCTATGGGGCATTCGGTAGGGGGGGCAAAAGTGTCGGTGGAAGACTTGAGAAGATGAGGATCTGTTATGCCATGCACTTTCCATTTGGTTATGATAGATTTGATGGTGCTCCTAGGGATCATCAAAGATTTGGGTATTTTTTTATAACTTAACCCTGACTTGTACTTCTCAACAACATTGTCCCTTACTTGTTTGGAGAGTTCCTTGGTCTTCATGGCAGTGTTTGGTTAGTGGTGCCTCTTGCTTAGGTGTTGCAGCCTCTGGGGCCTTTCAACAAGGTGTGTATATGTAATGACAGATCATGTCACACTTAGATTGCACACGGGTGGACATCATCTCACTAATTATGTGACTTCTGAAGGTAATTGGTTGCACCAGAGCTTTTTATGGGCTTCATAACAAAGGGGGTGATTACATACGCACATGCCAATTATCAGATTTTTATGTCTGAAAAATAGTTTTATCTATATATTTTTCTAATTTCACTTCACCAACTTAGAGTATTGTGTTCTGATCCATCACATATAATTCAGATTAAAAAAAATATTGAACTAAAGGCTGCAATGTAACAAAATAGGTAAAAAGCAAAAAACAGCCTTTACTATTACTTTAGTTATGTAAGAAGATTACCACCCCCCCATTCACCCAAAACAGTACAGTGGCATTATTTATCAGACTACACACAAGATCTTGTAGAATGGAATTCTAAACATCAACTGAGGATCAATTTCACCTTCAAAGCAGTTATTTTCATGGTTAAGTGCTTATTCATAAAAGTTGCGATTTCCGGTAGATTCTACAAAAGATTAAGTCCATTATGTGCCGGTATGACAGTACATCGTTAGTAGGCTATTCTCAACTCTAAATTTGCTATCCACACTTCTTCTATAACCCCTGAAAGAGCCATTCTGATCTGTCTGTGTATTTGTATTCTCCTATTACCTCTCACCCTCTATTCTTTCACATAGCTTGGCACTGGTTCACTTCCCACCAGCTGTGTCTGCTCCTTCAATGTCCCAGCAGAAAAAAAGTCATAAGTCAGATCGCTATAAGTGATGTGAATTATTACTTGAAACATCATAATAAAAACTAGTACAAGAGCCCAGCTGCTCTCTCTTTAAATGTGCTGCCCTCCTTTCCCAGTACGGCTAGGGAGGGAGGAGGGAGCTGCATCTCTGATATAAAAGCATCTTTGATAAGTACACACAGGCCTCTGATTTAGTGACCCGCACAGGGTCACAGAGACAGAACGAATGTGTTATACAGAGGACAATGAGGATGTGCTCTTAGCTTTTTATTATTCAGCGTGAAGCAATGTCAGATTTCGAGATTAAATAACTCTTCAATAAAACATAATGAATGGAAAAGTCACTCATTAATAAAGCCATGACTGACAGAACCCCCATCAAATCCTTTGACAAGAGGTAATGATTTTATCATAGATATCAATCTCGTCATTGGTGATAAAAATCACAAGAATACAGATAAGAAAATATAACATTTGCATGGAAAAAGAGTTATAATATTATTATAATATTATTAACAAGAGTCTACAAGGATAAGACTTGTCCCAGGGTCTAGATTCAAACCCATATATTTCATAAGTCACACCAGCCTTTACCAGACAGGAGGGGGAGCTACTAGTCATGACCATGCTGGCAAAGTGGGGATGTGGGGCAGGTTGCATATGGAGTGTGGGGGGGTCTAAATTATTCATTGCATTATTACTAGTTTCTGGTATCAGTGAAAGGTTTGTTCTTACATCTTGTTAAACACCTGTTGTTTTCAAAGCTCTTTAGTTCAGTTTTAAATTTAGACACACAATTTCATAAGTTGGAACTTAAGTTCATTGCCCTGCTGACCTCCCACCTTCACTTGGTCTTTATTTGAGGTTTCAGTTATAGAAAGGGTGTCTGAAAGCATCTCTTTAGATGAACCATAATGCTCTGGGAATCCTGTGACAGATATAACATCAGTTTAAAAATATAAAAGAAAATAACCCAAACCATTATGGCTTTCCTTTAACAATTTAGTTAAGGTGTCACTAAACCCACATCATAAATAAATCAATAAATACTGTATTATATGCCGTTCATACTCATTCAATCACTAAGAAATTTGTTTTCTGTATTCTGCAAAAAAAGTGTTGATCCTGCTGTTCTCTACCTTGCCCTTCTGTCCAAGTCCCCTATTCTGCTTGGTATTTTGCAGCTGTGGTGACAACTCTGCACATGTGCAGTTTTCAATGTGTTTCTATGCTGAGATTTTCCTCCTTATCACATCTGAGCAGCCCATGTGACTATAGAGTCACACAGGTGGGCATATACAAAGTGGTAAATGACAGCCCAAGGGACAGTGCACCATTTAATGAAGGGCCCCACCGAAGGCTGGCCAATATTGAATACCAGGTGCCAAGTAATTTCAGACACATTCAGGGGTACCCCAATCACTAGAGACATCCATACGCTCTAGGGATTGCATACAGACCGTGCACATAAGGACCCATTTATCTTTGAGTTGCTATAGCCTTTGAGTGCCAGTTAGTGGGTCATTGGCAACAGTGCCTTTATATTGGTATAATTGTTTACTTATTTATTTCATGTTGCTTTAAATTGCCTTAACATATTCAGTTGATTTACCGCTAAGCTGTTTGTAGCCTTATTTCTGAGTATTTAAAACGACTGGTAGACAGCTAACCCTAACTATCAATAAATGGTGTATTAAATGCTGTTCGTACTCACTCAGTAGGGATGAGCCAAACACCCCACCAAACTTGCGAACAGGCAAAAAATGTGTGCAAACATACGAACACTGTTAAAGTCTATGGGACACGAACATGAAAAATCAAAAGTGCTAATTTCAAAGGCTTACATGCAAGTTATTGTCTTAAAAAGTGTGGACCCAGGTCCTGCCCCAGGGGACATTTATCAATGCAAAAAAAAAGTTTTATAAATGACAGTTTTTTCAGGAGCAGTGATGTTAATAATGCTTAAATTGAAACAATAAAAATTATATATATTTCTTTAAATATCTTGCCTGGGGGGTGTCTACAGTATGCCTGTAAAGTAGCGCATCTTTCCCGTGTGCAGGACAGTACCAATAAATGACAATAAATGAATAACGAATTGTCAGATCCTAGCAATATAGATAAAGATCATTGAAAAAAACGGCATGGGTCACCCTCTCGTCCATTACCAGGCCCTTTGAGTCTGGTATGGATATTAAGGGCAACCCTACACCAAAATAAAAAAAAAATGCATGGGGGTCCCCTCAAAATACATACCAAGCCCTTCAGGTCTGGTATGGATATTAAGGGGACACCCGCATCAAAATTAAAAAAAATGGCATGGGGTCCCCCCCAAAATCCATACCAGGTCTTTCGGGTCTGGTATGGATTTTAAGGGGAACCCCGAGCCACAATGTTAATAAAAATTGTGTAGGGGTCCCTCCAAAATTCATACCAGACCCTTATCCGAGCACACAACCTGGCAGGCCACAGGAAAAGGGGGGGGTGACGAGAGCACCCCCCCTCCTGAACCATACCAGGCCACATGTCTTCAACATGGGGAGGGGGGTTTGGGGTCTCCTATCCCATTTAACATCACTCTTATTCTAAGACACAGATTGGAGGAGCTCGGCACAGCGTGTGACTAGCAGAAATCCGCACACACCATGTTATTTACACAAAATAATAAATATTTAACCACTTGATTACTGGGCACTTAAGCTTCCCTCCTGTTCAGACCAGCTTTCAGCTTTCAGCACTATCGCACTTTGAATGACAATTGCACAGTCATACAACACTGGACCCAAATAGAGCTTTCTTTTGGTGGTATTTGATCATTTCTGCGGTTTTTATTTTTTGTTAAAAAAATTAAAAGACAGATTTTTAAACAAAATGTATTTTATTTATTTATTTATTTATTTTGTTATAAAATTTAAAAACAGGTAATTTTTCTCCTTTATTGATGTTTGCTGATGAGGCGGCATTGATGGGCACTGATAGGTGGCAGTGATGGGCACTGATGGGTGGCAGTGTTGGGCACTGATGGTTGACAATAATTGGCCCTGATCAGTTACACTGAGAAGTCTCATCCTTTTCAGGACCGATGTCCCTTGTAGATGAGCCTGTGATCGGCTACTTTTTCTCCTCACGCTGTCAGCATGAGGAGAAAGAAAAATGATTACCGAGCTTTTGTTTACATCATGTGATCAGCTGTCATTGGCTGACAGCTGATCACATCGTAAGGGGCTGGGACCGGCCCCTTACTCGGATTGGTGATCACCTGAGTTTCAGTAACTCAGTGATCACAGTGTGCTCCGCGTGCGCCCTGCATGGCACATACAGGTAGCGTGCACAGGGGAGGCCATCATATGATGACCTCTCTGAAATTCAGGTCCTTGCTGTGGCCATCATTCGGCTATAGCGTGGACATCAAGTGGTTAATTTCAAATATATATTTGTATGACAATTTAAAACATATATCTGGTGCAGTCTTTTTAGTGGGCTTTAGTGCACAACGTACAACTTATATTCACACACACACCCACCCCTTGGTGTATACCCATGGATGCAACATCACCCAAACCTTTCACACATAATTATTTACACTCCCCTTTTTTTCAGAACTGGGTGCGCTTTGCAACATGTTTGCCCGCTCCCGCGTGGTGGTGTGTTGGAGAGTTCCGGTATTCTTGGCTGCCATCTTTTCCTTGGGTTTGAAGCTTATCTTCTTGGGTGATGTTCTCTGCCTCATCCCCGGGTGAGACTTTGTGACCCAGTCTACCGATTTAACCCTTCCTGAGAGTGGTGATCCATTGGCGGTTTTCCATGAGTAATCTGGAGACAGGTGTTTCCTGATTGCTTACTCCTTATCCACATAGAGGGCCTTATATCCTAATAGATGTATTGTCATTTTTTTTTTTGTCTTTCTATGCATCCGACTCCTGATGATTGGTTGAAAGCAAAGAAATGTGTCAAGTTACCAACTGATGGACGTCATCACGTTGTGAACTATTGGATTTTCTGACAACTTTGTCCGACCGTGTGTATGCAACACCAGTTTCGGACAAAATACGTTGGAAAAATCTGACGGAATTTGTGGTCGGAATGTCCAACTGTATGTACGGGGGCTTAGACATACCTAATTTAAAGTCCCGTCCAATACTTTCTCTTTTTCCATATAAAGCAGGGATGCCTTTGTTGTATCTGGGTTGGGACAGGTCACAAAACCCCTTTTTTTTCATATTGAACATGTGACCAGCAGCAGAGGATTAGAATCTCCTCCTGCTTTATGTTTCCCTGCAGACAGGCTGGGAAAGAGCTGGGTAATAGGACAGCTGTATATCGATTAGGAAAAAGGTTTTTTTTTTAAAAAATAATTACAGAAATAGAAGGGACAACGTACATTAAACAGTGTGTGTTTAGTATCACTTTAATTCTGTTTTACAGCAAAATAACAAAAAGGCACTACCAGCTTCTGCAAGCTATAAAACTCATTTGACTTAGAGCTAAACTCCAGGGAAACTAAATGCACTAAATGCACAGTTGAAATAAATATATTAGATCTGTTTTTATCTTTCAAAGGATTTGCTTTTCCTCCTAGCCAATCCTAAGATTTAAAAAGCCCTGCAGGACAGAACAGCACTTTGGTGTTTTAAATTCTCTGTAATTTAACCGGTTCCCGACCAGCGCACACCGATGTACGTCGGCAGAATGGCACGGGCAGGCATATTGGCGTACAGGTACGTCCAATCTTCAATGCCGCCCTGCCACGCGCTCGCGTGCCGGTCGGGACCCCCGTGAGTCTGGTCTCGGGTCCCACAGACTCGATCGCCGCGGGCATACCCACGATCGTCTCACGGGACGGCTGAATGGAGGAAATGCTGTGTAAACAGCATTTCTCCATTCTGCCTAGCAACTAGTGACGCTGATCTCTGCTCTCTGTGATTGGAGCAGAGATCAGTGTTCACTAAATGAAAGCCCAACCCCCCCACAGTTAGTTACACACCCCTAGGATCACTTAACCCCTACACTGCCACCCACTGGTTAACCCCTTCACTGCCAGTGTCATTTACACAGGAATCACTGCATTTATATAGCAGTGATTACTGTAGAAAGGACAATGGTCCCAAAAATGTGTCAAAAATGTCCGATGTGTCCGCCACAATGTCACAATATGTAGAAGAATATGTATCGGCCTAAACTGAGGGAAAACAATTTTTTTTATATATTTTTGGGGATATTTATTATAACAAAAAGTAAAAAATAATGCGTTTTTTTCAAAATTGTCGCCCTATTTTTGTTTATAGCGCAAAAAATAAAAAACGCAGAGGTGATCAAATACCACCAAAAGAAAGCTCTATTTGTGGGGAAAAAAGGACGTCAATTTTGTTTGGGAGCCACGTTGCATGACCGCGCAATTGTCAGTTAAAGCGACGCAGTGCCGAATCGCAAAAAGTGGTCTGGTCTTTGACCAGCAAAATGGTCTGGTCTGTAAGTGGTTAAAGCAGCAAAGAAAATTCCTCTTGCTTCCTTTATTATTATTATTATTATTATTCAGGATTTATATAGCGCCAACAGTTTGCGCAGCGCTTTACAACATGAGGGCAGACAGTACACTTACAATACAAATCAATACAGGAGGGACTAGAGGGCCCTGCTCGTTAGAGCTTACAATCTAGAAGGGATCCTTTATCCTGCGATTGAACAGAGATCGAAGAGCAGCAGACTGACAAGCTCATCCTTCTGTATGTTTGCAGGGAATGGCCTTTGTCAGCAGATAGAATGTCTCATTGGCTCCTGGAACTGCCTCTACCTCTTCTAGTCTGGTCTCTTTTTAATAAAATAAAATAAAATATACAAAAAAGAGGCTGATACCAAGTAGATTGCAGGTATTTAAACTAATTACATTTAAAAATATATTAAAATTTTGAATTATTATGTGCTGTAATTGCATTCATTGACAATTTTTATATATGTTGGGAGTTCAGCTTTAAACAAAATGTTCATTATGTTTACATCGCCAATTTCATGTGGGTACAGCATGTAACTGCCAGGTACAGTGATGATGCATCAATCTCATTAGAAGTAAATTGCCTATTTACACAGCATTGTTTAATACATTGGCAAACATCTGTCTTGAAACAGCACCCTGTTTACCAGCCATGATAAATAACTACGCATTTAATTGGATTGACCTCACAGCTGTGGAGAAGACTCTATTTCCAAAGCTAATGTTAGATAAAGTGCGGCATACACCTTCAGCTAATAAGCTTTTCCTGGATTCAGCATAACTTTATACTTAACCAGCAGATATTCCCATATAAACATTCATAATGAGCTATGAACCAAGTCAGCTTATTAAGAGCATTACTTATCCTCAAAGTCATTTGTTTAATAAAGCAGTTTATTCATACCTTATGTTTTATGTTTCCCTTAGTGCGATTCTTTTTTTTTTTAAGCTGAGATGGTGGACTAAACATAAGAAAGGGCATTTAAGGACACGTCAGTTACAATGTACACATTGCATACAGTATATGTTGGTCATTCTTCTCAAACTTTTGTAGATGATATAAATTGGTCCGGTAACTGAGGGAGGATTCACAGTGTCCGGGTGTGCTCTCGGCTTGGAGGGACACCACAGCTCATGGAAGTGACTGGGGGAGGACTCTTTGGAGGAGGGCCGGCAAGTGGCATCCTGAGAAGTGCCTGGTTACTGAGTTGGGAAGGACAGTGATGAATTCACACTTTTCCAGCACCATAGAGGAAACGGGAAACGTTCCAGGTACAGTGGAAAAAAGGATCCTGTTCACCCTTAGTTGATCGTTCAAGTTCTGAGTCAACGTGCTGAATGCCAGGATCTCTGGCTAGAGATCTGTTCAGCCTTGAAGTACCCAGCTTCGAGTGGCTACTCTCTGGGTGGAAATAGAGACTTTGTTAGAACTGCAGTTCAAGGTGCCGTGCCCTCTGTTCCCTAAGAGACTGTGTTATTTGAAAGTCCTACTGCAAAATAAACCTTTTTAAAAGGACTTCATCTGTGTCAGTGTACAAGTCGTTGGGTATCAACCCTGGGAACCCCTAGAAGTGGAAGAGCAGGCCAAGAGAAGGTAACCGTAAGCCCATTAAGTCAAGTCCGCCCTGAAACGGGTTATGGCCGCTAAAAGTTTAATTGATAAAAGTGGAAGTTCAGCCATACTTTTATGAGTTATTAATGTTTATTTTTCATAGTTTTGGTCAGAATTGTTAGAACCTCAGTCAGGTTCTTGTTTCTGTCTCTGATGCTTTTGTATTCTGGAGGAAGTAAATAGAAAACTCTGTGTGAAGAAACATCACCTTTGAGAGTTGTCAGCAGAAGAAATAATATCACTTACCTTGTGACTGAGCCTGACGTGCAGAGGGAGGCCTATCATACAGCCCCGGCTTGGGAACCACTGATGTTGTGACAGTGGCCACTAGACTACGGTGAGGTATAAGTGCCTATGTAGTCTTCCCCTGGTAGTAGTGATGTGTAGTAGGTGCATCATCGGAGCTGAACGGACAGCTGGAACAGCTGATGATAGCAGGAACAACAGACCCTGGACAAGTAGGCAGCAGGCAGCAGAGGGCAGCCGCTAATATCAGATGCAGGAAGACTGGTGACCCACAGTAGAAGACACTCCAGGTAGTGCTAGGCAGGTGCAGGCAGGGCAAATGAACAACTGGATGTGAGATCAGACAAGCCAGGTCAGCAACAGATGGTCAGATGCAGGCATAGACAGCAGGCAGGGAATTGTCAGGGTACAGGCAGAGTTTGGCAACACAAGATCAAGCATATAAGCAGAAGGCAGAGCAAAGTCCAGAGACAGGCCAAGATCATGGCAGGTAGCATTCAAGGGAAGTCAAGAAAAAGCCAGGTCAAACACAGAAATCAGCAGAATCAGGCACAGAAACATGGGTAAGGCTGCAGATCAGACATCAATGGGCTAGTGCAGCTGCTGCACTTATATAGGCCACTTGGCACCAGTGTCAATGGCTAATGTGCATAGGTATGCGTGTTCATGTGTGCATATGCGTTTGTCTGAGCACAGTAATACAGGCATCAGCAAGCCCACGCCTGTGCATTTGCATGCGCCCGAGACCTTTAGCTGTGCTATGGCCATCACGTTCCTGACACATAATGTATAGGATTGATATACTAAAGGCGAAAAGGCCGTTCACTTAGCAAGGAAATTTGCTCCAGGGCTTAGTAAATGTTTGCAAAGAATACCCAATCATGTGCATGGAAAATGAAATTGGTTCTAAAAGTAGGAGATTTTTTTACCTTAACGCATTAAGGTAAGAAAACGTCTGCATGCATCCCCCCTAAATATTTACCTGAGCCCAGCGGGGGACCCAAGAAGAGGAGGATCCGGGCTGCTCTGTGCAAAACCATTGCACAGCACAGGTATGACAAGTTTGTTATTTTAATAAAAAAAAAATCAAACCTTTAATATTGCTTTTAAAAACAACAGCATTTTCGTTTGCACATCATTGGATGATGGAAGTCAACAGAGTCTCACACCATTCACTAAGCACTGGGGATAATTCCCTTGCAAAGTGAAAAGTCTATTTGCTTTTAATAAATCAACCCCCATATTCCTGTTTACTCTCACTTCCTGTTCTGATGACAACTGAAACAGTTTGGATTTCCCCAACACCGGCTGATTTACTGAAGGCTGTTCACTTTGTAAGGGAATTTACGGCAGAGCTTAGTGATTGTGGTGAAATTTCACTTTGCCAAGAATACCCATTCCCATGTAAGGCAAGAAAATGAATTGTATTCTTGTTTGCATGTGTTTGGATGATGGAAGTCAGTAGAACCTCACCTTGTTCACTAAACTCTGGGGAAATTTCCCTTGCAAAATGCAAAATCCTTTGCCAAGTAAACAGTCTATTTGCCATCAATAAATCAACTGCATTGTATCCAGGTGACAAGGGTTACCGGGGCATAAAAAAAAGCAAAATCTCCCAACTGAGAACATGGACAACACAAATAAGACAGAAATTCTATTCTTTCCACACTCTAATTCCCCAGGTTTGAAAATAAATCATGATTCTGATTGATAGTAGGCAGCAAAAAAGAAAAAAATCCTACAGCAAACAATTTGGTTTAGTGAATACATTTCTCTTAGGGAGGAGAAGCACAGAGAGATAACTGCTAGAAGGAGAAGCTGTAAAACAAAAAACAGCAAATGTACCAGAATTGCAGCACTTAGGCATTGAGAGTTTGCATACTCTTAGATTCTGCCATCTTCCGATGGTGTTAGATGTGTGTCCCATTAGATAGGGCCACCCAAGCTAGACAAGGCAAAAGCAGGCATAAAGCTAAAAGCAGTTCACATGATTAGGAAGATAAGTACCTGAAGGATGAAATTCAGATACAAATTTGGCCAATGCAAGGTTTATAGGAAGTAGACCTTCCCTCTGCCAGGGCTCCATAGGCATTCTTTTTATACACCCTGCAGTTTTGAAATTGAAAGCATAATAACGCTATGCCAAAAGAAAGCAAAAATAATTATAGCTGAAGTCCAGGACAAAACTTTTGCTGTATACATATAAATTACTTCTAATAACGGTTCTCCAAGATCCAGGCGGCTGCTGGTAAGGTAATAATGCTAGATTTATTCATGCTGGATACTACTGTCAGCACTGAGCTAAGAGCTGCGGCTCTTGTACAGTTGAGGGGTCTTGTTGTTTACCCTCCCTTTCTTCTCTCCTTGTCCATTCACGAAATACCTTCTTTGTCTGGTTACACCTTGTAGGTTTTGAATAGTTACATAGTTAGGTTGAAAAAAAAAACATCTAGTTCAACAAATAAAACAAAAAACAGCAAATTCATACAATATTTTTTCCTCTAGTTAACCTCCCTGGCGGTATGATTATTTCAGATTTTAGGTGCTGAAGGCGGTACCATTATTTTGCATGGAAATTTGGCGTTTTGTATTGTAGGCCTGTAATTCTTAGAAATAATTCACTTAAATCCATCCAAACAAAAGTCTAATAGACATCCCGGGTATGATAAAATTTGAAATATGAAATCATAAATTATAATATATATATATATATATATATATATATATATATATATATATATATATATATATATAAAATAAATAACTATAAATAATTATAACAAATAATAATAAAAATTATTCAATAGTGTAATCATATCAAAAACACTAAAATATGCAGAATTGCAAAATTGTCGCTGTCATTACTTTTAGGGCCGGTTCACACAGCGAGGCGAGGCGAGGCGACACGGCTCGCCTCGCCTCGCTCCCGCAAGTCGCCCCCGTTCTGTACTATGGAACCGTTCTGAGAGGAGCGACTCGAGTCGCTCCGACTCAGAAAAAAGGTTCCTGTACTACTTCGGGGCGACTTCGGGGGCGACTTGCATTGACTTCTATACAGAAGTCCTCTGCAAGTCACCGCTGAGCTCCCCGCAGGTCGCGGCGAGGTAAGTCGGAGACGCCTCGCCGCGCCTCGCTGTGTGAACCGGCCCTTAGTGTTTGATGAGGAATTTCCCCACAAATTACTATCGCTCAATTATGCGAGTGATTCTAATTTATTATCGCTGTTTTCTAGCTGGTCTATAACCACTTTTGATGTAAACTGACATTTTTTGGTTGCTATCGATAATCTCCAGTTTCCTGGCATAAAGAATAGTATTTATAATATAAAAATGCATGCAGGACACTGGACAAACCACTAAGGACAAAGGCAGTGCAGCAGCCACTTTGGGGTTGATTTACTAAAACTAGAGAGAGCAACATCGGGTGCAGCTTTGCATGGTAGCCAATCAGCTTCTAACTTCAGCTTGTTCAGTTAAGCTTTGACAATACAACCTGGAAGCTGATTGGTTTTCGTAAATCAACCCCTTAGTCTAGCTGACAAGCAAAGCTTGTCCACCCCTCCTACCTCCTGCACATTTCTGTTGTGATAATGATGGGCTAATGGGAACATGTGGGGGCAGAGGGCTTTGCCTGTTAGAGCAGCCCCACATTCATCCATAAAAGAAGGTTATTAGAGGCTGATTTTGATGACAGATTTGTAACTACTGGATATTGATATCCACTACAACGGACACTGCAAGTTTTTTTTCCACATTGAAGCCCATATGGCAGGCCTAAAATGGAATGAGCTACACATGTTTGTCCAATCATATTTCATGACATACTCCAGGAAATATAGCTAATGAACTACGAAAGCAACGTGGTAGTATTCGATTTTTCATTCAATTAGATTGCCATAATTGCACTAATGCATTAAGTAAGATGATAATACTATGTAAAAAGGAGTCATAGTTTGTCTGTCTGGGAAGTTAGCAACAGTCTGCTCTTTCTTTAAATGGAGAGTTGTTCTACAGTCAGAAAACAGTTTGAGTGAGGGTGATAGTTGGGAGCTGGTAGCTCTTTATAGAGCAGAGGTCTTCTTTGTTTGGAGAATCTCCATTCTGCCCTGCTATACAAGGTCTTTATCGATGTTGCCCATACTGGGGGGCACTGTGGAGGAAGGACTACCTGAGGAAGAGTTAAGAACCTAATTCTCATTGTGAGAATGACTTATTATGTTTGCTTCAGAAAAGAGGCAACATAGGCAGCACAATAACTAAGTGGTTAGCACTTCTACCTAGCAGCACTGGTTGTTGGTTAGAACCCCAACCATTGCACTGCCTGCACAGAGTTTGCATGTTCTCTCTGTCCTGCAACTGTTTGGTATTAGACTGAAGCCAAACACAGGTTCCTAGCAGCATGCAATTGGTCATGAAGCTGTTGTGATTAGATCGGCATTTCTGTGGACCCTGAGGTACTGACAACCCAGTAAAGCTTTTGCAGAGGCTGAAGTTACTAACAAGGCTGAGAAGTCAGTTGGACTTCGAACCAGCTCATTAAATAATTTAATATTTAAGACATGAAAAAAAGTTGCGCTGTCTGTTATCTAAAGCCCCGTACACACAATCAGACTTTCTGACGGGAAATGTTCAATGACAGGCTGTTGTCGGTAACTCCGACCATGTGTATGCTCCACGGACAAATGTGTGTTGTCCAATGTACAAACACGCATGCTCGGAAGCAAGGACAAGCTAGAATCGGTCGGTCTTGTAAACTAGCGTTCATAATGTAGAAGTAACATTCGTGACACTGCAAATTATGAAATCTCGAAATGCAGCGCACATTCTCTTCTTCTTTAGTGGGATAATAATGAAGCTGCTTTGCTGGTGATACTGATGGAGTTATTGCAAATTTTCAAAGGCTTTTTTTTCTAGTGATATCAAGAATAATATTATTATGCTTTTTTTTATTATTTGGGCAAGTTACCACAACACCATTATCCCGTAGTTTTTAAGATCAAAGATACAACTATTTTGCGGCGGCACAGAGGTTTAGTGGTGATCTCTCTCACCTAGCAGTAAGAAGGGTCGCTGGTTCAAATCCCAACCACGACACTACCTGCCTGGAGTTTTGCATGTTCTCCCTGTGCCTGAGTGGGTTTCCTCTGGGTACCCCAGTTTCCTCCCACACTCCAAAGACATACAGGTAGGTTAATTGGCTTCTGTCAAAAATTGGCCCCAGTATATGAATGGGGACCTTGGATTGTGGGCTCCTTGAGGGTAGGGACTGATGTGAGTGTACAATGTACAGGGATATGGACAATTGTAGACATTCACTCAGGATGAACTGGTGTCTTTATTCAACCTTACTAAATGTAACTATGTTGATGTCCCTTGTCAATTTTACATTGTATTTTTTTTAAATGTAACTGCCCACTCCCAAACTGTAATTTGAAGTAAAACGCATAGTCAAGTATTATTCTCCACAATTTTTTTTATTGTGCATTAAAAAAAAAAAAAATTAGACATGCTATCTGCCAATAGAACTTAACCAAAAAGTGCATTATATGCATCCAAAAATATAGAAAATATAACAAATCAAATCATTATTCAACCAAAAAAATAATGTCAAAGCAATAACTCCAAGGCCAATAATAAATAACACATTATCTCCTCCGATTCTGCAACATGTCTGGTTGATAAACGGTCATTCAGAAACTAATTGAAAAGAGCAAACTGAAAAGAGCGAACTGAAAAGTGAAAAATAAAATGTGCGAAAGGAAAAGCACGAATCAACACTCAACAAACTTCTACTAACACGAAATTAGCAGAAGGAGCCCAAAGGGTGGCGCTAAAGAGCTGAAAAACCATGCAGTACATCTAATACATCACTATATTCGTAATTGTTGGCAAACAATTGTGTGACCGTGTGCATGCAAGACAAGTTTAGGCCAACGCCCTTCGGACAAAATTCCACGGTTTTGTTGGCCAACAATCCGAACGTGTGTACGAGGCATAACAGAGAAATAAATCCCCCCAAAAAGTGCCTTAATAATAAATAAATCAACAAAATAGACATAATGTAAATCAATCGCTTGTTTATATTTTTCATTTTATTTTGTGTACACCCATTTTTGATACATTTATATCACAGGTTTATTTACTAAAGGCAAATCCATTTTGCACTACAAGCACACTTGGAAGTGCAGTTGCTGTAGATCCGAGGGGGACATGCAATAAAAATAAAAAAAAGCATTTTTGTTTGTACATGATTGTATGATAGAAATTAGCAGAGCTTCCCCTAATATAAGATCTCCCCCTCAGATCTACAGCGACTGCACTTCCAAGTGCACTTGCAGTGCAAAGTGGATTTGCCTTTAGTAAATCAACCCCAAAGTGTCTATTTAGTTGATTTATTTATTTATTTCTCTGTTAGATAACAGACAGCCCAACTTATTTCACATCTTATATATTGTTTTTTTTTTTCTGTACTCAGGAATTTAAAAGTGCAGCAGTTTGTTTTTACACATTAATTCATTTAATACATATCATCTGATTAGTGATCTAGATCTGCATTGCCACTTTCCATGGGTAGAAAATTGCAAGCATTTATGAGACTGTAAATTATCTGATTCAGATTATCTCTTACCATAAAGCAGCCATACCATAAATGTTCCCTGGAAAAAGGGAACTTCCCTGTAGGTAAGAATTATATATATGAACTTGTGCCTCCAGGTAATACTCTAGTTTACTATTGAAACTTTCTCCTTCAACTTCCTCATTGATGAAGCCTCAATAAACCAGCATATGATTTCAGCATAGAAAGATAATAAAAGGTTTATTAAAATCTGCCAAAGATATACACAGTCTTCAAGATGAAATGTAAAAGGCCTTGCCCTCAAGGGTTCAATCTTCTGGCTGTGCAAAGTCATGCTATTAATGCTCTATTCCGTATAGCTCATTACATCATCTTTATTACAGTATTGATTTGTGAAAAGCTGTGCAGTTTGAGTATCCATGTTATACCTATTATAGTTTATTCTGGATTTTCAGCATTACTCAGCTGTGTAATGATATTGTTGAAAATATACACGGCACAGCTTCATGAGTATGTAATTTTTCAGCATTATAAGCAAGCCTTCGTTTCCAAATTTTAAGATCAAGACAATATTACAGTTAAATACAGATAATAGATGAGGGCACAGACAGGGACGATTAAGGGCTATGTATATTGTGTCAGTATGTCATACCCAGCAGGCAAAAATACAGTTACAAAAGGAAATCAATAAGAACATATTCACGCCAGATGTTCAAGTAAGATCATACATGAATTAGATGCATTTTTTAAGTATGCTAGTAAGTTGACTTGAATAGAAAATGTAGGTTGATACACTAAAAGTGCACCATATAACACTTTTATTGAATAGATTCTAAAACCTGCATGCAATTCCTAAAAGTTGTAAAGAACTGCCCTTGGCTGAATACCATTACCCTCTTCCCTCGCTTGCATGAAGTCCTTTTCTGGCTTGCTAGATCCAGGTGCATGCCCCCTCTATTTGCTGGAAGATATTCAGCATTGCAGCATGGTTATGATGCTAATGCACACCTGGCTTCAATCAGCACAGCTTAATTTGTTTCAGTTCAGTTACACAGTGCCTGATCAGTAGCACTACTCTCACAGGTGCCTCTGGTGGATATGGATATCTCCCACCCTGCACATCCAGGCACACACATTTTCCACTCACTCTGGAGACAAGAATTTTATTTTTATTTTTTTGGGGGGTGGGGGAATTAACCTTGGATGGGGTAAGGGTACTTATGGGATGCTCACTTGATCAGCAAAGAAATCATCAGGGATGCAAACTATATACATCCAGTATATACACACCTCTCTTCTTCTACCTCCAGCACAGACTTGCTTGTAGAACTACATCTCCCAGGTCCAGTCAGAACTGATAGTTTGATTCAACAGAATCTCAGTCAGATGAAAGTGAATGCCCTTTGCAGGCAGGGACTGTGGGCCCTTTTGGTAGTGTAGCAAAAAGAGAGGTCTTTGGTGCTAGCTGTCCTATTCCTGTGGCTTCTGCTCCCAGTACCACCTCTTCAGGCACTACCAGTCTGCCTGGCTGCAGCTGCCCCTTTCACAAGCTCTTCTGGCTACTTCTCCCCAGTCCTCCCAGGCTGACTCTGCATTCATCTCAGACTGGGCTGACCCAGTCCCTTCAGGCATGCCTCTCAGTCCTCTGACTAATACTTACCAGCCCTTCTGGCTGTCTTTCTTCCTGAAGATTTGCACAGCAGTGTTTTCCTACTGTCTTCTCTGTTCCTCCGGGTCAGGATCCCTCCGTATGTCATGAGAAGGGGTCCCTTTCACACGCAAGCCCAGACCTGAGTTCACGCCCCCCCACCCCAGTACTCTCAAAGGCCTCCAACAGCATAACACTCTATCTCCACCTTCCACTCAAACTCCACAATGCCACGGCTGGGCTGACCCAGAGAATTTGAGGGGGCCTGCCCCTTGCCTACTCATATGTAGGGGATTGGTCAGGGCCCTAAGAATATTCCAGACAGTTACTCCTAGACTCCTTCAGAGATGCTGAGTTATCCATCCTACCTGAGTCGCTCAAACCCTTACCCAGAAAAACACACAGGCTTTGCTGTGAGCCAAGCCTGGCACTTTACCTATTCTGACACACAACATACTAACGCTAGCACTCTGGCAACACTAGGGGGTGCTACACAATATTCTGGTGACTCAGAGGATCCACTTCATATCTATGATGAAACTGCAGTTACTTGAAGAACTGCAGAGATGATACCCAACAAGGACTTTCTGACTGTAAAGATATTTACTAAAAAGCATTAGAGGGATGCTCTGCCACACACAATCCTACTTAAGGCTGGGTTCACACCGCTGCGGGTGGGAGACCCGGATGTGATTCGCACCGCACTGCAGTGCAAATCACATCCGATCCCTGTAGCGATGCGAGTTCAGCCATACAGATAGTATGGCTGAATTCGCATCGCACCCGCCGCAAACTCGCACGGGACCCTTTTTTTGGTTCGCAGCAGAATCGGATCGCATGGGTGTTCACACCATGCGATCCGATTCCTGTCCGAGTTTGCAGATCGCACTGCGATATGCGGACTGATCTGGGGGTGTCATTAAGATTTCATTGACACTCCCAGCAGTCCGCATAGGGCAGTGTGAACTGCCGGCGGGAGGCATGCGATGCGGGAAAACGCCGCAGATTCGCGGCGTTCCCGCATCGCTACGGTGTGAACCTAGCCTTAATACAGGATCTTTGTTTTAGCATTCCTGTTTTTTTTTTTTTTTTTCCGTGTAAGTATATAAATATTGTGGCTCCCTAGGAAGTACTCTAAAAATCAATGCTAACATTTCTGAAAATGTCAGCTGAAATGCTAAAAAGAAACAAACTTGTAAAGGGCCACATACATGGATTTACAAATAAAGCTGCATAAAGAGAAAAAGGCTTAACACAGTTCTAAATGAACTAAAATGGTATCTAAACCCAAGAACAATCTTACCAGTGCCTAAATTAGGTGGTTGTATTCTTATTTCAGACTTTTACCCTATTATTTTTATCTGGTTACCCGGTCATTAACAAACTTCCTGTCCTAGGGTAACAACAGTACTACAACCAGGACAAGGAGCAGTGTTGTCACCCTAGGACGTGAAGCTGGAACTACAGGACACCCCCTTCTCTTCTGCTAAATGATAACTGCAGCATAGGGAAAGAGCACAGGAAGTCATCAGTTCACTGAATTCCTGGCAGGATCAAGAAGTGTTTTTTTGCACAACAAATATAACAAAACACTTTCAATTGTATTATTACTTCTTTTGGCTAACGGACCAAAAGTGTGCAAATAAGAGATGTTTATTGTTAGGGTTTACACTTTATGGTAGCCTATAAGGCCACCCAAATGGATAGCTTTGTTTCAGGAGCGTGTGTGTATGTTGAATATATGTTTGGTGAATGTCACATTCACTATTGTTCAGATTAGTATAGAATTCGAATAATTACAGTAGAATTAGAAAAAATAGAAACATATCAGTATAGGAGCATGTGTATTTGCCGGTTTTGTAGCTATAGAGATAACCAGTGGTGGCCCGTAATGCAGGGCGTAGGGGCACCCGGGACCCGACCCCCTAATCTACATGCGGGGAGTCGGTCATATAGATTACAATGGTGTTTTTCTTCTTTTTTTTTTTAAGAAGCATATGATTAGAGCCAGAGGCTCTAATATGCTTAAAAAAAGGGTGGGCTCAGGGTGCAGAGTCACCTTTGGTGGTGTTGAGGCAGGTGAACCAACCGACCGGAGGGGGGGGCTGTTGGTGCATTGTTTGCCAGCCCCCCAAAAAAAAAAAAACACACCAGCCGCCGCTGGAGATAACAGCTAAACATGCTAAATGCCAATAAAAGTCCAAAAAAAATAATTTAAAGAATTGGAGACCCTGTGTTCGCTTTTGAGAATTTGAGACCCTGTGTTCGTTTTTGAAAGTCTAAACCCCTTGAAACCACATTAATATAGGATGTAAATGTCTGTGTCAAAACATGAATTTATAAAAAAAATTAAAACTGATGAAGAAGAAAAAAAGCCACTGAAATCACACTGTATTATTCATTAACTGGTGACTGAAATCATTTTCTTTTTTTTTCTGTATCTGGATTCCTTCAGACTGTCCTGATCTGGTTGGAATCTGGGTTGATTCAGATTAGTTTGATTAGCTGTAGTATTTATTAAAGCATGTTTTAATATATATTTTTTTGGTGCCACTGTACAACTCAGCCTGCATGATTTACTGTCTGGAGAAGCATCTGTAAGGAATCAGTGAAAAGTTGTAATGCGCTAGCTGAGTGGGGACACTCGGTACACTGACAGAAAGCTGGCCTTTAAATGGATTCCTACTCTTTGAAAAAAAAATACGTTTTTTCAACACCTGATAGAGGCATAAATAAATGTCTGTACCGCACATTTTATGGCTTGTGTACATCATAAATAAGAGCATGCTGCATTATACTTAATTACTTGCCAAGAACTTCAAATTATCAGTGCAAAGCTTAAACTGTGTTTGTACTGTGACTAGTTTTATAAAGAACCCTTTCACCTTTACACAGAGAAAGAAGTCACTTATAACCAAACCTACAATCCTAAGGCAGTTCAACGCCATTTTAATAGTTGGGCAAAAAGGGGCTTTTGCCTTTCAGAGCCCTCAGGGCACCATGTTACACGGTGATGTGTTCAAACAAAACTGTCTATCTCCTGGTCATTATATGTATAAAGGTAGGTTGTAGGATTGGGTGTCAAGTCCATTATGTTCCCCTTCTTGTTGGGAGCCAAGCAAGGGTCACATGAGAGGCCTATCCCCCCGGGGGGGGGGGGTTCTTTTGGGCAACGCTAGGCACTTTGGTTAGGGTCGCTGACTTTTACATACATAGGGTACCTTTACTTGAACAGACAAATGAATGCAAATAAACGTTCTCAATGTAATATACATCTGTAATAGAGCTATCGAGCTTCGGGCGTGCTCGTGCACGCATGCACACATAAGGAACTTAGCGGATCGCAGGTGCGCCAACGCACATGCGCAAAGAAGTGTGCACGCCCGTGGGAGCACATCAATGCTTCCCTTTATGGCCAGGCGGCCGATTTAAGGGATGCACTGACCTTTGACAGACGCTGACTGATCTTCAGCTGTTCCTGTACCTGTATCCTGCTGTTAGTTTGCCTGTTACCCATTGTTGAATCTTGGCTTTCCTTGACCTTGCTGCTGGGCTCTCCTACACTCCTGATTACTGGTTTCTGATCCCGAATTCCTATTGACCTTGCTCCTGCCTGATGTCTTGGTACTCTGCGGCCTGCCTGCTACCGAACCCGGCTGTCCTTGTGACTTTGCTTCTGTCTCCTGTCTGGCTCAACACTGCCACCCGAGTATCTGAAACTATGATCCTGCGACCTGCTGCAGCTTCCTGCCTTACAAGAGTCTCATCCACTGCTACAAGTTTTTCCAGGGCTACATCTACAGGGACTCGTGTTCCTCCTATCCCTTGGTTCCCTCTGTCTCCACTCTCAGCAGGACCTGGGCTGGAGATACAAGGGAGGCTGACCTCATCACTTCAGACTCTAACCAGGTATGTGACAACATCACTGTGGTTACTTGTGCAATTAGGAGGGACATGCAGAGCCATTGCCTTTTTTCACCTGTCCAGTGTGTCACTGCTACCTAACTTCCAGTAATGGTATGGGGTTCCGATGTGCACCAATCACAGACTCCATGTGTACGCTTCACTTAACTCTTCCTCTTCCTTACCTGTGTACAAATTGGGGACCTCTGAGGCTCTGATCTGCTTTCTTTGCTATGGGAGATGGACCTGCTCATGGAGAGAGTGCCAACAACTCCTGCTAGAAACTGTCTCACCTGTCACATGTGCACATTTATAACAGGCTGCTAGAGAAACCTTTATTACTCTTGGTAACCATTTGTATTTTCACATTGTATTGACTCTTGTACTATTATTTCCATACCCCAATGTACTTATTGACACCAGCTGTGGGCTATATGTGCCGGTTACTTACAATACACCACTTTAATACACCACTTTAATAGCTTCAGACCAGACAAAGGCAAAGTTTCAAAAGTTTGCTGAAATAATTTAGTATGATGGCATACACAGGTAACAGTCCAACATAAAGTGCAGTCCTTTCCTACTTCCATAATCCCTAACTTCAGGCTTGTGGCTGCCCCAGCATATCCGCATATGATGAAAGCCCATACTTGGTAGAGTCCACAGGAGGGAGAACTGCAAGTCCCACCAATCTCTCCTGATAATGGGAACTTTGATCCAGGGATGGCACTGGCAATCCAGACTTCGGCAATGGTGACAAGCAACACATCTCTCTAGCTCCGAGCCCCATGCCTCCTGGGTGTAGGCACACAGTTCTTTTTATATAACACGGACCCAGAAAAACCTGCCAACAAAAAAACCTGGGAACATATTTAACCATACCCTTCCCAACCAGGGAAGCGTTAACCTCTAACTGCCTATATATGTCCTATTTGTGAGACTATGGAGTAGCTGTACTAATGGCAAATAGACTGTTTGCTTTGCAAGGAAATTTTCTTTTAGCTTGGTGAAAGAATAGAAAATGTATTTAGCAAAGAATACCCAATCATGTGCGAGGGAAATAAGAAAAAAATGTTTCCGTGAACAAAGTTGGATGATAGAGGCCAGCATAGCTTCAAAAAGGGTACGCCACTTGCCCCATCTATAGCTGGCTATCACGGTAAGAAGCATTGGAAGGCTAAAAACAGTTATAAACAAGGCCAAGGATAAATCCAAAGAAAAACCAAGCTTAAAGTACCGACCAGCCCGCAGACAACCAAGAGAACCTGTCTAATGCCCTGTACACACAGTCAGACATGCCAACAACAAAATCCATCAGATTTTTTCTGACGGATTTTGTGCCGGACTTGTCTTTCATACACATGGTTGGACAAAGTTGTCGGAACATCCGGTCGTTCTTAAGGAGGTGACATACAACACGTACATCGGGACTATAAACGGGCCAGTAGCCAATAGCTGTGGTCTCTTATTATTTATTATTTATTCTGAGCATGCGTGGCACTTTGTCCGTCGGAATTGTCTACACGCGATCGGAATTTAAACAATCGGATTTTGTTGTCGGAAAATTTTAGATCCTGCTCTCAAGCTTTGTGTGTCAGAAAATTCGACGGAAAAAGTCAGATGGAGCCCACACACGATCGGATTTTCCGACAAAACGGTTCCGATTGCACATTCCGACCGTGTGTACAGGGCATAACATCATGCGTTAAAAACAGGGGCTTAGTCTGCACAAATTTGTAAATGTATGCCTAAGCCGCAGAGCCTCGTCAAGGCACCCTGGTATCTGTGGTCAGCATAGCTTCACCTCGTTCTCCAAGCTAAGGGAAAATTCCCTTTCAAAGTCATTTTTTCTTTTTTTGCCTTTAACCCCCCTAGTGGTAATCCCGAGTCTGGCTCGGGTTGGGATTTTACTAACAGGAGCGGTAACCCCGAGCCAGACTCGGGATCGCATCACTGGATGCAGGGGAGGACACAGGGAGAGTTACTTACCTTGTCCCCTGGATCCAGCGATGTCCTCCACGCTGTGTGATCGAGCTGTCCTCCGCTCGATTCACAGTGCCGAATGCAGCTGAGCTCCGTTCCCTGCGACGTTACGTCGCACGGGAGCGGAGAACGGCGGCAAATTCAAAAAAGTAAAAAGACACAAAACACACACAGCACTGTAATCTTACAGATTACAGTACTGTATTAAAAATCACACACCCCCTTTGTCCCTAGTGGTCTGTCCAGTGCCCTGCATGCACTTTTATATTATAAATACTGTTTTTTTCTGCCTGAAATTTGGAGATTGTCCATAGCAACCAAAAAGTGTCCCTTTTTCAGTGTTTTAGGATTTGATTACATTATTGAATAATTTTTATTATTATTTATTATATTAGAAACTTTATCATACCCGGGATGTCTGCTAGACTCTGGTTTGAACAGATTTAAGAGAGTTATTCCTAAGAATTACAGGACTACCATATAAAACGCCAAATTTCCATGCAAAATAATTGTACCGCTTTCAGCACCTAAAACCAGACTAAATCATACCGCCAGGGAGGTTAATAGACCCACTCCTATGAATGACCTAATGCAGAACACTACATAATGTGTTTTAGAACAGCAAATACTGCTTTATTAATTATTTTATAATGTCAGTCCTAGAAAATCTTCAGTGCAGGCCTCAATCCAACAAGTCATTAAAACAAATGGAAAGGTATCTAGGGGACCAGTTTAATTATTTTTCCTAGTGTCCCACAAAAAGTATTGAACAGTGAATGGGAATTAGTGAATACCATATGCCTCATACTTATGCCTCTAACCTTCTAGCTCTCTCATCTATTTTTAACAGCTTCACCTATTATAACTCTTTTGCATGTTCAGCATCCCTTCCTCGATCGTTCACCCATATCAGCACAGACTGGATTGATTTTAAACTGAATGGTCACAGGTTTGCATGCAGTCATTCAAACATTTTCTTCCTCAGAAATAATATCCAGAAGAACAAAAAGACTTCCAACAGTCCCCTCCTACAGCAGGAGCTTGTGTGCAGCTGCAAACTCTATGACCCTTGTTCCTACATGGCTGACTGAGCAAGCGGCAATATTTTTTAGTCACTCCAGCTGACATAAAAGGCGCCCCATGGTTGCTTATGCTGAGGGAACTCTTCCCACCATCACATAGAAACAGATTAACCTTTTAAAAGCTGCAAGTGGCTTTCTACTCTGCTCTACTCTAGCTACCAAATATGCAAGACTGCTACTTTTGTGCTCCATGATTTTACTATGACAAGTATTATTTAATTAGTTTAATGAAGATTTGCAGTGTAAATGAATATCTTCTATCTACTTGGAATTCTTCTATGCATTAACATGAAGGGAACTCTCTTTAATTTTCCATCAGAGGGGCGATCGTCTCATCATTTAGCAAGAATATCCATACCAGACCTGAAGGGCCTGGTAATTGAATTTGAGGGAACCCCACGCTTTTTTTTTTTTTTTATCAATGACTTTCAATGACTGTTCTCTGTATTACGGGGAGCCGACAATTCATTATAGCCGCGAGTGATTTTAAATGACTTTTTTCCTGCAGAAATGACACTTTGTGCAGGGGCAGTTCTAAGCACGGGAAACATTCACCCCTTCACAGGCATACTATAGACACCCCCCAGGTACGAAATTTAAAGGAATATTACACTTTTATTGTTTCACTTTAATCATTATTAAAATCACTGCTCTCGAAAAAACAGCCGTTTTTAAAACTTTTTTTTGATACATGTCCCCTGGGGCAGGACCCAGGTCCCCAAATACTTTTTAAGACAGTAACTTGCATATTAGCCGTTAAAATTAGCACTTTAGATTTCTCTCATAGACTTGAACAGGGTGTCCCACGGCTTTTCGAATTTGCCGCGAACACCCCAAATTGTTCACTGTTCGCCGAATGGGCATACAGGCAATGTTCGAGTCGAACTCGAAGCTCATCCCTAATCAAAAGTCCAACAGGGAGAATGATTTTAATTCAACGGGCAATTCCCCTTAAATTCAATTTTTTTTTGTAAGAGATAACTATACAGGTTTTTTATTTTTTATTGCCTTTACCTTTTACCTCCAGTTTTATATCATTGCTTAACAATGACCTCTCTGCTTGCTCAGTTCACTAAAGAATGTCTCATAAGATAATTGAGTGACACAGTTTTTTCCAAGTATTCATGAGATGCTGAAAATGTCAATTCCCTATCACCTCATGAGTTATTTACCTCACAAACCAAAAACATGAGGTAAATAACTCATAATGTGGTGTTAAACTCAATTCAGTAAAGGAAATAAATAAATAAATGCATTGGTTTAACCGCTTCAGCCCCAGAAGATTTTACCCCCTTCTTGACCAGAGCACATTTTGCGATTCGGCACTGCGACGCTTTAACTGACAATTGCGCGGTCGTGCGACGCTGCACCCAAACAAAATTGACTTTTTTTTTTCCCACAAATAGAGCTTTCTTTTGGTAGTATTTAATCATCTCTGTGGTTTTCATTTTTTGCGCTATAAACAAAAAAAGATCGACAATTTTGAAAAAAAAACAATATTTTGTAATTTTTGCTATAATAAATATCCCCATTTTTTTTTTAAAAAGCAAATTTTTTCTCAGTTTAGGCCAATATGTATTTTTCTACATATTTTTGGTAATAAAAATTGGCAATAATCGTACATTGATTGGTTTGCGCAAAAGTTATAGCATCTACAAAATAGGGGATAGATTTATAGCATTTTGTTTTGTTTTTTTGTTTTTTTTACCAGTAATGGTTGCGGTCTGTGATTTTTATCATGACTGCAACATTATGGCGAACACATCGGACAATTTTGACACATTTTTGGGACCATTGGCATTAATACAGTGATCAATGCTATAAAAATGCATTGATTACTGTAAAAATTTCACTGGCCGTAAAGGGGATAAAACTAGGGGGCGACCAAGGGGTTAATTGTGTTCCCTAGTGTGTGTTCTAACTGAAGGGGGATGGGACTGACTAGGGGAGATGACAGATCGCTGTTCATACTTTGTATGAACAGACAATCTGTCACTTCTCCCCTCAGAGAACCGGGATCTCTGTGTTTACCGTGAGACCGCCGGGCACCGGGGTCAAAGCAGTTGTAAAATCAGAAGTGCACTCCTAGTGGCCATCAGAGGGAGTGATGTAACATAATGGTGATTCGCGCAGCCGAGCCATGTTGCTGCAATACAATTTCGGCGACTGGTCGGCAAGCGGTTAAGTAAGTAGCAGTCAAAGCATGAGGTATTTAACCACTTGCCAACCAGCCGCTGTCTTTATTCAGTGGCAGGTTGGCGCATTCCCGCAACTTGCCATAGGTGTATGGCGGCTCCTCTAAGGAGCTGTCCGCCGTACAGTGGGGGACTCGATGCGCATGGTTGGTGGCCGAAATGTCTGTCGGCTATCTGCGATTGCGGGAACGAAAGAGATCTGCTGAGCCTAGTGATCAGGATCAACGACCTCTCTCCTCCTCCAGTCAGCCCAGCCTCCATACAGTTAGAAACACTCCCAGGCAACACACTTAACCCCTTGATCGCCCCCTAGTGTTAACCCCTTCCCTGCCAGTGACATTTATACAGTAATCAGTGTCTATTTTTAGCTCTGATCGCTGTATACATATTCCAAAAAAGTGTCAAAAGTGTCCGATCTATAACAAAAATGCCATAAAGCTATCCCTTATTTTGTAGACATTATAACTTTCGCGCAAACCAATCAATATACGCTTATTGTGATTTTTTTTACCAGAAATATGTAGAAGAACACATATTGGCCTAAACTAATGAAGAAATTAATCTTTTTGGGGGATATTTTTTAAAGCCAAAAGTAAAAAATATATTTTTTTTTCAAAATTGTCGCTCTTTTTTAGTTTATAGCACAAAAAATAAAAACCACAGAGGTGATCAAATACCACCAAAAGAAAGCTCTATTTGTGGTAAAAAAAAGGACATAAATTTTGTTGGGGTACAGCGTCGCATGACCGCACAATTGTTAGTTAAAACTACGCAGTGCGTCACAAAAAATGGCCTGGTCAGGAAGTGGGTAGATCCTTCTGGTCTGTACATGGTTAAGGAATGTAAAAAAAATAAAAGCCAATTTGGAATAGTCTCTACCTTTTTGGATCATTTTCTCAACAGCAATGAGATAATTGAGTACTGTCTGTGATCCGTTTTTTATTTGCACTAACATACAATTTTTCAGTACAAGGTTTGGGGGTGTGTCCCCTTCTTCAAGGTAATGCAAAGAAACCTAAATATGGAAAAATACAAAGTATAACTAAAGGCAAAACTTTTTGTTTTAGTTTTGGATGAAGTGGAGATGGATTAGAACATCTGTCTGGTTTTTATTGCTGTCTGTGTCCCTGTTAGGGACATTCACCCTCTCTATTTGTCCTGTTTACCATTAATATTTTAGAAAGCAAAAGAAAATCCCAAATTTTGGGTTGTCCCCACAAAAGAATATATCTTCGAATGGGGACACTAGTTCTGGTGACCTGGGGGGCCTCAAGGGAATCTATTAATTTGTAGGGATTTCCTCTTACTTCTTGTTTTGGCTAAGGGACAGGAAGTGAAGGGAAATCTCCCCAATGACAACATTTTTTCGGTGGAAGGCTATATATACATGTGTGTGATTTGTTTTATACTATTTTCATTACATTTTTGACATTTATAAAGATATTTTGTATTTACTTAAAGCGGAGGTCCACCCCAAAGTGGACCTTCCGCTCATTGGAACCCTCCCCCCCTCCGGCGCCACAATTGGCACCTTTCAGGGGGGAGGGGGGTGCAGATACCTGTACAGTACAGGTATCTGCACCCACTTCCGGGATAGCTCTCTGCGGAAAGGGGCGTAGATTACACCCCTTTCCGAAAGTCCCCCGCTGCCTGCTGGGAAACACACAGCTCCCAGAGGCAGCGGGTCCATCCTTATTGCGCAGCACGACTCGCGCATGCGCAGTAGGGAACCGAGAAATGAAGCCGAAAGGCTCCACTTCCTGATTCCCATACCCAAGATGGCGGCGGCAGCACCCGAGAGACGATCGAGAGATCGGCTTCGGGTGCCGACATCGCGGGCGCGCTGGACAGGTAAGTGTCACTATTTTAAAAGTCAGCAGCTGCAGTATTTGTAGCTGCTGGGGAATCCCGCTTTAGTAGAACTTAGTTGTTTTTAATACACCACGTGTCATGTGAAAGCAACTTCCCTGTGGCTGATATTCCAGTCACATTTTTTCTTTTGTATTAATAAATATGCCGCAGGGACTGCACTGAATTTTAGGGTTGGCATTTCTCTATGTTTCTCTACATTTCTGTACTCTAATGGCTTAAACCATTTTACCTCTTTATTAGCACTAAAAACTCACAGGAGTTCTAATCCTTCTCCACTGTACCTATCCCATTGGTTATCATGTCATAAGATAAAATACAGAATGGTTTCATGAGCAAAATATTTCACATTTTGATGAAATAACTCATGCATTATTTTAGTAGCATTTTTTGTGAATTGCAGAAAAATATTTAAAACAAGCTATGAGTTTTTTTTTCTTAGATTTTAAGAGGAAAGTAGCTCTTTGTGAATTGAGCCCTGCATCTCCAAATTATAATGGTTGACTGTGGTCTGACCTACAGACCCTTGTCTGGAAATTGACCTTGTGTTTTGACCCTGATTTGATACCATTAAGGTCCCTTCACACCAGGTGCTTTGGGACTATGCTGGACAGTCATACAAATTGCCCAGCACAGTTCCAATGCAAGACAAGACAAAAAGCCTTGTTTCCTATTTTGACAGTTTATACCACCATGCTGTGACTATGTGTACTGAAAATGGCATGCAGTACTTTTTTGAGTACAGCATGATGAGATGCAGTCTACACAGTGTGCCCAATACAACTTGATGAAATGTAATTTCAATAAAGTTTTCACAAAAAAAAAAAGAAAACGGTGTAATGCAAACCTTTGCCCTCACACTGTCTATATGAAAGATTGCTATCTAACACAGATGCTGGCGTGAATGTGCCCTAAGGCCAGCCATACACGGTTCGGATTTTTTTTCCTGAAACCATGGGTCAACCACAGACAGTGCTGACAGGGAATCAGAAATTGTCTTCTTCCAGGAGAAGACAGACATAATCGCTATATCGGCGATAATTGGAAGTGAAGCTGGCAGGCTGGTTGTACCCGAGTTGTTCGATCAACTTGGTACATTTAGCCTGCCCATTAACGATTCAAAACTCTGCCAGTTCCTGATGAACCCGCTGAGATCTAAACTATGTATGGCCGGCTTTTGTCGGAACATTTTTAAAGTGATTGTAAAATCTTTTTTTTTTTTTAAATAACATGTTATACTTACCTGCTCTGTTGCACAGAGCAGCCTTGTTCCTCCTTTTCTCGGGTCCCTCCTCGGTGCTCCTGGCTCCTCCTGTTGAGTGCCCCCACAGCAAGCAGCTTGCTATGGGGGGCACCCAGGCCAAGCTGCAGCTCTGTGTGTCCATTCAGATACAGAGCTGATGTTCAGCCCCGCCCCCTCTCTATCCTGATTGGCTAAGTGACTTTGACAGGAGCCGAAACCGATGGAGCCACTGCTGTGTCTCAGCCAATCAGGAGGGGCAGTCCCGGATGGCTGAAACACTCGTGGACATCACTGGGCAGAGATGGGGCTCCTGTAAGTTTTAGGAAGACTGAGGGGGGCTGCCGAACACAGAAGGCTTTTTATCAAAATGCATGGAATTCATTAAGATAAAAAAAAAACTTCTTATTTTACAACCGCTTTAATCCTATGTGTTTGAATGGCCTATGTGGTCAGGTATCTACAAGTGAAGCATTTCAGCGCTACTGCGGATGTGATTTCCCTTGTTTTACTTCATGTTACAGTAGGTTTATCTGAATGAAAAAGTATGCCTACTGTATTTGCATTTAATCACGAAATCATCATCAGAGAGTATTTTTTTTATTTGAGTGATATATATATATATATATATATATATATATATATATATATATATTGTAGTGACTGTGCACAGTATTTAAACATTTTAATTAGGCTGCAATTTGAACAAGACCCATGACAGATAGATTTTAATAAAGAAATCAGCATTAGCTTGTATTTATTTAGATTAAAAGTTGTAAAAAATATTGAAGTGACTACATGCACTTTTACTAGGCCTCATTTTGAAAAAGACTCACATCATCCAGCTATCAATCAAGAAGTTAGCATTATGTCGCGTACACACGGTCGAATGGTCGAGTACGCCGGACAATTCGATCGTGTGTGGGCTCCAGCGGACTTTTTCATCGTAAAGTCCAGCGGGCTTAGAAAGTAGTTTTGACTCAAAATTGACTCAAAATTTGTCCGCCGGACTTGGCTTTCAGCGGACAATCCATTCGTCAGTCTGCTAGTCCGGCGGACTAAGAATGATGCATGCTCTGAAGCAAGTACGAGAAGGAAGCTATTGGCTACTGGCTATTGAACTTCCTTTTTCTAGTCCCGTCGTATGTGCTGTACGTCATCGCATTAGAAATCGCCAGACTTTCGGAGCGTCCGTGTGTGGCCAAGTCCGTTCGTTATAAAGTCCGGCGTATTTCTGTATTTCTGATTTGACATTATGAGTGCTGGACTGGAGCTAAATTTGACAAAAAAAAGAGGACAGAGAGGCTCACACAGTGAAGCTATAACATTTAACCATAGTCTTGTTTCATTTGCTTTGAATTTTGTGAATGTTAACCACTTGACCTCCAGAAGGTAATACCCTGACCAGGCCATTTTTTGCTATTTATCACTGCGCTACTTTAACTGGCAATTGTGCAGTCATGTAACACTGTATGCACATGATATTTATATAATTTTTCCCATACAAATAGAGCTTTCTTATGGTGGTATTTGATCACCGCTTGTTTTTTTTTCTTGTTTTTTCTTTTTTGCTATATAAAAAAAGACTGACAATTAAAAAAAAAAAAATATATATATATATATATATATATATATATATATATATATATATATATATATACATATATATATATATATATATACTTTTTTTTTTCTTTCTGTTATAAAACATATCCAATAATTTGAAACCAGAAAAAAAAATTCTATATGGTTAATTTTGTTAAAGATTATATTTCAGAAAGGATGCTAACTACATTGTCTGATACCCAGATTACAGAGTTGTCTACCTGATCACCAAGCTCATTGAATAAACACAGTGACCTATACCAAGTTTGTAACTTAAAGCGGAGTTCCACCCAAAAGTGGAACCTCCGCTCATTTGTCTCCCCCCCCCCTCCAGTACCACAGTTGCCACCTTTCGGGGGTGATGGGAGACAGGATACCTGTCTTTGACAGGTATCCTGTTCCCACTTCCGGGAGTCCACACCGCGGCCCATGATGTCACTGTGGAGCTCCCTTCTCCTCCCCCTGTCGCTAGACCAGTAGGAGAGAGGAGCGAGCCTCGCGCATGCACAGTAAGGTTCCCGGCGTGAAGCCATAAGGCTACACTGCCGGGTTCCACTTACCCGCAATGGCAGCGGCAGCACCTGACAGCTGATGGAAACATCAGCTGCGGTGCCGACATGGCTGGACTCCAGGACAGGTAAGTGACCTTTTATTAAAAGTCAGCAGCTGCAGTAAGTGTAGGTGCTGACTTTTAATTTTTTTCTTTTGGGTGGACCCCCACTTTAAAGATTCTTGCTTTACCAGTTGAATAGGTCACCATGCAGACATAAAAAGTTTTAATTGTATTACCTAGCACAAACAAAGCACAACATATTCACATATGACAAACTATGCTGTAAATTCTTGACTTTTTCAAATGTGATTTAATATGAGTCTTTATTGAATTATTCATCTATTTGTAGTAGAAATATAAAAAATAAGCTCCTTAAAAACAGATGGGGCTACAGAAGGCTGTAAAAACAGAAAAGACAGATTAGATGGATGGTGTGAATCCAAGGCATTAGTCACTCCAAATAATACACTTTTTGGAAAAAATGTAACTGTTATTATGGGGCACAGGCTGCATGCTAATTTCACGACTCATGATTTTGCTGATCATGATGATATTTTAAAGACATAATTAAAATTAATTTATGTAAAACTCAAAGATAGACACTGCGGCAAAACCTTGGCTAGTAACATGTTAAAAAATTTATTGCCAAAGAGTATAAGGGCTATTAACTCAACCTTCGCTGGATTAGTTTGTTCCTTCATACAGTTTATGGGTGTCCTGTCAGCAATTTGTGGTATTTTAACAAAAACTTTTCTATAATCTCAGGTAACAGAACTGTTTAGATCTCTTTCTCTTTCTGTAAAATACACTACATTGTCAAAAGTATTGGGATGCCTGCCTTTACACATTGCTCAGTCGTGTTGAAACAGCAAGGGGCCATCTCCAAAATTTTACCACAAGGTTGGGAGCATGAAATTTGTCCAAAACTTTTTGGTATGCCGATGCCTTCCTTCACTGGAACTAAGGGACCAAGCCCAACTCCTGAAAAACAACCCCACACCATAATCCCCCCTCCACCAAATGATTTGGACCAGTGCATTAAGCAAGGTCCATAAATACATGGATGAGCAAGCTTGGGGTGGAGGAACTTGACTGGCCTGCACAGAGTCCTGACCTCAACCCGATAGAACATGGAGGCTGCGAGTCAGGAGACTGAGGAGACCGCCTTCACGTCCACATCAGTGCCTGACCTCACAAATGTGCTTCTGGAAGAATGGTCAAACATTCCCATAGACACACTACTAAACCTTGTAGACTGCCTTCCCAGAAGAGTTAAAACTGTTATAGTTGCAAAGGGTGGTTCAACTAAATATTGAACCCTGCAGACTAAGAACGGTATGCAATTAAAGTTCATGTGAGTGTAAAGGCAGGAGTCCCAATACTTTTCACAATATAGTGTATAAGCAATTTTGTTGCCTATTCTGAACTAGGAAATTAGCTGATCTTAAGCCAAACTTTAGAAATGATTATGAGGTTGCTCCCACTTTGATTTAAAGTTGACCTGATTTCAAAGAGTGAATATTTGCTGCCTTGTAGAGAACATATGGAAATGTTATTTGTGCCTAAGCAGTACCCGGAAAGATTTACATTTTGTCTTAAATTCCTTCTGAAAACTAGCAGTACGCTTCCTGTGCCCTGAGCCTCATAGCTGTATATCTGCATTGTGGAATTTGGAGCGAGATTTGGTGACATCGCTACTGTGCTGTTCACTGTTCTTGCTGGAGATAAAGCTGCAACTGAAGACCTGCAAGGATCTCCCTGCTTCTGCATCAACTGTTTTGTGGATCTGTGCTTTCTGTACTTCTACTGCTACTTCTTGAATTTCCCCCCTCCATTCATCAGATCACCAGTCATCAAGAGATCAGCTCTGAAATGAGAAGGCAAAGACCAGTCTCTACCAAAAGTGCAGAATAAGGCATATTATGTAATATTATGTATTATGTAATGGCAAAAAATCAGAGAGCCTACAGGCAATCCTAGCGACTAGTCCTTTGTGCTTTGCTTGACCTCTTTGGATCCAGCTTTCACATTTTAGAAGAAAAAAAATGATACAATCTTATATATACAATCCTATACCCAGTTGATCCAGAGGAAAGCAAAAGCAAAAGAACCCAGCAAAGCATGATCCAATTTGCTCCAACTGGGGAAAAAAAATCCTTCCTGATCCCCCAAGAGGAAATTGGATGAATTTAGAGAAAAGCAATGCGTTTATTTTATATACAAGAAATCCTATGCACTGCCTATGCTTTCTCCAAGTAGTTAAATACTAATCAAGTGATAATTCATAGCAGCTGCTCACATTAATCAATGTGTCCCCACATATAGACACTTGTAAATACTGGTTATAATGTGACGCTTTGCTACAGTGTAGTTGATGTCAAATGGTGTTGAATGAATTTATAATTGAACCTACTTATGTGTTCTACTCCATCAAAAATATTTTTATTATGTTATTTGTTTCTTGTATCTATTAGGGATTAAATAAACAAATAATATGCGATTGGATCTAAATTTGTCGATTTCTCATCAATTATTCATTAAATGTAATAAGTATTTATGATGAGTACCACTGGGTATCTGCAATAACTTAAAATACAGATCTCAAATTCATTATATAAACGTACAAATACCCTGTTGGGTGAGAACTCCAAAATATCCAGTGCTTCAGAAAATACATTGATAAGCATATATGTTTACTTTAATCCTCCCAGTCTTCCCAGCATTTCCTTTCCTTTCCATAACTCTTCCACTGCTCCATTCAGCATCAGGAGCCAAGGAAGTACTTACTTTTAGGTATGAAGTGATATGTGGCAGTGTTGGGCCAATCAATACTGTCACATAGGGAGTCCACAGCCCTGTGTAAAGCCTCGTACACACGGTCTGATTGTTGGACGATCGAGCATCTGATTTTTGTCAAAAGCACTTGTGCAGGATTTAGTACGTAGTGACGATGTGACGAACTATGAGTTTATGAAGAGGAATTTTATTTCTCAAGCACCATCCTTTGGGCCCCTTCTGCTAATTTCATGTTAGTAGAAGTTAGTAGAACTTTGGTGAGCATTGATTTGCGATTTTCAAATTGTACAAAACAAATGTCTTTGAAAATACATTTGGCATAACTCCATCAGTATCACCATCAGTATCACCAGCAAAGCAGCTTCATTACTATCCCATTAACCACTTAACAACCGGCCCATAGCCGAATGACGGCTACAGGGCGGTTGTTTAACTCTGGGAGGCCGTCATATGACGTCCTCCCAGAATTCCGCTCTCCCCTGGGGTGCGCACTCGAGAGCATCCGTGACCGCGCACTCGAGAGCATCCGTGACCGTGGATCAGAGAGCATCCGTGATCACAGATCACTGTAAATGGCTGCTCATCGCGGCCGTTTACCACGTGATCGCTCCGATCGGTACAGCGGAGGGGGAAGAGATCGGTGTCAGCAGCGCTGTGGGCTGCATCTGCAGTGCCCACATCGCTGCTCACCGAAAATTAACCCCTCAATTCCCTGCCATTACTCTGCAATACTCTGCAATACTCTGCAATACCCTGCAATACCCTGCAACACTCTGCAATACCCTGCAACACCCGCCAATACCCTGCAACACTCTGCAATGCTCTGCAACACCCGCCAATACCCTGCAACACTCTGCAATACCCTGCAACACTCTGCAATGCTCTGCAACACCCGCCAATACCTTGCAACACCCGCCAATACCCTGCAACACTCTGCAATACCCTGCAACACTCTGCAACACTCTGCAATGCTCTGCAACACCCGTCAATACCCTGCAATGCTCTGCAACACCCGCCAATACCCTGCAACACTCTGCAATGCTCTGCAACACCCGTCAATACCCTGCAACACTCTGCAATACCCTGCAACACTCTGCAATGCTCTGCAACACCCGCCAATACCCTGCAATGCTCTGCAACACCCGCCAATACCCTGCAACACTCTGCAATGCTCTGCAACACCCGGCAATACCCTGCAACACTCTGCAATACCCTGCAACACTCTGCAATGCTCTGCAACACCCGCCAATACCCTGCAACACTCTGCAATGCTCTGCAACACCCGCCAATACCCTGTAACACTCTGCAATGCTCTGCAACACCCGCCAAGTCCCGCCCACATATGAAAACGGTGTTCAAACCACACATGTGAGGTATCGCTGCAAACGTTAGAGCGAGAGCAATAATTCTAGCCCTAGACCTCCTCTGTAACTCAAAACATATAACCAGTAAAAAAAAAAAAATTGGCGCCTATGGGGATTTTTAAGTAGCGACATTTGGTGCCATTTCACGAGTGTGTGCAATTTTGAAGAGTGACATGTTAGGTATCTATTTACTCAGCGTAACTTCATCTTTCACAATATGCAAAAATTGGGCTAACTTTACTGTGTTTTTTTTTTTTTTCCCAAAAAAAGCATTCGAAAAATTGCAGCGCAAATACCGTGCGAGATACCGTGCGAGATAAAAAGTTGCAACGACCACCATTGTATTCTCCAGGGTGTTTGCTAAAAAAAACATATATAATGTTTTGGGATTCTATGTAATTTTCTAGCAAATAAATGATGATTTTTACATGTAGGAGAGAAATGTCAGAATTGTCCTGGGTGCTCCAGAACGCCCGATGGCGCTCCCTGCATGTTGGGCCTCTGTATGTGGCCACACTGTGTAAAAGTCTCACACATGTGGTATCGCCGTACTCGACAGTAATAGCAGAATGTGTTTTGGGGTGTAATTTGTGGTGTGCATATGCTGTGTGTGAGAAATAAACTGATAATATGACAATTTTGTGAAAAAAAAAAAAGTAAAAAAAATCTTGATTTTGCAAAGAATTGTGGGAAAAATGACAAATTTAAAAAAACTCATCATGCCTCTTACGAAATACCTTGGAATGTCTTCTTTCCAAAAAGGGGTCATTTGGGGGGTATTTGTACTTTTCTGGCATGTTAGGGTCTCAAGAATTGAAATTCAGGTGTGATAAATTTTCAGATATTGGCACCATAGCTTGTGGACTCTATAACTTTCACAAAGACCAAATAATATCGACCAATTTGTACTTATTTTTACCAAAGATATGTAGTAGTATAAATTTGGGCCAAAATGTATGAAGAAAAAATTACTAATCTGCTAAATTTTATAACGGAAACAAAGAAAATTTTTCTGTATTTTTTTTTTTATAGCACAAAAAATAAAAAACCGAGTGGTGATTAAATACCACCAAAAGAAAGCTCCATTCAAATTTCATATAGGTCCAGTGTTGCATGACTGAGTAATTGTCATTCAAAATGTGAGAGCACCGAAAGCTGAAAATTGGTCTGGTTATTAAGGGTGTTTAAGTGCCCAGTGGTCAAGTGGTTAAAGAAGAAGAGAATTGTGCTCTGCATTTCGACATTTCATAATTTGCCACGCCAGGAATATTAATTGTCCATTACGATCGCTAGTTTACAAGACCGACCTCTTCTGGCTCGTTACTTGGTTCCGATCATGCGTTTTTGTACTTTCGATTTTTGTGTGACGGATTTATGTACTGACCATCTGAAAATCAGATGTGGAGCTGTCGTCCGCCAAAAATTTACTAGCCTGTCATCCAACATTTGTTGTCTGAAAATTGGAAAACAATTGTCTAAAGAAGCATACTAACGGTAAGAATTTCGGACAACAGCCTGTCAAATGACAATCCCCTTCTAATTTTCACATCATGTGTACAAGGCTTAAGTTACAGCTGGCAAACTGGTGGAACCTTTCCTCCCTTCTGAATGGAGTAGTTGGGAAATTAAGAGTAGTTAAGTATTTTCTTCTGGGCATAGCTAAGTTAAAGCAGGAATTAACCCAAAAGCAAATATTTATTATATTGGAGCTTACCAATTTTTAGATGTGATGGCTGAATTTGTTTCCTTTTCTAGGCTTTCTTTCTTCTATTTATATTTGGTAATCCAGGCAGTCAGCAAGTCTGTTGTTTTTCACAGCACAAGCTCTCCATCAGAATGATTAAAATTATCAGCTTTCATTTATTCATGCAACACCTTTATCCCAAAAGGGAAAAAACCTTAATTAGTGGTTCTAAAGCATTTAACAATACCCCTCCCCTTGGACTGACAATGCTGCTTTCTGGGGTCTCCTGTGCTCATTCATCCAGAGCTGTTTCTCTAGCACAGGAGGTCTAATGATTGATGAGGTACAATATAATACATTTTTGGTTTTGGACTTAATACTGCTTTAAAGTAAACCTGTTGCCTTGCCCTGTATTAGCAATGTGCATGTTCAATTTAAAGGTAATCTGGGCAATACGTTTTTAGTCTAGACCTAAAACAGTATACCGTATATACTCGAGTATAAGCCGAGATTTTCAGCCTCTTTTTTGAGGCTGAAAGTGCCCCCCTCGGCTTATACTCGAGTCATCGCTGTCTGCCTGCTCGATCAGCGTGTCGAGCAGACAGACAGCGGACATTCTAAAATTCAAAAGCCGCGCCTCCGGCTCCGCCTTCGCCTGTGATAGGCGGAACACTGAATTTCCCAGCAGCCTGTGTTCCGCCTATCACGGACATCCGCTCATCCTCGTACTACGGACGAGGATGAGACGATGTCCGTGATAGGCGGAACACAGGCTGCTGGGAAATTCAGTGTTCCGCCTATCACAGGCGAAGGCGGAGGCGCGGCTTTTGAATTTTAGAATGGCCGCCGAGGCGCCGACGAAGAGCGGCGATCCTGGCAAGGCACGGGACGGAGGCAAGGCAAGGCACGGCACGGGACGGGACGGAGGCAAGGCACGACACGGGACGGAGGCAAGGAGGCAAGGCACGGCACGGGACGGAGGCAAGGAGGCAAGGCACGGGACGGAGGCTCGGGACACAGGCTCGGGACACAGGTAGGCTGGACACACACACACACACACACACACACACACACACACACACACACACACACACACACACACGGACACACACACACAGGGATGGATGGATGGAGACACACACACACAGGGATGGATGGATGGATGGAGACACACACACACAGGGATGGATACACACACACACAGGGATGGATGGATGGAGACACACACACACAGGGATGGATGGATGGATGGAGACACACACAGGGATGGATGGATGGATGGAGACACACACACACAGGGATGGATGGATGGATGGACACACACACACACAGGGATGGATGGATGGATGGACACACACACACACAGGGATGGATGGACGGACACACAGGGATGGACGGACACACAGGGATGGACGGACACACAGGGATGGACGGACACACACACAGGGATGGACAGGCATGTCTCACCCTCGGCTTATACACGAGTCAATAAGTTTGCCAGTTTTTTGGGGGGTAAATTGGGGGCCTCGGCTTATATTCGGGTCGGCCTATACTCGAGTATATACGGTACACTAAAATTGGTACATATTCCAAGCTGGAATTCATTGAACCACACAAGCAGTTCCCCCAAAATGTTCTCCTGTGCTTGATTATTTTGTTAAGTAAAAGCCATCTACTTTCTTTCTACTGCTCTCAGTGAAACAGTCATGTGCCAACATACACATAAGCTGGCCATAGTAGAATTGTATTCAATAGCTTTAGAAATAACTGTTTGATTTTTATATGGAGTCAACTCAATGTTCGTTTTTGACTGTAGTCACAAAAAAGTTAAAAGGAGCAAAATAGTAAACTTTTCTCAAATAAATTAAAGGGGTTGTAAACCCTCATGGTTTTTCACCTTAAGGCATGCTATGGTACCAAGGTGAAAAACCTTTTGTAGTGCTGCAATCCCCAGCCCCCATTTTACTTACCTGAAAGCTGTCATCTTCCATCTGGGAACAAGCACACCAGCCCTAGCTGGTGTATCCTGTCCTGTTTGGATAGATTGATAGCAGTGCAGCCAGTGACTCCCGCTGCTGTCAATCAAATCCAATGATGCGGCACCAGTGGGCGGGGCCGAGTCCTGCATTTTGTGTGAATGGACACAGATACAGTACTAGGGTACATGCCTGCATGGGTGTCCACCTTAGGAGAGCCTTCTCCAACATGGACACTTGATGCACCGCTGAGAGACCCCAGAAGAGTAGGACCAGGGCCACTCTGTGCAAAACTAACTGCACAGTGGAGGTAAGTATGACATGCTTGTTATTTTAAAAAAAAGGGGATTTACAACCCCTTTGAGTTCTTACTTTGAGTGGGGTCTTGTCGAAGAAAAATTATACATATTGTAATGTGCATGTTCTCGGTGCAAAAGAAAACTGTTTAATACATCTGGGCTCCCATTCAAATAGCAGGTCTGGTGAAAAGAAAGAATGCTCTGGTGATTACTTTGTCAGAATTTTCCTACAAATGTTTGAACTAAATGACACGGGTGTATGGCCAGCTTTGAGAAGGCAGCTTGTTGGGTTAAACAAAGCAATATAGCATGGAGGACCATTCCTATTTAGACTGCACTGAACACCCTATTTTCTCTTGGACAGTTGCATTTTCCAAACCCCTTGTAATTATGTTGTAGCAAAAAAAGTGTATGTGTGATCCTCTTACGCCCTGTACACACAGTCGGACATCCCGACCACAAAATCCGTCGGATTTTTTCAGATGGATTTTGTCTGAAACTTGTGTTGCATACACATGGTCTGACAAAGTTGATGGAAAATCTGATCGTTCGTAATGAGGTGACGTTTGTTGTGTACGATGGGACTACGTAGCGGCTAATAGCCAATAGCTTTGGTCTCGTAATTTAATCTGAGCATGCATGGCACTTGGTCCGTCGGAATTCTCTATAAATGATCGGAAAAAGTCTGATCGGATTTTGTTGTCGGGAAAATTTTAGATCCATCTCTCAACCTTTTTCCATTAGGATTTCTGACGAAAAAAGTCCGATAGAGCCCACACACAATCGGATTTTCCGTCAACATACGCCGATCGGATCTTTTCGGTCGGAAAGTCCGACTGTGTGTACAGGGCATTACTGAAGTATACACTCTTTGTATCTTCTTTGCAGCAGTTTTCTCAGAGGCTGTCAAACCAGTTTCTATGTTTCCAAATTCATTGCCAGTGTTGATATATCGTACAAATAGTTTTACCATTTACACAACACATTAAAAAGAAGTTATAAAAATTGCTCTGTGTAGCCACTGCCTTTGCAGAAAATAATATAATGAATTTAGCGATGCTTAAAAGAATGAAATAATTAAAAAGAAATATCTCTAGGCGATGATTTATATGATGGTTCCATAGGGAATGTTTACTCTTTATAGCATATTTTGTGTTGACTTACTGTACTTGTTTTTTTTTTCTTATTTCTTTTATTCTGTCTTTTTCTTTCCCTTATGCTTCCACTCTCTTTTTTACATCTTCTTATGTTGGTACCACAGACAAAATCATTCTTCTTGATATGACTCATTGTTAAGTCTGGCATTTTGTCTGGCATTTATAGGGCATTTATAGGGCCTTTGGCTCTATTGTTACCTTGTATTATTATGTAGCTGATACTTCCCCCCGTCCCTATTTCTTCTTTTTGTACCCTCATATGTTTTGATGCTCATTATCTGCCAATTTTGATAATATAATAAAAAAATATATTCAACCTAAAAAAAAAAATTCATGCACAGTAGGTGATTGAAAAGTACTTGCGAGGTCAGCTGTGAAAAATTTTAAGATATCTTACAATGAGGCCATCACAGCATCCCAGCTTCCCCCTCTGCAGCATGCACATCCTCCACTTCTTTCTATGCTGTGCCCTGCTGGAGAACGAAGTGCTTGCTTCCAGCTGGGCACCTTAAGTGGTCATGCAGGAGGGGGGTGGAGCCTGTTTTCCAACCAATTATCTACCTGAGCTGGTGGAAACAGTGCCCACATTTTTCCCTGCTGCCAGTCCTGTATGCTGCCTGTGCCTGTGAGGACCAAAGTCTGAGGTCGGGGACTCCAGGAGTGACCCTCCAAATCGCCTTGCCCAGCTGCCTCTCTGCCTACACCTTCTGCTCCAATCCCTTCCCTTCCACCTGTCACCCAGAACACCCCACTGGTGCCCCCAAGCTATCAAGCATTTGAAGCTTGAGTCCCTGTGACCTCCTGTCCTCCTTTGCTGTGCCCTATGGTCATACCCTAAACTGTTAACCCACACTATGCCATATTACTGCCCAGAGGATCATAGTGCTTGCTGGGCCATATTAACTACCATCCTGAGGATAGTTTCCCCCTTCCTGTGCTTACTGTTGCTCTGTGGACTTTTTCTCCTTTGCTTTGCTATATTACCTACCGCCCTGAGGATTTTTTCCCTTTACCGTGTCTTGCTGTGGTCCTGCGGACAGTTTCCCTCTTTCCATGCCATATTTCCTGTCCATGGATGCTTAATCTTTGCTATGCCATTCTACCGCCCTGAGGATCATTCCTGCTGTCTCCTGCTACCGCCATGTGAACTGTTCCATCTTTTGCTGTGTCATATTTCCTCTCCATGGACACTTAATCCCTGCCAGACCTATTAGCATTCTGAGGATCGTCTCCCTGTGCCGTGCAATATAGTAGCTACCCACAAACTGGTTATCAGCGCTTAGATCAGTGGTTTTCAACTCTTGTCCTCAGTGGGTTCTGAGGACAGGAGTTGAGACCTACTGGCTTAGACCATTGCTTCTCTGTTAACTGTTTATCTGTGATAAGCCAATTCCTGCTTTGTGAACTGTACCAAGATGCCTAGACATATACAAGCTTTTGAAGTGATATTAAAGCCTTGTTTTTTTTTTTTTAAAACAAGCTGAGATGTTATACTCACTTGCTCTGTGCAATTGTTTTGCACAAAACAGCACAGATCCCGCTCTTCTGGAGTCCCCTGCTAGCGCTCCAGGCTTCTCTTCTTTGGCGAGGGCCCCCATTGAAAGCTGCTTTCTTTGGGAACACTCATGCAGGCTCACTCCTGAGTCAACCTGTCTGCATCTATAGACACAGAGAGGGCAGCTCGGCCCTGCACCCAGCTCCCTCATCACAGTATTTGTTTGACAGCAGTGGGATCCAATGGCCGCTATCAATCTGCCCAGTGAGGAGGTAGAGCTCAGCGCTGAATTGGGAATAAGTGGTGCTGGGGGGATACTGTGACATAGAAGGTTTTTTAGCTTTTGCATTAAGGTTAAAAAGAAACTTTAGGCTTTAGAACTACTTTAAACCCTGCACAGCCACAGTCCCACTGCAAGGGAGCATTTTTATTCTTCCTGGAGTTATCCTGAGTGTTATCATTTACATTATTCTCTGAGGATTAAAGAATCATGACTTTCTTATGGACAAGAGGAGAATCCTGTAGTCCTTTCTTGTTTCTACTGATATGGTACAGAAAGACAAGTGTGTGCTGTCACACTAGGGCATGTGGGAGTACCTCTCCCATGTACATGCTCTTCAATGTCCAGAACCATATGGGGCTACGGTGATGTAAAAGTCATCATTAGGCCTGAACCATGCAAAACAATATGCCATTAAACTGGCAGTAATGCTCACAAAACGATATGGTGTTAAACTGGCAGTAACGCACACAGAACTATATGGCGTTAAACTGGCAGTAACGCACACAGAAGTAAATGGTGTTAAACTGGCAGTAACGCACAAGACTATATGGCGTTAAACTGACAGTAACATACACCAAACCTATATGGCATTAAACTGGCAGTAACGCATGCAAAACTATATGGCGTTAAACTGGCAGTAATGCACACAGAACTATATAGCGTTAAACTGGCAGTAACACCTGCAAAACAATAAGGTGTTAAACTGGCAGTAACGCATAAAAAACAATATGGCATTAAACTGGCAGTAACGCGCACAGAAGTAAATGGTGTTAAACTGGCAGTAACGCACAAAACTATATGGCGTTAAGCAGGGAGAGAAAATCGCTAATTGGGCCCAATTTGGACATTTTCACTTAGGGGTCTACTCACTTTTGTTGCCAGCGGTTTAGACATTAATGGCTGTGTGTTGAGTTATTTTTAGAGGACAACAAATTTATACTGTTATACAAGCTGTACACTCATTACTTTACATTGTAGCAAAGTGTAATTTCTCTAGTGTTGTCATATGAAAAGATATAATGAAAAATTTACAAAAATGTGAGGAGTGTACTCACTTCTCACTTTCGTGAGATACTGTGTATATATATATATATATATATATATATATATATATATATATATATATATAGTGATGAGCAACACAGCAATAGCATTAAGGTGTAAGCACCATCCCACAGGCCATATATAAAAGAATCAAAAAGGGGATTGCTACACGTAAAAAAAAAAATTATTTCGAAAAAGAAAATCATTCAAACGAATAGTAACTCCATGGAACACTACTGTTACTATTCGTTTGTATGATTTTCTTTTTCGAAATAAAAGTTTTTACTTGCAGCAATCCCCTTTTTAATTCATATATATATATATATATATATATATATATATATATATATATATATATATATATATATATATATATATGCTCTAAAAATAAGTTTTGCCTTTCAAGTTTCCCAATCAGCTGGTGGGTAATTCTAGCCATTAGCGCCTCCCCAAAAAAACAATCTATGTCTTGTACAGACAGATACAATAGATAGACAGCTCACAAATGAGGCCTAAAATGTCAGATGCACTCCTGCTGCCTTATATATTTCTTGTAGTTGGTATAATTTATATGGCAGTAACATAGAAGGTATGCTGAATAATGCATGACATTACAAAAAAGTGTGGCTGTGAGCACCGGGGTTATTAATATTGATCTATAGCACTATGCAGGGGTGGCTCATAAATAAGCTGCCCTATCCCTACAGATATTTCATTGTGTAACTCAAACCCTGCAAGTCCAACTGAAATTATACATTAATTCAAGAGGGAAACAATAACTATAAAGAATTATGCATGAGTACATATTCGCCATAAAAATTCAAGAGAGGTTATTATTAATGGATAAACTGTACCTTAATGCTACAGTCAGGTCAATGTATGACAGAATAGAACCTGTTAGGACAACATCTCTACATAGGGGAATTGCCAAGTAACAAAAGAATGCCTCTCTGTAGTGTTCTTGTCTGTACCAGACAGACTCCAGCTGTACCAGCCTCATGCAGATATTGTGGATGGGCTCGAGGCTTGTTTACAGACTGGCAAAATCCTTTCTTTTATCTCCAGCAATATTGCCAACTTTTTTTTTTTTTTTTTCAATGTCAAATGTGTAGTAGAAACATAGCTCGACAAGTCTGACTAATGTGATGTTGTAAAGCTCAAATCCCAACCAAAACATTTTTCTTTAGTTTTGGGTAGATTGGAAAAGGTATAACACCCCTTTCATGTATTTACTTTGGTCTGTATCCCCATTAAGCTGATTCCCCCCTCCCTTCTTGCCAGCATAGGAAGTCATGAGAAATCTCTCCAGCAGGCACATCAACTTCAACAAATCATATTCCAGCCCCAGTGACAACCGTTCCCTATATCTGTTGTCCTGCTTCTCAGGTTGTCAGAGGGACAAGAAGGCAGGAAGGGAGAGTTAGTTGGAGTTCAACTGGGAGTGCGCACATGAGGGTGGCTTCATAGGATCCTGCAAGAGAAAGAAGCCACCTAGAACCTTAAGGCAGGTCCACTGATGAAGGAATATTGTAGAACAGAGAACAGGAGCAAAGGCTAGGCTGGATACAGGGAAAAGATGCATAAAAAGTGAGTTTTTTCAATCAAAACCCGAACGTGTCTAAAAAAAGTATGTTTTAAGTTTAGCTTTGGCAATTTTTATAGCTTGGACCAACAGTATGTACAGTATGTATGTACCATACCTGTGGGATCCCCAAGGAAGCTGAAAATCATTGTAGTAGGCACCTCTACTACAGTGATCACCACTAGCTTTTGGGTCCTGTGCTGAGCAACTGTCCTGCTGCTTACTAAACACAGGAGGTCGCCCACTTGGCACAGGCACCATTAACAGAACACTTTGCATATTCTCAATGAATGTAAAGTGTTCTCTGATTGGACAAAGTGGACATGGTGACATCACCTCCCTGCCTCTCCAGCTTGTTCATTTAGAGATTGCTTTGCATTCACTGAGTAAATGCAAAGTTTTCCCTGAACAGCACCCAAAGCTGAGCAGGTAACCCCCTGTTTTCACAATGCAGCAGGGCAGCACCACGGTACAGGACCCGGAAGCTAGTGGAGATCGCTATAGTACCTGTGTCTACTACAGCGATTTCTAGCTTATACAGGGTCCCACATGTATGGCTCCAGGTTCCAGGTTGGACCAATGTAACTATGTAAAAGTTGCCATACCTAAACTTCAGCTTTAATATAAATTCAACAACTTTTTTGTGACTCAGGAATCTATTTAACAGTCTGACAGTACTAGAAGATTTTATTTCCAGTACAGAACTATCATTTTGATGAAAACCTTTTCTGTGCGCAGTTTCCCATTGGCTATCATTATTATAAAACTGTAGCATGCCAGGGACAAAACTGGTTTAGTAATAACTTCAGAATAGAGGCAGCTAATGATCTGCAATAAAGTCTACAATCCTTGGGATACATGAAGTAAAAGGAAAAAGGACTTGTTACTGACGCAAATAGGAACTTTGTTTTAAAACGGGGAAATAAATGAAACACTTTGTATTCATCATTTAGCTTGTCTCATTATACCTTTATGAGTGACTGAAATGCAGTACCCCTTATATTCCAAGAAAATGTGTCAGGTGTTGTACTGTAGTAACAGATCTGTCGATCACACTAAGTATCTATAATTTACAGAATGCTCATAAAAACATAATATTCCGTGTTTTCAATTCCCTATATGGAAACAATAAATTTGTTTCCAGGGGACAGGAAATGTGTCGGGAACATTGGTGCAAAGATTTGAATTAAAAGCTATTTTCAACTAAGGGGTTTAGGAACTTAAAACAACTCTGAGTTAGCACGTGAGCATCAATGTTTCCCATCCCTTTCCTGTCTCTAGTCCTTCCCCTAACCCTTAGCCCTTGTACACACGATCGGAGATTCCAATGGAATGTGTCCGATCGGAGTGTTTTGTCGGATATTCCGACTGTGTGTGGTCTGCATCGGACTGTTTTCATCGGAATATCCGTCGGACCAAATTTTCCAACTTGCCGGAAATATTTTCCGACAAAATGCTCCGATCATGTGTAGAGAATTCCGATCGGACAAAGTGCCACGCATGCTCAGATCAAATTCCTACATCAAAGCTATTGGCACTTCCGGTTCCGGCGCCGCATGGAGTAGCTGTTCCCCTCACAGCTCCCGCAAACCGCCCTCCACATCGGCCTGAAAACTCGGCGTTTTCCGCCCCCGAAAGCTTTACCAGCCTCCTCCACGACCCCGGCCATGAGATGGACCGGTTCATTGAAAAAACCGGGCCGCGATCGTACGCGGCCGCCGCCGTGCGGCCGGCCCTGCCGCAAATCGAGGCCCCGGCTTCGGCCTACCTGGATCCGGCCTGTGCGGCCCAGCCTGAGGAGATGACGCCAGCTATGGAGGTAGGAGATCGGCCCTCTCATCCATCCAACATGAGAGACACTTTACCACCACAGATCCAGGCCCCCCCTCCTCCATCTAGCCCTGAAACGTCTCCCTTCATGCAGCAGCCTCACTTACCTCCACTGCCACAGGATCATCACACAGAACTCCTGGCACAGGCTGTGGCTGCTCTCCTCTCCCCTATGATAGCTGCATCAGTGGAGAAGGCTGTCAGCTCAGGTATGCAGAAAGTCCAAGCCCAGCTGGGGGAACATGCATCCAGACTGAATGAAGCAGAGCATCGCATATCCACCATTGAGGACGAACTTTACCAGACGCAATCCCTGGAACATGCCCAGGACAGAACGAACAAATTTATTCTGGAAAAACTCGATGACCTCGAGAACAGGTCCAGGAGGAACAACCTGCGTTTTGTAGGTTTCCCTGAATCGCTTCATCAATCTGCCCTAATGGAATTATGCGCTCGTCGCATCCCTGAAGCTCTGGGTCTGGGAGGCCCGTGTACCGTGGAGCGTGCTCACCGCGTGGGGGCCTTCAACTCGGAACGCAAATCGCCGCGCCCGATCATAGCCAAATATCTTAACTATTCAGACAAAGCCGCCATAATGCAACAATACCGGCAAACAAGATCCCTGCAGATAGAAGGAATCCGCATTCTGATCTTCGCTGATTATTCGGTAGACGTTTCTAAAAGACGCAAAGCTTTCCAGCATGTCTGTGCAGAACTTCACCAACGGCAATTCAAATTCACACTGGCATTCCCGGCTACCCTACGGATCAAAACGCCTTCCGGTGAACAACTGTCCTTTCAAGACCCGGAGGAAGCATCTTCCTACTTGAAATCGTCGCGATCAGGCTCCCTCCTCAGCCCCACACCTAAGGCCCCACCAATCAACCGGGCCCTGGATCAGAGGAGCCCGCGCAAAGACTCTCCCAAGCGCTTCAGGGCCTCGGGTCCAACTCAACATGGCCTTACCACACGCTGAGGGGCACGCTCTGGCCCCGCTGCTTCCACACGCAAGTGTTTCCTTCTTTACGGCTCTGTTTGGCCTTCCTCCGTACCTGGTTAAGGTGCTCTGAATTTGGACTCTCCCTCCTGGACAGTCCACACCTCACAGGTAATATCCGTTACTACTTGATCGGACTTGTTGTTCTGTCTGCCTACATCTCGAATTGACTCTTTACTGACGAACTTTTTCGTTATGTTCTATTTTATTTATATTTTTACCCTTCCTCAGTGGTTCATGGTTATAGAGGTATTTTGCTTAACATGTCAACCTATGTTCACTGACTTGTGATATCTATATTTTTTTTTGTGTATACATTCATGCCCTCTTCCCCCTGGGTTTCTTTGTGCAGACCTGCTTCCACACACTGCTCTCCCGCATGCCCCGCTGTTGCCTTGTACCCCATCTCCGAGGGGCGGAAGCCCCTGACATGATGCAGGGCTGGTTATGGGAACTGGTCTCCACAGTGATCCCCATGCGGAAAAAAGCGAAGTTGGTTAGCTATTATGTTTATTTCTGCTTATCCTATCTTTGGTTACTGCTACAGTTCTACCCTTCCCCCTCCTCTCCTTTTCCTCTACCCAATAATTTTACTATTAGTACACGCTTGCTCATCGTCCCCCTTCTTAGGGCTTTGCTCTCATGCTCCAGTGTAGATAACTACTGCTCTCTACACTCAATCACACACATCCTAATGATTTTACTACTTGTTCATCATACCCCCGTCCTAATCCCATCATGCTGCGAATAATTTCGTGGAATGTGAAGGGCCTTCGTTCCCCCGCTAAGAGAATGAAGGTTCTTCGCCATCTCAAACGGCTCAAAGCAGATATAGCTTTGCTTCAGGAGACACACCTTTCTTCACCCGATTTTGTTCGGATGAAGAAACTCTGGGTGGGGGCGGTGGCGGGCTCAGAAGCTCTAGGCCGTAAAGCGGGAGTCCTTATCCTTATTCATAAACACCTCCCATGTACCATACTGTCAACGGATACGGATACTCAGGGCAGATTGCTCTCTATTCGTGTCCGCATTGGGACAAAAGAAATAGTGATATCCAACATATACGCCCCAAACAGTCCTACGAAACAGTTCTTCACCACACTGACCACTTGGCTCCTGCGCTACCCTTCCTTACCCCAAGTCGTTGGGGGAGACTTTAACTCCGTAATACACCCACTAGCTGATAAATCTCTGAAACGACGACTTGACTCGTCCTCGACACCGACCAATGCTACATTGTTAGCGGACACAATGGAATCCCTTCGTCTCCTTGACTTATGGCGCCTACACCACCCGACTGATAGGGAATTCTCCTTTTACTCCCATCCACACAACATATTCACCAGAATTGACTACATATTTAGCTCGCATGACCTACTCCCTTTCATCCCGGACGCGGAGATACATGATATTGCTATCTCTGATCATGCTCCTATTTCTATATCTCTAGAGACTCCTGACATCCATCCGAATCCCAAACTTTGGCGATTCCCCGCCTTCCTCCAACACAACGCGGACTTCCACACCTACATTACCAAAGAATGGCATTTATACGCACAAACAAATGCGGACCATGCGGATAACCCTAATCTGCTATGGGACGCAGGGAAAGCTTTCCTTCGGGGACGCATTATCTCTTATGCATCCTCCTTCAAAAAGAATGCACATCTTAACTACACTACGGCCAGTTCCAGACTCCATCAGGCTCAACGTACACTTTATACCCATGACACACCTGAGAACCGGGAAGCTTGGCGAATAGCCAAACAATCTTTTGAAACTTGGGCCGACACACTGGAATCGATTAAGAGAGCTCACTTTGATGCCACTCTTCACAAATTTGGGAACAAAGCCGGTAAACTGCTAGCCAGACTATGTAAGGGCCCCTACCGCCCAACTATTATCCCTGCTATCCGGGAGCCTGACGGCTCTATAACGACGTCGCAAAAGGGCATAAATTCAGCCATGCTACGCTATTATACGGCTTTGTATGCGGCCGACCCTATTGACGAGCATACGGCACACGAATTTATAGACAAAGTGACTCTGACTCAAATATCCCCCTCGCAACTGGACTCTCTAAATGCCCCCATATCTCTCGCGGAAATAACCAACACGATCCGGACTCTAGCCTCCTCAAAAGCCCCTGGTCCAGATGGACTAACGGGCGAATTTTATAAATCCCTGAACTCACTCCTAGCACCCACACTTGAAAGGGTATACCAACACATATGGACAGGGGGCCCCTATCTACCTACGGGTAACCAGGCGATAATAAAACTTCTAGAAAAAAAGGGGAAGGAACCTACAGAACCAGGCTCTTATAGGCCCATCTCGCTTCTAAATCTTGATGTCAAGATCTTATCCAAAATAATAGCCACAAGGCTAGCTGACATCATCCCTTTTCTGATCCACCCTGCCCAGTCAGGCTTTGTGAAAGGCAGAACGGCGACGATCAACATCAGAAAGGTGATGATGGCACTAGAGCACGCTAGATGTAACCCGAACGGGGATTTTGCCATTATTACTCTTGATGCCGAAAAAGCTTTCGACAATGTTAGTATTGAATGGCTGTCTCTGGTTCTGAACAAAATGGGATTCACTGGCCCTTTCCTACATCTCGTAAAATCTATGTACACCTCTCCGGCTGCCAGATTGGTTGCAGCTGGCCTGCTCTCAAATGAATTTTGCCTACATAAGGGCACGAGACAAGGCTGCCCCTTATCCCCTCTCCTCTTTAATTTGGCCCTGGAACCACTATCTAGGTATTTGTTAACAGTAGCCCCAATCCATGGCATTTCAATAGGGGAGCAACAACTGAAGACGTCTCTCTTTGCAGATGACGTCCTCATATTCTCCGCAAATCCTTCCGCAGATATGCCCACGATAAAGAACACATTTGATCTATTCCGAAAATATTCCGGTTTACGCATAAATTATTCCAAGAGCGAGATATTGCCCCTCGGTCCCCTCCCACCTCCGGCCTGGTCTCACAATTCCATCTTCTCGATAGCTAAATCACATATCACTTACCTGGGTATCAAAATAGGGAAACTCCCTTCCTCACTCTACCATCTGAACTACCCTCCCCTCTTTACCAAGATCACTCTGGAACTTGAAAACTGGATGGATCTGCCCCTCTCGCTCCTGGGAAGATGTCACCTGGTAAAAATGGTCAGTTTCGCACGCCTGCTATACCCTCTCCAAACGATACCTTTACTTATCAGACACAAGGACATTCAAATTTTGAACTCTGCAATATCAAAATTTCTTTGGCGAAACAAAAGACCACGCATTGCTTTCTCGAAACTTCATCTTCCCAGGACCGAAGGCGGTATTAGTCTTCCGAACATTAGACTGTATAATTTAGCATGTCTTTTGAGGGTGAGCCTAGACTGGATTACCCAAAAGTCCCAATGTTCAAACTTTCATCTGGAAACGGCAATGGTCCATCCCTATTCCCTTACTGCCCTTCTTCACTGCAAGTGGAAATCTCTATCAACTCCGCATCAACACAACCTCCTGCTGAGGGACACTGCCATTGCCTGGAGGGAGGTAAGGAAAAGTCTCCGTCTCTCTCCTTTCATCTCTAAATTCCTTCCAATACAAGGGAACCCAAATTTTACTCCGGGCTTGGAACGACAGCCTTATGATGAATGGCGCCAAAAGGGTCTTGTTACTTTTTTCTCCATGTGTGATCCGGATTCTGGCCGGGTGGCATCATTTAGATCTCTAGCTGCAAAATTTTCTCTTCCGGATGCCTCGAACTTCCATTATGGTCAATGTGTCAGCTTTCTTCAAAAAACCTGCAGGAACGAATCCGCCAGATTCGCTACATCGTTCATGGAAACACTCATTCAGAATGACACCTGCAAAATTTCTGACATATACAAACCTTTACTTTTGAAAACTACTCCCTCTCTAGCCTCGTCTTCAGTGCTGAATTGGGCAAAGGACTTTCCAGAAGAGGACATAGTAGACATAGTAGACAAAATCCTGCAAGGCCTCAATTCTGTGTACAATCTGGTCCCTAATGAATCGTGGAGGGAAACCCAGCTGAAAATCACTCACCGCGCCCATATTCCTTTTCTTCCAACTCCCAACCATTCTTCAGCCTCTACCTCACCCCCACTGTGCCCAATGTGCCAGCAACCCAAACCTTCTCTCGTACACCGATTCTGGACTTGCACCTATATTGCTACTTTTTGGGATCAAGTTCTGGCTTATATCTTCCGGATTACGTTGTTGAAACTCCCCAAGAACCCGCTCCTCCTCATCTTTGGGCACTGGGACTACACACTACTCCCCTGGTCAACCGCTCCCAGCCCACCGGGGAAGGACTGGTCCTTGATCTGCCTCCTATTAGCCAGAAGGGCCATACTGGCCAACTGGACCTCTACATCCACGCCCTCCATTTCCCAGGTCGAAAGGGATCTCTTACAACTCCTTTTTCGGGACAAAATTAATGCCAACCTGGACCACCAGAAAGCCTCCAAACGCTTTCACGACAGATGGGACCTTTTTATTATGACGCAGCTCTCTCCACACGACCGTACGCTCCTTGATAAACACTCCTTTGTGTACAAAGATCCCCGTCGAACATGAACTTTTCTACTACTGGATGTTTCCCTTCAATAGAGTATTGGACCTAAGCCCCCCCCCCCCCCTCTTCTTTTTCCTCCCCCCCCCACCCCATCCTCTCTTCTGTTTTTACCATATTTGGTTAGTTCCATGAGGTTAGTTTTAGAGCCTCCTGGCCATTAGATCCATCCAGTTATAGTCTCCTCATGTCTTTCTAGTCTTACTAGGGAGTGGATTAGTGTCCGCTCTCGTTTAAGTTTTAAGTCCTTTGTTCTTTTTTTCTTTTCTTGTATACGCCTTTAAGATGATGAGAGTCTCGTCTTGTTGTTATAGTCTGCTTTGTACACTGTACTTTACACAAAAAAGAAAACACTTGTATCTGCTGATGATGACTTTATGTACTGTTCTAACATTTTTCAATAAAACTTTATTCAAAAAAAAAAAAAGCTATTGGCTACTAGCCTGAACGTAGTCCCGTCGTAACTAAATAACGTCATCACGTTCTGAACGTGTATGCAACAGTTTCGGACAAAATCCGTCGGGATAAAATCCGACGGATTTGGTTGTCGGAATCTCCGATCGTGTGTACAAGGGCTTACAGTTTACCCTAACTTGACCTAAATACTAACAACTCAACCCTCAATTTATGAGCTGCTGGTTCAGTCTGGCTGGTTGTTAGGAAGCCATTAGCTTCTGGCATCTTAACAACCATGACTGATCCCCACATGGCACATTGAGCTGTTAGCAATGAATTCCCCAGCAACAGTGAAATGTAAATAAAGAAACAGGGATTCACTTAAAAATAAAACAGCTTGGAGTTCCCCTATCATTTATATCAGGCCCTTCAGGTCTAGTGTGGATTTTATGGGGGGATCCCATGCAAAAAAAAAGCATAGGGTTTCCCCCAAGGATCCATATCAGACCCTCATCTGAGCATGCGGCTTGGACCCCATGCTGATCTTTTTTTTTGCCAGTGGTCTACCTTTACATGCATGCAAGACCTTCATTAACATAAGGGTCTTTTGTGTGGTGCGGTTCCCCCATTAACATTTATATCAGACTCTCATCTCAGATAAGGGCCTGGTATAGATGAAGGGAATCCCTGGCCATTCGTTTATGAACAAAAATAATCGACTATGCGCTGTCATTTGCCAACAATTAAAACAACCTTTTTTCTTTGCAAATGTCAGTTTCTCTGCTGCAGGTTGTGTAAATTGCACCGATGTCTCATTCTACAAGCATTACAAATTCTATACATTTTCACTTTACTTCCAGACCAGGCCTTTTCTGACACTTTTTTTTCACATGCAACAATCATTATTTTTGCTAGAAAATTATTTGGAACCCCCAAACATTATATTTTTATTTTTAAAGCAGAGGGCCTAAAGAATGTATTGGTGGGATTTGTCATTTTTTATGTCACATGGTATTTGCACAGCGTTTTTTCAAACTCAATTTTTAGGGAAAAATTGCCTTTTTTGAATTTGAATGTAAAAAAATCACAAAAGATAACCCTATTTTTTATAAAATATAAAAGAAGAAGTTACGCCAAGTAAATAGATACCAAACATGTCACGCTTTAAAATTGCGCATGCATGTTCAATGGCGACAAACTACATAAATGTTACTATTTATAGACAATGCTTTAAAAGCCTTTACAGATTACCACTTTAGATTTACAGAGGAGGTCTGGTGCTAGAATTAGTGCCCATGATCTGATGTTCGCGTTGATACCTCACATGTGTGAGTTGCTGTTTGCGTGCATGTGGTACTAAATCGCGTTCACCTTTATGTGCAAGCACGAAAGGACGGTGGGACTTTTTTAAAAAAAAATGTTTTTTAATTATTCATTTTTAACTTTTTTTATTTTTACACTGTTGCTTTAATTTTTTTATCACTTTTATTGGTGTCACAGGGAAACATGTGACATCTTTGTGACAGCAATAGGCATGTGGCAGGTCCTCCTTATGAAGAGATCTAGGGTCAATAGGACCACTAATCCCTCCTCTGCACTTAAAAGCATTCAAAAACACTAAAGCTGAATGCTTTCCATTTTTGAAAAATGGTGCCAATGGTTTCCTAGTAAACTGGAAGTGATGTAATTCAAATGCTTCTGGGTTACTATTACAAACAGCTAAACAAAGCCTATCCCAGTGGAACAGGAGAGCCACGGAATGTGCGGGAGGGGGGCGTCCCCTCCCTCTGTATGTAATAGCAATCGAGCGGCTGGTGAGCTACTCTGATTACTATAACAAGAGAACAAGAGAGCTGACCATTGGTTCTAAAAAACAGTACTGGGATGATGCCTGCAGGCATCATCCTGGTATAACCACTGAAATTCCAGCAATGTATGGGTACGTTTAATTTAATTGTTTAATGCCCATCCGCCCCCCCCCCCCCCCCCCATGCTATTTTTGATAGCCAATCCCTTGCCTTATATTCTATAATATGGCCATCATTGTTTTTTTAAACTTTCAGCTCCAATTGATTTAAATGGGGTTTGCATTCGCCACCCAAGCTTTAGTTGTGTTTTGCGAACCTGCCCCAAACAGAACCCAGGCTCATCCCTAATCACAATAAAGACTGTGATGTCGGATTTCAGTAAGTTTATAAAGGTAGCCATACATGGCTCAAATTTCTCTTGTTCAGCCTGCAGGACAAACAAGAGAAAATCTATCAATTCCTCCCCGTCCACACTAACACTAACAGAAATCTCTAATGCTGGCTATCCCACTCAGCGAGCTGCGGCAGCCTCAACACAATGGTGATGCTGAACACTGACTGAATTTGACTGGATATGATCACTGTCTGACTGATCATTTTCCACCCAGCTCAAATGATTTTCAGTTGAGTGATGCTTGCAGAGCCACCAAGGGCTCAATTTTTGGCTGAAATATGGTACTAGCCATCTACTGCCAGCTCTACAGCTTCAAAGCACCTGCTTTGTGTTTACATTAGAAGGTTGGCAGGCAGGCAAGATTCTGCTCTCTATTGAAAGTAACGACAGAAGAGCTGTTATTTCATAGTTTCTGTTGTGAACTTTGAAGATGAATTTCTCCCCAATATCTATAGCTACAGAAGCAAACATAGGATTTTTTTTAAAGCTTATGCACACAGTTGATTAAGCCATTCACCACCCAGATCAGTGTATTTCTGAAGTGAGCACAGCCAAGTGTTTCCGACCAGCCGCATATATCAATGACAGGTTCCCAATGTCTGCAGGTGTCCACAGTTGTTTACATGTAATCATACATGAATAGATTAAGTGGTTAAGGTTAGATGAACAGCCTTGGATGCAAACTGTCTGCATCCAGGGGTGCACCTCTGTCCTTGTATGCATGTACCTATGGGGAGTGAGCAGCAAGCTGTAGGTGTTCTCTCAGCCATTCCCTGGAGAGGAGCCGTGAGCTGTGATTCATAGTTGTGAGATGAGCTGATTGACACATTCTAATCAAATCAATTCCTGTGAAAGCTACTTAAAATATCAATATGTTAGGTATCTCCGTTGTGTTGGCCTGGGCTGGGAAGTACCTCAGACCATCATTAGTGCTGCCCTAGGTGCTGAGGAAAGGGGACAATCTGTCTGATCTGAGATAGCTGGTTTAAAAAAAAAAAAACACATTTAAAGCGGAGGACAAAGCTAATAACAATTCTGCTTAAAAATGCTTTCTACTAGACCTTAATAGGGCCTATGACTCTTGGGACAAAGGTCATAAGGCCTTTTATTCTCTCTCTTGGGACTAACTCTTTTTTATGTTAGAATGTTATGGGTTTGCCACAAACTTCCAGACTATCCTAAAAGCTATTTATAGTGAACCCATGGCTATCAGGTAAAGGATGTAATTCACAACTCCTTAATATACATAGAGGTACAAGACAGGGCTGCCCCCTATCTCTGCTCCTATTCATATTAAGCTTGAAGCCCCTGGCTGTTAGGATTAGAAGCACATCGGATATTCAAGGGATATATTGTGATGATCAAGAGCACAAATGAGCCTTATTTGCAGATGACATTTTAATGCTCCTCTCGTCTCCAGTCACTTCGATACTAAACTTATATAGGGTGATGTGACGCTTTACTTTAATTTAAGGTCCTAGGGTTAACCACTCAAAATTTCTAGTGCTTAAAGTGGTTTTAACCCTTTACAACCACTTTAACCTACAGGTAACCCTAGATTAAGGCTTACCTGTAGGTGCAAGAAATATTTCCCACACCTACAAGGTTTAGGAGACATTTGCATAAATAGCCGCAGCGATGTCTACGGCACATGTGTTGTAGACATTGGGCACAGGCGCACTGAGCATGCCGCTTCTAACGGTAATCATGGTTTTAGTGCCGGCGTCAGCACACATGCGCGGGTGTGACGTCATCGTGGCTCTGGCCAGTCACAGTGCCGGAGCCGCAATACCTGAAAGTCACTCCAGGATAGATGGCGGCATCGGAGGAGGTGAACAAGGGTCGCTTCGGGGGATTTGATCTCAGGTAAGTTATTCATAATGAGCTAGCATGCTATGCATACTAGCTCACTATGCCTTTGCCTTGCAGGGTGTATTTTTTTAGAGCCCCATACTGTCTGTAACATACAAAATTAATTCCCCTTCCATTGGCAAGCGGATGCTCTTCCCTACCTGGGTATTTTCCTAACTCCGTCTCTTCCCACGCTGTACTACAAGAACTTCCCGCCACTTTTTAAAAAAACTGTTGGAAAATCTTAATAGGTTGTCCAACAATCCTCCATCATGGTTCGGTCAACTGTATATGGCTGAGAGCCAAGGATAGACCAACTAAGCTGTGCCCCATCCTGTCATTTTCATAAAATTAATGGGATAGGCTGATGACAACATATGGTTTCAAGTCTCCTCATGCTCCCATGGCCCCACTATTAGGCAATCCCGCCTTCACCCCGAGTCTCCATCCTCAAGGTTTACCTGGTGGACTAATAAGAGTTTATTGCATATTTCAAAATTTACATTATGTTAAACCCTGCCTCCTCTAAGCAGTTCCATTTGAACAAATGGGAAAATTATATAAATAAGACTTGAGAAGTGGATTGGTGTAAAGTTGCACAATATGTGTCTAAATCACTTATTAACAATTCACTGATTGAAGCAAATTATAAAGTATTTTTAAGATGGTACATGGTGCCAGTGAGAGTGGCCTGTGTCCCGGGGGCCTCCCCGCTGTGCTTTAGAGGCTGTGGAAAAGAAGGCACAATGTTTCACACTTGGTTGAGCTGCCCAAACGTAAGGAGATTTTGGATCTGCAGCTATAATTTTATACATTTGCTTACTCAGGTGAACCTTATTAAGTCACCTATACAGGCACTTCTGGGACTAGTTGAGTCTAAACTGTCCTGAATCATGGTGAATGAACGCCTTTTGGTGGTCCTAAATGATAAAGTTGCCTTTTTTGATAAAATCTGGGACCCATGGATTAAATATCTTTCAAATGCCGCATAGGACATTTACATTACGGTTACAGGCTAGAGTGCACACTTGTCTTTCTTTTGTTCTCTTACTTTCTCCTTTTTTTATTTTTTCATACTCTTTTTCATTTCTTTCCCTCTTTCTTGTTCTCCAAGGCCTCTCAGCCAAGTGAAGTATTATATGGTACATTATGTGCCCTTTTCGATACATAGGGGATGTGCTGTGGGATGAGGATAACAGGGACACTGTTTGTTCCCACTGGTCCCCCATTTGTGGGGCCCTAGTAGAAGGATTGATTATCTGTCAGTACACCACAGAATCATCCCTATCTCCTCCCCCCAGCGACAAGTCGTTGGGTGAGAGATTAAATGTGATTGGGCAAGAGAGGGTATATTTTTGTTGTGCCCAAGTTTGGACCGTTATGAGTTCTGTGCATAGAGTAATTCATATTGACCATATGATGTTTTTCTATGTTAAGATTGTTTGTATTCTGATGCATGACTACTGTACCTTATTTGTAGTCAATGCACCTGTTGAGTGTTACTTTTTCTACTGAGAGTTCTCAATAAAAACCATTGAAAATAAAAAAAATGCTGCCTACCCTCTCCTTCTACCTATGGTACATTTCCTGTAAAACCAGCCATGTAAATACATTTTTTTAATACGCTCCAGTTCAGAGCAGATGCTGCAGGGGAGGTAATGCCATCATGGCAGTGACATTGGGAGCCTATGGATGATGTCATAGCTCCAGGAGCTTCACAGCCATTGTATATCGCTTCCTTACACAAGGGATTCAGTGCTACAGGATCATGTGATCAAGCTGGATTAAAAAAAAAGGTTTTAGACAGCTGTTTTTTATACAGGAGATGCAGGATAGATAGGGGGATAGGATCATTAAAATAAATTCCTTTTAGCTTTACTACCATCTCAATGAATTCATCACAGATCTGCATTAAATTATTTTCTGTTTTTTTTAAATCTGCCTTGAGTTCAGCTTTAATGCTCCAACTAAACTACATTAATCCCCAAAACGGTATGCTTATTTTATTAGTACTATAATCTCACAGTGACGGTGATGAGGTCTTAGTCCTTGTACACGCGGTCGGAGATTCCGTCGGAATGTTTCCTATCGGAGCGTTTTGTCGGATATTCCAACTGTGTGTGGTCTGCATTGGACTGTTTCCGTTGGAATATCCGACGGACCAACTTTTCCAACTTGCCGGAAATATTTTCCGCCAAAATGCTCCGATCAGACATACTCCGATCCGATTCATAGAGAATTCCGATCGGACAAAGTGCCACGCATGCTCAGATCAAATTCCTACACCAAAGCTATTGGCTACTAGCGTGAACGTAGTCCCGTCGTAACGAAAAAACGCAATCACGTCGGATTTTCTGACAACTTTGTCCGACCGTGTGTATGCAACAGTTTCAGACAAAATCCGTCGGACAAAATCCGACGGACAAAATCCGATGGATTTGGTTGTCGGAATCTCCGACCGTGTGTACAAGGGCTTACAGTCCCAAAATGTATTTCAAGATACAGTACACAGAAAGCCAAGTATACTGTATACTGTATGATCTTTTCCCAGGGCTGTCTTTTTTAACCCTTGTGGTGAGAGTTTGCCAGGAAGGGAGGGGGGAATGAGTTGTAAGAGGGCCAATCAGAGCTGCAGGGCTACAGAGCTGGAGGTGTGCCTCTGTGTGTCTGAGTAAATCCAGGAAGTGAACAGGCAGCAGCTTCAGCTGCCCACAGTTAAAATGGTTGCAGTCAGACTCAGTGGAGGGAGATTTCTGCAGTTTATTTGGCAAGTACAGAAACACAGTATATATAAAAGTATAAAAGAATATGCAAAGTGGTTGGATGGAAGCTTCAGAATGGCAAAGATGTTTTTATTACAAATTATGTGAGCAGAATGCAGTTCCTCTTTAAGGAGCTCTTTTTTTAGCTAACAAATTGTTAAAAGGTAGGTAATTAAGGTAAAGTGATTGATGATAATGTTGATGAATGATTCTTGACAAGTTAAAATATTTTTCTTGTATCTTACCCACATTGGTGCTTTTACAATTAATATGAGAACATCTGGAAGCAATTTGCACTACTAAGGTCTACTGTTACTAACCGTTAATACACTATTGCCTTCCTTGCTACCCATGGACACTTTGAACAGCCATATTGGGAGATATGAGGAAGGCTTTGAGCAATGGGCCATATTAATCAGCACCCTTTCCTTGAAGGTAAAAGTGGACCAGATAAATCTGTTTTAAAGTCATACAATCACCAATTTATACAGCTGAGCAGAAAGTGTTCATATCCTAAGCTATCAGCAAATTTCCAAAAAGGACAAAAAGCTTTGGTTGAGAAATATCACATTTCCATGACTGTGAAAATGTCCATTTGAGACACTTTATGCAAAAGGTAACACACTTTAAACTCATGGATGATATTTAATATACTGACAATATTATTTTCCCTTTTCTCCTGACAGTGCAGTAAGACAACAATGGAATGATAGGATCCAGTTCATTACAAGGAGAAGAGAAAGAATTCAACTAAACACAAAACCTCTTGGCCCAAATGTTCATTCCCAAAGCAATTTCCATCTGTTAGTTGAACTTTTAATCGATTTCTTCACTTAGTTGCAAATTTCACATGATCAGCTGTTGTTTGATACAGACGCTATAGCCAGCTTAAGAAATACGCCATATATTCGTAACAATTATGGTTTGTTTTGAAAAGTAGCTGAAGACACAATCGTGAAAATCAAATGTTTTTCTAGTGATTTTAAGCCTAAACACATTTAGAAACAGATATGCCCCATAACTATAATAGCATGATTTCCAAATTCAGGCCAGCATATGGTCATTATAAAATTCAAGTTCCATAAAGCTAGGTCCACATCTTTGCATCTCCATTTCTCATGTGCTCCTTAGTGCATTTTTATGTGCATTTTAATGTAGGTTGATGTGCATTTCAGTGCATTTTTCTGTTTGGCCAAAAAAATTCAACTAAAGCAGACGTTGCTAGGGGTGGAGGCTTGTTGCCATGTGCTAAAAAGTATGAAAACGCATGTTATATGTGTTTTTTGTGTGCTGTCTTTGAAAACTATGGGGCCAAAAAATGCACCTTTACTATTTCTTCCAACCCACGCCAGTGCAGCGCACAGGTGTGAATTATGCCCCACATGAAAGAAAGGCAATCGTTTTGTTGTGCATTGATGTGCATTGCACAGGTGTGAACATGGCCAAAACATTAAAAAAATAATGATAATTTTAAAAAAAAACATATCTTGTGTATTAGGCATCTCGAACAGGCAAAAAGTTCTAAAAAAGTTCTAGCGAACATACAAACTATTAAAGTCTATGGGACATGAACATGAAAAAATCAAAAGTCCTAATTTTAAAGGCTTATATGTAAGTTTTTGCCATAAAAAAGTGTATTGAGACCTGGTTACTGGCCTAGGGGACATGTATTAATGCAAAAAAAAGTTTTTAAAACATTTTTTTTAAAGCAGCATTGATTTTAATGATGTTTAAAGTGAAACAATAAAAATGAAATATTCATTTAAATATCCTGCCCGGGGGATCCCCTTAGTCTGCCTGTAAAGTGTCTCATCTGTGCTATAGAACATGCCGCAGCAATAATGACATTTCTAAAGGAAAATGTTTAATTTAAACGTGCTTGCAGCTGTAATGTATTGGTGACTCCCAGCAATACAGGTAAAAAAAAAAAAAAAAAAGGCGGCATGGAGTCCCAGTCAATACTAGGTCTTTGGGTTGGGTTTGGATTTTAAGGGGATCCCCATGCCAACCTTTTTTAAAAATTAGCGTGGTATCCCCCCAAAATCCATACCAGACCCTTATCTGAGCATGCAGCCTGGCTCGTCAGGAAAAGGGGGGGAGCCATACCAGGCCACATGCCCTCAACATGTTGATGGGAACAATAGCCTCTTCAATGGCTGTGGTTGTCGGGGTCTGAGGGTGGGGGGCTTATTGGAATCTGGAAGCCCTCTTAATAAGGGGGCCCTTAGATCCCGCCCCCCTATGTGAATGGGTAGGGGTACATAGTACCCCTACCCATTCACCAATAAAGTGTCAAAAACTAAGAAAAACAGGACACAGTTTTTGCCAGGCCCTTTATTAACTGCTTCCAGACCACCTACCGCATATATACTGCAGCCGGGTAGTTGGGCTTCGCAAAATCATGTACCTGTGCGTGATTTCGTGCACACCGTGTATGGGGCACATGTACGCTGCGGGGGCAGCTCTCCCGCTGTCAATGGACACAGCAGGTAGCCAATCAGCGATTGCCCGTCACGACCTGCTGATCGTTCTGTGGACACACGAAACAGAACAAGGCAAAACACTGATTTGTCAGGGAGGAAAAAAGAGATCTTGTGTTTCAGCTAAACTGAAAAGCGATCTCTTTTTTCCTCCAGTGTATCCATCCCCTACACAGTTATTAAGCACCTCCCAGAGACACACTTAGCCCTTTGATCGCCCTGGTGTTAACCCCTTCCCTGCCAGTGCCATTTATACAGTGATTAGTGCATTTTTTTTAGCACTGAGCATTGTATTGTTGTCTCTGGACCCCAAAACGTGTCACTTAGTTTCCAATTTGCCTGCTGCAATGTCGTAGTCCCGCTAAAAATCGGTGATCACAGCCATTACCAGTAAAAAAATAAATAAATATAAATGCCAAAAATCCTATTGTTTGTATACGTAATAACTTACGCACAAACCAATGAATATAAGCTTATTGGGATTTTTTTAACCAAAAATATGTAGCAGGCCGCGTACACACGCGGGGACTGTTCGCTCAACTTTGTCCGTCAAACAGTTTCAGCGGACAGTCCGCTCAAAATTAGCATGGACGGACTTGCCCACACACGACGAACGAACAGTCCGCTGAAAGCGTGCGCGATGACGTGAACGGCACGTACGACGGGACTAGAAAACGACGTCCTATACACTGCAATGCAACCTTCGGCGTGTAAATTCTTTCTGAGCATGCACGAGACTTAGTTTGACGAACAAGCCTACACACGGGCGGACTGTCCGCTCAAACCAAGTTTCAGCGGACAGTTTTTCGGAATTTCCGAAAAACTTTGTTCGTCAGACTGTCCGCTGAAACTGTCCGCTGAAAGCCCACACACGAGCGGACTGTCCGCCGAAACACTGTTCAGCGGACAAAGTTGAGCGAACAGTCCCCGCGTGTGTACCCGGCCGCAGAATGCATATTGGCTTAAACCAATGAAATAAATTTGATTTTTTTTGGGAATGATTTATAGCAGAAAGTAAAAAATATAGTTTTTTTATTCAAAATTGGCGGTCTTTTCTTTTTTATAGCGCAAAAAAATAAAACTCACAGAGGTGATCAAATGCCACCAAAAGAAAGCTCTATTTCTGGGAAAAAAAGGGCATCAATTTGTTTTTGGGTACAATATTGCATGACCATGCAATTGTCAGTTAAAGCAACACAGTGCCAAATCACTAATAATGGCCTGGTCGGGTCGGAAATGAATAAAACCTTCCAGAGCTGGAGTAGTTAAGAAAAAAAAATTGTGTCCCTCTATGCTTTGATAGCTTTTATATAGGCAAGGGACAGGTCCATCCTGATACGTCACCTGGTGGTACCACCCCCTTTTTACATCACGTGACATCAGATGGGGCGGTGCCCTTTCCTTTATAAGAGTTGCCAAAGCAGAGAGGAGGCAGACGGCCAGTGGCCTCCTATAAGGCAGAGCCTTTTTTCTTCTTCTATTTTTCGGTCCGTCGGGCGACATGATTGACAATGAATTACATAGAGGGACACAATTGTTTTCTTATTTTAACAAAGGACTTGTCAAAAACAGTTTTTCTTACTTTTTTGACACTTTTTTGGTGAATGGGTAGGTGTACAATGTACTCGATACCCATTCCTGGGACGGGGGCAGGATCTGGCACGCCCTTGTAAAAGGCGGCTTTCAGATTCCAATAAGCCCCCCACCCACAGACCTGACAACCACAGCTTAGGGTTGTCAGGAAGAGGCCGACAAGATGCTTTGGAGGGCACTCCAAAGCACCCTCCCCATGTTGAGGGAAAGCAGCTAGTATGGTTCAGGAGGGAAGGGCCCCCCCTTTCCTGGCCTGCCAGACTGCAAGCTCAGATAAGGGTCTGGTGTGTATTTTGGGGGGGGGCTCACGCCATTTTTTTTATTTTGGTGTGGAGTTCCCCTTAAAATCTATAGCAGACCCAAAGGGCCTGGTATGGATTTTGGGGGGGATCCAATGCCATTTTTTTCTAAATTCTGTCACAGGGTTTCCCTTAACCACTTCAATACACTGTATTATATATGCTGCACTGCACTGTATTATATACTCTGCACTACACTGCACTATATACTCTGAAATGCATTGTATTATATACTCTGCGCTGTACTATATACTATGCACTGCACTGTATTATAAACTCTGCACTTCACTATATTATATACTCTGCACTGCACTATATACTCTGCACTGCACTGCACTATGTATTCTGCACTTCACAACATACATGACCCTTTTTATGCAGAAACACAACACATTCCATGTGCATTGTGTTGCACTGGAGTGTGGGTGCACTGCTTTCCACTGTCATTTTTCATCGTCATCATGCATAACCATACTGTACACAGGTTTATAGCAAACCCAAATCTTCTTTCCACTTTTGCAGCCAAATAGGGATCTCTACTCTACACCTACTCTATATCTACATTTACTTTATATTTGTTGCATGTCTCCTCTCACATAGGATTAAAAAAAAATGTAAAATCACAGCTTACCTTTTTAGTTTTATTCTGGACCTTCCAACAAGGAAAAATGCTATATAGTTCTCTTTGTTTATGAAGGAGCAAGGCAGCTGTGTTTACTATAACTAACCCTGTCTGTACTGTGCAGTCATATCTTTATTATCAATTGTAACTAGATTTGAATACTGTCTGTCCTAACAAAGGGTTAGAGGTTTTGGGGCTGTTTTTTTTTTGCATTGTATGTTAATGAGCACAGACTTGGGACACGCTCACCCTAACATTCATATGATCTCTGATAGCTATTCATATACATTTTGTAGCCAGGGCCATTATCTCTCCTATGGTCCCTTATAAGCTGCATCTTTGGTGTATACATAAAGATCTATTAAAGTTACAAAACACACACAGAAGATTTTTTCAGGTATAAAAGTAATTTTCCTCAGTAAATGAGTAAGTGTCCTTGACATTCTTCAGAGCAGTGTTGCCAACCATCAGTATTTTTACTGGCAGCCAGTAAAAAATGGGCATCTTTCTCCTGCCAGTAATTGCCAGTAAGTGGAAAAGGTTGCCAGTAAAAAATATGGCAGCTCAAAAATGGGAAACTCAAGCGCTAATATGAATATAAAAATAATAATAATAATAACAATAAATTCAGCTGCGGCTATTCTAATGTGCTCTAACACCACTTATAATTCAATGAAAATAATAATTAATAGTGCGCTAGAACCTATAATACTGCATGCGCAGCTCGGGCCTGGGGCCCGCAGAGACCATCCATGTGCCTGCTACAGTGTGTTCAGGCGGTGTCGGTGGGGGGTGGGTCTGAGCGTGTCATGTGATGTCATGGTGCAAGGGAGCTGAACGGAGCATCCGGAGCTTTGTGTGCGGGTTTGCAGGATGGGATTAAGGCTAGCCAGGACTGGGACTGTCAGTGCTGTTTGGACTGGAGGGAACTAAAGAGACCACCTGGCATGGAGAGAGAATGTCACTGCGACTCGAACATATGTAACCTTATACAAGTTGACTGGATTAGCTAACATGAAAGGAGACCTTGACACAAGTATTAAAAAATTATTTTGTAAATTTTGTCATAATGTCAATAGTTTATGCACCTAAAAAGTACCGTTCCATTTGAGTAATTTATACTCACTCGAATATTGTTTTAAAAACTTTGCAGTCAGCCATGTCACATCTAAAAGGTCAGAAATATTTAAAAAAAATTAGGCATGCTGTATGAATGACAACACATACGGCCCTTTCACACAGGCGTTCTAAATAGGCAGCTTGGTTGGGTTTTTATTGCATTCCGAACACCTATCAATGGCACTCAAAATTGTTACAACAAGGAGTAGATGGAGTTGTTCACACTGCAGCATTAGCATAACCCTGCCGGAAGAGTTTGGCAGACGGTGACACTTTGCAACTGCCTCCATTCACTTTCATTGAAACGCACATTAAACACACTGTAAACGCATTTATGGCATGTACAGTGCATTTACATGGCATTTGCAAAGCGCCAAAAGTGATTATTTTCCATTTTAGCCTTGTAAAAAAAAACAACACACAGGGCGTTTGAGAAGTATTGCCTGACACAAGATGAACATCTGTGCAACACATCCTAAATGCTCATTAACTCTATAGGTGTGTCAGTGCGCTTTTAGGATGCTTTAAAATGTAACGAAAGTGTGAAAGAGCCCACATGGTATAGTAGAGTTTTCTTACATTTGACTGCAAAAATGGAAATATACTTTAAAGCAAATTTGTCACTTTTATGAATTTTTTTTATTTTTTTTTAGGTTAAACATGACATAGAAAGATGTTGCAACAACAGACAGTAGAAAGTGGACGCTCCATCACTCCAAACAAAGAAATAATTGAAACTACTTGACAAAAGGTGACTTTGAACCAAATTTACTTTAAACCAATTATTACTAATATTTAATACTTAAAAAGAAAATTACCCATTCATCTCTAAATTCCTCCTATACCACCTGCTACAGATATCAGATGAGTTGGGGACTTCCATCACCCACTAAAGGCCAGCTCTAGCAGTTCTGCAACCAAGTTCTTAAACCAGTGGGTTGTGCTGTAGTGTGCACAAAAGCATTTTCTTCATAGGTTCCACAGGAATTTAAAAAAAAAAATATTTTTACAAGTAAATGTGTCTTTGATATAGTTTGCCTTTAATAATGTTAATGCATGTAACAACTATATTGACATTCACAATGTTTTAAGAGTTAAATGTAACAAAGCTACAGTAAAATGAGACCCATATGATACAGCTGATGAGGTTTGTATAGATAACCATTTGTACATTGAGTACTGATGAAAGTCTATTTTTTATCACCACATTGGTCATAATTGACATCTAGATTTATTTAAAATCAATATTGAGAACAAAATGTCAAATTACAATATACAATTAGGCAATTATGGATGTAGGAAATTAGACACAACCTAGTAATCGAATTATTAAAATGTCTACAGGATAATTCTACTATAGAATGAATTTAGGTAATAAAAGGAAAGTTTTTAGGGTGAATCTTAAGTAAAAATAGACATTGTAATATGAGTTATTACACATGTGCAAATGTGTGCCACACTTATTAATATAATATAATATTAAATAATATAAGAAAATGATGAAGCTTTCTATCTTGTTTCAATAATAATGTAATACATTCTTAAATACATATATGTTTTTACACAAAAAATTGTGTGCATTTCAATCCAAAAAATTTGAAAGATTATCCACTGACATGTGAAAACTTAATAGTCAAGTCCATGCTTCAGCCTTGATATTATACTACCAAAAGCCAGTGTGCTCCAACACCACCAAGTTGCACTTAAAAAACACCAAATATATGTACCCCATATAATCCTCCAAAATTCTACAAAGATAGATCTAACCCTCCAACAAGACCTACCATAAGTGATATTTATTCATAACTTTCTGACTTAGTATATACTGTAGATCTGTATTTACACCCAGGAGTTGTTAAGTTGCTAGCTTTTCTGACATGATCCAAACAAGCAACAAGGAGAGAGCTAATTATTGTGCCGATTTGATTTTAATGACAATATAACCTTCTTATCTACCATTATCCCTCATGAATAAAGGTTGCAGGCACCTAAATATACTGTATTTAAAAGCAAACGCAAGAAGTGCCTTTTTTTCCCGGGGAGAATATCTTGTAGAATATGTATGATGACAAGGTGACAGAAAGTATCAGAACAACAAAAGTTCAAAATGTCTCTTTAATTATAACTGTAGCATGCAAACAATACCAGATGACAGATTTCAGACTTAGCTTAATAAATAAGCAGAACATGCTACGATACTCACTTTAAAGTGATGTTCCACCCATTTAAAAGTCAGCAGCTACAAAAAGTGTAGCTGCTGACTTTTAATAAACAGACACTCACCTGTCCCATGGTCCAGCATTGTGGCCGCCCAAAGCCTGGCTTCTCTCCCCCTCCTCTCTGCAGCACCAGAATTGCAAGTGTGGGCATCCAGCTGTGGCTTCACAGTCGGGCTTGCACTGTGCACTGTGAATGGCCGGGCAATCTTCTGGGACCTGTGATGTGTCCCAGAAGATTGCAGGGAGGGAGGGGGGAGAGGTGAACTTCCTTATGGCGTTTCGGCACCAGACGAGGAAGTGGGAGCTGGGTACCTGTGAAAACTAGGTACTCGCTCCCCCCCAAAGAAATGACATACCAAATGTGGCATGTCAGGAGGTCACGAGTACTTAAAGCGGTTCCATTTTTGGATGGAACTCTGCTTTAATGTCAGAGCTAACCCCACCCCAAGGCCCCTCATCGTACTTCCTTTTTGCCCAAAGATGACCTCAGTCTTTTGCCGCCCAGTGACCCTTTGTAATTTCATTAATAATAACAACTGCAGCATTAATTTTACCCATAGTTTTAGATAGATGTCTAATGTTGTTTTATAATTAAATATATATATAATGAAAATGATCAAATCTTGTTTTAACCCTTTTTTGGCAGCTCCCACCAGCCTTTAAGAGCTTTCGAACGCCAGGAGGCAGGGCTTATGGCCATGTGACCTCCGTTATTGGCTGTCACGGTGGTCACATAATCTGAACTATGCCAGGAGTGCGGAAGATGCGCGCTGTTGTCACAGATCTATTGGAACTACTGCAAGCAGAGGCTGAGAGACGGAGATATTTGTGTGCGCTCGGCGCCAACAGGTTAAATAGGCTTTGTAACTTTAAGATTAAAAAATGTATCCAGGAGAGATGATAACAGCTATGGACTATAATTTATGCATTTATTATTAGTATCCTTAAAGAGAATCTGTTATTCTAAGGATAATGAAAACTACTGACAGGTAGAACATTAGAGGCGCCCAGAGGTGCACATACCTGCAACAGCTTTCAGAATCCTTTGCTCTGCCACAATGCCAGGCAGTTCTCAATAGGCAAAACTCTCATACTTTCAAGTAGTGTCAGATCTTGCTGCTAAGCCTCATAACCAAAAAACCCTATTAGCCTATTATTATGAAGGGCTTCCTGACTAGCCAATATAAAATGTAAAGGGAAGGCGGACACCTGCAAGTTTCAGCACTATGAGGAAATGCCAAAGCGACGGAATTCCACTGAAACTCTCTTGCGTACACACAATCAAACCACAGTCCGACCGTCAAGAATGCGGTGACGTACAACACGTACGACTGGACTAGAAACAGGAAGTTCAATAGCCAGTAGCCCATAGCTTCTGTCTTGTACTTGATTCAGAGCATGCCTCGTTTTTGGTCTGTCGAAACAGCATACAGACAAGCGGTTTTGCAGATAGGAATTGGTTCCATCGTAAATATTTAGAACATGTTCTATTTCTAGGTCTGTCAGAATTTTGGACGTAAAAAGTCTGATGGGGCATACACACGATCGGAATATACGATGAAGGCGGACACCTGCAAGTTTCAGCACTATGAGGAAGTGCCAAAGCTTCAAACAATCAGAAATGTCTTGTATTCATAAAGAGCAGGGGTGTCAAACTCAATTTCATTATAGACTGCATCAGCATTATGGTTGCCCTGAAAGGGCCAGTTGTATCTGTAATGCCCTGTACACATGACGGTTTTCCCGTCGGAATAAACTCTGAAGGTTTTTCTGACGGAGTTCCAACGGAATTCCACTGAAACTGTCTTGTGTACACACGATCACACCAAAGTCCGACCGTCAACATTGCGGTGACATATAACACGTATGATGGGACTAGAAACAGGAAGTTCAATAGCCAGTAGCCCATAGCTTCTGTCTCATACTTGCTTCAGAGCATGTGTCATTTTTGGTCCATCAGAACAGCATACAGATGAGCGGTTTTCCCGTTAGCAATTGGTTCAGTCGGAAATATTTAGAACATGTTCTATTCCTAGGTCCGTCAGAATTTTTGACGTAAAAAGTCTGATGGGGCATACATACACGGTCGGAATATATTATCCCGCCTGACTTTTTCTGTCAGACATTCCGCTCGTGTGTATGCGGTATAAGACTATATAAATGTATCCAGGGTGCAGGAACTCAACTATGTTTCCCCCACCAAACTGTGTCAAACAGTGGGTGTTGCGAAATTGCGCTAACACTGGGAGGATCTTAAAGGGGCAATAAATACCAGAAGCTTATGGGGTGGCCCTTATTCACAGTGTGCAGCATTCAGAGATGCGCTATGTACATAGTGCAGAGTTCATGATCATGCTACATACAGAGTGCAGTGTTCAGGAGTATGCTATGTTCTGTGTCCAGAGTTGGGTTAAAAAGCCCTGGGTGCAAGGGCCCTATGTTTGGCACGTGATATAGAGGATACAGAAAACTGCTGTAGGTATGTGCACGTCTGGGTGACATATCTTGATTATAGGAAGAAGAAACGGATTAAAGGAAGTATATTCCATGTTATAAAAAAGTTGATATAAATAGTCTTTTCAATGAGTGTTAATATTTTTTTAAAACCCTTTTCATAAGAATAAGTTATAAACTTCGACATATCAGCATCACTGGAAATGCATTGTTTTCAGTGGACTGGCTGGCTCTCTGTAATAGATTTATTAAGTGAGATCTATGGTCAATGAATACTTTTTATCTTTATAACATCGGCATTGTAATAACACTACAAACAATAGTAATTTTTTGACAATCCATTCCAATATAAGCTTACTTGAAAAATCTCCTTTCATGTTTTAAGTTTTGCTTGGCACCTGACCATCTCTTTCCATAACTTTCTGGATTCCCTGCATGCTTTTCAACTTCTCCTCCACTCTTTACTTTCAATTTAAAGGAACTACATATCCCATGGTACCTTGTTGCCTGCAAGCAGTGATTCCTGTACTGACTCCGCCTCCTGAAACTCCTCCTCTCAGCACCCCTGTAGTTAAGAAGGCAGGCTCTGTGAAATGTGTAAAACGGTAGTGCCTATTCAAAGGGCAGGATAACGTGAATACATGTCACAGAATTCAAGGAAGTAAATGTGTGATTTTCAAGTTTACAAACTTCAAGATTGTTCAGACTAAAAATATTTGACGTACAATATGGTAATGAATATAACATTTTATAATTTGACCATAGGTATGCTCTAAAGGCGAAAGGGCTGTTAACTTTGCAAGGAAATATTTGCGTAGCTTTGTGATGAAAATTTACTTTGCAAAGAATAATCAATCACTCGCATTGAGAGTGAACAAAAATGTATTTTTGTTTGCACATGATTGCACGATGAAAGCCAACAGAGCTTTGTGTCATTCATTAAGCTAAAGAAAAATTCCCTTGCAATGCGAACATTCTATTTGCCCTTAGTAAATCAGCCTCATAGTTTTTTATTGTAAGAAGGAGCAGTAAAGCAAAATCATTAGAGTGAGTTTACTAAAGGCAAATAGACTGTGCACTTTGCAAGGGCAGTTGCTCTAGAACTTAGTAAATTAGTTGAAACTTCACTTTGCAAAGAATATCCAATCACATACAAGTATATTTATTTTGCTTGTACATGATTAGATGGTGGAAGTCAGCAGAGCTTCCCCTCATTTACTAAGCTCTGGAGCAATTGCATTTGCAGAGAGTAACCACACTTGCAAAGTGCACAGTCTGTTTGCATTTAGTAAATCCACCTTAATGTGTAGCACAATGAAAAGAAGATGCAGAACTTCTGAATATGTTAATCAAATATGGCTGTTCCCACATAAATATATTTTCTGTGTTTTCTGTGCTCTGCCGCTCCAGCACTCACTGAAGAGCCAGACTGGAGAGGGGGCGGGAGTGACTGGCTCAGGGTCTGAGTGATACGCTGAGAGGCTGAGCCAGCTGCCGTTCAGGAATGTGGGTGGATTCCAACATTATTGTCAGGATGCCAGCAGAGTTAAAGCCTGCCCCCTCCATGACTTTTGCATCAAAATCAACAATTCAACCATCAATCCCTCCCCTCTTGCCAGGGTACTAGGTGTAATCCTAGACTCTGACCTTTCCTTTCAGTCCCAAATCCAATCATTGTCAAAAGCTTGTGGACTTCGCCTCCATAACATCTCTAAAATACCCCCCTTTTTAACTAATGACACCACCAAGCTACTCATTCACTCCCTTGCTATCCCTCTCCTCGACTATTGCAACTCCCTTCTCATAGGCCTACCTCTCCATAGGCTATACCCGCTTCAGTCTATCATGAATGCTGCTGCCAGACTCATCTATCTTACCAACCTCTCAGTGTCCGCCACCCCTCTCTGATAATCCCTACACTGGCTCCGAATTGCCCAGTAAATTAAATTCAAAATACTAACCACAACATACAAAACCATTCAAAACTCTGCTCCAAGCTACATCACCAATCTTGACTCCAAATATCACCCAATACGCACTCTCCGCTCCTCTCAAGACCTCCTACTCTCAAGCTCCCTTGACTCCTCCTCCCATGCTTGTCTTCAGGAATTCTCCAGAGCCTCTCCCATCCTTTGGAACTCTCTACCTCAATCTGTCTGGCTATCTCCTACTCTAGCTGCCTTCAGATGAAGGATGTGTGAGTGGGGGAGGTAGTGAAGAGCTTAAAGATAAGCTACAAATTCTAAAGACATAGTCAAATAATTCATGTAAATGGTGGAAAAATAAGCCCTATGTATAAGCACTCCCATCTATACTGCTTGGTACCAGTGTTAATTTCATCAACGGAAATATTTTCGTCATAGTTTTCATCAGCTGCATGTTTTCAGCTTCATTTTAGATTACTAAAATATGACTAAAACTAAAATGCTATTTTAGTCAAAAGATTATGACTAAAACTAAATTAAAATTTGATGTCAAATTTATCACTGCTGGGTACCAAGCATTTTACTATCTCAGAGAATCTGAGCCTTTCCAGGTTCATTCTAGATACCACACAATACTGCTAATACTGCTCTACCCATGGCTAGCCCAATGAGACAGGTTGGGTTTTGTTTCCTAATAAGCATCAGAGGTTGGCCACTCAAATCTGAACCCCAGCTTTTTTTCCAAAAGAAACATGTCCTCATTCCCTAACAGGTATGTACTCACTCTAACTTTGGCCTCCATTAAAAAAAAGTCACACCCAGTTGCTGCTTGCTTGGAAATGTACCCTTTACTTTATAACTTAGTTCAACAAAGTAAGTCAACTGTTGCCAACAAACCTCAACAAGGATGCACATCCCTTTTCAACATGTTAGACTGTTTTCCATTGGAGACATCATTGTTCCCACAGAGTTCCCTTTGGGGGAGTCTTCCTGCTCAAAAAAATTAGCTTAGCTCTACCCTCTTGCTATTATCAACATGCAACAGATATCAGTCTCCCAGCTGGGCTCCAGTCAGCCCCGTCCACTTGGTACTCAAAGAAGTCGATACTGGGGGCCATACATAATCTATAAGTTTAGTTATTAAAAATCAAGTTATCTAGTTAGTATATAGTCTTCCTCCCCACTTCAGGAGAAATCAGTCTATTCATCTCCCAATCTCCTCCAGGGAGGATTCCTGCTCCACCCAACCCCCCCCCCCCCCCCCCACCTCCACAAAGAGGATCTTCCACCTGATTCAGGAGTTCCTCCTCCAGAAGCTTGACTCTTCCCACAACATCTTATATACTCAAGTATGGGCAGCTTGATTGACAGGGGACTGCCCCTAACCACAAGCAAGGCAGGGCCACCCCCAAGTAGGGCCCTACAAGGAACCTTAAAAAATATTGTCAATTTAGATTTAAAGTAAAAGGCTGTAATAAACCTATAATACATCTTCTATTACATTAAATAATATGTTTGTTACCTATTTACTGAAATACTCTTGTAGGTTAATATAATGATTTGGCCGAACAGCTAAAAAACAAAAAGAATATATAAAAATAATCAGAAATTCTCAAGATAAATTAATACATGTTTTTAAAATACACTATACACAACAAAAGAGCTCCAAATAGAGGAACATTTTGAGAAACAACACAGAGTGGATTTGCACATTACATGATTTACATCTGGGGGTCTTAATATAGAAATCCTTTTAGTAGTAAACTATTATTATTATTATCATTATTATTCATGTATACGTAATTATACTAATGCATGTGGGTCATATTTTTTAACATATGGTGTTATCTATTTTTTACTATAGTTTTAGGAATGGGATTTTTTCATTTTTAATGGTTTTAGTGCTTTCTCTAATGAATTGCAAAAGGAAAAAATATGTATACTCTTACCTGTGCTGTGATGATGGATGTTATTGTACAGGCACAGGAGTATAATGAGATATGTAACATATTACTTTCCAAGATATTTATGAATAATGATAAAATATATGAAGCTGGAGATACACCAAGGTTACAACATTTTATCAAGTAATCTGAATTCGTTTTAAGCTTAGGGGACCTGAAATATACCTTTTTTTCCTTTTCCTTTTGCTGATGAAAATCTGAGGATACCAGAGAAGTTGTCTAGATGTCTGGATTCCTGCTTAAAGTGAATCTGTCATTAAAAAAATTTAAAAGTTAAAGTAGCAGTAAACAGCATCCTCATTCTCCAAACGTAATCCATACACATCCACTATTGCAATCAATTTCTCATGAGGTTGTTTTTTAATGTATTTTTCTTCCTCTATGTAACATCCTCTGTGACCTCCTGAAACTCCCCTTCTTCCCCTCACTTTTGTTTGTTTGGAATGAGCAGTGCACGTTAGTCGTGGTCCTGTGCATTGCTCCATCCACACTAAACAACCCATAGTCCTTTGTCCACCTCAGGGGAGAGCAGGAGAGGTTTGCTTTGTTCCTACATTCATAGGGACATGGAAAACGAGCGTAGACACCAACCTCTAACAGGAAGTTGAATCATGGCAGCCAAAAAAGAAAAAAAAAGAATTTGGAGATTTGGAGAAAGCTGATAGCAATTTTTGAGTTAAAGACTAACTCCACTTTTGTTGAGAAAAAAACATTCCCCTCTTGACGATCTATGTATATTGCAGGGATTTTAACAAACTTTGTTGCAGTTTCCTACCTTCTGTTAATTTGAAGAAACAGGTGTGTGTCTGTGTCCATGGGCAATGGGAATGGGAGGGATTTTTATATATTGTAATTAAGCTGCTGCATTTTCAGGAAAGTGGCAGTGTCTGAATCTCTTCAGACGTGATTTCCCTTTGGGAGTATCTCACAAAAAAAGCTATTTTGTTGCACGGGATGCCCAGTGGCTCTGAGGAAGAGGGTTCTCGCTAGAAAGGCATCAGCCAAGCCATCACAGACACTTTCTGGTCTCCCAGCACTCCTGGTGGCGTTTTTGTTCATATTATGCCTTGACATGCCTATATACCACCTATGTTTGTGAGTATGTTTTATGTCATCTTTTAGGCCAGGTTTCCACTATTGCGACCCCAAAGTTGCATGATTTACAGCAACACGATTGTTAGTGAGATTTCATGCGACTTTTCACGTGACTTCATGTAACTTTGATGTTATCCAATTTGGTCATAGTGACATAATTCTTTTTTCCTGCTCAGTCATTTCCCTTTCCTCTTTCATTGTCAGGCGTTGTATAGTGCTTAACAAACATGTTGGCTATGCAATATGTTGGGTCAGTAGTCATTATGGCTGCTGTAGCAGCGTTTATGGATGAAGAGGAACAGGATAACCAGAGGAGGAGAAGGCATAGGTTTTGGGTCCATCCAATCATCCCCCAAAGGGAAGAGAGAGGCTAGTTTTGGGTCCTTTATAACGACCTCCGTGCTCATGAAGACAAATTCTTCAACTACACACAGATGTCAAATAGAAGGTGAGAACATTTGTCTATGTCCACTTGCAAATGCTACAAGATATTTTTTGAAAAACGTGTATATCCAATGTTTACCATGACTCTATTTCTAGTTGTTAGCATAGAATAGCTAGACGTGTTCAAAAAAACATGAGCAAATAAAAAACAATGGAAATAGAGTAAAAAATTGTCAATTTTTACATGGCCAATGTAGCTAATAGCCATAAATTTTCTCTTTACAGTTTTGATGAATTGTTGGCTTTACTCTATATCCGTCTAGAGCGGCAAAACACCAGTTTCTGAAGGAATATTCCGGCCATTGAAAGGCTCATTATAACATTGAGGTAACTTTTCATACTAACTTTTTCTTCTTCTTACCTCATGTGCGGTATTTGGAGATCCACATCATTATTTGACCCTTTTTACATGAAGTGAAATAATTAATATTAGCACGTAATTGTGGGTGTGATTGTGTTTACCATATTAATTGTCCCTGTACATCACCAGCATCATTCTCATGCTCCTCTTCTTCCTTCACTTCCTCAGACACCTCCTTTCAAGGTAGTTTTTATTTCTAATATAGAAGTAGCTTATTGTTAAATGCATCATTCTAATTAACTGTATTTATGTTGCCATTTTAGGTACCTGGCAACTGGACAATCCTTTGCAAGTTTGCATTTTGAGTTCTTGGTTGGCAAAACTACTGCCAGCAATATTGTACATGATACCTGCAGAGACATTTAGAATATTCTTAGGGATTTGGTCATGAAGAAGCCTACTAATACCTGCAGAGACATCTAGAATGTTCTTAGGGATTTGGTCATGAAGAAGCCTACTAATGAAGATTGGTGCAAGATAGCGGAAGTTTTCTGGGACTGATGCAATTTTCTGGGACTGGAAGTCAATTCTTCAACTTTAAAAACGATTTCTTGTTTGTCTTTCTAGCAGTGGCTGATGGCAATTATTGTTTTTGCTATGTAGACATTGGATCGTACGGCAGCAGCTCAGACTTGAGTATTTTTGCTCCATCATCTTTTAGAAGAATGTTGAGGAAAATGGCCTGGACCTGCCACGGACTGTCCGCTGGTAGGGACAAATGGACCTTCACTGCCATTTATCTATGTTGGGGATGAAGCCTTTGCTCTCAGTCACCATCTACTAAGGCCTTATTCCAATTGGTCTCTGAGTGAAGAGAAGAGAATATTCAACTTTCGCTTATGGAGGGCAAGACGAGTTGATGAATGCGCTTTTGGCATTTTCTCTAACAAGTGGCGGTCCCTCCATACAGCTATAAATTAAAAAAATGAGAATGCAATATTTGCAGTTAAAGCAGCATGTGTACTTTATAACTATGTCCAAATTCGTGATGGGTACCTTTTTGAAGATTCACTCATGGATGATAGAGAGGGCGCACAATGGAGTGCCAGTAGGGGCACCAGCAATGGTGTCACTGTCTGTGAGGGTTTCACATTGTTTTTCATGTCTCTTGCTGGCTCTGTCCCCTGGCAGCAGGATGCTATTGCATGTTATATGTCACATTCCAGCATTTTTTGTTTTATGAAGGTTACATATAGATTTGTCCCCTATTTTCTGGACATGTCCCCTAATCACCTGGTACTGAGTGAAGCTGCTCCACATCATTGGCCATACTGCAGTATTACTATATGTTTTGTTAAGCCACCAAGGCTGTTACACCATGTTTATGCCATATTGCATGTCTTACTCCCTTGTGATTGACATTTTTTATACTCAAATTTTGTCTGATTCCATTGGAATGCTGAAAAAACTGGTCTTTACCAAAAAAAAAAAAAAAAGTGATAATAAAAAAATACAAAATGTAACCAGAATATTTTTTATTTGCAAATTTTTTTGTAAGAATGCACAAAAAATAAAGTTGTTGGTTGTTTATTTTGGCAACCACAACACATAAACATAAATTAACATATATCAATTTGGACAACACAAAAAAGGCAGAAGAAAAATTAAATATAATCTGCATATTTTTATCTGCAAAATCTTTTTGCAAGAATGCACAAAAAATAAAAGTTGTTTTTCCGTCAACTACACCTTTTTCTAGTTGTTTTTTGGCAACAACAAATAAACATAAATTAACAGGTATCAAAACAACATTAAAAAAACAAAAAAAAAATTACAATTGCTGGTATGTCTTTGGTTCAGTGGTCCCGGAACCTGAACTAGTGGATGGTCCAGGGTAATACTGCCTTTCCTGAAGGGGTGGAACCTAACTGGGCATAAGTTGGTGAATGGTCGGGGGCCAAGAGTGGAGGTAGTGGGGGCAGGAATTGGATGTAACATGTGTGGCCTTGAGGGATTCAGCAAATTACCATACTTGTCACAGTAGGGGCGGTTTATTGATGAGGCATACTGTGTTCTTGGAAAGGGTGGGTACTGGTGATAAGGGGGATATGGGGGGGGGGGTGGGGTTGCATACATGCTGAGGCTGTTGTTGGCTCCTCACCCACAAAGGATTGAGAAGTTGACATCAAAGCCATCCCAGTGCATATTGGTTTCTCTTGGTGGCCTTGTTTATATATGCCTAAAATTACAGTGAGAAATGCTGTGTCTTCGCACTGGTTTTTGGCCATTTTAGTGGACATCTCACTGACCATGTGTAAGATTTGGGCCATGGGTTTCCCAGTCCTAGCACTTCCCCTTGTAGATCTTCCCAAAGTCCTAGAGACATTGCCAGGCCCTGGTTCAGTCTCCTCCTCAATAATGGAGTTTGTCTCTGACCTTCTTTCATCTACTAACTGTTCCTGGTCAACAGTATCTTGGAATTCTTCTTCCTCCTCCTCTGCAGCAGCCTCCTCTGACTCCTCTTCCTGTTCTGGCAAACCCTGTGTGCTGTCTTCCCAGCTTGCTTGGGTTCTGAAATACGAATAGCAAATTGTTAAGGGAAGTATTACAATTACAAATACTGCAAATATGCCTGCTGATAACTTACTCTCGCATTTCCAACACCGGTTTTAAAAATTTGAAATCCCAGCATGGGCATATGGGACTAATCTTTTAAAGCTGCAACCACTCCTTCCTTCTTGCAGTTTTTGTAGGTACTGGCTGACAATAGCAAGTTCAAAAAAAATGTCTTTACCTGGCCATAGGTCATTCATTTGCTAGGCTGTATAATTAGTTGATGATGGGAAAACAACCGCAAGCTAAATTATCCATGACACCTGCAGAATAATCTGTGATGTGCTGATGGATGTGATCAGGGCCATCTTTAAAGCGGGAGTTCCGCCGTTTTTTTTTTTTTAAAAGCCAGCAGCTACAAATACTGCAGCTGCTGACTTTTAAAATAAGGACACTTACCCGCCCAGCGCGCCCGCGATGTCGGCACCCGAAGCCAATCTCTCGATCGTCTCTCGGGTGCTGCCGCCGCCATCTTGCGTATGGGAATCAGGAAGTGGAGCCTTGCGGCTTCATTTCCCGGTTCCCTACTGCGCATGCACGAGTCACGCTGCACAATAAGGATGGTCCCCGCTGTCTCTGGGATCTGTGTGTTTCCCAGCAGACAGCAGGGGACCTTCGGAAAGGGGCGTAGATTCTGCGGAAAGGGGCGTAGATTATGCAGATATCTATGCCGGAAGTGGGTGCAGATACCTGTACTGTAAAGGTACCTGCACCCCCCTCCCCCCTGAAAGGTGCCAATTGTGGCGCCAGAGGGGGGGAGGGTTCCAATGAACGGAAGATTCACTTTGGGGTGGAGCCCCGCTTTAATCACTTCAGCCCCGGAAGGATTTGCCCCCTTAATGACAAGGCCATTTTTTGCGATACGGCACTGTGAGTTTTAACTGACAATTGAGCAGTCGTGCGACACTGTACCCAGGCAAAATATTTTTTTTCCACAAACAGGGCTGTCTTTTGTAGGTATTTGATCACCTCTGCGTTTTTTTTTTTTGCGCTTTAAACATAAAAAGAGCGACAGTTTTGACATTTTTTGCATTGTGATCTAATGTTGCTGGGGAGGTCTATTGTTGCTGTGGGGTCAATTGTTGCTGGAAAGGATCCATTGTCGAGGGAGGGGCCTATTGTTACTGGTTTCTGAGGGATCTATTGTTGTTGGAGTGATCTATTGTTGCTGGGGTGGTCTATTGTCGCTGGTGGGGGATTTATTGTTGCTGGTTTATGGTGCTGGGGGGGTAATTGTTGCTTGGAGGGATCTACCGTTGAGGAAGGGGTTTATTGTTGCTGGCTGCTGGAGAGTCTATTGATGATGGGCTGGCTGCATGGGAAATCTGTTGTTGCTGCCGGGGTCCATTGTTGTTGGGGTCCATTGTTGCTGGGGGGGGGGGGGGTCTATTGCTGCTGGCTGTGGGGAATCTGCTGCTTTTCATGGTATTATTGACAAGTTCCATTGAAAAAACTTCAAAATGATAAATGGATCTGTATTCTATGAAAGGTGCAGTACTGGGAGGTGGGTAGGGGTTGGATCCAAGATATGGTGCGTAGGGGCAAATAATAGAGGTCACTAAGAAGGGGGGGGGGGGTTTTGCACCTATTCTCTGAGAAAAAAAGCCCTGGCCATCGCAAGTAGTGTGAACAAGTCTTAACTGGGATGTTGGGGAGCAGTCTGGCGCACGGCATGATCCAGATAGAACACCTAGATGTGAGTCTGTCCCAGCAAATTTTGCATTTATAGATATGTTGACAGCCTGGGCTGTCAGCTTTCCCACGCTTTTGGTAGTTTATAACTTTTACTAAAACAATATATATTGTTTTCTTTTTTTGTATGTGCTTTAATTTTTAATTTTAAACATCCTAAATATTCCACATACTTTATTTACAGTGTGTCCTATAGCATTGTTGCATCAACCTGCCTCTGTGCTATCCCTGGAGTATTTTGCAGGCCTGCTCAGCTAGGTCACGGGGTTGGAAAGCATCGATAAACTGCAGCTGTTAAACGTCAAACAGCTCCATAAATCACACAGGTTACTGACACAGTTTTATAATGTAGTGACTAGCAAGTTCTGAGAAGCCGTTTGGCTGCCATTTCAAGTTTTCACACGCCCTTAAATGTTCCCTGCAATGAAAAAAAAAAGCCATGCCTCCCTCTAATATTACATTGTAAATTCATCTGTGAACAGAACGACTTTATATGTTAAGGAAGACATGGTATAGCAAGATATACATCCCATCTTTCCCAGAAGAGTTGGGCAGTATGCGACATTACCCAGCACCTGGCCCTGTCTATCAGAACTCATTCTCGCTCCAAAAATAAAAAGTCATCTTAGTTTTGAAACCGTTTATGGATTCCTGTAGAAAATTCCAGTGTGAAAATAAAGGGGGGAAGGGGGGCTTATTTATTTCAGAATTAACATTACTAGTGACAAGGAACATAAAAAGGCATCTGCATATGCAAGTAATTAAATGGTTGCTGACCAGCTCACGCTGATATACGTCGGCAGAATGGCAGAGGTGCTTAAAACCATGTTCCCGTACGTCGCTTGCCCCCACTTTGCCAATCGGATTCATTGCAGGACCGATCAGTCCCCAGGTCCAGGCCAATGATTTTTGGCCTGAACCTGCTGATCAGTTCTGACAAATGAAATGTCACCTCCTGTCCTGGAATTCTTTTCGATTCCAGAGTGCGGAGAGAGGGCATCTAAAGTGAGTTCACCAACACTACACTGACACAGTACACATCCACGTAGGCACACATTTCACCCCCCCTCCCCCCAGTGATCACCGTATTAGTGTCATTGGTGACGCTGGTTAGTTAGTTTTTTACAGCGTCAGGGTACCTGCCGTATATTACCTAATAAAGGTTTAAACCCTTGATCACTGGGCAGGAGACATCAGTTAGATTTTAGCGTCAGTTAGGCGCAGCATCAGCCTTAGGCAGCGTCAGATTAGTGCCAGTAGTGCTTACACCCACACACGCACCATACACTTCCCTTAGTAGTATAGTGTCTGAACAGATCAATATCTTTGAACTGATCAGATCTATACTAGTGTCCCAGTAGCTTAGGGTTCCCAAAAACACAGCGTTAGCGGGATCAGCCAAGATACATGCTCGCACCTGGGTTTATCCCCTCTGCCCAGCCAAGCCCTGCCCACCCAAGTGCAGTATCAATCGATCACTGTCACTTACAAAACACAACACACATAACTGCAGCATTTACAGAGTCAAGCCTGATCCTAACAGTTTTTTTGGTAGCGATTGAAGCAGTCGCTGACAATAAGTTGCTGTTTTTGCCTGTGAGTTGTACTAGTTGTACCTGTAAATTTAGACTAGATTAGAGTGAAGAGGAAGTCACCCATCTGTCAGATTCAGGCTCACAATACGGACCGGTAGACAGCAGCGGCACCCTGACAGATAGCTCTGATGATGGATAAGTGGTCCCTGCTAAGGTCAGGCATACCTGACCCCGTTTTTTCAGTTGTTGAGGTACAAGAACAGCAGGGCTCTTGTATGGAGCAGAGAGCCAGTAGTATTGCTGCTCATCCTTATGGTGAACTGGCAAGCTCCAGTGACCTAGTACACCCTGGTCGTACATCCAGCACTGCAGTATCATGTGGTGACATGGCGAGTCCCATAAGTGCAGTTCAAGCTGGTGCGGTGGCTAGCACAAGTAGTGTCCTGCAGCCACCAAGAAGATAAACACAGGCCTGTCAAGCCCATAGTGCACTTCCTGCAGAAAATGCCAATCCTAATTGGGAGCCCACCACTTCTGCAGCACCCGTACTTACCCTATTCACTGGGAAACCCAGAATTCAGGTGGAAACAGTTGATTTTACGTCATTTGATTTTTATGCGCTGTTTTTTACGGAAGATCTCTATAGATCTATTGTGGACCATAGCAATCCAGTTGACCCTTGCCAGAGATTGGAAATCTATTACGGTTTCCGAGTTTAAGACCTTTCTGGGCCTATCCCTCCTCATGGGCATGGCTAAAAAAAGTGAGTTGCGGTCATATTGGTCCACAGACCCAATTCACCATATGCCCGTGTTCTTTGCATCCATGACCAGGACTAGAAACAAGCAGATCTTGCGGTTCATGCATTTTAATGACAATGAAGTCTGTTGTCCTTGGGGTGACCATGAATACGACCGGCTCCACAAAATTCAGCCCCTTGTAAACCACTTCAACCAACAGTTTGCAGCCTTGTTTACTCCCGATCAAGTTATCTGCGTTGATGAGTCCCTGATTAAATTTTCTGGCCGCTTGTCTTTCAAACAGCATCTTCCCAGCAAGCATGCCAGATATAGGGTCAAAATATATAAGCTCTGTGACAGGGCAACATGCTATACATATAGTTTTATGGTTTACGAGGAAAAAGATAGTCACATGGAGGCCAAGAACTGCCCAGACTACATAGGGAGCACTGGCAAGATTGTTTGGGACTTGGTGTCACACTTATTCAGAAAGGGGTACCACTTGTATGCGGACAATTATTACACAAGCATGCCACTTTTTAGTCACTTGTTTAATCATGGAATTGGTGCATGTGGCACCGTACGATCTAATGGCCGGAACTTACCCCAGCGGCTTGTAGAGTCCCAACTTAAACTGGGGGAGAGAGCCTGCTTGAGAAATAATAATTTGCTTTTAGTGAAGTGGAGGGTTAATCAGAATGTTCTGTCCCTCCCTTCACGCAGATATGGCAGTCCAAATTCCAACAGCGACTGGTGTTGGGGAAAAACCCCTCTGTGTCCACGAATACATCCCTAATATGGAAGGGGTGGACCTCAATGACCAGTTAATGGCGCAGAACTTAATTGCCCGTAAGGCCAGAAGCTGGTACAAAAAAGTGTCTGTATACTTTTTCCAATTGGCTCTGCTGAACGCTTATGTGCTATACAAAACATCAGGATGAACTGGATCCTTTCATAAATCCCATAAAGAGATAATCACAGCCCTTCTGTTTCCAGATGGTGCTGTGGCCCAACCTCCCAATCCAAATGCAGTAAGCTGGCTGCATGAAAGGTATTTTCCGTGTGTCCTCCCTGGTACCCCTACCCAGCGATCACCCCAAAGAAGATGTTGTGTCTGTAGCAAGTGTGAATATAGGCGTGACACCCACTATTATTGTCCCTCCTGTCCTGGACAACCTGGTCTTTGCCTCAGTGAATGTTTTGAATGCTAAGGGTACAGCACGTCACAGTCTAGGGTACACTTTAACAGGGACCCAAACCTAGAACCGTTACAGTTAAAGTTACAGTTACAAATAAAAGTGTGTATATATATATATATATATATATATATAGTTACATAGTTACATAGTTACATAGTTAGCCAGGTTGAAAAAAGACACAAGTCCATCCAGTTCAACCTTAAAAACAAATAAATAAAATAAAAAATAATCGTACAATCCAGATACCCAATTTTATGCCCACAATTGATCCAGAGGAAGGCGAAAAAAAACCCAGCAGAGCATGCTCCAATTTACTACAGCAGGGGAAAAAAATTCCTTCCTGATCCCCCAATAGGCGATCGGATTTTCCCTGGATCAACTTTACCTATGTTAGTACCTAGTTATATTATGTACCATCAGGAAAGTATCCAAGCCTTTCTTAAAGCAATCTACTGAACTGGCCAGAACCACCTCTGGTGGGAGTCTATTCCACATTTTCACTGCTCTAACTGTGAAGAAACCTTTCCGTACTTGAAGCTGAAATCTCTTTTCCTCTAGACGTAAAGAGTGCCCCCGTGTCCTCTGGGTTGACCGTACAGAGAACAACTCAACACCAAGTTCACTATATGGACCCCTAATATATTTGAACATGTTAATCATATCCCCCCTTAATCTCCTCTTCTCAAGAGTGAATAAATTTAGTTCCTCTAATCTCTCCTCATAGCTGAGTTCCTCCATGCCTCTTATCAGTTTGGTTGCCCTTCTCTGCACTTTCTCCAGTTCCCCGATATCCTTTTTGAGAACTGGTGCCCAAAACTGAACGGCATATTCCAGGTGAGGTCTTACTAATGATTTGAACAGGGGCAAAATTATATCTCTTTCTCTGGAGTCCATACCTCTCTTAATACAAGAAAGGACTTTGCTCGCTTTGCAAACAGCAGCTTGGCATTGCATGTTGTTATTGAGCTTATGGTCTACCAAAACCCCCAGATCCTTCTCCACTATGGATTCCCCCAGTTGTACTCCCCCTAGCATGTATGATGCATGCATATTCTTAGGCCCCAAGTGCATAACTTTACATTTATCAACATTAAACCTCATCTGCCACATAGTCGCCCAATTAGACAGTGTATTGAGGTCGGCTTGTAAATTGGAGACATCCTGTAAAGACGTTATTCCACTGCATATCTTGGTGTCATCTGCAAAGACAGAAATATTACTTTTGATGCCAGACCCAATATCATTTATAAAGATGTTAAAAAGTAAGGGTCCCAACACTGAACCTTGGGGTACACCACTGATAACCTTAGACCATTCAGAGTAAGAGTCATTAACCACGACTCTTTGAATTCTGTCTTCTAGCCAATTTTCTATCCATTTACAAACTGATATTTCCAAACCTGTAGACTTTACCTTACACATGAGCCGTGTGTGCGGAACTGTATCGAATGCTTTTGCAAAATCCAAGTATACCACGTCCACCGCCACCCCTCTGTCCAAGGTTTTACTTACCTCCTCATAAAAAGAAATCAGATTTGTCTGACAACTTCTGTCTTTCATGAATCCATGCTGTCTGTTGCTTAAAGTGTTATTGTTCAGCAAGAACTCGTCGATGTGGTCTTTTATTAAACGCTCCAGTATCTTCCCAGCTATAGAAGTTAAGCTAACAGGTCTATAGTTACTTGGTAAAGACTTTGATCCCTTTTTAAATATAGGCACCACGTTCGCCCTGCGCCAATCCAGTGGGACTATTCCCGTCATTAATGAGTCCCTAAAAATTAGATACAATGGCTCTGAAATTACAGAGCTCAATTCTTTTAGGATCCGTGGGTGGATGCCATCAGGTCCAGGTGCTTTATCCACCTTTATTCTGTCTAAGTATTTCTGGACCATATCCCTTTTGAGCCATTGTGGATCATTTGGGGCTGTGTCACTACCACCCCCATTATGGACATGAGCTCCCCCATGCTCTTTTGTGTACACAGAGCTGAAGAAAGTGTTTAATAAATTAGCCTTCTCTTTGTCCCCAGTCACCAACTCTAGATTGTTTTGTAAAGGGCCTACATGCTCAGACTTGACCTTTTTACTATTAATATATTTGAAGAATTTTTTGGGGTTTGTCCTACTATCTTTTGCAATCTGTCGTTCGTTTTGAATTTTTGCATCCTTGATTTCCTTTTTACATATACTGTTAATTTCTTTGTAACATTTAAATGACACTAGTGATCCTTCATTTTTATATTTTTTAAAAGCTCTTCTCTTACAGTTTATAGCTTTTTTAACTTTGGCCGTGAGCCACATAGGTTTTGTTTTTAGCCTTTTAAACTTATTGCCCATGGGAATATACTTTGCAGTGAGGTCCCCAACAGTCTTTTTGAAGAATTCCCATTTCTGTTCTGTGCCCATTGAAGCGAATATTCTCTCCCAGTCTAAGTCCTGGAGAGTAGCCCTCATCCTTGGAAAATTAGCTCTCTTGAAGTTAAGTGTTTTTATCTTACCCGTATGTATTTCTTGTTTAGCGCTAACATCAAAGGAAATCATGTTATGATCACTGCTACCCAGGTGTTCCTTTATCTGGACATTAGTAATAAGCTCTGCATGGTTTGAGATTACCAGGTCCAACAGAGCTTCATTCCTAGTTGGGGCCTCAATAAACTGGACCATAAAATTGTCCTGTAATAGGTTTATCATTTTTTGCCCTTTAACTGTCCCAGCAGTGCCATTACTCCAGTCAATTTCTGGGTAGTTAAAATCCCCCATTATTATCACTGTCCCAGCCCTTGCAGCCCTTTCCATCTGTGCAAGGAGCTGAGTCTCCACCTCCTCATTCACATTGGGTGGTCTATAACAAACTCCGATTAACTTTGAACTACCCCCATCTAAATGCAGTTCCACCCATAATGTTTCGGACTCATCACACTCTCCATCCACCAGGTCCTCTTTCACACTTGCTTTGAGATCACTTCTCACATAGAGACAGACCCCGCCACCTTTCCTTTTTACCCTGTCTCTCCGAAAAGAGTGCATAGCCAGGAATATTAATAGCCCAGTCATGTGAGGATTGAAGCCAAGTTTCAGCAATACCGATTACATCATAGCTCTCCTGATGCACCACAGCTTCCAACTCACCTATTTTGCTTGGCAGACTTCTGGCATTGGTGAATAAACACTTTAATGCATTATTACATTTTGCTCTGGTGTTTTTTATATTATTTTTAGTAGTACAAATTGCACTATAGTTTTCAATGGCTGTTTGCAACATGGGAAATTTCTTGACACCTGCCATATTTGGGGGTTATTTTAGCTTAAAGGTAGAGCTTACCAGTGAGCTGAGTCCACGCCAGATATGCCGTTTTAAGGGCTTGTAGGCCCACTTTTATTAAAGAAAGAAAAGTCTGATAACAAAATAGTTGCCCACACAGGGGTTTCAGCTTTCCACAGCAATAATGTACGTAGAACCAAAAATACCAAGCCACCTGGCTCTCTTTAGCAGCAATGCTGCTCAGACTTCTGCTGCAGCCCTCTTGGCTCTTTAACAGAGTTCCTGTACACCCAGTACCTCAGCACTCTTTACTAGCTTCTTTTTCAGCCCACAAGCTTGGACCCTCTGTCTGCTCTGACAGACCGACCTGTGCAGACATGCACACTTCTTCTCCCTTACTCGCCTGGACTCCTCGGGAGGGTGGAGCCCAGAACCATGGTGTTGGCTTTGTTTTAAGCCCAAGACCCACCTGTGCAATCATCCAGCCAGACTGCTGGCTGGTCCCAAAACCCGGTCCCAGGATTGGAGATTCCGTACTACCACATATCCCCCCCCTTTGTTTCGACCCAGAGGGCGGAACACCCAAGTTACTTTTGGCACCTCTGTGCCAGATACCATTTACAGAAGTACCCTCCTGTCCAACCTCGCTTCTCCTAACGGGGAACTCCACCCAATGCCTCCTTTGGTGTCTCCCTCTAAGCCTTACTGTCACTCTATGAGCTTTGATGCGACCTTCCCAACTTTTCTTCCGAGTGAATTTCCATAAGCACTTCCTCTCCTGAAATCTTAATGGGTTCCCGTTGGTCTTTCTACCAACCCTTCTGCCTCCACGCTTCAGGTTCCCAGGTTTCCCCAAAACTCTCTCAGCAGTACTGTTCTGAGACTGTAGGGGGCCTATTTCTATAGTGTTTAGAACAGAAACCCACCTCTTATTTCTGGTACCTGACTCAGCAGTCACTAATTGATTACCAGGTTTACCTGTACCTTTGGCCACCACATTATCATGTACCATTAACACATTATTTGGTTCATCATTGACAGACATATTCAAACCAACATTAGACCTCTCAGTGTTGCACATGTCACCAATGCCTTTTTTTTCAAAATTTGCTAGGGCAGAGTCTGCAGAGGGTACACATACCAGAGGGCCACCATCACCCACAGGAACCTCACAGGACGCCACCTCCCCTGGGTTCACCCACTCTGCAGGCAGCTGTCCTACCACTTGACCCGTTCTGATGCCATCTGTATTTTTATCCATGCTCCTTGCCCATTCCCCTGTCCCGGGGACCTTATTAGGTTTGTCACCTAGACCAAGCACTGGACTGGGGACCCCAGTCTCTTTAACCACCTTTGTTTGAGCCCTGGTCAGGATCTCTGCTGCTTTCAGGTCCACACATGGCCCTTCCACCTCATGTGGTTTTTCTACTGGTGCAGTATACACGCCCTTCACCAACTGACCAGCACCACACTGGACCATAGCAGCAGAAATGCTTCCCATCTGGCTGTTAGGAGGTGTAACCACAGGCAATTTAGGGTTATTTTCAACTTCTCCAACGTCTGTCTCAAATATTTCTTCTGAATCTAATCTAGCAGCATACGTAGCGGCAACTTTTAACAAAAGTAGCAAATTTAGGAATAAACCATTCCTGGCCTGTTTTGCTTTGCTCTGTACAGCCTGCCATACAGTGCTCCAACTAGTGGTACTCCGCAATACCAGACCATCAGACTGTGGAGGAGACACACTAGTATTGATTGGCTGTACATCCCAAAGTTCAAGCATCTCTTTTAATGCTTTGGTTAATAACCAGGCCCTTGACTCCAGACCCAAGTCCTTCCTGGGGATTTTCATGACACTGGGGATGCAGAGAGACTCACTTGCTGAGGCTTGAAAAGTTGCAACGGTTAACGGAACCTCCTCCCGGCTGGAGGTAAACACAGCCTGGTGCTCCACCAGAGCGCTGCCAATTGCTGGACTCATACCCAACTTCTCAGGCTCAGCATCAGTGAACTGCTCCAGAACATTACCAGTGACGTCACGTTGACACTCCATGCCAACCTCAGTTTTATGGGTCATGGACAATGTCTCTGCTGTGCCCTTATTTGGTTCATCCTGCTCACCAGGGTTAACTCCTGCAGCAGCCACCGCGCCCTCAGGTACAAGCTGTTCTGCAGCCCCTCCTGCTGGCCCAGCAGAAACCGTGTCCACCTTATTTTTGTGCATAAAAGCCTTATCTATCAGGGAGATAGAATTTTTGCTCCAACCATCCCAATCTGTTGTATGTGCGCTCCCTTCTGCGGTACTCCTCAGCACCGATCCATCTGCCCAAGGAGACACATAAGAACAGACTGGCTTAGTTGCAGACTCATTACACCAGTCATTGTAAATCATGTCAAACTGTGGTAGCACAGGTTGCAATACACCATATTCACCACCTTTCTCTGCTTGCATTTCATAAGCCTCACACACCTTTGCATTTTTCACAGGTTGTGTTAATCCACCATTTACCTGCACATTTTTAGTACTAGCAGCTTGCACTAACACATTACCATTACACGGTACAGTTCCATTCTGTCCCACCAGAGTGACATCGCAGTTGTCCAGGGCAACCTCTGACTCCAACACATGAAGTTCCCTGGAGATTCCTGTGAACAACTGTGCTGTCTTACCACCAGTTGCTACAGGCAATGGCCCATTTTTGATAACCCCAGGTTCTTTCAGAGCAAAAGTTTTCCCAACAGCATTAAACTTTTCATTAACAGTAACACTTATAGCATTTTTAGCATTTGTAGGCTGTCCTAGCCCATGGTCAACTTGAGCCTGATAGTCATTAGACACAACACTTTTAGTCATCAACACAGGTTCTATTTGGATTTTAACCCTTGCATTCCCACTATATAGGGAAAAGTCATTCTCAAGTGCACATTCAGTGGCCCCACTAACTGGGGTCACTCTCACATCATCATGGACAGTCTCGTAACCAGTCCTTTTATACATGAAATCAGCAGTTCCAGACATCATTTCATTAAAGACAGTCTTACCCACCGCAGTAGTTGGGGTCACCATCTTCATTTGAGTACGTCGTCTTATGCACCAGTCCTCTGCTGCACTTTTACTGGCCAACTCCTCCTGGTGGCCATGGGATGAAACTACAGCAGGCATCTCCCACCGTTTAGCACCCCCTGCAGGCACCACAGGAAACTTCTTGTTGCTAGGGGTGACTGCAAACATATTTTCACCGGAATCTGGGCCTACAGACAAAACTTTTTCCTCAGCAACATTATCTCCAGCCGTATTCCACAACCTAGGGCAAGAAAACATGCCATGCCCCAGCTGGCCACATTCCAGGCATGGTACTGGACGATTTTTTCCCAAAGCGATTCTCTCCTGGTGATTCCCAGCTGGCCGGAATGCACAGGCCTCTTTGTGGGGACGCTGAACAAAACCTCTACTGCAGCTCCTTTCAGGCATAAATTTCACTCCGGTTGCCATGGGAGACCGCACTCTCCCAGCAGAACTTTGCTGGCTCTCTCCAACATGATAAATTGGCTCCTCCTTAAGCCACTTTCCACGATCCTTATTAGACATAGCCCATGGTACAGAGACAGCCCGACTGGCTTCCTTTGCGTTGCTATGGGCAACCACTCTCATCCTCAGCCTTTGATCAGCCTCTCTCCTTGCATATAGCATGGGCTCCTCTCTGCTGGATCCCGTCTCATGCTGTGACACATTCACATCTTTCACAATACCGGTTTTAACTGCATCAGATTTGCCAGGGGCAACAACAGCCCTCTTCCAGTTATGGACATCCAGCGGCTTTCCCCTTGCACTGAGGGTTGGCTTCCTTTCCTCTGTAGCTTGGTTCAGTGCTGCTAAATGCCGTTTGCACCAATCCACTGCAGATTCAAATGCTGGTGGACTCTCCATAACAGCAGTCACCTGTGCACTCATTGCACCAGTGTTGCTAGGGACAACCCCAGCCCTTTTTCTCCTTGATAAACTCTGATCAGGTATGTATGGGGCTCGTTCGGGCGGTAACAACCCCTCCAACCACAGAGCTCTGTCTCTCATTTCAGCAAACCTTGCTTCTTTTAGGAGCTTTGACCGCCCCATACTTAGAGACTCCAGAACAACTTTAAACAGTCCAGGAAAATGAAAGTGTCTCTTTTAAAGCAAGTTGCTTTTCTCTTCATGCAAGCTTTCCTCACCTGCACATTGCACACACTGATTGTGCTGTCTCATGCACACAAACACAGTTCATAGCAAGAAAAAAAAATTGAATTTTCATTCACAGGTACACCACCTGCAACACGCAATGCCTTTTGCCTGGCTGCACTTCCACACACAGCCAATAGTTCCTGACTTGAACTTACTGTAGGGCAAGGACCCGGATTCCACCGTCTTCTGCCCGCATTCGAACACCACTTGTAATATTTGGGGGTTATTTTAGCTTAAAGGTAGAGCTTACCAGTGAGCTGAGTCCACGCCAGATATGCAGTTTTAAGGGCTTGTAGGCCCACTTTTATTAAAGAAAGAAAAGTCCGATAACAAAATAGTTGCCCACACAGGGGTTTCAGCTTTCCACAGCAATAATGTACGTAGAACCAAAAATACCAAGCCACCTGGCTCTCTTTAGCAGCAATGCTGCTCAGACTTCTGCTGCAGCCCTCTTGGCTCTTTAACAGAGTTCCTGTACACCCAGTACCTCAGCACTCTTTACTAGCTTCTTTTTCAGCCCACAAGCTTGGACCCTCTGTCTGCTCTGACAGACCGACCTGTGCAGACATGCACACTTCTTCTCCCTTACTCGCCTGGACTCCTCGGGAGGGTGGAGCCCAGAACCATGGTGTTGGCTTTGTTTTAAGCCCAAGACCCACCTGTGCAATCATCCAGCCAGACTGCTGGCTGGTCCCAAAACCCGGTCCCAGGATTGGAGATTCCGTACTACCACAATATAAAGCCAGAAATAGTTGTCGTTTTATTGTTCTCTCCCTATTGTTCTCTCTCTATTGTTCTGCTCTTTTTACTGCATTTTTTAACTGCATTTTTTTTATTGGTACTATGTTTTATCATGTTTGCTTTTCAGGTATGTAATTCTTTTATACTTTATTTTTTACTGTGTTTTATTGTTAACCATTATTTTCTTTTCAGGTATGCCATTCCGCTGCAGCACTGATTTACCTATCTTGACAGCAACAGAGTTTGCTCTAATGATACGCAAATCAGCGACTCCAACACTGTAGGAGGTGATTTCACCACCACAGCTAAAAAAAAAGCCTATATGCTGAAGCATGGGGGCAGGAGTGGAGGGGCGATTTGCCCTTAATAGTAGGGCCGGGTTTTCCCCATGCTTCAGCATATATTTTTTACTCTTTTTTCTGGGCACAGATTATTGTTGTTTTATTGAGTTCATATTTTATTGTTACCATTGTTTGCTTTTCAGGTACACCATTCAGCTGCAGCACTGATTTATTTATCTTGACAGCAACAGCATTTGCTCTCACAATACATAAATCAGTGACTCCAGTGCTGTAATAGTGATTTCACCACCACAGTTAAAAAAAAGTGATTCATGTAGGGGGGTGGATGCAGGGCGATATTCTAATGGTGTGCCTACCCACCGATCAATCTCTTTTTTCGTTCAGCCCACAGGCTGCATGAAAAAAAGAACATTACAATATATGCCCAACAAGGACCAGCAAAGTACTGGTATGTTGCTGGACTTTGAGTGGTTATACCAGAATGATACCTGCAGGTTTAGGTATCATCTTGGTATTGTTCTTTTCAGCCAGCTTTCATGTAAAAGCAATCCTAGTAACTAATTAGCTTCTAGACTGCTTTTACAAGTAGTGGGAGGAAACGCCACCCGTTGTCTTCCATGGTTTTCTCTGGCTCTCCTGTCCTACCGGGGAACCTGAGAAAGCAGCCAGTGGTTCCGCCAGCTGACCATAGAGCTGATCGAAGATGAGAACAGCTCCAATCATCTCTGGCCTAAGAAACCGGAAACTACATGCATTTCATGACTTCGGTTTCACCGGATATAAACAGCACCATTGGGAAATTGGCAAAGCATCTTATCACACCGATCTTGGTGTGGTCAGATTCTTTGAGGGTAGAGGAGAGATCTAGAGTCTAATAGACCCCAATTTTTTTTATAAAAAGAGTACCTGTCACTACCTATTGTTATCATAGGGGATATTTACATTCTCTGTGATAATAATAAAAATGATAAAGAAAAATAAAAAAAAATGCAAGGAACAGTGTAAAAAAAAAGCACCCCTGTCCCCCCATGCTTGCGTGCAAAGGGGAACGCAAGTGTCAGTCTCGTGTCATATGTAAACAGCAATTGCACCATGCATGTGAGGTATCACTGCGAATGTCATGGCAGTAATTTTAGCAGTAAACCTCCTCTTTAAATCTAAAATGGTAACCTGTAAAGGCTTTTAAATGCTTTTAAAAATGTATGTAATTTGTCGCCGCTGCAAGGTTGTGTGCAATTTTAAAGTATGTCGTGTTTAGTATCTATGTACTCGGCATAAGATCATCTTTTATATTATACAAAACATTTGGGCAATATAGTATGTTTTAGTGCATTAAAATTCTAAAAAGTGTTTTTTTTTCCCCAAAAATTGCGTTTGAAAAATCACTGCGCAGATACTGTGTGAAAAAAAATGCAACAACCACCATTTTATTCTTTAGGGCCTTTTCTTTAAAAATATATTTAATGTTTGGGGTTTCAAAGTAATTTTCTAGAAAAAAAATATATTTTTTCATGTAAACAAAAAGTGTCAGAAAGGGCTTTGCCTTCAAGTGGTTAGAAGAGTAGGTGATGTGTGGCATAAGCTTTTAATGTTGTGCAGGACAGTTCAAACCCCCCCCCCCCCCCAATGATCCCATTTTGGAAAATAGATACTAGCGAAGAGTTGAACACCACACCCCCCCAGTTCCTCGGTTTGGTTCGCATACAGAACATGCGAACAGGCAAAAAATTGGTTCGAAAACGCAAACACAGTTAAAGTCTATGGAACATAGAACATGAATAATCAAAAGTTCTAATTTTAAAGGCTTATATGAAAGTTATTGGCATAAAAAGTTTTTGAGGACCTGGGTCTTGCCCCAGGGGACATGTATCAATGCAAAAAAAAAAAAAATACTGCAGTTTTTTTCGGCAGCAGTGATTTTAATAATGCTTAAAGTTAAACAATAAAAGTGTAATATTCATTTAAATTTCATACCTGGTGGGTGTCTATAGTATACCTGTAAAGTGGCACATGTTTTCCGTGTTTAGAACAGTCTGAGAGCGAAATGAAATTTCTAAAGGAAAAAAGTAATTTAAAACTACTCATGGCTATAATGAATTGTCGGTCCCAGCAATACACATAAAATTCTTTGAAAAAAACAGCATGGTATTCCCCCACAGGGGAACCCCGAACCAAAATTTTTAAAAGAAATGCATGGGGGTCCCCCCAAATTCCATACCAGGCCCTTCAGGTGTAGTATAAATATTAAGGGGAAGCCCGCGCAATTTTTTTTTCTTAAATGGCCTGGTACGGTTCAGGAGGATGGGGTGTTCTCTCGCCCCCCCTCTTTTCCTGCGGTCCCCAGATCCCCCCTGCCCACAGACCCCCACAACCACCGGGCAAGGGTTGTGAGGATGAGGCTCTTCTCCCCATCAACATGGGGACAAGGTGCTTTGGGGGGGGCTACCCAAAAGCACCCTCCCCATGTTTGAGGGCATGTGGCCTGGTACGGTTCAGGAGGGGGGCCACTCTCTTGTCCCCCCCTCTTTTCCTGCAGCCTGCCAGGTTGCATAATAGTCTGGTATAGATTTTTGGGGGACACCACACAATTTTTTTTATTTTGGCACAGGGTTTCACTTAATATTCATAACAGACCTGAAGGGCCTGGTATGGAATTTGGGGGGACCCCCACGCATTTTTTTTTTTAATTTTGGTTTGGGGTTACCCTGTGGGGAAATTCCTTGCCTTTTTTATCAATAAACTGTTATCTGTATTGTCGGGCCAACAATTCATTATAGCCGCGAGTAGTTTTTTCCTTTAGAAATGTCATTTTGCTCTCAGACTGTTCTAAACACGAGAAAAATGCACCAGTTTACAGGCATATTATAGACACTCCCCAGGTATGAAATTTAAAGGAATATTACATTTTTATTGTTTCACTTTAAGCATTATTAAAATTACTGCTCCTGAAAAAACTGCAGTTTCTAAAACTTTTTTTTTCATTGATACATGTCCCCAAACACTTTTTATGACAATATCATGCATATAAGCCTTTAAAATTAGCACTTTTGATTTCTCTTATAGACTTTTAAAGGGTGTTCCATGGCTTTCAAATTTGCCGCGAACACCCCAAATTGTTCGCTATTCGGCAAACAGCCAATGCTTGAGTCTACCTCATGTTCGACCTATTTGCTGAGAGGCATGTTGAGTCCAAGGAATATTTTATATTTTGCCACAAATTTTGGTAAAATTACAAAAAAGTGTGGGACTCTTTGGGAGACTAGCCGAGTACAGGACCCAGAAAACCAATCACTGCCTTCAGAATTTCTAAGGGCGTAAAAATAGTGGTTTTACTCCTCACTAGCTATCACGGTTTTGGAGGCCCTGAAATGTCAAGATAGCATAACCCCCCCCCCCCCAAATGACCCCTAGTAAACACCCCAAGGTATTTGCTAAGAGGCATGGCGAGTATTTTACAGCTTTCATTTGTTTTTGAAAATGAAGAAAGAAAAGGAGTATTTTTTTTCTTTTTTCAAAACTTTGTGACAAAAAGCAAGATCTGCGAAATACCTAAAATGCCTCTCAGCAAATAGCTTGGGGTGTCTACTTTCCAAAATGGGGAATTTGGGGGCGGGGGGGGGGGGGGGTTGTGCTATCTTGGCATTTCTTCGAAACTGTGTGTACTCAGGAGAAGCAGCAGAATGCATTTTGGGGTCTAATTTTACATATGCCCATGGCATGTGTGAGCAATACTGTATATAATTTCAGTGACAACTTGTGTAAGCTTTTTTTTTTTTTTTTTGTCGTTTTTCAATCACTTGTGACAAAAAAAAACATTTTATTTTGGGGTTGGGGGTGTCTACTTTCCAAAATTGGGTCATTTGGGGGGGGGGGGGGGGGTTATACTGTCCTGTCATTATAACACCTCAAGAAATCAGATAAGCAGTCATAAACTAAAAGCTGAGTAAATTCCAGAAAATGTACCCTAGTTTGTAGACGCTATAACTTTTGTGCAAACCAATAAATATACGCTTATTGAACTTTTTTTTACTCAAAACATGTGGCTGAATACATTTTGGCCTAAGGGCCGGTTCACACAGCGATGCGATGCGAGGCGACACGGCTCGCCTCGCCTCGCTCCCGCAAGTCGCCCCCATTCAGTACTATGGAACCGTTCTGAGAGGAGCGACTCGAGTCGCTCCGACTCAGAAAAAAGGTTCCTGTACTACTTCTGGGCGACTTCGGGGGCGACTTGCATTGACTTCTATACAGAAGTCCTCTGCAAGTCGCCGCTGAGATCCCCGCAGGTCGCGGCGAGGCAAGTCGGAGACGCCTCGCCGCGCCTCGCTGTGTGAACCGGCCCTAAATGTATGACTTTGAGTTTGACTTTATTGTATTTTTTTTATAACAAAAATTAGAAAATACCTTTTTTTTTTGTTTGTTTATATCGCAAAAAAATAAAAACTGCAGAGGTGATCAAATAAAACCAAAAGAAATCTCTATTTGTGGGGAAAAAAGGACGCAAATTTTGTTTAGGTACAACATTGCTTGACTGCGCAATTACCAGTTAAAGCAACACAGTGCCTAATTGTAAAAAGTGCTCTGGTCAGGAAGGGGGTCAATGGGGTAAAGTGTTACTAAATCCACAACAGTAAAATCAGTGTGTATGTGCAGTAAAGCACGCTTTTTATACTCACTGTCGAACCTTAGGGGTTAATCCTCCAGATTGTGTAAAAATGCTGTTTGATCCTGTCTTCTCCAGTCCTTCCCTTTCTTCCACTGTCCCCAGTCTATCTCCTAATAAGACAGGGCCTTTGGAGTCACTCTGCACATGCTCAGTTTGGTGTGTATTGCTAGAGAGTTCTTTTTTTCTTGGGAGGGTGTATGTGATTGGCACAGGGCCAATCAGCACTGTCCAGATAGAGTGTTAGGCATCCTGCAGCCTCATAGGACAATCAGCATAGAATGAAAACTCCTCCTACAAGCTTTAACCAGACACTATCAGAAGACTGCTATATACCAGATGAATCAGAAACCGAGAATCAGACTGAGACAGAAGTACAGTTAAATCACACTTGTTTAATAACAATAATAATAAAAAGGTGAACAGAGTTCAGGAACTGGAACGTATAGTCAGACAAGCCAAAATGTCAAGAAGCCAGAGATGAGCATAGTAGAAGAGCAAGCAGGATCTGGAATCAGAAGGAATGTCAGCCAAGCAAGTCTTTAACAGGAACACAGGAGAGCGTATCTAGAGATGTAACCAAGGTTGTCAGGACCTGGACTTGAACCTTGGGACCTCAGCTGTGTCTGGCAATGAATCTGCTCACTAAGCTATCTGAGATTCTGGACAGTGCCTTGTCAGATCCTTTAGACAACCCTGCCTTGTACCTTGATTTCAGCTGAACCTTGAACTCTTTGCTCCTCCCATGAACTTCCTGATATACGCCATATCTCTGCACTTCCTCCTTGCCAGAATATTGTGCTATCTCCAGCCTGTATCTCGCTCCTGTCTTCCCTGCTGCCGTTTATACTTGCTATTGCTCATTATCGACACTTGGCTTGTTCCACGACTACACTTCTGCCTGATCCCAACCTGCAACAACTTGTTACCGACCTTTTGGCTTGCTTACTGACCACGCTTCTGTTTGATCCTTACTTGCTCATCCACTACTGAACCCCAGCTTGCTCACCTCCTAGTGGGGTGATCCTGAGGACCGCGACCTGGTACTAACATGCAGCTAAATCCATCTCCACCATCAGGAGCTTTGGTGAAAACCATTTAGTACTTAGACTCTGCACCTCAGGTGAGCCTGTGTCATCTGCCAGGGTGACTGCTTGTGTTCCTATGCTGCTGGTTAGTGGTAGTCCTGCAAATGCTATAGCAATTGGTCTTCGAGCCTGACCCCTGATCGTGACAGAATATTCTAGCAAATAACATGGAGGCCACTATAGCAAATGCTGTGGCTCCGTTCAGGCAGCAAATTGCAGAACTGCAGGAGTTCAGTGTCACTTACCAAGAAAAATTCTCCGTACTGGAAGGTGTGGTGAAGGAGCAGCATGAAGAGATCTGTGCTCTGACAAAACAATTGCTGGATCTATGTTCCCGAGATTATACTAACGCACATATGCCTCACCCACCAAAGTTTAATGGCGACCGCCACCATTACAGAGGTTTTCTTAACCAGTGTCGCATCTATTTCCAAATGCGACCCACTGCATTCATTTCTGAAAGACAGAAGGTAATGTTTGTTATCAACCTCCTGACTGGGGAAGCTCTAGCCTGGGCCTCCCCCTATATCGAACAAGACAGTGCCATGCTGAATAATTTCCAGACTTTAGAGGATGCAATAAATCAAGTTTTTTATGATCCCAACCGCTGCGCTATGGCTGAAGCAAAGTTGCATAGTTTACAGCAGGGCAAGCGCTCTGTTGCTGAGTATATAGCTGAATTCATACTTTGGAAGGCAGATACCACTTGGGACCCAGCAGCGCAAAAAAGTCAGTTCCGTCAAGGGCTTTCTGAACAGGTAAAAGATGAGCTTGCCAGAGTAGAGACTCCTAATAATCTTGAAACCTTCATCCAACTATGTATCCGAGTTGATCAGAGGCTTACAGAAAGGAGGAAGGAGAGGCTGGGAATGTTTGGAAGTAATGGTGGCATGCGTTTCTCTGCTAGTCAATTTGCTCAGAAGGATCCAAGAGTTTCTCCAGATTCTGACACAGCTGAACCTATGCAGTTTGATGCAATTAAGAGATCCATTTCTTTTCATTCAGGAGAAAGAAATAAGATGTTCGGAGAACCTCTGTCTATATTGTGGAGACTCTGGGCATTACACAGTTAACTGTCCTAACAAGGTTGGAAGAACAATTGCGGCGACTGATGTTATCCTGCCTGAACAAATCAACTCTATTACCCAGTATATCTCTCCATTAATTCTCAAAGAAAATAAAGTAAATTCTCCACTGTCTAATTTTGTCACCCCTATTAAGCTTATTTCTGAGGGCCGTGAAATACCCTGCTCTGCTATCCTTGACTCTGGGGCTGGAGGAAACTTTATGGGCATAGAGTTTACCCACCGCATTAACATTGAAGCCAGAAATACATCTGCTCCTATTGAGATGGAGACGGTTGATGGTTCACCCTTATCCTCAGGACCTGTTACCCATAAAACAGTTCCTCTGGTAACCCATTTTGAGGCTGACCATTGTGAGACCATCAGCTTTCAGTTGATCACATCGCCCAAATTTCCCATCATTTTGGGCATTCCTTGGTTCTCCACTCACAATCCCTCTATCAACTGGGGAACAAGGACCATATATTTCACATCTTCCCACTGCAAGGAACACTGTAGGGAATCTTACCAAACAAGTTCTCCACTGGTCAAGGAATTGCAAGTTGGTGTGGTAACTACCCAGTCATATCACAACTTGCCTCCACAATACCATGTGTTCCGGGGTGTCTGTGATAAGAAAAATGCAGATCAATTACCTCCTCAACGCCCATACGATTGCCCCATTGAGCTGCTCCCAGGGGCTGAAATACCTTTCGGATGCCTTTTACTCTGTCAGAACCTGAATTAAAAGTGCTCAGGGAGTGGCTTGATGAAAATTTAGAGAAAGGTTTTATTAGACACTCAACATCTCCTGCAGGAGCAGCCCTATTCTTTGTTGAAAAGAAAGACTCCACCTTGGGTCCATGCATTAATTACAGGCACATAAATAAGGTCACTACTAAAACCCGTTATCCACTCCCCTTGATCTCGGAAATGTTGGAAAGACTTCGTTCCACCAAAGTGTTTACAAAACTTGACCTACGGGGGGCATATAACCTGGTCCGTATTCGTCCAGGAGACAAATGGAAAACCTCCTTTAGAACCAGATATGGACATTTTGAGTCCTTGATCATGGCTTTTGGTCTCTGCAATGCCCCTTCAACCTTTCAACACTTCATAAACTATGTTTTTCAAAATCTGTTGGACCAATTTGTCATTGCTTATCTGGATGACATCCTTATCTTTTCCGATAACCTGGAAGAGCACCGCAAGCATGTTTGCACTGTCTTTGAAAGATTAAGGCAGAATCAACTTTACATCAAACTGGAGTGTGAGTTTGAACAAGCCCAGATCCAGTTCTTAGGGTATGGATCCTGAGAAGGTTAAAGCAGTGGTAGATTGGCCTGCCCCTGGAAAAATTAAGGAAATCCAACGATTTGTCGGGTTTGCCAACTTTTACAGAAAATTCATGCGGAACTTCTCTAAGGTTCTTTTCCAGGTTCAATTGTATTATCTCATATCGATCTGGGTCAAGAAATGGTAAGGTTGATGCCTTATCACGAATGTTGTCTGGGCCTCTCCAGGAAAACAACTCTGAAGTCCTGCCTCAAAAGAACTTTCTAGGTGCCACAAGTTCTAAAGCACTCTTGAGTCTCCTCAAGGAAGGGTATGAGAATGACCCACTCCTCAAAAATCCTCCTATGGACATCATCCTTGAGTACAAAAATGGCTTCTGTACTCAAGAACATCACCTCTATGTACCTAAAGTTGCTCGGGTTGAAGTTCTCAAGTTGGTTCATGACTCCAAACTTGCTGGACATTTTGGGAGTTTCTAAGACAGAGGAACTTTTATCCTGTTCCTTTTGGTGGCCTGGGTACAAAAGAGATGTCAAAGGTTATGTAACCTCGTGCCTGGTCTGTGCTCGCTAAAAGACACCCCAAGCTTCTCCTTTGGGGTTGCTCCAGCCACTCCCTGTCCCATCAAGACCATGTGGATCAATTTCTATGGACTTTGTCGTCGATTTACCCCCTTCTAAAGAAATGACCACTATCTTGGTTGTTATTGACCGCTTCACGAAGGTGGCTCACTTTATACCATCAAGGGGGTACCCTCTGCAGAAAAAACTGTGGAGTTGATGGTTCGAGAAATCTTTAGACTACATGGAATTCCAGAAGATGTAGTTTCTGACAGAGGAGTACAGTTCACTTCAAAATTTTGGAAAAGCTTTTGCTCAGCTCTAAGAGTAACAATTAATCTATCTTCTGCTTTTCATCCTCAGTCTAATGGTCAGACTGAGAGGACCAATCAAACGTTAGAGCAGTACCTTTGATGTTTTGTTAATTATCTTCAGGATGACTGGGTGGACTATCTTCCTACTCGGGAGTTTGCTTATAACAATTCTAAACATAGCTCCACTTCTCAGACCTCTTTTTTCCTAAATACTGGGCATCATCCAGCTTTTATCCCTGATCTCCCTATCTCAACTCCTGCTGTTACCAACAGTTACCAACAGATTAACTGCTTTACAGGAGATCCAGGAGAAATTAATCAAGACTTTAAGGGAAACTCAGGAAAGTTACAAGAAGGCTGCAGATAGACATCGCAGAGTACTTCCTACCTTTCATGTGGGTGATCAAGTTTGGTTATCTACTAAAAATCAGAAGGTTCATGTTCCATCTGCAAAGTTGGGACAAAAGTTTGTGGGTTCTTTCTAGATTTCGGCCTAGATCAACCCAGTCGCCTTTCGCCTAAAACTTCCAGCCAGTATGAAGATTCACCCTGTGTTACACATATCGCTACTCAAACCTTTTCACAAAAATACTTTTTCGGGAAGAATTCTTCCACCCCCTCCACCTGTTAAGGTACAGGGTGAAGAAGAATATGTGGTGGAGAAAATTCTTGATTCCAGGATCTATAGGAACAAATTGCAATATCTGGTTCAATGGGAATGATATGGGCCAGAAGAAAATTCTTGGGAGCCTGAGCAGAATGTTCATGCTTCCAGATTAACAAGAGAATTCCACCAGAGGTTCCCTCACAAACCAGGCCCTAAGACATCCAGTGGACGTCCTGGGAGGAGGGGAGTACTGTCAGGACCTGGAACCTCAGCTGTGTCTGGCAATTAATCTTCTCACTGAGCTATCTGAGATGCTGGACAGTCCCTTGTCAGATCCTTTAGACAAACCTGCCTTGTACCTTGATTTCAGCTGAACCTTTAACTCTTTGCTCCTCTCATGAACTTCCTGATATAAGCCATGTCTCTGCACTTCCTCCTTGCCAGAATATTGTGCAATCTCCAGCCTGTATCTCGATTCTGTCTTCCCTGCTGCCGTTTATACTTGCTACTGCTCGTTATCGACCCTTGGCTTGTTCCACGACTATGCTTCTGTCTGATCCCAACCTGCAACAACTCATTACCGACCTTTTGGCTTACTTACTGACCACGCTTCTGTTTGATTCTTACCTGCTCATCTGCTACTGAACCATGACTTGCTCACCTCCTGCTGGGGCGATCCTGAGGACTGCGACCTGGTACTAACACGCAGCTAAATTCATCTCCACCATTAGGAGCTCTGGTGAAAACTGGTTAGTACTTAGACTCTGCACCTCAGGTGAGCCTGTGTCATCTGCCAGGGCGACTGCCTGTGCACCTATCCTGCTGGTTAGTGGTAGTCCAACAACTGCTATAGCAATTGGTCTTCGAGCCTGACCCCTGATCGTGACAGAGGTCATCAACAGGTGAGTCACTGTGGAGAGAAAGGAGCTGGCAATTAGCTGACAGATGAGCGGCCAGCTTTGAGAAGGAAGGGCTGAGCCTAGCCCTGACAGTACCCCCTCCTTAATGACCCCCTCCCCCTCGGAAGACCACCGGGCTTGAGAGGAAAATGTCTATGAAAATTACGGAGGAGGACAGGGGCATGTACGTCCATGAGCGTTCCTCTGGACCGTACCCTTTCCAATGCACCAGGTACTGTATGTGCCCACAGAACCATTGGGAGTCAACAATGGACTGTACGTCATACTTCTTATGGTTTTCAACCTGTACAGGGTGAGGACAAGGCACGAGGTAGCAGACCAAAGTTTTTAATAAGGAGACATGAAATACATTTGAGATACACCTATTAGAAGGAAGGTCTATTGCATAAGAGCCTGGGTTAATCCTGCGAAGAATACGGAAAGACCCAATAAACCAAGGTGTGAACTTCAGAGAGGGAACACAAAGTCAGAGGTTGCGAGATGACAGCCAGACCTTGTCCCCACCCTGGTAGGAAGGTGCAGGCATGCGTCTGCAGTCAGCATGGAGTCTCTACCTATCATTAGCATGTTGAAAAGCCTCCTGGACTTGTGCTCAAGTGGAATGAAGACCACGGAGATGCTCATCTAATGCAGGAATACTCTGTGGAACAAAAAATGAGTCAGGCAACATGGTAGGTTGGAAGCCATAGTTTGCTATAAACGGGGACAATCAGGAAGCAGAATTCAAGGCACTATTGTGAGCAAACACTGCCCATGGTAAGAGGTCTGACCAGTTGTTATGATGGTCATAAATATAGCAACATAGCAATTGCTCCAAGGACTGATTAACTTGTTCTGAGGCCCCATTAAACTGTGGGTGATACACAGAGGAGAAAGCAAGCTGAAATCCCAACTGTGCACAAAAGGCTCGCCAGAACTGGGACACAAACTGACAATCACCTTGGGTAGCCCATGTAAGCGAAAGATCTCCTGAGCAAAAATAGATTCCAGTTCCTTGGAAGTGGGCAGCTTCTTAAGTGGAATACAATGGGACATTTTTGAGAACCGGTCAAACACCATAAGGATAACTGTGTTTCCCTGGGAGTTGGGTAACTCCACAATGAAATCCATTGACAGGTGAGTCCAGGGCCTCTCTCCATTGGGCATGGGTTGTAGGAGGCCCACTAGAAGGTGTCGTGAAGTCTTACCCTGAGCACACACAGAACAGGCAGCTACGAAGGCGGTTATATCAGCACGTAGGCTAGGACACCAGAATTGTTGGGAAATGGCCCAAAAGAGTTCATTCTTCTTAGGGTGGCCAGCAGCCTTGGGAGAATGGTAAGTCTGGAGCATGGCAGTACGGAGACTCTCTGAGACAAAGCAGTGGTCACAAGGTTTCTCAGGAGGAGCATGGACCTGAGCGGAAAGAATTTTGTCACCCAAAGGAGAAGTGAGACTGGTGTAAACCGTAGCCAGAAAACGATCAGGGGGAATCACAGGAGCTGGAACCCACTCCATCTTGGAAGTGGAGGAAAATTGTGGTGACAAAACATTAGCCCTTACATTCTTAGTAACGGGTAAGAATGAGACAATGTAATTGAAACTAAACAAGAAAAGAGCCCATCGCACCCTTCTGGGAGAGAGGCGTTTAGCCTCAGACAAGAATGTGAGATTCTTATGGTCAGTAAGAATGAGAACCAGCACAATGGTATCTTCGTGGAGATGTCTCCATTCTTCAGGGCTAAAATGATTGCTAACAGCTCTCTGTCACCACTCTCATAAGTGCCCTCCGCAGGTGACAATTTCTTGGAAAAGTAGCCACAAGGATGCATAGAGCTCTCACATATTGGAAGTTGAGACAGAAGGGCACTAACTCCAGTCTCAGAAGCATCAACCTCAAGGATAAAAGGTAACATAGGATCAGGATGTGCCAACATAGGAGCAGAAACAAAGGCCTTAATGGACTCCGGAGACCAACTCTGTGGGTTACCACCCTTTCTGGACATATCAGTCTGGGGCTTGACCAGAGACGAAAAGTTATGAGTAAACTTCCGATAATAGTTGGCAAAGCCAAGAAAATGATGCAGAGGATGTAAACACATGGGTCAGGGCCACTGTAGGACTGCTGAAAGTTTCTCTGGGTCCATCAAAAAAACAGCAGTGGAAATAACATAACCCTGGAATTTAACCTGTTCACAATGCAATTTGCACTTCTCCAATTTACAATAGAGATTGTTCTCTATTAGTTTCTGAAGCACACAACAGACATCGGTGTGGTGGCTCTCCAGGGACTTGGAAAATATGAAGATATCGTTGAGATAAACCACCACACATAACTGCAACACATCTAGGAGGACAATTCCTGGAAAACTGCCAGGGCATTACAAAGGCCAGAAGGCATTACAAGGTACTCATATTGGCCTGTTCTGGTTTTAATAGCAGTTTTCCACTTGTTGCCCTCCTTAATCCTCACGGGATTGTATGCCCCTCTCAAATCAAGCTTTGTGAAAACCCCTGCTCCCTTGAGGCAGTCAAATAACTCTGTAATCAATGGAATCAGATAAGCATTCTTAATTGTGAGACGATTGAGACGCCTATAATCAATACAAGCTCTCAGTTCACCACTCTTCTTCTTCACAAAGAAGAAACCAGCACCAGCCGGAGATGAGGATTTGCGGATGGAACCTCGAGAAAGTGCGTTTGCAACATACTCCTCCATGACGACAAAGGGCAAACCTGGCCACAAGGGCGTATGGTACCAGGTTGAAGGTCAATTGCGCCATCATATGACCGGTGTGGAGGCAAACTACTGACTTGACCTTTGTCAAAGACATCACTAAAATCGCAGTACTCCTTCAGCAGGGAGGAGAGTGAAGAGGTGCACAGGACCTTGGCTACCTTCTGGAAGCATGTCTTACTGCATTGTGGTGGCCAGGAGAGAACCTCATCATGGAGCCAATCTAAAAAAGGGTTGTGCCTCTGTAACCGAGGATAACCAATAACCAGCATAAACTTAGGTGAGGAAATAACTTGCAATTGGATTATCTCATGGGGAAGAGCCCCTACAACCATGGACAACGGAGCAGTCTCAAGAGTCACATGGGCAGGCTGTAGAGGTCTCCCATCAAGAGCCTCAATGGCAAGTGGAATGTCATGCAGCTGCAGCGGAATCGAGTGCTTCGATACAAAGGCAGCATCAATGAACAGGCCTGGAGCAGTCGATTAGAGCCTGTATTTCGATGGACGACTCAGCCCAAGAAAGGGTAAGAGAAACCAGGGGCTTATCCTTCTGGATAACTGTGAATAAAACAATGCCACCTAAGGTCTGTCCATGACAGGACCTCAAGATTCGGGCATTCTCTGGACGGGTAGGACAAGACTTCAAAAAGTGACCTGCCTGGCCACAATAAAGGCTCAATCTCTCCCTCCTCCTAAGGGTTCTCTCATCCACAGAGAGAAACGTGAAGCCCGAGTACATGGGTTCATCTTCACAAACCGACTTGGTACCAGGAGACATGAAAGGTGAGGGAGGCAAGGGTGGGGCTGCAAAGTTCGGAGACAAATGTACAGCAGTGCTCCTTAAAAGGAAGTCTTTCTCTGAGTCTGGAGTCAATGAGGATGGCAAACGTGCTCAACTTCACCAGCTCAGTGGGTATAACGGGGGCTGCTATCTCATCCTTGATGGTATCCGAGAGACCATGAGAAAAAGCAGCCACAAGAGCATCATTGCTCCAAGCAACCTTTGCTGCTAGAGTACAGAATTCAATGGCGTAATCGGCAACATTTCTAGTACCCTGTTTGATGGCCATGAGGCACTTGGCAGCAGAAACAGAGTGTGCGGGAATGTCAAATACCCTTTTAAAAGAAGCCACAAACTCTGGGTAACTCATGACAACAGGTTTTTGCATCTCCCATAGAGGGTTTGCCCAGGCCAAGATTCTCTCAGAAAGCAAAGATATCACAAAACCTACTTTGCTTCTGTCCATGGGAAATGCCTGGGGTAGCATCTCAAAGTATATCTCAACCTGGTTGAGAAACCCTCTGCATTGGACTGGCTTGCCCCCAAATTGCTGGGGTAGAGGAGCAGAACCAGACATAACCCTTATAAAGGTAATACTCGAGGCGGGTGCCTGCACAGGGACTGGAGCAGCAGCAGGGATGGCCTTAAACACAGGTTGGGAGATTCCAGGGAAGGTGTGCGATTTAGGAGCGTTTGTAACACCATGGCAAACTGATCCATGCGGTGATCCTGCTCATCCAATCTGGAAAAAATATTACCAACAAGTGGATTGACTGTATCTTCTGAATTCATGGCCTTCGCCTACTGTCAGAAACTATGAATCAGACTTAGACAGAAGTACAGTTAAATCGCACGTATTTAATAATAATAACAATAAAAAGGTAAACAGAGTAAACATTGTCAAAACATAGCCAGAGTTCAGGAACCGGAATGGATAGTCAGGGAGCCAGAGATGAGCGTAATAGAACAGCTAGCAGGATCTGGAGCCAGAAGGAATGTCAGCCAAGGAAGTGTTTAACAGGAACACAGGAGAGCGTTTCTAGAGATGTGACCAAGGCGAAGCCAGAGATCATCAGGGCTGGACGGCTTAAGTAGGTAGGACTGATGAGCAGGATATCATCAACAGTCACTGTGGAGAGAAAGGAACTGGTAATTAGCCGACAGCTGAGTGGCCAGCTTTGAGTAGGAAGGGCTGAGCCCAGCCCTGACAATCCTGCTGATGAGAAAATGTATTTAGCAGTTTATATTTACTAAAATAATGCATTTCCATATTCTGTGTACTGTGGGAGACCAGATATAGGGAATGCTGGGTCCTGTGTTTAGTATCCTTTTAATTCCTTTTCCACTTGTTGTAGTTATAAGTAGATACTAGCCAGGGTTTTAAATTCAAGTCGCAAGGTAAATTTGACTCTTCTGCTGAGCCAAATTTTCCATTAGTGGAGCCTCTGCTGTCCACACAATTCGATTCTTCACTGAAAGGGTCTCCTTCAAAATAATTTTGTCGTAAGCATTAACATAGTCTGTATCAGTGGCGGTCCATCCTAATCTATGAGTCTGGCCCCTAATCTACATGTGGATGGATTTCAATGTTTTTTTTTTAGATATAGTGTCTGAAAAAATGACTAATGAATTATAACAAAATATAAATTTATTGTATGTATAAATACACAGTAATTGACTACACAAAGTATAAGCATAAAAAGAGTCTAATTGGCTTAAAAAAAAGTGGGCTTGTGCGCCCTGAGCTCATCCAGTTGTGTGACAATAGCGAATTAATATTCGCTATTGTCTTCCTGATTCTTCTCCTGGTCAATCACAAAGCGGGTCTTAAGACCCAATTGGCTGAGAAGAGAAGCGTTCATATTGGCCGCCGAGGGAAGGAGGAGGGAAGCTGTCGAGGACAAAGCCATTGTGAGGCTGGAGATGCAGGGTGAAGCCGCCGAGGAGGAGGAGACACAGGAAGGAGCCAAAGCTGCTAGATGGGGTAAGTGTGGGGCTGGTGGGGAGACAGACGAGCGAGAGACCAAAACCGAGCAACCGGGGAGGGGAGAGTGGTGGCAGTGGGTCTCTTGTTTGCCACCCCCCCAAAAAAAATATATACAGCACCAGCCGCCACTGGTCTGTATGTACTTCATTTACAGGTATATTTTTACTCTAGGCCTTGCATACTCATGACCTGAATTAACAAAAATTACTGTGTTTTATTTTTGGTTTGAACGGCTTAGCCTATGGCAGAGAAAATCCTGGTCAAGTAGAGGTATGTATGCACGTAAAAAGTGTTGTTTTATTTTAAAAGGTAAGTTCACCTTTTCACAATAAAAATGTAAAGGTGGACTTACTTAAAATATCCTGGCTACCCCTCCAGACCCCTCTGCACATAGTGGCTATGATGTCCTGTGCTGCCAATATAGCAGTTCATACATTGTATACCACAATACACAGTCCTAGAATGAATATCTATCATAATGCTTGTAATGTCAAGCACTCATTGATCAGAATGCCTACATGATTGTGCTGATCAATGACAAGAGCATCTGATGCTTCTTCTTTCATTAAAAGGTGGTTCTTCAGCTTTTCTGAACAAAATAAAGGGTCAGCAGCTACAAATACTGCAGCTGGTAACTTTTCATAAAATAACACTTATGCCTCGTACACACGCCTGGATTTTCCGATGGAAAATGTTCGATGGCAGCTTTTTGTGGGAAATTCTGACCATGTGTAGGCTCCATCGGACATTTTCCATTGGAATTTCCGTCACACAAAATTTGAGATCTGGATCTCAAATTTTCCGACAACAAAATCCGTTGTCAGAAATTCTGATTGTGTATACACAATTCCGATGCACAAAGTTCCACACATGCTCGGAATCAAGCAGAAGAGCCGCACTGGCTATTGAACTTAATTTTTCTTGGCTCGTCGTTGTACGTCACCGCGTTCTTGACGTTTGCAATTTCCGACCAACTTTGTGTGACTGTGTGTATGCAAGACAAGTTTGAACCAACATCCGTCACAAAAAATCCATGGATTTTGTTGTCAGAATGTCCGATCAATGTCTGATCGTGTGTACGGGCATTTCCAGTCCAGGGGTCCAGCACTGTGCTGTCAAAACCAGGTACCCACCTCACTCCCCAAAAAGGTGCCGAAACTAGAAGAGGAGGGGAGAGAAGGGCATAAAGTGGTATAACAGGGAAATAAGATGATTCCTACTTATTGTGTTTTGGTTGGATGGAGGTGGATGATATGGTGGATGGAGATATGAGAATCTCGGAATCATAACATAACAAATGAATCATAACATGAATCATAACATAACAAGTGAATCTGTAATTAATTTTGTTTCATTTGTTACTGTTGGATGCATCAAATAACAAGTTAGCATGTTAAAAAGAATAATAGGGCAATCTTCCCAAATAAATCTTCCGAAATAACTTCCAAAAATATGAATCGATTTGGAACAACGAATATACAAAACGATAGTGACCTTGTTTAAATATTTGGGAAACATTATTACCCTGTCTACTTCAGAGGCTTACCAAGCGAATCTGGACCCTCTGGTTACCATGATTAAAGATAAACTTACTGTCTTGGTCAAACTTCCCCTGTCTGTGGCTGGCAGGATTAATCCCATTAAGCTGATCCTTCTGCCCAAGTGTCTCTATCTGACTTCTCAAATGCCTACCTCAGTACCTAAATAATTTCTTAAAACCCTGGACACAATACTTATCACCTTTATTTGGGCCACCCATAGGTGGAAACTTAAATTCTCCACTCTACAGTGCCCTAAGGCTGATGCTGGCATGACATTGCCTAACTTATATTATTATTATTTGGCTGGGCAGCTATGTCATCTGACAGACTGGTTGGGACTGGCTACGCCGGCGGTGGTTAAGTCATATCTCGCCTATGTCCTTGAAATCAAACATCTGTTGATCGGACACCTATGACCGCAACGGGGGAAAGGCATGTACCAATATTGACATTGGTCTGTACGGTGTGGAGGGAGACCAATAAAATTACACATTTTCAGGGTACTAACGAGGCGTTACCACTCTGGCACAATCCAGTGTTCCCCCATTTAAAGAAATTTGTGGACTCTGGATTCTGGAACCGTAGGGGAATGGTTTCTCTGGACAACATCTATGATGGAAATGTATTGGTTTCTTTTGAAGGATTGCAAAGGAAATATGAATTGCCCCAATCTACCTTTCATAGGTATTTACAGCTTCGACACGTGCTACATACTCAATTTTGTATTCGTGACACTGACTTCTCTGAATACCCACTGATAGGAGTGCTTCAATCTCAGGGGCCTAGGGGACGTAACTCGACTATGTATCTACATTTACTCTCTGCCACGACTAGTGGGGCTCCACTGGAGGTTGTGCATCAAGTGGCAACAACTTGTCCCTGATTTGTCTGATGAAGATTGGGAGGAGGCATGCTCCGCCCATCTATCTATATCTCCCGCAGTCAACATTAAATTAATCCACCTTTTATATGCTACATCAAACATACCTGACCCTGGTCAGACTGCATGCAATGCACCGTATACCTACTTCTGTCTGCACTAGGTGCACCTGTGCGTGCGTGGATTTTGCGCATGTAATGTGGCTTTGTCCAGTTATAGTGAGATACTAGCAATAGGTGACGGAGATATTGTCTACGGTCTTATTTATTGCTGTTCCATGTACACCACTGGTGTGTCTGCTGGGGGTCTTCAACGACCAAGACATATTAGGACCATGCTACTGGAGACATTATTTATGGCCCGTAAAGCTGTAGCACTTAAGTGGATCCAGCCCACACCTCCATCCATACATACATGACTTTGGTTAGTGAATCAGGCATTGCCCTATGAAAAACTCATATTTGAACACAGGGGTTGCCCAATTAAGTATAATAAAGTATGGGATGCTTGGTATTCTTCTGCCCTTACTATAACCAACACGTAACTATATTACTAAAAGATTTGAGAAATAGCTATTGTACTTTTGTATTTCTATGGTGTTTATCAGGATCAATATGCTGAGAAATGCAGTGTACTTGTAAAAACATTGAAATTTCTGCACTGTAAGATGTACCGCACTGTTTTGTTCGCTCCTGTTGAGCACATTTGATAACTGTCATTAACATGCACCTTTTTCAATAAAAGGAGTTTAAAAAAAATATTCAAAACAAATCTGAATATACAAAATTAATTCTGAAAAGAATCATTCTAATATTATTATTAATAATAATAATAATAATAATAAATAATATCATTCCTGTAGCATTTCCATATTCTCTGAAGGAAATAAAACATGCATGTTGGCTGGTAAGTTGTCCACAGTTTATATAGGTAGCATTTATTATAACATTACATGCGCTGAGAGATACAAGTTATAAAATTGTTATATTAAATATGGTATAGAAAATAAAAGGTATGAAAAAAAATTCAGTGAACTTACAGTGGCCAAATACAGCCTATTAAACATTACCATGGGATGATACTAAGGGCCTCGTGCTGTTAGAGAAGTTAATTAAGATTATAGTGCACAGACCTAAATCTTTCGATTTCTAAGGTGGACAAGAAAGGATAAAAGTATTGTCCCAATATCAACTCCTGCCAAGTGTAACCGTCGGTCCTGTTGCTGCAGCATCTCATCCAAGTATGCCATCCCATTCTCATTGTTAAACTACGGGCATCAATACATGTTCTTTTTCTTTGTTATTTAATGTTTCATCACTAGTATACCTAGACAGACAGGTAACCATCCTGCCATCACTAGCAATTTACAACAGTTGTGCTAATCAGTTATTTTTCTACTGCATTGGTACAGCCTTAATATACTGTAAGTCTGATGTATAAAAACTTCAGAAAAGGTTAAGATTTGCTTAAAGTTACCAGGCACTAGCAGTGAGTTCCTGCAAGCTGGCTAGGACATTTGTGCATGCATGTACAATGTGCAAGAAATTGTTTAAGTATGTAAACAGTAAAAAAGCGAGGACAAACCATATTGGCCCCATAAAGAATGAGGAAGGACATCTGGTTACAAAGGATGGGGAGATGGTGAAGGTATTGAATTTATTCTTCTCCTCAGTCTTCACGAGGGAATCGGGGGGGGGGGGGACTTTGGAAAACCAAAACTGCAGTGTTTATCCTTGTGACACATTGCAGGAAGCACCCTCAAGGTTAACAGAGGACAGAATTAGAATTAGACTTGGGAAACTTAACATTAATAAATCACCGGGACCAGATGGCTTGCACCCGAGGGTACTTGGGGAACTCAGTCAAGTAATTGTCAGACCAGTGTTCCTAATTTTTACTGACAGTCTACTGACTAGAATGGAACCAGCAGATTGAAGAAAAGCCATTGTAGCACCAATATTTAAAAAGGGCCCAAAATACACCCTGGGAATTACAGACCGGTTAGCCTAACATCAACAGTATGCAAGCTCTTGGAGGGGATGATAAGGGAATATGTACAAGATTTTAGTAATGAAAACAGTATCATTAGCAGTAATCAGCATGGATTCATGAAGAATCATTCTTGCCAAACCAATCTATTAACCTTCAATGAGGAGTTGAGTTGCCATCTAGATAAAGGAAGGCCTGTAGATGTGGTGTATTTGGATTTTTCAAAAGCATTTGACACAGTTCCCCATAAACATTTACTGTACAAAATAAGGTCCATTGGCATGGACCATAGAGTGAGTACATGGATTGAAAACTGGCTACAAGGGCGAGTTCAGAGGGTGGTGGTAAATAGGGAATACTCGGAATGGTCAGGGGTGGGTAGTGGGGTCCCACAGGGTACTGTGCTGGGACCAATCCTATTTAATTTGTTCATAAACAACCTGGAGGATGGGATAAACAGTTCAATTTCTGTATTTGCAGACAATACTAAGCTAAGCAGGGCAATTACTTCTCTGCAGAATGTGGAAACCTTGCAAGAAGATCTGGGATTAACTCCAGGAATAAAGCGATAATTCTCTCACTCTACAAGACTCTGGTCTGGCTGCACCTGGAGTATGCTGTCCAGTTCTGGGCGCCAGTCCTCAGGAAGGATGTACTGGAAATGGAGTGAGTACAAAGAAGGGCAACTAAGCTAATAAAGGGTCTTGAGGACATTAGTTATGAAGAAATGTTGCAAGTACTAAACTTATTCTCTCTGGAGAAGAGACGTTTGAGAGGGGATATGATTTTAATTTACAAATACCATACTGGTGACCCCACAGTAGGGATAAAACTTTTTCGCGGAAGAGGGTTTAACAAGACATGTAGCCACTCATTAAAATTAGAAGAAAAGAGGTTCAACGTTAAGCTATGTAGAGGGTTCTTTACTGTAAGAGCATCAAGGATGTGGAATTCCCTTCCACAGGCAGTGGTCTGAATGGGGGGCATCAATAATTTAAAAAAACTATTAGATAATCACCTGAACGACCGCAACCTATGGGGATATACAAAGTAATACTGACATATAATCACACACATAGGTTAGACTTGATGGACTTGTGTCTTTTTTCAACATCATCTACTATGTATGAACGATGTCCAGGGGCACTTACGCATTAGAATGGCACATTTGTGTATGTGCATCATGGAGTGTCTAGAGATGTGTAGGCATGCCCAGAGTCGGCATTGGCACCAGATGACCTATTTAAGGAATGTTCTAACTCAGTGTCAGTGATGACTGGTGTTCAGCATGTTCCTGGCTTCCTGACATGTGTTATACATATACTTCCTGTTGTTGACTCAGCATCCTCCCTACCTGATTTTGGATCCTACTATGTACCTTTGCTCAACAAGTTTCTGACCTCAGTTTTGCTCCTGATCTTGATTCGACGTCCGATTGTGTACTGTATTGCGCGCTCATTGCTAACCTCAGCTAAATCCTCGCCTAGCACTCCTGCTTGCACATTCCACTGGATCTTCCTGGTTGGCATTTTCAGTTTGGGGTCCTGCAACCTACATCCTCTGGCACTCATGTTCCTCCAGTCCTATTGCACCCTCTGTCTCACTTTTAGGATTGCATGAGCAGGAGATACAAGAGGGACTGCCCTCATCATCTTGGCCTCCTATCAGATACGTGACAGTCATGTTCCATGTTCCATTTTACAAAGGCAAGCAACAGAATGAAATCTAAAGTGGTTGCTAAGTGGTTGTAAGCTAAGTGGCTGCTATCGCAAAAACGTCCTGTTCTCCATCCCCTGAGTTTCCAGAATAGTCCCATGTTACTGTAGTGCTGTATTTTTTATTGGTAACAATGTAAATAAGAACGTTGTAACATTATATCTGGCATACATAACTGTTAAAATGATATTCTCTAATAACAGAAAAACAGTGTAAAATGTTCCTAAAATATAAACATTCTAACATGGAAATATTTGGAAGCCATCCAAAATAATTAATCTAGATATAAGCCCGGAATGCTATTCACTGCATTTATTTGGCTTTCATAGCCACTTATTTTTCAAGCTCATGGACAAGCTCATATAAAGACTAAAAATATCTAGCTGAATTCATTTTACCAAAACAGAAATCTATCTATCCAATCAACTATTTCCTGACTGCCCATGGCATTTGTCCAGCATAAACATAAAGGCCTGCTCCTTTAAAATATATTAATAGATAAACGTACCCATGGAAAAATGCCCACTATTAAAAGTTTTATATGATAAGCAGAAACATAAAAACGCAAAGCAAAACAGAGAACACTGGAGACTGTGATGCTCAAAGATACATTGGGAAAGTTTTTTCTGATTTCCTGAGAAAACAGAGGAGATATTCTCCCACCCTGGCCATGCAGCTCTGGAGAATTTAGTTACTTTCCCACCTAGGACTTTATCTGCCTGGAGTTTGTATGTTCCTTCTGTGTTTACATGACTTTCTTCCAGTGATATTAAAATGTACTGCAAGGTTAATTGGCTCCCACCCTTATTGGCCCAGCTGTGTGTATGACTGTGGTTGGGATATTAGACCATGAGAAGTGTTAAAGCATTCTTTGATAAATGATGTTGTCTGAAAAGTGCTGTGAAAGTTAACAAAAATGCCCTCCTAGACATTTCAGTATCATAACAAAAAAAAGTGCGGGGCTATGCACTTTACAGGTAGTTACTAAAGGGCCATTGATGCACATCATGGTGAATAATATAAGTGATTTGAAAAATAATTAATGTGGAATCTAAGGTAAAGCAATGATGCAAGTAGAGATACTTATACGTGAAATTTTACATCAAACACACCTCTGCATTGTTTGTGACAGTCAAGTGTTACTGATTTCTGCAGGGCAGCAGGAATATATGCAAAGGGAATGGTTAACGTTTAAAGTGGAAGTAAACCCATGCATTTAAACAGTTAAAAAAAAAAAGGCATGCCGGGAATGCTAACTGCACATTGGCTGTGCTCTCAGCCAAACTATCAAACCATCCAATGGCTGGTGTCATAACGAATCACATGTGCAGCACCATAGCAGTTGAAGATTAAACAGAGGCAAAGATAGCAGCTTCCTTGGCTGAAAACGATAGGGGAGTTTACTTACACTTTAATGGTTATAGATGAGGGCTTAACTGTTGATATTTCATAAAAAGTCAGAATTTGCATACCAATAACATCTCTGTTTAGTCTGCCCATTTTGGAAAAAGAAGGAATAGGTTTGACGTAGCTGATGAAGTGGACTATAAAGTTACTGCTTTGTTGACATGCCCAGGGAATGGAAAGGTTCACTTTAAAGCATCCAGTTGTTGAGTCTCACAATATGTTCATATATTTACTGAAAGATAAGGGCTGTTTGCCAGCTTTTAATTTTTTAACGGTGGTTGCGGTTTTATCATAGATTTACGAAATCCTGCTGTAAATCAGATGATGTCCTTAATTCCCCAGCTGTACACAGTAGCCAAGGCTACATAGGCAAATACAAGAATGTACAGTATGGAATTCTGAAAATTCCATTGAACTAGAATTGCAAATCCAGGTCACTGGCTGTATTTTAATGGCTCTGCCTAATCTTTGCTAATCTTTCCCTTAATTCATAATGCTTGTAACATGTGATACAGTATACTGTACCTTTGTATTGTTGTATTGTAAAATGTGTTTTAACCTGTGGATGTTCAGAAGAAAATCACATCTTTAAGACCAGTATGTTTTAGTAAAAGATGAACAAAAATAAGCAATTGCAGGAAAAATTCTATGGAAGTGCTCATTATCCCACAGATTTTTTATCTTGTCGGAAAACCTTAGAGGCCAATCCTTCTATCTTCTGGTAAATAAAGGTGTTAGCAAGGCCTGATTCACTGCCAGCAATGGTCATGCTGGCCAAGGGCACTTCCCACCACCCTCCTGTAACAGAAACGGAATAGGGTACCATACCCTGTATTATGGAGGCACTCCAACATCTTGCTTACTCACATGCTCCTCGCCTGAGGCCCACCTCATGAAATAAATGAATGTCCACACAATCAGCATTTATACTGTTTTACCTTAACTGGACCAAAGTGCATAATTCTTTCCAACATAATTTTGCCACTGCCAATTTGCACCTGACATCAGCAACACTATACGGTTCAATTTCAACCTGCAAATGTTGACCAGCACTTCAAGTTCCTCACTGTAGGTCTTTTTAGACACGTTCTTCAATGGGACCTATATCAGACATACCCCAAAGGCTACTTTTTTGGACTGCAAGTCCATGAAGCTATAATCATAGTGGATCCCTACACTGGAGCTTTATCCATCCTTCATCCCATCCTCTGGGGGATTTTACTGCAGCTCCAGGATTACCTGCCAAGGGATTTGTATTTAGCCTATTCATTACTGACTTTTTTCTACGACAGCTAAACAGTGCAACTTGTCCTTCCCCCAGCCTGTGACCGGACAGTGAATGAGAAGCATATTGATGAGCTCATGACTTTCACTGGGTTTACATTGTTTCTCTGCAATAATGCATGTTATGCCGCCTACACACGATCGAATTAGTCCGCCGGACCGCATTACGCTGGACAATTCGATCATGTGTGGGCTCCAGCTGACTTTTTCATCGTAAAGTCCGGCGGACTTAGACAGTAGTTTTGACTCAAAATGTGTCCGCCGGACTTGGCTTTCAGTGGACAATCCATTCGTCAGTGTGCTAGTCTGGCGGACTAAGGCCGCGTACACACGGGCGGACTGTTCGCCCAACTTTGTTCGTCAAACAATCCGACAAACAGTCCGCTCAAAATTTGCATGAACGGACTTGACCACACACGATGAACGAACAGTCCGCTGAAAGCGTGCGCGATGACGTGAACGGCACGTACGACGGGACGAAAAATACGACGTCCAATACACTGCAATGCAACCTTCGCCGTGTAAGGCCGCGTACACACGCGGGGACTGTTCGCCGAAACTGTCCGCTGAAACCAAGTTTCAGCGGACAGTCCGCTCGTGTGTGGGCTTTCAGCGGACAGTTTCAGCGAACAGTCCGCTGAACAAGGTTTTTCGGAAATTCCGAAAAACTGTCCGCTGAAACCTTGTTTCAGCGGACAGTCCCCGCGTGTGTAGGCTTGTTCGTCAAACAAAGTTGCGCGCATGCTCAGAAAGGATTTTCACGCCGAAAGTTATAATGCAGTGTATAGGACGTCGTATTTTTCGTCCCGTCGTACGTGCCGTTCACGTCATCGCGCACGGTTTCAGCAAACTGTTCGTCCGTCGTGTGTGGCCATGTCCGTCCATGCTAATTTTGAGCGGACTGTTTGCCGAAACTGTTTGACGGACAAAGTTGGGCGAACAGTCCCCGCGTGTGTACGCGGCCTTAATCCTTTCTGAGCATGCGCGAAACTTAGTTTGTCGAACAAGCCTACACACGAGCGGACTGTCCGCTCAAACCAAGTTTCAGCGGACTGTCTTACGGGAATTCCGAAAAACTTTGTTCGTCAGACTGTCCGCTGAAACTGTCCGCTGAAGCCCACACACGAGCGGACTGTCCGCTGAAACACTGTTCAGCGGACAAAGTTGGGCGAACAGTCCGCCCGTGTGTACGCGGCCTAAGAATGACGCATGCTCAGAAGCAAGTACGAGAAGGAAGCTATTGGCTACTGGCTATTGAACTTCCTTTTTCTAGTCCCTTCGTACGTGCTGTACGTCATCGCGTTAGAAATCGCCGGACGTTCGGAGTGTCCGTGTGTGGCCAAGTCCATTCATTAGAAAGTCCGGCGGATTGTTTGGCGGATTGTTTGCCGAACTAAGTCTGCCGGACAATTCGATCGTGTGTACGTGGCATTAGAGTCACTTTACTGCAAATCGCAAAAAGTGACAGACTGTGCAAGGGGTGGGTGCGGCTCACTCAGGCTCTTAGCAGTGTGCTGAGAGGCTGAGGCAGCTGCTGTAAGGCATCTGGGAGGATCCTAACATTATTGTCAGTATCCCTCCAGAGTCTGGGGCAGCTCTGTGATATCAGCCAACAGCATACTATAGCCAACTGTCAACTGAATATGGGTCACCATCTACAACAACCTTCATTTTTCCTTCCCCACTGATTCTCTAAAATGATAAAAAGTTAGCTGAAGTCTCTTAATTTCTCAGCAACATATTTAGAGAAAGGAAACTCTTGATTTTGCACATGGCTGCTTTCCAGAAATAAGGTCTTTCTTGAAGTTTATGAGAATTATACTTGGCTACATTCTTTAGTTGGTTCACTGGAGTTTCTCTCTAAAGTTTTGAGTGAACACATACCCTGATGACAGTTGTGACCAGGGCCGGACTGGCCTACCGGGATACCGGGAGATTTTTCAGTAGGCCGCCTGCCCAGAGCTGCCGCCGAACACAGAGCCAGCCAGCTCTGTGATCCGCATGAGGAGATGCTGCAGGTACAGCCTGCCCTGTGTGCCACAGAGCCTGGATAGGAGGATCAGCGGGGGAGGGGCTGCAGGGGCCCCCCCTGCCAATTCTCCTATCCAACTTATTTTACTGTCCCCAGTTCACCTTGTGCTCCCTGCCCCCCCAGCGCTCTCCTCCACCACCACACTCTCCTGCCCCCCAAGTGCTCTCCTCCCCTGTTCTTGCTGCCCCCCCACCCCGCTCTCCAGCTCTCCTCATCCTTCTATAGCCACCATTCCAGTGCTCTCCACTCCCCCCAGTGCTCTCCCCCCTGTTCACCCCCAGTGCTCTCCCCCCTGTTCCCCCCCAGAGATCTCCCCCCTGTTCCCCCCCAGCGCTCTCCCCTCCCCCCAATGCTCTTCCCCCCAGTTCTCCCCTCCAGTGCTCTCCCCCCTGTTCTTCCCCCCAGTGATCTCCCCCCTGTTCCCCCCCCAGTGCTCTCCCCCCTGCCCCCCAGTGCTGTGCTCTCCCTGTTCTCCCCCCCAGTGCTCTCCACTCCCCCCAGTACTCTCCCCCTGTTCTCTGCACTCCCCCAGTGCCCTCCCCCCCTGTTCCCCCCAAGCGCTCTGCACTCTCCCATCTGTTCTTCCCCCCCAGTTGTCTCCCCCCTGTTCCCCCCCAGTGCTCTCCCCCATTATTTTCCCCCCCAAGTGCTCCACCCTATTCTTCCCCCCGTGCTCTCCACTCGCCCCAGTGCTCTCCCCCCTGTTCTCTCCACTCCCCCAGTGCTCTCCCCCTGTTCTTCCCCCCCCCCAGTGCTCTCCCCCTGTTCTCCCCCCAGTGCTCTCCTCACCCCCCCAGTGCTCTCCACTCCCCTAATGCTCTCCCCCCTGTTCTTCCCCCATGCTCTCCACTCCCCCCGTGCTCTCCACTCCCCCCAGTGCCCCCCCTAGTTCTCTCCACGCCCCCAGTGCTCTCCCCCCTGTTCTTTCCCCCCCAGTGCTCTCCCCCGTTCTCCCCCCCCAGTGCTCTCCTCTCCCCGCCAGTGCTCTCCCACTCCCCCCAGTGCTCTCCCCCCTGTTCCTTTGCCCATCCCAGTGCTCTCTAGCTCTCCCCATCACTCTCCAGCCCCCACCCCAGTGCTCTTCAGCCCCCCATTCTCCCCACCCCTGTTCTTTCTGGCCCCCTGGTGCTCTCCAGCCCCCCCAGTGCTCTCTACCCCCCGTGCTCTCCACTCCTGTTCTTTTTGGCTCCCCCCAGCACTCACCACTCCCCACCCCTTCACTCTCCACTCCCCCCTGCATTTTGCCCCACCCATGTGCTCTCCAACCCTACCAGTGCTCTCCACCCCCCATAGTGCTCTCCAGTCCCCTGTGCTTTCCACCTCTGTTCTTTCTGGCCCCCACTGGTGCTCTCAAGCTCTCCCCCATTACTCTCCACTCCCCCCTGCTCTTTGTACCCCCCAATACTCTCCAGCCCCCGTGCTCTCCACCCCTGTTTTTCTGCCCCCCCCCCCAGTGCTCTTCACCACCCCACACTCTTAGCCTCCTCAGTGCTCTCAGCCTACCGTGCTCTCCACCCTTGTTCTTTTTGCCCCCCCCAGTGCTCTCAAGTTCCCCCCCTCAGCGCTCTCTGCTCCCCACCCCTGTGATCTCCACTCCCCCCTGCTCTTTGAGGATGGCTGAAGGTGCAGGTGGCCAGGGACCACTCCCTCTCACAGCAAACAGATCCTCTGGAAGGAGCACTGTCCCCATCCAAAACAAGAACAGACCCTGCCTGCTGCTGGCCATAATGGATATCCTGCTGGCATGCAAGGTACTGTACCGAGAATCAACAACACACCTTCCCACAGACAGGGACTGCAGACTGGGACATGGGGCACAGGAGGGGCTGCAATGATGGGCACAGTGAGCCTCCATTCACGGCACAGTAAAGCTGCATTTGTGGGAACAGTGAGGCTGCGTTTGTGGGCACAGTGAGGCCGCTTTTGTGGGCACAGTGAGGCCGCATTGGAGGGCACAGTGAGGCCAAATTGATGGGGACAGTGAGGCTGCATTTGATGGGCACTGCTGAGGCTGCATTGAGCTCTTGTATCATGTCTGCAGTCTCTGACCATTTCCTGTATCTTGTCTGCAGTCTCTGAGGGAGTCTGGAATTTGAATATATATATATATATATATATATATATATATATATATATATAAAGCCCTATGTGATTTCATATCTATATATAATACTCTCTTCATCAAATGTGCTTTAAAATGTATGGTTTTCCCTTTCATGAACAAGAAAATAATGACGTTATGCTGTTGGGCTGGTATAATAATGCTGTGGGGCTGGTATGAAATTTTTTCCAGGGCTGGTTTTTATTCCCAGTCCGGCCCTGGTGTGACTTTCGAGGATGTGCTGTAAAAGGAAACACTGAGGTGCATTATGCTCCATGCCTTGTTATACCAGCATGTAAGCCATATCATGTCATACAGAATATGGGTACTATTTATATAGCTGACAAGATTACAAGAGTATCTCCTGGCTGTGTAGAAGGAAAAATATTTCTGTGTGAATTGTGCTTTTATTAAGCATAGTTCTTTGATCATGGTGTCAGTGTTACTTTGGAATGATCCTTCTCTCAGTGTCTGGTTAAAGCTAGGAGGAATTTTCATTCTCCCCTGATTGTCCTACGAGGATGCAGGACCCCTGACTCTCTGTCTGGACAGTGTTGATCACATGCACCCTCCCAAGGAAAAAAAAAACAACACTCCAGCAATACACACCATACTGAGCATGTGCAGATTGCCCCCAAGGCTCTGTACTGTCAGGAGGCAGATTGGGGACAGTGGAAGAAGTGGAGAATCAAAAAAGACAGGATCAAACAGCCTTTTTACACAATGTGGAGGATTAACCCCTTAGGTTCTACAGTGAGTATAACAAGCATGCTTTTCTGCATATACAGACTGATTTTACTGTTGTGGGTTTAGTAACACTTTAACAATTGTGGATGTGATAATAAAGTATAAGTGGCCTAAAAATCTGTGAATAAATTCATCAAAAATGGAGCAGACAGAATTGGGAGCAGCTGTGCATGGCAACAAATCAGCTTCTATCTTCAGCTTGTTCAGTAAGACCTGGTTCCCAACTATGCAGGTTGCAGTTTGCATATTCCAGGCGCATTTTGCGTTTTTCAGTACACATTTTTGATCCATTGAAGTCTATGGAACCAAAAACACGAAAAAAGCCCCTGGCCCTTTCCATAAAATGCACAGATGTGAACATGACCCATAGGAAACTACGTTAAATGGACTGTAGTGTGTTTCTCCAAAACTGAAAATGCACTAAAAAATGCACAGGTGTGAACCAGGCATTGAAAATTAATAATTTTTTAATGATTTGCACACATTGACATGGTTGGCAACATACCTCCCTCCTGCATCCTCCACAGTCTGTTGATAGGGAGTTGCTATGGAATGTGAACTGTGAGATAATTGTTATCTAAACCACAGCTCATTAAACTGTGTACTACCTTCTATACTGATATAAAAACAGCTTGCATACCAATCATTCATACTGGTAGCAAGTTGTTGTTTATTCTTTAAAAAAATAAAAAAAAAGGCTTGAACAGATTACAGTATACATATTTATATATACTGTATAATAGCCACTTGCCATAGGCAAAATAAGCACAGATGATACGGTGCATAACAATAACACAGTTTATCACTAAGACTTTGCGCTGGTGGTCTGGGTTTAGTTCCAACACACTCTGACTTCTCCAAAAGTTCTAGTTTCTCTACACATAAAAAACTTTGGTAGGTCCAGGGTTTTTATTCAGTGGGGACATGGGGGAACGCGGGGGAACGCAGGGGAACACATTTCTGACACCTCCAGCACTGAACGTATGCAATGGCAAGGAGTGCTGTGGTGTGCTGCTGGAAGGCTCATGGCTGCTGGGGGATCTATTGTTCCTGAAGAAGATCTGTTTTTACATGGCAGTCTATTGTTGCTGGGAGGTCTATTATTGTTGCTGACGCTGGATTTATTGTTGCTGGGAGGAGGGAACTTATGTTGCTGGGGGGTCAATTGTTGCTGGAAGAGATCTACTGTTGAGGTTGGGGTCTATTGTTGCTGGCTGCTGGGGAATCTATTGTTGCTGGGGGGAATATATTTTTGTGTGGCAGTCTATTGTTGCTGGGGGTGTCTATTGTAGCTGGGTTGGTTTATTGTTGCTGAGGAGGGATCTATTGTTGTTGGTTGGGCTTATGTTGTTGGGGTGTCAATTTTTGCTGGAAGGCATCTACTGTTGAGAGAGGGGTCTATTGTTGCTGGCGGCTGGAGAGTATATAGATGCTGGGAAATCTGTTGTTGCTATTGGGGTCTATTGTTGTTTGGGTTGCTGCGGGAATCTACTGTTGCTGGGAGGGGTCTATTTCTGCTGGCTGCGGGGGATCTACTTTACTGCTTTTCTTGTTGTTATTCAATTCCATACATATGACTTAGCAGCACAAAATACTTAGTTCAGTGTCCTCTAAAAGGTGCGGTACTGAGAAGTGGGTAGGAAGTGGAACCAAGGGATGGTGCTCGGGGGTGGGTATGGGGCGGACACAAAAAAGGACACAGAAGGGGAGGGTTCCCGCACCTATTCTCTGAGGAAAAAAAAGCCCTGGGTAGGTTAAAGCGGAGTTCCACCCTAAAGTGGAACCTTCGCTCATCGGATTCCTCCCCCCCTCCGGTGCCACAATTCGCACCTTTCAGGGGGGAGGGGAGTGCAGATACCTGTATAATCCAGGTATCTGCATCCACTTCTGGGAATAGCTAACCCCCCCGTTGTGATCTGGGAAACACACACTTCCCAGAACACAGCAGGGACCTGTAAAGACTCACAGTGCGACTCGCGCATGCGCAGTAGGGAACTGGGCAGTGAAGCCGCAACGCTTCACTTCCTGATTCCCTGACCGAGGATGGTGGCGGGGGAAGCCGAGAGACGAGCGATTGCTTGTCATCTGCTGCCGACATCGTAGGCACTCTGGACAGGTAAATGTCCATTTATTAAAAGTCAGCAGCTGCAGTATTTGTAGCTGCTGACTTTAAAAAAAAATTTTAAGGTGGAGCTCCGCTTTAAATGGCTTCCAAATTATCTGTTATGAGTATTTATCTAGCACTAACAATTAACGCAGCGCTTTGTATTTTGTACATTCAGATGAGTCCCTGAACTCAGGGAGATTACAATCTAAGGTCCCTAGCTAACATACATTCTTACATACACATACAATGGCCAATTTAGAGTGGAATCTACTAGCATGTTTTTCGAGCGTGGGAGGAAACCAGAGTACTTAGAGGAAACCTAAACAAGCACAGGAAGAATGCAAACTCTAAGAAGGTAGTGTACTAATTGAGCTTTGAACTAAGGTCCCTAGTGCTCTATGGAAGAAGTACTAACCACAAAGCTCTAAAATTAAACTGTAAACCCTTTTGGTGGCAGTGACTGGTGAGAATAGCTAGGTGTAATCTGTAAAGATGTGTGGCTCTGCATAAATTAACAAAACTAAAAAAAATGAGCTTGTAAATCTGAATTACAACTTGGTGTATATAAAAAAAAGAGCAATCAATAACATTTGCAGTTATATGTGTAAAAGGTCAATAAGCTGATTAGAGATGAAGATAATGATTGTGGATGGGGGTTTTGGCCCTGGGTAGATGCTAGTCTCAATACAACCTAACACCCAAAATGCATTTGTTAATAACACCCAGCATACTCACACAACATATAAATATAACAACATGGCGATGCTTCTGTCAGTTCAATAAGGATGAGAGTGTTAAAGGTTGTTTTTTACGAAGGTCAAAGATATCCAGACATCCAAATGAAAGTAATTGATACAGCTATAGCTTGACATTCTCACTTATGGGTGATAAGAAATTCTGTCCAATCACTAGTTACCTAGTTACGTGTAGAAGTGCAGTTGTGAGCTTATGGAAGAGGGGGATCATAGATGTTACCAGGCAGTTTTAACATCAATACTTTCAGCATTTAAGGGGGTATGTACTTTTATCTGTTAATTTTAGCGTTAGGAGTTCCTCACATGTAGCTTTCAAGACTAATTTTAGGTAAAAAAATAAAATATATAGCACAAGGTATGGTACCTACAAATCCTTGTGCTGATGCCAGCTGTCAAAGCTGAAATCCTCTGTACTTTGCACCTTTATACTTACTTAAAAATCCTACCAAGCTCTCCTCTGCTATGTTAGGTTAAGGAGGGGGCCGTAGACAAATTATCAGCTGTAAACTAGATTTGAACACAGTCTGTCCTAACAAAGGGTTAACAAACTCAGGGCTTGGGTTGTGCATTGCATGTTAATGCACTTCTATCCCTTATGCCGCGTACACACAACCGTTTTTTTTCCATCAGAATAAACTCTGAAGGTCTTTCCAACAGAGTTCCGACAGACTTGCCTACACACGATCACACCAAAGTCCAATTGTTTAGAATGCAATGACGTACGATGGGACTAGAAAAAGGAAGTTCAATAGCTAGTAGCCAATAGCTGCCCTTGCGTTGTTTTTGATCCGTTTGGAATAGCATACAGACGAACGGTTTTTCTGATAGGAATTGATTCCTTCAGAAAGATTTAAAACATGTTCTATTTCTAGGTCCGTCAGAATTTTTTTAAAAAAAAAAGTCAGATGAAGCCCACACACGATCGGAATATCCGATGAAATGATTCCACCTGACTTTTTCTGCCGGAAAGTCCGACCGCATTACTTAAACACTGTCATCTTTATCTTTTCAAAGCTATAGAAGCTACTTATAGAATCATATGAATAAATATGTTCCCAAGAGCATATGCATGGCAGCCCATTTTGGCAGAAGTGTGTTGGCGAAGTTCTGCCGTGGGTCTAATTTCTCTGCTTCCCACTCCGCTGCACAGAGAAATAAACACCTCCAGGAACCTGGACTTACCTCAGGCACATACCAGCAGCCCTTATGTGAAAAATAGGGCATCAGAAACCACCCACCTCACTCCTGTCAGAACAGGGGCCTCCCTCAGATTCCACCATGTTTCCCTGCCTTCCACCTCACAGGGCATTACTGCTGGTCCTCCAGGCCCACTGGTTGCTATGGGAGATGACAGTAGTGCTCTCTCCCCCTCCCAGCTACTGCCACCTGAGCTTTATTTAACCAATACAGTGCTGGATGACAAACACTTTGCTGCAGAACATCATATGCAGCATCTCTACTGCGGTGGGTAAACTTGCTCAGGAACTTAAAGGATGAAATTGCTCTGACTGGGCAGAGAACAGACCATCTGGAAACTAAATTTGACGATCTTGTGCAATATGTCCATGTATTAGATCAAAATATCTCCAACATGAAGATCTGGCGAATAGACAATGGCAACAGAATTCCAGCATTAAGGGGGTCTCTGAGCTAGTGGTTGACATGGAGCTTTGCTTCAATTAATTGGCCTTTTCTACTAACTTTGCCCCAAATATCCTTGATATAGACTGGCGTCTGAATCACACCCAGAGATCCTTGGGCCCTAAACCACCAGCAAAAGTGAGACCGAGAAATAGTATAGTCCGCTTCCATTATTATGAAAGCAAGGAGATACTTTTGGCTAACACTTGCAACAAATTGGTGATTGATTATAAAGGTGAGAAGATGCAGATCTTTAGTGATTGCTCTCCTATCACCCTTGCAAAATTAGCAACCTTTGGCCTATCATCTCACATCTTCAGAAACACTGCATACAATACATCTGGGGCTTCTTCTTTCGGGTAATCATCACAAAGGATGGTACTCAAAATAGCGTTCTTGAACTTCAGGAAGGGAAAGCATTCCTCCACAACCTGGGTCTGCCACTGTTACCAGATGAAGCCATGACTATTCCCATGCTTCGGGCACCTACAACTCCAAGTAAGATATGGACTCTGGATAAACCTAAGGCCAAGAGACATCTCTCTATGCCTCAATGCACCTCACCAACCACCCAAGCAACCTACTTGAAACCATAGGGTGAGACATGACCATAATTCTTATCACTTTTGATATGTAGTTGTTCATCGTTGTCATATTACCAGCTTCCACCTTGGAGTCGTTATCCCCATGCACCCCCATTTTCACCATGGTTCTCACCATGATATACCAAGTTCTGTGTTTTTTTTAAACTTACTTTATATGTTCTTTGTGTCTCCACAAGGCCATGATCCTATTTACAGTTACCTATTTATATTTTTCATAATGCAATTCTTCACACCATGGGTTTTTTACGCTCTAGAAATTACTGCCTATGCATAATTGTCATTCTTATCGCTTTGAAAATCATGTAATGTTAAATGCTTACATTCAATCAGAAAGAGATGGCTAGCCCTGAAGGAATTCAAAGCTTCTAGAGCTGATGTAATCATGTTTCAAGAAATGCATTTCCACAAGCCGGGTTCTTTCAAGTTTTCAAACATTTTTCATTATCCTATATATCATCAGATCCCTCTGGAATAGCAGGGGTTTGCTATTTTGATTAAAACACTTGCCCTTTTAACAGTACTCTCCTCCAAATTAGACCCACAGGGATGATATATATTGTTGGATTGCAGACTTTCAGGTACCCCTCTGAATGTGTATGGTTTAGCATGTCAACTTCAATTTCTTTAGCAAACCTTAGATAGACTTCTTCCTTCCTCTAAACCCTCTACTATTCTGGGTGAAGACTTTAACTTAATTATGTCTCCTCACAGGGATAGACAAGCACTTTCACGGGGGCCCCCTACTAATCAACTAATTAAACAATCCCAGTCCTTTTGCACACTTTTTCAAGAACATCATCTTTTGATATATGAAAGATTAAACATCCTCTCCACAAACAGTTCACCTTCTATTCAGCAGCACATAATCTATTCACATTATCTCACTTTTTTTGTTTCAGCCCTGTTGCTCAAATTTCTGGCCAACTCTAATATCTGTTCTATCACATCGTCAAACCACACCTCCATAGTCCTCAAACTAATTATTTAATTATTTGCAATACCACTCCCAGGACATGACATGACTAGGCATGATGGGAATTGTAGTTCCTGAACAGCTGGAGGACCATCGTTTTGAGACCCCTGCTATAGAGTTTAGCTGAGGCCATCTTTCCTCAGCTAATCTCTGTGTTCAGCTGCTGCATCCTCTGGATCAGTTCCTGGGGCTACCAATCATCCAGGTAAGCCAGTGAAACACTGAAAAGTGACAATGGGGGGGGGGGGGGGGGGTGGCGCCCCTCCTGCCACTTCTAAACGTTATCCAGTGGCTAATCAGCCACTCGGATCATCTAGAGAATTTCTGGCTGAAAAAAAACAATACCGGGGTTATGGCATATTGCTGCAGCATAACCCCAGTATTCCACTATCAACTGAGGATGTCATTTTACCATGGCCTGGTTGGGAAATGGGATACCCTTAAACTATTTCCTTAGACATGGGATAACTGGCACTGTTCCTCTTATGGTCTCTTATCCACTATTATGACATTTTCCGTACCTTATCCCCTTTCTGCTAAGTTGATGAATATGAATATTTTCTCATATGTTACCCCAATGTGACTTCTTTGTAATGTGCAGAATTACACCCCATTCTTTCTCAAAAGGCTTGGGCAGGATACCCAAACCTATCCATTTGTTGTTTAATAATTTCCTGTAGTTTTTCTTACTTTTTTTATGATGGCAAATGTATATTGTATGCTCCGATGGAATGTGTGTAAAGGATTCCACCTTTGTTTTATTGTTATGCTACACTAGTGTAACTTTTCATAGTTTCATATTAGGTAAAGTTGAATAAAGACAATAGTCTATCCAGTTCAACCTGTGTAGGTGTATGTGTCAGTGTCGATAATCATTTCCCATATCTCTGTATGTTGTGTTCACTAAGATGAATGTCCAAGAATCTTTTTAAAAATATCTATACTCTCTGCTGACATCACTAATTGTGGAAGAGACTTCCACACCTATAACAAAACGTCCCACAGTGCTTGAGTGCTTTCGTCATATACCTCTTCCTCCCAGTCTGAATATAGATATCAGATATTCCAACCGCTCCCAACAACAAACAAGGCAATACTCGTTACCCTCCTCCTCAAAAAAACTTTACTCCCTTGGTCTCCGTGACTGTGCTCTTCAGTGGCTCTCATCCTATCTATCCCAACGCACCTTCAGTGTCACTTACAATTCTACTTCCTCCACTCCTCTTCCCTTCTCTGTCGGAGTCCCCCAAGGTTCTGTTCTTGGACCTCTTTTATTTTCATTCTACACCTCTTCCCTGGGTCATCTGATAGCCTCTCATGGCTTTCAATATCATTTCTACGCTGACGACACTCAAATCTATCTCTCCACCTCTTAACTGACTCAATCAGTCTCCTCACGCATCACCAACTTACTAACAGACATAGCTGTATGGATGTCACAACACTTCCTTAAACTCAACTTGTCCAAAACCGAACTTATAATATTTCCTCCCCCACGCGCCTCTTCCCCTGACTTTTCTGTCAAGAGTAATGGCACAACCATCCACCCATCCCCACATGTCAGGGTGCTAGGTGTTATCCTGGACTCTGAGCTCTCCTTTCAGCCCCACATCCAATCACTTTCCAAAGCTTGCCGCCTCAACCTCCGCAACATCTCTAAACTACATCCCTTTCTAACCAGTGAAACCACAATGCTCCTGATTCACTCCCTTGTTATCTCTCGCCTTGACTACTGCAACTCCCTCCTCATTGGTTCACCTTTAAATAGACTATCCCCCCTTCAGTCCATCATGAATGCTGCTGCCAGACTCATACACCTTACAAACCGCACAAAACCGTGTCTGCTACCCCTCTCTGCCAATCCCTCCATTGGCTGCCAATTGCCCAATGAATTAAATTCAAAATACTAACACTTACTTACAAAGCCATCCACAACTCTGCCCCCAGCTACATCACTAGCCTAGCCTCAAAATACCAACCTAATCACCCACTTCACTCCTCCCAGGACCTCCTGCTCTCTAGCTCCCTCATCACCTTCTCCCATATCCGCCTACATGACTTCTCCCGAGCCTCCCCCATCCTCTGGAACTCACTACCCCAATCTGTCAGACTGTCTCCAAATTTATCCACTTTTAGGCGATCCCTGAAAACTTTCCTCTTCAGAGAAGCCTATCCTGCCTCCATCTAACAACTTCACTATTCTCTCCATTAGCTCATCCCCCACAGCTATTACTCTTTTGTATAACTTGACCCTCCCTCCTAGATTGTAAGCTCTAACGAGCAGGGCCCACTGATTTCCCTTGTCTTGGATTGTATTGCATTGTACTGTCTACCCCAATATTGTAAAGCGCTGTGTAAACTGTCGGCGCTATATAAATCCTGCATAATAATAATAATAATAATACTCGTTTGGTTGCTGAACATGAACTGAACTGATTTATTTGAGATGACACAAATATATACAGCAGGCTGACAATACAATCTGTAACCAGAAACCTAATTAACATGAGCTATTTATCTAATCATTTACCCAGACTAGGTGACTCAGAGATATGACCTTTCAGGGTAGACTTGTTGTCTCCTCACTCCCAACTTACAATACACATAAGTAGGAACACATCCCCCAATAGTTTGCTAGGAGACAAAGGTGTTGTGTGTTAATGAGCACATATAAACTATTGGGTGAAAGACCTTGGGCTTTCCAGATCACTTTAATCAGCATTCCTTTCACATACATCTGTCCCCTGCGTCCCAAGTTGGCAGAGACCATCATGGCCTCCTTAATAATGTCCTTTTGCATTACATAACAGAATATCTTCCTAAATGCTTGTAGCTCCCTCAAATGCTAGGGCCCATGGTCGGTAGGCTAGCATTTAGTCCCCTCCAAAATCCTCTGTTCCGGGTGAGTCTCTCACAACATCCTTATCATAGTTGCCAACTGTCCCGAATTTCCCGGGACATTCCCGGGATTAGTACATTTGTCCTGAATTAATTTTGTCCCGGGAAATGTCCCGGGAAATTCGGTTAGTCCTGGGAAATTGAATTTCTTGTTTTTTTGCTGCGGGTCGCTAGAGGTCGGCGGCCGGCGGAGACAATTTCTCCGCTGGCCGCCATTTTTAAGAAGACCAGAAGTTGGTCTACACCTGTGGCGCTGCCCACCCCCGCTGCCAGTGTGTGTTTGTGTCAGTGTAAAGTGTCGCCACAATTAAATTTCTCCGCGCGGCAACGACGGCATGTCGGGGGCCAGTCTGTCAATGTGGATGTCGGGGCGGGGGCCAGTCATGGTATGTGGATGTCGGGGGCCAGTCGGATGTCGGGGGCCAGTCATGGTATGTGGATGTCACATACATTTGTGGGGGCCAGTGGTATGTCGGGGGCTAGTCTGTAAATGTGGGGGCCAGTGGTATGTCGGGGGCCAGTCTGTGGATGTCGGGGCCAGTCTGTGGATGTCGGGGGCAAGTGTGTGAATGTGGGGGCCAGTGGTATGTCAGGGGCCAGTCTGTGAATGTGGGGGACAGTCTGTGAATGTGGGGGCCAGTCTGTGGATGTCGGGGGCCAGTCTGTGAATGTGGGGGCCAGTCTGTTAATGTGGGGGCCAGTCTGTTAATGTGGGGGCCAGTCTGTGGATGTCGGGGGCCAGTCTGTGAATGTCGAGGGCCAGTCTCTGGATGTTGGGGGCCAGTCTGTGGATGTGGGGGCCAGTCTGTGGATGTCGGGGGCCAGTCTATGGATGTGGGGGGCCAGTCTGTGGATGTTGGGGGCCAGCTGTATGTCGTGGGCCAGTCTGTGGATGTTGGGGGCCAGTGGTATGTCGGGGGCCAGTCTGGAGATGTGGGGGCCGGTCTGTTGAGTATGTGGGGGCAGGTCTGTGCAGGATGTGGGGGGCGGTCTGTGGATGTGGGGGGGGGGGCGGTCTGTGGATGTCAGAGGGGCACCAGATGTAAGGAGGGGCTCCGCTGATGGACACAGATGTGAGGAAGGTACCTCTGATGGGCACCTGATGTAAGGACAGACTCCGCTTGGGACACCTGATGGCATCTGGTAGCAGGCAACGTGGCTAGTGACGCGCTCATGGCTCCCACTGATTCTGCATTATGGTGAGTTGAATGGTTTCATTTTATATTACAATGTAATAATAGAAATAATGCGCTTCAATCATCCTGACACCATAACAATCATAGCGCCGGGATGATTGAAGCGCCAACACCAGGTATTTGGAGTATCTTTATCTGCTGATTGTCAAACTCTGGAAAACACATATTGCTATTGTGGTGTAGGATCGGGGGGCTGCTGTCCCTCCTTTCCCTCCCCCCCTCCTTTCTCTCTCCATCCCCCTCCTTTCCCTCTCCATCCCGCATTCATCTGAGACTCTAACCACACCCCTTTGAGCCACGCCCCATGTAAGCCACGCCCGCTATTTTACGTAAACCAAGCCAATTTTTTGCCACGGCGCGCTGCACGCGCCGCATTTTTACCTTTTCCTATGCCACACCTATAACCGCATTCCCCGCCCCCTAATTATACCATGACTCCGCCTACTGCCAAAAAGGTGTCCCGAATTTTTTTTCACAATGTTGCCAACTATGCCTTATTGCCCTGACAGTGAAAAACCCCCTGTGCAGCTTAAAGTTAAACCGCTCCTCCAATCTCATTGTGTGGCCCGTGTCCTCTTACACTCATTGCGACTGAATAGTTTTCTTCCTACACTGTGATTACTATTGAGGTCAAAAAGTGGTTAAAGAAATGCACTGCACTGCACATCACACCAGCGTTGTGGTGTAAACAGGACAAAAAACAACTGTTTTCTATGTGTTACGTACCTTGGTGGTGAGCCTGACTCGGTGGAAGAAGACTTCTCTTACGACTCTGGTTCAGGGCCCACTGGAATGGAGACAGTGGTCCCGTGGTCGCAGCGGGGTAGGAGTGTCTGAGCTGGATGCAGCAGCTGGTGCAGAATGTAGAGATGGATTTCTGCATGGCTGGAACTGCAGAAGCTGGCAGAGCAGGTGGAGGGTCAGCAACCGGGGATAGGAAGGCACTGGAGCAGTGGCAGCAGGTCCTGGATGGAACTCAGCACACTTGGAACAAGCAGAGGGATGGTCAGACAGGCCGGATCACAGCAGGTTAGGCAATCAGGCAGACAAAGGCAAGGTCACAGAATGGCAAAGGATCAGCAATGGAGATAGGCAAGTCCATAAACAGGGTCAGGCAGGCCGGGATAAGGGTTGGAGAGATCAGCAAGGTCAAACGGAAGCCGGGTCAGTAATCACGATCAAACAGGCAGGTAGCAGAAGTCTCAGGTACAGAGCTGCAGACAAATAACGCCGCACAAGTGCAGCTGTCATCTTTAAATAGGGCCACTGGTGCCAATGCGCACACACGCGCCCGTCGTGCATGTGTGTGCACCTGAGGTGCACACTGGCACAAACACATGCGCCGATGCCTGGGTTGCCCAGCGGCGCGCGTGTGCATGCACGCACTCAGATTCGTCCGTACAGTGCGGGCAGAGCCCTGACACTATGTGTCCTTGCAGTGACATGCGTTCTTCCAATGCCATAAAATGCAGCTTAATGCAGCATGTGTGAACAGAGCCTAACAGGTCTCTTTCCTATCCCCAGCCGATAGTAAAAGATAAAGCAGCCCTCTGATGAGCTCACCTCTCTGTCACTCTGCTTTCTCCTACTATCAGCATGCTCCTTTCACTTCAGCACAACAGATTAGCTCTCTCTAGCATTTCTTCCTCTCCCAATCTGAGCTCTGCTGTTCAGTGGATTGCAAGAGGCTGATATCAAGTCAAATTCAGGTACAGCGCTTGCAATCGAAAAACCAATTTAACCGCTTCCCACCCAAAGGCCATCATATGACGTCCTGGACTTCGAGCAGTGATATTTCAATGATGTCTGAAGCTACAGACATCATTCAGATACTGTCTTTTAGAGCCAGTGATTCCCAATACCATAAGAATGATCATAGCGGATGTTCAGCTGCTTGATAGTTCTTACGGGACGCCCCCCCCCCCTCTCGCCACCCTCTGGTGCTTCTACCGACTCACCCCTGCCATCAGTGAGTCGGAAAAGAGATCCGCCGGCCCTGGATGCTGACGATAGAGATTTTCAGCAGACCAGATGGTCCTTGGAGTCTCTATGATCGTTTTGAGGCCGGCACGATGTTGTGACGTCACACCCGGCCTCTGCATTTGAAAAAAATGGTGCCACCCTGACTGGGAAGCCGAGATCTTTTTTTTATTATTTCAGGCTTCCCAACCTAGAGGTGAGATATGGGGTCTTATTGACCCCAGATCTTGCTGTAAAGAGGATCTGTCATGCTTATTTCTATTACAAGGGATGTTTACATCCCTTGTAATAGGAATAAAAGTGATCAAAAAAAAAAAAAGTGTCAAACTATAAAAATAAAATTACCCCAAAAAAATGTTAAGTGCTCTTGTCCCCGCCTGCTCGCATGCAGAAGCGAATGCCTACGTAAGTCGTGCCCACATATGTAAACGACTTTCAAACCACACATGTGAGGTATTGCTGCGAACATTAGGGAGAAAGCAATAATTCTATCCCAAAGACCTCCTCTGTAACTTAAAACATGTAACCAGCAAAATTTTAAAGCATCGCCTATTTTTAAGGGGATTTTTAAGTACCGAAGTTTGGCACCATTCCACGAGCGTGTGCAATTTTGAAGTGTGACTTTTTAGGTATCTATTTACTCATTGTAACATCATCTTTCACATTATGTAAAAAAACTGGGCTGTGCGTGCCCGGCTTCACAGCCGGGCACGCACTGTGAATGCGCGAGTTGCATTGCTCTCTGCTATTGGCCAGCCAATCTTCTGGGATTGTGTTGTGTCCCAGAAGATCACTGGCAGGGAGGGGCCACCTAGGGCAAGAGGAGGAGTCGCCTAGGTGGCCAAAAAGAGAAAGGAGGAAGTAGGACAGGAAGTCTCACTAAAAAAAGGTACACACTACTCCTCCCCCCCCCCCCCAAAAAATAAAAATAAATTACAAGACAAATGTGACATGTCAGGGGGCGAGGAGTGCTTAAAGCGGAAGTTCCACTTTTGGATGGAACTCCGCTCTAATGAATATGTTGCAGTATTAATGTGTGTCCTTTATATCTGCCTGGAGTGCAGCAGTATATGTACAGTATATATACAAGGAATACAGTAGTAAGAAGCAGGACTACAAAAATAGTGAATCAACTACCATCATAAAATGTGAAAATGAAATATGTAAATATAAAGATAAGCAATCATCGAAAAACATAACATGATTGGAACACCACACATATCCAGATTTCCAACATCATGACTTGCAGATGACTTCTTTTCTTGAACCATTCTATCGATCTAGCCCAGCGTGCATTTTATTGTTGTGTTTATTGCTTTAGATATGTTAGCTTGAGTAAAATGCCTTCTGGGATCTATAGAAAGGATGCTGCTTCAGCCAGTTTTCAGCCATGAATGTAAACTTTCTCATCTAGATTTAAAGCAAGGATTGCAAATTGGACAATTAAACGCTTTTGGCAGTGACTTGGTGTGCAACCTTCTTGAAGATCAATGTTCCTTGAACTTTCTTTCACCTGAGGTAACAGAACAAGTGTCAGGTTGCCAGGAAATGAAAAGACATATATCACATGGAGCAGCTGAATGTCTGTGATCTCCCAAGCATTTGTAAATAAAGTTTATTGGGCTTTGTCACTACAAAGAAGTCAGCCATGTTTACTCGATTATAGCATGACCCGGGTGGAGGAAATGAAGATTTAGAATATTTTTTGTTATTCTCACTTATCACTGTTACCACAGCTGTTCATGGCTGTCAGGTTACAGAAATTATTCTGTAGGCAGCAGCAACATAATAAGAATTGATACACAAAACGTGGCTAATGTTGGTTATAGATCACACAACAAAGAACTAGTTATCAGTACTGATTCTGTGATGACGTACGACAGGCAAATCATGCCTGGGCCATGAATTATCATAGGTTTTTATTAATACACTTTAAGTGAAACTCCACCTACTCACCTATCCCCGATCAGTCAATATTGTTGAGTAGATTATTATTATTATTATAATTAATATTATACAGGATTTATATAGCGCCAACAGTTTGTGCAGCACTTTACAATGTGAGGGCAGGCAGTACAGTTTACAATACAGTTCAATACAGGAGGAAGGAATCAGAGAGCCCTGCTCATTAGCACTTACAATCTAAAGGGGGGGGGGGGGGGTAAAGTGATACAATAGGTAATAACTGTGAGGGAAGAGCTGATGGAGAAAATAAAAGTACAGTTGTTGGAGGTAGTAGGTGGAGGCAGAAAAGGCTTCTCTGAAGAGAAAAGTTTCCAGGAATTGCCTAAAAGTGGATAAAGTTAGAGATAGTCGGACAGATTGGGGTAGGGAATTCTAAAGGATGGGAGAGACTCAGGAGAAGTCCTGAAGGCGAGCATGGGAGGAGGTGACAAGGGACCTAGAGAGCAGGAAGTCTAAAGCCCCGTACACACGAGAGAACTTATGTCCGACAGACTTCCGAAGGAGTTCTGCCGGAGTTCTGCCGGAGTTCCGACAGAGTTCTGACGGACTTTTCGACTGAGCGGACTTGGCCACACACAATCACACTAAACTCCGACGGATTCGAACGTGATGACGTACGACTGGACTCGAATAAGGAAGTTCATAGCCAGTAGCCAATAGCTGCCCTAGCGTCGGTTTTAGTCCGTCGGAATAGCATACACACGAGCGAATTTTTCAGAGGGACCGGGTCCGGCGGAGTTCCGTCGGAAAAATTTGAAGCATGTTCCATATTCTGAAGTCCATCGGACTTTGGCGAATCAAAAGTCCGTTGCAGCCCACACACGATCGAATAGTCTGACTGAATCATTCCGTCGGACTTTGGATGTTCAAAAGTCCGCTCGTGTGTACGCGGCATTAGGAGGAATGAAGAGGACGATTTGGTTGGTATTTTGAGACTAGGTTAGTGATGTATCTGAGGGCCAAGTTGTGGATGGATTTACAAGTTATTGATAGTAGTTTGAAATTAATTTGTTGGATGAGTGGCAGTCAATGGAGGAATTAGCAGAGAGGGGTGGCAGACGCTGAGCAGTTTGTAAGGTGAATGAGCCTGGTAGCAGCTTTCATAATGGACTGAAGAGGTGATAGCCCATGTAAAGGTAAGCCAATGAGGCGGAGTTGCAGTAGTCGAGGTGAGAGGTAAGCAGGGAGTGAATTAGGAGCTTTGTGGTGTCATTGGTTAGGAAAGGGTGTATTTTGGAGATGTTTCAGAGGTTGGGGTGGCAAGCTTTGGAAAGTCATGTGGGGCTGGAAGGAGAGTTCAGAATCGAGGTCTACACCTTGCACCCTGGCATGCGGGGATGGATTGATGGTAGTTCCGTTGAACTTGACAGAGAAGCCGGGGAAGTGGAACGTAGGGGAGGAAATATTATGAGCTCAGTTTTGCATAGGTTGAATCTGAGGAAGTGGTTCACATCCAGACTGATATGTTGGTCAGTAAATTAGTGATGTGTGAGCATAGTTACATAGTTAGTAAGGTTGAATAAAGACACCAGTCCATCCAGTTCAACCTGAGTGAGTGTGGGCGCGTGTCTACAATTGCCCCTATCCTTTTGTGTCTCATTAAGATGCTATAGATCATCTATATTATTATTTATTTAAGTTACCCATATAGTGCTTTAAATTTTTTACATAGCGCTCCACACATACATCACACACTGACGTCGGTCCCTACCCTGAAGGAGCCCACAATCCAAGGTCCCCAACTCATATTCAAATACTAGGGCCAATTTTTGGACAGAAGCCAATTAATCTACCAGCATGTCTTTGGAGTGTGGAAAAAAAACAGAGTACCCGGAGGAAACCCACGCAGGCACAGGGAGAACATGCAAACTCCAGGCAGGTAGTGTCATGGTTGGGATTCGAACCAGTGATCAGTTAGCAGACTGATGGAGTGAGCTGAGGGGTAGACAGATATTGGTATTATCAGTGTAGAAATAATATTGAAAGCCATGGGAGGCTATCAGCTGACCCAGGGGGGAGGTGTAGATTGAGAATAGGAGAGGTCCAAGAACAGAACCTTGGGGGACCCCGACGGAGACTGGAAAAGGCAAGGCTGAAGTAGAATTGTAAGTGACGCTGAAGGTGTGGTGGGATAGGTAGGATGAGAGCCAACGAATTGCCTCACTACTGATCAAAAATATTCCTGGCTGGGCTGAATATTTGCTATTTGCAAATCTATTCATTCCTATGGACTTCTGAGTGAGAACCTATACTTTGAAGTCCACAGGAAAGAATGGAATTGCAGAGCGAATATGTAAGGTTGTATCCAGAGACATCTGGATCGGGGAACCGGTGAGTAAAAGACTGGTGTGGCTGGGGGTTAGAAGTGTTCTGATATAATTATAACCAAAGGTGCATTCGCCCCTTCGCCCAGGGCATCCTCTCCTTCCGCCCACCCCTTGTACCAGCCCTGATTGGAAACGTAATGTTTGGGAACTATTAAACCAATACTAATGTATTCTTGGTTATGTAGAAGATCTCAGTTACCCCAGGAAATAATACTGCTAAACATAATTTATTCTTATTCTATTTTTATTCTATTTTGCTAGAAAGAAAATACTGTACAAGCTGTGGATCTCATCCTGTCCCCAACAATCCAAGCCTGGTGTGTCACAGTAAAATCTCTTGTACTACTTGACGAATACATATATAATCAAAGAGGAAAACATAAGGAGAGATTTAATAAAACTGGAGAGTGCAAAATCTGGTACAGCTCCACATAGAAACCAATCAGCCTCCAGGTTTTTTGTCAAAGCAAGCTGAAGCTTAATTGAACAAGCTAAAGTTAGAAGCTGATAGGCTATGCACAGCTACACCAAATTTTGCACTCTCATGCCACGTACACACGATCGTAAGCTCTGATGGTTTTCCCGACGGAATTCCGACGGAATTTGGCTCAAGCTGTCTGGCCTATACATGGTCACATCAAATTCCGGTGATGTACAACACGTACCACGGGACTAGAAAAAGGAAGTTCAATAGCCAGTAGCCAATAGCTTCTGTCTCGTAGTTGAATCTGAGCCTGCATGATTTTTGGCATGTCGGAATTGCATACACACGATCGGAATTACCGATAGCAAGTTTTTCCGAAAATTGAGAACATGCTATAAATTTTTGGCTGGCGAAAATTCGGACAGCTAAATTCCAATGGAGCATACACACGGTTGCATTTCCCGATGAAAAGCTCTCATCAGTCTTTTTCTAAATTCCGATCGTGTGTACGCGGCATAAAAGTGTTACTAAACCCACAACAGTAAAATCTGTCTGTATATGCAGCATAGCATGCTTGTTATACGCACTGTAGAACTTAACCGATTCCCGACCAGCGCACGCCGATGTACGTCGGCAGAATGGCACGGGCAGGCAAATGGGCGTACCTGTATGTCCCTTTAAATTTGCCGCCCTGCCATCGCGAGAGCGTCGCCGGCAGCACACTTGCGTGCTGCTCGGGACCCCCGTGAGTCCGGTCGCGGGTCCCGCAGACTCGATCGCCGCAGGCATACCCGCGATCGTCTCACGAGGCGGCTGAATGAGGAAATGCCGTTGTAAACAGCATCTCCCCGTTCTGCCTAGCAGCTAGTGAAGCTGATCTCTACTCCATGTCATTAAATTAAAGCCCAGCCCCCAACAGTTAGTAACACACCCCTAGGAACACTTAACCCCTACACTGCCACCCACTGGTTAACCCCTCATTTACACAGGAATCACTGCATTTGTATAGCACTGATTGCTGTATAAATGACAATGGTCCCAAAATTGTGTCAAAAATGTCCAATGTGTCCGCCATAGTGTCGCAGTCACAATAAAAATTGCTGATCGCCGCCATTACTAGTAAAAAAAAAAATTATTAATAAAAATGCCATAAAACTATCCCTTATTTTGTAAATGCTATAACTTTTGCGCAAACCAATCAATAATAGCTTATTGCGTTTTTTTTTACCAAAAATATGTAGAAGAATACGTATCGGCCTAAACTGAGGGGAAAAAAATGTTTTTTTATATATTTTTGGGGGATATTTATTATAACAAAAAGTAAAAAATAATGCTTTTTTTCAAAATTGTCGCTCTATTTTTGTTTATAGCGCAAAAAAAACGCAGGGGTGATCAAATACCACCAAAAGAAAGCTCTATTTGTGGGAAAAAAAGGACGTCAATTTTGTTTGGGAGCCACGTCGCATGACCGCGCAATTGTCAGTTAAAGTGACGCAGTGCCGAATCGCAAAAAGTAGTCTGGTCTTTGACCAGCAAAATGGTCCGGGGCTGAAGTGGTTAAGGAGTTAATCCTCTGCATTGTGTAAAAAAGGCTGTTTTATGCACAGATTCTCCTCTCCTGCAATGTCAATCTGGGGAAAGCCAGCTAACACAAGCAGGGTAGCCAACATGCACATGCTTGGTTGTGTCTTTTAACCTCCCTGGTGGTATGATTATATTGGATTTTAGGTGCTGAAAGCGGTACAATAATTTTGCATGGAAATTTGGCTTTTTATATTGTAGGCCTGTAATTCTTAGAAATAATTCACTTAAATCGATCCAAACAAGAGTCTAATAGACATCCCGGGTATGATAAAATTTGAAATATGAAATCATAAATTATAATATAATATAATATATATATATATTAAAATACATAACTATAAATAATTATAACAAATAATCAAATAATAATATAATAGTAAAAATTATGCAATAATGTAATCAAATCAAAAACACTGAAATGTGCTGAGTTGCAGAATTGTTGCTGTCATTACTTTTAGTGGTTTATGACGAATTTCCCCACAAATTACTATCGCTCAATTTTGAGAGTGATTCTAATTTATTATTGCTGTTTTCTAGCTGGTCTTTAACCACTTTTGATGTAAACGGACATCTTTTGTTTGCTATTGACAATCTCCGGTTTCCTGGCATAAAGAACAGTATTTATAATATAAAACTGCATGCAGGACACTGGACAAACCACTAAGGACAAAGGGGATGTGTAATTATTTGATACAGTACTGTAATCTGTAAGATTACAGTATACTGTATCTATACTGTGTTTTTTACTTTTTGAATTTGGTGCCGAACTCCGTCCCCGTGCGTCGCAACGCTTGCAGGGAATGGAGCTCTGCGCTGTCACAGATTGAGCGGAGGATGGCTCGCAGATCACAGCAGGTAGACATTGATGGATTCAGGGGACAAGGTAAGTAACTCCCTCCATGGATCCAGCGATGCGATCCCAAGTCTGGCTTGGGAATACCGCTTGTGGTAATGAAATCTTACCCAGAGCCAGACTCAGGAATACCACCAAGGAGGCTACGCTGGAAAGAACAGTTACTTGTTCTCAGAGATAGCCAGGTCACATGATATTGGCATCACACATGTGGGCATGTATACAGCCTGTAGTGGAAATCTCATCCTACCTGAACTCTCAGCACTAGAGAAACTGTGCAGTTTAACACTGATCATGGTATACAGATCAGACAAAAACGGTAGATAGTGGCAATATTTTAATGTAAAAAGAAGATTCATAAGCTGTGGGCATTGGGGGGGGGGGGGGGGGGGGCAGATGAACTATTTTCATATTACTAGGTTTAGTAACACTTTAAGTTTTAGTAAATCAACCCCATAGGCTTTTCATAAAATATGGGGTCTTTAACTAAACAAATATCAAGTATAAAGTGCCTATTTCTACACTATAATTATAATAATGCAGTTATTCTACCTTTTTCTTCAAGATAATGCAGATTTTCGTAACCTGCTGTAACACATTTTTTGTATATATATATATATATATATATATATATATATATATATATATATATACATATATATATATACAGTGGTGTGAAAAAGTGTTTGCCCCCTTCCTCATTTCCTGTTCCTTTGCATGTTTGTCACACTTAAGTGTTTCGGAACATCAAACCAATTTAAACAATAGTCAAGGACAACACAAGTAAACACAAAATGCAATTTGTAAATGAAGGTGTTTATTATTAAAGGTGAAAAAAAATCCAAACCATCATGGCCCTGTGTGAAAAAGTGATTGCCCCCTAAACTTAATAACTGGTTGGGCCACCCTTAGCAGCAACAACTGCAACCAAGCGTTTGCGATAACGTGCAATGAGGCTTTTACAGCGTCCTGGAGGAATTTTGGCCCACTCATCTTTGCAGAATTGTCCTAATTCAGTTACATTAGAGGGTTTTCGAGCATGAACGGCCTTTTTAAGGTCATACCACAACATCTCAATAGGATTCAGGTCAGGACTTTGGCTAGGCCACTCCAAAGTCTTCATTTTGTTTTTCTTCAGCCATTCGGTGGTGGACTTGCTGGTGTGTTTAGGATCATTGTCCTGCTGCAGAACCCAAGTTCGTTTCAGCTTGAGTACACGAACAGATGGTCGGACATTCTCCTTCAGGATCTCTTGGTAGACAGCAGAATTCATAGTTCCTTTTATCACGGCAAGTCTTCCAGGTCCTGAAGCAGCAAAACAGCCCCAGACCATCACACTACCACCACCATATTTTACTGTTGGTATAATGTTCTTTTTATGAAATGCAGTGTTCCTTCTACGCCAGATATACTTGGACACACACCTTCCAAAGAGTTCCACTTTTGTCTCATCGGTCCACAGAATGTTGTCCCAAAAGTCTTGAGGATCATCAAGATGTGTTGTGGAGAAATTGAGACGAGCTTTGATGTTCTTTTTGCTCAGCAGTGGTTTTCTCCTTGGAACTCTGCCATGCAGGCCATTTTTGCCCAGTCTTTTCCTGATGGTGGAGGCATGAACGCTGACCTTAACTGAGGCAAGTGAGGCCTGCAGTTCCTTGGACGTTGTTGTGGGGTCTTTTGTGACCTCTTGGATGAGTCGTCGCTGCGCTCTTGGGGTAATTTTGGGCGGCCGGCCACTCCTGGGAAGGTTCACCACTGTTCCATGTCTTCGCCATTTGTGGATAATGGCTCTCACTGTGGTTTGCTGGATTCCCAAAGCTTTGGAAATGGCTTTATAACCCTTTCCAGACTGATAGATCTCAATTACTTTCTTTCTCAATTGTTCCTGAATTTCTTTGGGTCTCGGCATGATGTGTAGCTTTTAAGGATCTTCTGGTGGACCTTACTGTGTCAAGCAGCTCCTATTTAAGTGATTCCTTGATTGTGAACAGGTGTGGCAATAATCAGGCCTGGGTGTGGCTAGAGAAATTGAACTCAGGTGTGGACAACCACAGTTATAGTATGTTTTAACAAGGGGGGCAATCACTTTTTCACACAGGGCCATGATGGTTTGGATTTTTTTTCACCTTTAATAATAAACACCTTCATTTACAAATTGCATTTTGTGTTTACTTGTGTTGTCCTTGACTATTGTTTAAATTGGTTTGATGTTCCGAAACACTTAAGTGTGACAAACATGCAAAGGAACAGGAAATGAGGAAGGGGGCAAAGACTTTTTCACACCACTGTATATTGATGTCAATACCATATTGTAACTGTATTGTGTGCTTTCCATTGCCCTTTAAGACCAAGTACTATGTAACACACTGTTTTGGTTTATCAAAAACGACAGAAAATTACCAGTTAAAGTGGTGTTGCCACCAAAAAATATATATATTTTTAAAATTCTTAAAAAAAAACAAATAAATAGAAAAAACTAATTTTTTACTCACCCCTAAATACCTGTTGCTAGGGGGTCCCTCGTAGTCTGCCTTCTTCCTTGCCCGGGCTGGTGACATCACTTCCCCTCGTGCCGCACAGTCATCTGGGACATGTCACGTGTCCCAGGTGACTGTGCGGCGTATCACGGCGCCCTGCGCCGCTTGCGCACGTGCAGTGGGTGCCCGGCTGTGAAGCCACAGCCGGGTGCCCACAGTATGAATTACGTCGCCGCAAGTGGAGCGGGGAACGAGGGGGGCTTCGTTCCCCCTCATTGCTGGACCCTGGGACAGGTAAGTGTCCGATTATTAAAAGTCAGCAGCTGCAGTATTTTGCACGTTTGTTGTGATGAGTAGGGTCACAGGTTCTAGGGCCTGTCCTGAAAGTCTGGGGAGGGGGTGGACATGGCCTTCTGGCTTAGTTCGCCCTCTTCCTTAGGGTTGGGGTCTCCCTTCGGGGGAACCTCACCTAGTATTTGGGTGGGTTTGTCTCAGCAGACCTTCCAAAGAACGGGGTCTGACTGGTTTCGGCCAGGAAGATCAAGTTTTAAGTGTCCTTGTCCCTGTCAGGAGCCTAACGCCCCGGGGGATTCAGGACAAGGTCCTCTGAATTTAGAGGACTTGTGTACCCGTCTGCACTTTTTTGTGTCACTCTTTATGTGTGTGCACATTTTTTCTGCACCGGGTGAAGTTTTTGAGTGTGTTTTGCACGCCACAGGTTTCAAAAAATTTGTAGCTGCTGACATTTAATTTATTTTTTATTTTTTTCAGGGGCACCCCACTTTAAATCTATTGATTAAAAAAAAATGTCTTCCTAGGTCTTTTGCCCTTAATGTTAGCAATACTTCTCCCTCATCCAGGGTTAAAATGGGGGCAACAAATAATAGAGTGACATGGTGATTAATTTACTCATTGATAGAACATATTAGTAACTAATGTGTCCTTCACACTGTCAGGTAGAAAAGAATAGGTGCGGACAGTGGCTAGACTCCACAGACAGACTGACAGGAGGCACAGTTGTCTGCTGATTTTTGTCTCCTATTTTGGGAGAGGCTTCTATTACTCTGCAGTGGGAGTCTATGTCTGCCCAGTCCCGATTGGTGCTGTTCCAATCACATGACTTAAAAAAAAAACGGTTTTAGAAGAGCAAGTGAAATTCAAATGAAATTATAACGATCAAATAACAGTTTAATTAACATCAAATGTGTATTTTTTTTTTTTTTTTGTGTTAATATGGTGTAGGCGGAGTCAAAGATGTTTGCCATTAGCTTTCATTTTGTTCAGATGGCATCTGCATCCAAGGCTCTTTTTTTACAGGTATTAGCAATTACATTAGATATAATTACTCCTGAGTTATATTAAAACTAAGCTTTTTTGTGAGTTTCTTAGTGAAAGTAATCAATCAGCATACTATATTCTGCCGCCATAGTGTTTAGCAATAGGAGGGCGAGGAGGAGGAGAGAGGGTGGGAAGTGTCCTTTACCACTGTGTATATACCCACATGTGTTACTCTATACTCATGTGGGCTGTACGAAAAAAAAAATTGGAAACTAAGGGCTTAGAAGGGAACTGAAACAGGAGCATGCTCAGGAAATGACAACAGCTGGTCTACGCAATCTCAGGCTGCAGTGGGGACACAGAGAAGATGGGAGGGACAGTTGAAGGCAGGATCAGCCAGGTACATTTCACTCTACAAAAAACAAATGATTTAGTGGCTTTATGAGCATGCACGCTCTGTTACAGCATATAATGAGAGTTTAGCATAATCTGGGTTTAATGACACTTTGGGGGAGGTTTACTAAACCTGATGCAATCAGAATCTGTGCAGCTGTGCATGGTAGCCAATTAGCTTCTAACTTCAGCTTGTTCAATTACACTTTGACTATGAAACCTGGAAGCTGGTTGGTTTCTATACAGAGCAGAGCCAGATTTTTCACGATCCGGTTAAAGTAAATAATCCCCTTTATGTTTATTTAATTTATCCCAATGAAAATCAATTGACCATAGAATGTGGAAGGGGTATCTCCTCTGCCACCTATTGTATTCAGACAGTCACAGTTTCAGAAGCTGCCTGTATGCATGAACAGAGACTGCATCTGATTGAATGCAGTTACTATTTGGTTGACAGTTTTCCACAAGGCTCCTTTGATTTTGAAATCAACTTTTGTTGAAAAGGCTGGTGCCGACAAGGCCATCCACGGCTCAAATTTTGGTTTACTCAGCAGGCCCAAGAATTTTTTTTTCACTGCTCTGAATTAGAACCTATCTAAGGAAAACATAGACTACTGTCTGCATTGACCTTGAGGTCCACACAACAAATGCCAAAGGGCCACAGGACGGGCACCAGGGTTCCAAGGTGATGAAAGGTGTACCATTGTTCTGTTTTATATGTGATATCCCTTAAAGATGAATTTGAATGGAGTTGTTGTGAAAGTATGAGGCAATTGGTTTAAACTGGGAGCATGGCTGGCAGCACAGTATAGCAGTGTTTAGGCTGCACAGACCCCTCTCTATTTACTGAGGTCACACCAGAGATCAGAAATTCCTCTGCAGACTGTTACAATTGCACAGTGACCTTGAGAAGCCCCACCTGACAAAACCCTGTCTGTCTAATACATTGAGGCTTTACACTATCCATCCACTTCCAGTGCATTGTGTCATTCCCTCTTCGAGGAAATCCCTATGTTGGTTTTCTCACATGGATGTGAATGAAAAACCGCACATCTCACCAATCAGCTTTCCATGAAGGGACCCGTATATAAACACTTGCTGATACTTACAAAACTGCCTATGTTCTTTTTTTGTATACATTTGTGGTTTCTATTTCCTACCATAAAATTTATATTATCTTTAACTCCCTAATGGATTCACTGTAACTTCATGGTCTGGAATGATATTTTTCCTATGTGTCTATTACATGTGAATTATTTTTTTATATGTAGTCAAAAATATATATTTTCAGATTTACTTTAGTACAGTTTTTATTTTTTGGTGTACCACTTGTTTGTTTGTCTTGTCTAGCACATCAGACAGAAAAGATTTGACATTTGATTCAGAAAGGCTTTCCATAGACAGGCAAAACTTTAGTTGCCAGCAGGGGACTGAGATGAGACATCTGCCTGTCATTATCACGATGCTTGAACTGGAACCACTTAAGTTCTCTTGTCAGAATGCTGGAGGGTTCTCTACTCTACCCATAGGTTTTTCCAGTTCCCTTATGAACATCTCTCTAGCTGAAATGAGTGGAAGACAATTCCTGCATAATGCATATTTATATGGTATGTAAGCAAGTTGACTATATTATATTAGTTAGCTGGTTGACTGCCAGGGTCACTGCTAGCCCCTTAGTTCCTGGGCTTTTGGGGCCCTGCCTGTCCACCCTGTGATATAAATAGAGGAGGAAGGTCAGGTTCCGGAAGCCCGCTCCCAGACATGCTGTGACCAACATGGAACGCTGAGAAGGAATGCTGTGCCTAGTAGCCTGTTGGAAGACACCAGAAGAACAGAGCACTGCCAAACCTTGGAAGATGCTGGTCATGAACTACCACCTTGTTGAGGTATGCCTGGGTAGCCTAGTTTAGTTAGTAAGGTTTATGTTGCACTGGAAGTGTACTTTTTGGACTTTGCCACAAATTTTCAGTAAAATGTCAATAAATGTTTAAAGTCTGGTTTCAAAAGTAATTTAAAGGGGTGCATAATGGTTTCTGAATTATTAAAGAACAGGGTAAGTGAAGCACATGTGGAGTATGAAGCAAGGTCATTACAAAAGGGTTAACTCAAGAAAAGTGGAGGAGGAATGGAGTTGCTATGGGTAACCAACTGGTCATTAAGCGTCATACCTGTCATGGCGATGGGTGCAAGGAGGCCGGTGATATGGCTCTCTCCCCAGCAGTCAGGTCCCCAAGAGTATCTGGGACAAACCCATGTTATGGAGGCCCATAGCTTAGCTGCATGGCATGGAAGAGTAAAGGAGTTAAGTAGGTGCATGCATGAAGTCCGCAATAGGTGCATGACGGGACTCCATTCTGTCACTGGAAATGAGGTGGCAGAGGTACACTGGACTGGTGGAGAGGGCACAGGCTCAGGGATGTCCCTCTCAAATGTATCATCAAAAAGTAAGGTGTGTCGTGATACAGCACAACACGCTTTCAGAAGGACTCTGTACTTTTATTACTGCACACAGTCTACGGCTCATCTCTAAGCCTGAGGGGCCTCACTCATATGTACATGAAGAAGAGAATGTACATTACCAGTGCAACATGCTGGTTGGTTAATGTAACTTTATAAGGGACTCTGGACCCTTTGAAACCAAGTACTTGACCTCTAGAAAGTTTTACCCTCTTCATGACCAGGGATTTTTTTCGCTATTCAGCACTGTGCTAATTTAACTTGCAATTGCTCGGTTATGCAACACTGTACGCAAATTAAATTTATAGATTTTTTTCATACAAATAGCGCTTCCTTTTGGTGGTATTCAATCACCACTGGGTTTTTTATGTTTTGTTATATAAAAGTAAAAATACCGTAAATGTAAAAAAAAAAAAAACATTTTTCTTAGTTTTTGTTATACAATTTTGCAAACAAATAATCTTTCTTCACAAATTTAGGCCAAAATGTAGTCTGATGCATTTCTTTGGTAAAAATAACCCAAATCAGTGTATATTATTTAATCATTGTGAAAGTTATAGAGTCTACAAACTACGGTATGTATATTTAATAATTGATAAATTCTGATGTACTAATGTCCTAGCTCATTTTCGAGCCCCTAAAATGCCAGGACAGTACAAATACCCCCCAAATGACCACTTTTTGGAAAGTAGACAGTCCAAGGTATTTAGTAAGAGGCATGGAGAGTTTTTTAAGTTGTAAATAATTTGTCACAATTTTTTGGAAATTTTTTTTTTTTTACATACTGTAACCAGTGCAGTATAGCATCATCTAATGACTGATGTGGCGGTGATCAGGCATACTAACTGTTGACATGTAAAAAAAATTTAAAGTAAATGATTTTTTATTAAAAATTTTTAACTTTTTTTTACATTTTTTTTATGAAAGTTTTTTTATTTTTTTAAGATTTTACATACTCCCATCAGAGTAGATCAGTGTCAGGGATTTTTTTTCTACACTGCTATATAACAGTGATGATTGTTGTTTTAAGCAATAGTTTGAACTGTCATGAATGGCTTTCATTCATGGCAGCTTGCTTACTACTGTGATCTGTGACTGGCTACAGCTAATCACATGACACAGGGTATCCACATGTGATAGCTGTGGGCCAATCACAGAATCACAATAGTAAGCAAGCAGTCATGCATGAAAGTCACCCATGGCTGTTTTGTTTAAATGTAATCATATGATCACTATTATTGGTCATAGCGATTACATGATACGCTGGCCCCTAACAGCAGTCATGGGATTGTGCCACTGCATGCCACAAGGGGCACCCCAGTGCGCATGTGTGCCACAACATACCAGTACATCATGGTGCCTGCAGCTGCTTCCCACTCACAGTAAATGTACTGTGTGCAGAAGGCAAGTGGTTAAAGCATATATAAATGCTACATACAGAATAATGTAGGTTATAGTACATTCATACAATAATAAAGTATCCCAATGATGTCATCTGTAGTGAAACACGTCAAAGGAGCATAAGAGATTACATCATCATGCCTGCTGGAGTGAGCAGAACGTTTTTGGATCCTTTTATGTTGGCGATCAACTTTTTATTTTTAATAGACATGTATTATCCTGCTGAATTACAGTACACTATGTATAGTCCTTTTTTTTCCTTCTATATGGTCAATATTTTGGCGTATTTACTGAGAGATCAATAAGCCTTTGGGGAATGCTACAAAGGGTGCCTATTACCACCTATATGATGATTTATGTGTTATGCAAGTGTTTATGACCTCGAAAGAATTGGTTGTCATATTTATCTGGTAAGAGGCTTACATTGTATGGGGTGTTTGTTTGACTGCCTGTTAATATATAATTTAAAGTGGCGGTGCAGTATTTTTTGTTTGCAATAATAAAGAGGACCATGGGCTACAATGCCAATCCACATATTTATTCAGGCCTTCCTCTCCATGCACAAATGCTGTAGGCCAAAAAGCAAAAGCTATGGGGAAAAGTTAGTTAATATTCTAACCTTTCCCCAACTTCCACACTGCAGAGTAATGTAACCATTCTTTCTGAAAGATCCTGGAATATGCTAGTGTAGCACCCTCCGATTATCTAGTGTAGGTAAATTTAGTCTCGCTCCTCTGTCAGTAGAGGAGCAGGGGCCAATTTGTTTTTAGACTGTGCAGCACTTCAAAGGCTGTGACTCTGCTACCTCCCCCTGGCCTCTAGAACTCTCTAGATAGTTCTGGAATTTAGAGGGTGGAGTAACAGAAACTGCAGCCTGAATATTTATGGAGTTCCCACCTATCCCTGGGGGGAAGAGACCCAGAAGGTGGGGGAACAACTCATAAATACTCAGGAGCCTGGCAGTCTGGGTGTAGAATCCAGAATCCAGAGTACATTCATCTGGAAGGGACCCCCGTGTTGGGGGGCCCCTGGGGCAGAAGAAAGACCAGGGAGAAACAGAGAAGTGGGAAGCCTCACACCAGTCCAATCTCAGCTAGGCTTAGCTGCAAACATCCAGGGAACCAGAATCAGCCTGTACAGCAGTAAAGCCAGTGCAGTCTTCCGGATTTAAAGAGCCACTTAAAGGAACTGAGTGAGTACCTTCCATTCAATATACCCCACGGCTTCAGAGAAGACAGTAGGGCACAATACTTGACATATACAAAGAAAATAAAGGAGAGGAGGCGCACCATTTAAGTGTAACCTATATTAATAATTCGAATAGATTAGGATAAATGCACTCAATTTTGGGTCAGGATCAGCATGTCCTATTTGATTATTTTGACAAAGGGGCGGAGCCCTGAAACGTGTAACCATGCCCCCTTGAATGTGCTGACATCATCCATTTCACCTCCGAATGCAGTGGATCCAAACAGAGCCAGCCATGGACCTCATGGAGCCTGAAGCACTGTGTGCCAAGCTCTGCTGATATAGCTGCTTACCTGCTGACGTCTGCATTCACCAGCCGATTGCCTGCCAATCTCTGCATATCTCAGAGGGCTACATTCACACGCTAACCCTGACTCAAAAGTGAGGGAATTTTCCTAATCTATTCCAATTATTAATACAGGTTGAACTTGGATGCCATGCCCCCTCTTCTTTCTTTTCTTTCCATATGTGTATTAGGTTATCTCAGGACCTATCCAGGTCAGCAGCTGCCATCACCCTGCTGGACTATAATTTTTTTCCCTTGGCACTTCCTAATTCACACTACTTTACATGTCTCCGACCAGGAGATAGCTTAGAGCCAGCTCAGAGCAGCCAAGAGCATCCCAATATCTTTAGCTTGGGTCAAGAGCAGTCAGGTGCTTGCAACACAGCCAGGTGCAGCACCTGAAATCTCAATTTTTGGAAATTTTCTTGTCATTTAGCTGCACCATCATTCCCACGGGTGGGCAGTACAGTTGGAGTTAGTCCAGAGACATTAGCAGGTCCTCAAGTGTTTGCTTGATGTTTTTCAGTATGGGTATCTCATGGTACCCTATTCACCATCCAAGTTCAACCTTTTCCAAATAGACAGAACAAAAACAAATCTGCTGGACTGATTATTGTGCCTCTGTAGAGAGTGTGAAAAATACCTGATGCCTAGCTGTGTGGGGGAAAAGCACAAAATCCAGTGGCCCTTGAGGGATGTAGCACGACATGTGGGGGCTCATCTGGGATATCCCCCTAAAATTGTACAGCCGTTGCCCATAGCAGCCAAGAGTAAGTACAGTGTTCTAAAAAATGCTACTCTGCTAAAACTGGAGCAAGGAAGTAATTCCAATACTGGCTGCCTAGTTTAGGAAAGCTCAAAAACTGTAGCTATCTTTTTTACAAGTGCAAGTTTTGTGGCTGTGTGTGTGGGAAATGCCCAAAATCCAGCCATCCTTGCGGGAGTAACACTACACTGGTTACCTCAAATTTTGCAAGGAGATAGTCCAGTACTATGTAATCTGATGATATTTGGGGTACTCTGCAGATTTCACATCACTTTTGTATAGACACCACAGACAGATGGTAGGTGTATGGTAAGCATTATTGCTAAAAAAAATCCCATAGGGATATAGGGAAAATTATTTTAATTGTTTTTTTGTTTTTTTTATTACAAAACCTACAGAAAATTGAAGTGGCACAAAAAAGTAAAGCTTGTGTAATTTTACAGGATTATAATAATAAGGAGAATTAGCTTTTTTTGTGCAAGATCTAATTCATTTTTCTGTAGGTTTTTTAATAATAATAAAAACAATGAAAAGCCCTTTTTTCTTGCATTTGTCATTATTCATGTGACAGTTATTTTAGTAATTCTGTCCCCAGAACAGGGACTTGGGAAAGGAGAGGATGCATGAGGTTGGTAGTGATATCACTAAAGCAGGAAATCCCGTTTTGCTAAATAGCCAAAACTGCTGTCAGTCAACCAGTGGGGTTTGTTACAGCAGATTGGATGAAAGCACAACTGCCTTTAGTTCACACAAGTGGGTGACAACGCTTTGGGTTTATACATACGCTGGGATAAGTTTTCTAAAGTCAAGTAGACTGTTAACTTTGGAAGAAATTTTCTTTGAAAGGATAACCAAGTATGTACAAGAAAAATAAAAAATGACTTTAATTTTGCATGCTCACGATTGGATGATGGAAGTCAGCAGAGCTTCACCCCTTTCACTTTAAAGGTAATGATAAATTTCTTTGTAAACAGCCTATTTGCCTTTAGTAATTCAACCCTGTGTCAACTCCTGCACTAATCTTGTCTACTTTCCCTCACCTTGACCTATGTATGTACAGTATCTCACAAAAATGAGTACACCCCTCACATTTTTGTAAATATTTTATTATATCTTTTCATGTGACAACACTGAAGAAATTACACTTTGCTAAAATGTAGTAGTGAGTGTACAGCTTGTATAACAGTGACATTTGCTGTCCCTTAAAAATAACTCAACGCACAGCCATTAATGTCTAAACCACTGGCAACAAAAGTGAGTATACCCCTAAGTGAAAATGTCCAAATTGGGCCCAAACTGTCAATATTTTTTGTTGCCACCATTATTTTTCAGCACTGCCTTAACCCTTTTGGGCATGGAGTTCACCAGAGCTTCACAGGTTGCCACTGGAGTCCTCTTCCACTCCTCCATGATGACATCATGGAGCTGGTGGATGTTAGAGACCTTGCGCTGTTCCACCTTCCATTTGATGCCCCACAAATGCTCAATAGGGTTTAGGTCTGGAGGCATGCTTGTCTAGTCCATCACCTTTACCCTCAGCTTCTTTAGCAAGGCAGTGGTCTTCTTGGATGGGTGTTTGGGGTCTTTATCATGTTGGAATACTGCCCTATGGCCCAGTCTCCGAAGGGAGGGGATCATACACTCCTTTAGTATGTCACAGTACATGTTGGTATTCATAGTTCCCTCAATACGTCTATTTCCCAATGACAACCTCTGAATATGATGCTGAGCACGTGCAATCAACTTCATGGTCGATCATGGCGAGGCATGTTCTGAGTGGAACCTGTTCTGCTAAACCGCTGTATGGTCTTGGCCACCGTGCTGCAGCTCAGTTTCAGGGTCTCGCAATCATCTTATAGCCTAGGCCATCTCCATGTAGAGTAACTCTTTTTTTCAGATCCTTTCCCATGAGGTGCCATGTTGAACTTCCAGTGACCAGTATGAGAAAGTGAGAGCGATAATACCAAATTTAACACACCTGCTCCCCATTCACACCTGAGACCTTGTAACACTAACAAGTCATATGACACTGGGGAGGGAAAATGGCTAATTGGGCCCAATTTGGACCCTACTCACTTTTGTTGCCAGCGGCTTAGACATTAAGGGCTGTATGTTGAGTTATTTTGAGGGGACAGCAAATTTACACTGTTCCACAAGCTGTACACACACTACTTTACATTGTAGCAAAGTGTAATTTCTTCAGTGTTGTCACATGATGTGAGGGGGTACTCACTTTTGTGAGATACTGTATATGACTATCCTGACCAAAGCGGAACACATATCCTAGCAACAGTGTGTGTGTCTGTGCTTGTTCTTTTTAGTTTTGCATTTTACTGCACATATCTGTGTGCTGAATATGATACATACGAGGTGGCCCACTGATTGGCTGTTGCAGCTTTTTACGGGCCCTATGCACAAGGCCTATTGTAAATATCCCCTAGTTAACTCCACAGGAGCTTTTTCTGTTGTTGACTTCTCTGCTTTGTCCAAACTGGACCTTGCCACCAGCTTTGATCTTTTGCTACCTTTGACTTAATCTTTGCTCTACAGTTGGCTACCTTGTTCTGCTACACTGCCATTCTGGCTCATGACCCCTGTCCATTTCTATGATATAATCCGTGGTACTAATGCAGTCCATTCAGCTTCTGACCTTTGGCAGTTCTCTGACCTTTGACCTTCTTGCTACCTGCTACAGCTGAATTTGACCTGATACAGTTATAATGTCTGTGCTCTTAGCACAGCCCTCGCCCACTGCTAAAGCATTGATTTTTGTGGATTAATATTATTATTTTTTATATTACATGTAGCACTAACCCCCGAAGGAGCAGATGGTCAGGAAGAAAGTTCAGACACGTAGGAAAACTAAACTTGTAGAACACCCGTGTGATACCTGGATCTTTCAGCCAGCTTGGCGATGTCCACGAGACCGGATTCTCTTGGGTACTTCAGCTCTTCCAGGCTCTTGCTAAGAAACCAACATGTACGTGGTCTTCTTCTGAAGAGTCCTCCCCTGAAATGCTATGAAGCTACTGGGTCTTTTCCAAACCGGAGACGGCACCCAAACACCTCAGAATCCTCCTTTAGTTTCCATGCCTTGGGCTAGCCAGCCCCGAGACAACAAGTCACAAGTCAGGTGGATCCGCACCCCAGGCCACAGCCTTCCTGGGGGCTGGTCAGGAGGACCAGGACCATGAAGTCAGCACATCCTTCTGGACCGGAACCCCAAATCACACGACATCTGCATCTTAAGTACCCTCTCCCAGAAAGCACAGCAGGAGCGCCACTCCCACTGGGCGGGCTCCGAGAGAGAGTAAACTTAAAGCACCCAACTAAACTGTAGTTCCATGCCTGCCAGAAGGGACAGTGCCCCCTGTGGCCAGGCTGAACATCCCATAGTCCAGTCAGACTGATACTAAGGTCCAAATTTAAACAATTTAAACCAAACCAAACTGCAGTTCAGGTGTAACCTTAACTTGAAAAAAAAAACATAGCGTGTGCTCTTCAGGAGCCGGCGCTACACACACAACAAAATAAGCATTATAGTGCGGGAAAGTGCATCGTACAAAGATACGTGATTTCTGAACACTGAAATGAGTGTGCAATAATTGTAATGAAAAAATATACACCTCCCACTAATTTCTTATATACTGTGAGAAACTCTAGTCAAATACCCTGGAATTCCAGTTATTGTTCTGTTTTACTCTACTTCTGCTTGTGTTTCCTGTTGCTAAATATTTGTAGTATTTTGCAATTACTGTTATTTCACAAAATTTTTACTTTGTTAAAAGAGAAAAAATCTACAACATTAAACGGGCTAAAAGTCAGTATAAGTCAGTATAAAAATTCTGAGAATAAAATTTTCCATGTGTTTTTACCATAACATTTCAGAAATCATGTTTAATTTATTTAATTCCCCTGTTTAATTCCCCTGTTACCTCAAAAAAGTGCACAAGAAAAAGCTCTCTTATAAGGGTACTCTGTTTCCACATATGCTTTAAATCTTTCATTGACCAATGTTAATACAGTGTACCCTTAGAAGAACTCTTTTTCTTTTTTTTTTTATTGTTGTAAATGCAGAACGCCATGTTGTTTCTTTTTTAGCGTATCTTTGGCATTGGAAGTAACTCTAACCTCTGGCCTACTACTATCTGTAAAGAAGACCTTAACCACTTGGGTACTTTTACCCCCTTCCTGGCCAGGCCAATTTTCAGCTTTCAGTGCTGTTGCACTTTGAATAACCATGGCACGGTCATGCAACATTGTACCCAAATTACATTTTTATCATTTTTTTTAGAAAGATCAAACATTATATTGGTGGTATTTAATCACCACTGGGTTTTTAAATTTTTTGCTAAACAAAGAATAAGGACTGGAAATTTGGGGCACTGACAAGCATCACTGATGGGCACTGAGAGGCAACACTGATGGGCACTGAGAGGCAACACTGATGGGCACTGTGAGGCATCACAGATGGACACTGACAGGAATCACAGATGGGCACTGATGAGGCTGCACTGATAATCAGGGTGCTGATGATCAGTGTTCTGGTTATCAGTGCAGATGTCCCCACTGAGGAATGCTGCTTACCGCCTCTCCTCTCCTAACGTGCTGTCAGCATGAGGAGAGGAATGCTGATAACTGCCATTTCCTATTTACACTGTGATCAGCTGCGATTGGACACAGCTGATCACATGGTAAAGAGCCTACATCATAGGGTCTTTACCATGATTGGTGATTGGTGACTGTGTCTGAGGGGCAAGAATGGGAGGCTGTCATATGACGTCCTCCCAAAACGAGAGTGCTCCTGCCCACCCGTCATTTCAATATACAGCCGGCAGGAAGCAGTTAAAGTATACACCTAGGCACAATTTTAATAAAATACATACATTTTTATGTCTCTGCAATACATGCATATTTACCTATGTTTTATCACTTTAAACACATTGCAAATACAATATAATAACTGCTGATATGCCAGAAATATAGTTTGCGCCTACCTTCCGCTTTGACTTAACAGAACAATGATTTTGTGGCTATGAATTCCAAAACGCATGTCAGCCCTGCCTACTTTAATGCAATACAAAGAACAGCTTCACCTCATCTCTGACAACGTCATTTATGACGAAACGTGTCTGGTAAGGCACGCAGTGACGCCATCACGTTGCAGAAGGGGAGGACGGGCTCCCGAATGCCGGCCGGCTTTTTATGTTCCATTGTGCATGCTGTATTGATTCGATGCTCATGTAAGTGCGCTACTTTTTGCTCTAATAAAACTTCCAAACAGTGTTACACTATGTTGGTTTCCTCTTCTTTCCTCGAGCCACTGATAGTAATTTTTGGGATCGTGGAATAAGATGTGTATATGTGAATACTGTTTTTCATTACGGTGAGCTGATCCATTAAAAGGAGGAGTATTCTGAGGAGATTGAGGATATATTTACAACGCTTTAATTAAGTTTCCATCTGGTAAGCGCACTCACTATAAGGTGACGGGCACTTGTGCGCATTTTGAGTGTGTGTAACCACCGTGGTGTTTTTACATAGGATCGCAACTGTGGATTATCTATGGACTCTTTCATGAACTCTTTAATTATGAATTCATATTAATTGTCATTTTTTATCCATAAGTTTTGAATATATCAAACTATTTATAATCTTCATTTTATTTTTTTATTTTGGATAGTTAACGTATAGATTATTTTCTGGTTGGTGCCGCTTTTTGTATTTCCTCATCTCTATAACTCTTCCTTATACACAAGCAGAGATCACAGGAAGTTATCAGCAAACAAGATTACTGGCCAAATCAACAGGTATTTTTGCACTTGTAAAATAGATACAGCAAAAAACTTTCAATGGTATATTTAAACCCTTACCGACCAGTGCACAATAATGTATGTTGGCACAATGGCACGGCTGGGCAAATGGGCCCGTTCCCTTTAAATTGCAGCATAGTGGGCGCGCTTGTGCTGCCGGTGGGGCGCGCATACTCCGTGAGCACTCGCGTGACACACTTAACCCCTTGATTGCCCCCTAGTGTTTAACCCCTTCCCTGCCAGTGACATTTACACAGTAATCTGTGCATTTTTATAGCACTGATCGTTGTATAAATTACAATGGTCCTAAAATAGTGTCAAATTTGTTTGATGTGTCCGCCATAATGTAGCAGTCATGATAAAAAAAACGCAGATCGCCGCCATTACTAATAAAAAAAATGAATAATAATAAATGCCATAAATCTATACCCTATTTTGTAGACGCTATAACTTTTGCGCAGACCAATCAATATACGCTTATTGTGGGTTTTCTTACCAAATGTAGAAGAATACATATCGGCCTAAACTGAGAAAGAAATTTTTTTTTGTTTTGTTTTTTGGGATATTTATTATAGCAAAATGTAAAAAATATTGCTTTTTTTTTCAAAATTGATGCTCTTTTTTTGTTTATAGCGCAAAAAATAAAAACCACAGAGGTGATCAAATACCACCAAAAGAAAGCTCTATCTGTTGGAAAAAAAGGACGTCAATTTTGTTTGGGTGCAACATTGCATGACCGCACAATTGTCAGCTAAAGCGATGCAGTGACATATGGCAAACAGTGCTCTGGTCAGGGAGGGGGGTAAATCCTTTCGGGGCTGAAGTGGTTAACAGATCAGACCTGCTAGCCGATGTCTGTCTCGTGATCCTCCTGGCCTGGTTTATTGAACGTGTGAAGGACTATATTCTGGGCGCCAAGGGCCCCACCAAGTCTTTGTTAGTGTAAGGGGAGCCATGTAAAAGATCCTATGTACTGTGTAGGGTGTTCTGAGGAAAAGTAGTGCAATCCCCTGGAACAGGTACCTGGGTATGTGAATTTCACAAATGTAAAGTGAGATAAGTTAGTTGTGCTACTAGGCCCCCCTACAACCAGGCAGTTCTCAAAGACCTCAAAGCTGGCAGCATGTATTCCAGCTAATGATATCTATCTATCTATCTATCTATCTATCTATCTATCTATCTATCTATCTATCTATCTATCTATCTATCTATCTATCTATCTATCTATCTATCTATCTAACTATCTATCTAACTATCTATCTATCTATCTATCTAACTATCTATCTAACTATCTATCTATCTATCTATCTATCTATCTATCTATCTATCTATCTATCTATCTATCTATCTATCTATCTATCTATCTATCTATCTATCTATCTATCTATCTATCTATCTATCTATCTATCTATCTATCTATCTATCTATCTATCTAACTATCTATCTATCTAACTATCTATCTAACTATCTATCTAACTATCTATCTATCTAACTATCTAACTAACTATCTAACTAACTATCTATCTAACTATCTATCTAACTAACTATCTAACTATCTATCTATCTAACTATCTAACTATCTAACTATCTAACTATCTAACTATCTATCTATCTAACTATCTATCTAACTATCTATCTCTCTATATATATTTATCTAATTTTGTACCACCCTCTAGTGTGCTAGCTGTAAATAGTTAGTGTTTAGTGTAGGTAAATTTTGGCTTGGCTGAGAGCCAGGTCTGGCATGAATCTTTGTCAAGGCTGAGTGGCTCAGGTAGGCTGGGTGGCTCAGCAAGTAGCATTTCTGGTGCCTCCCCCTGCTCTCTAGAACCTTGGAGAAGCTTCTAGAAGTAGTGGGGGGAAGCTAGGAGGAGCTGCTTTGAGTATTGATGAGGGCCCCAACCAATCCCCAGCAGAATGGGCTGGCAGGGGGCAGGCAACCTCATAAATACTCATGGGTCCTGCCAGCAGAGGCAGTCAGGTGGAAGATGGAGAGGAGGCTGTCAGGGGCCCTTAAGTGTGCCCCCTAGTTTGGAGAGTGACCTCAGGCCTGGGGCTTGGGTGCTGGAAGATCCCTCTCAACACACAGAGGAACCCCTTCCTGGAGGCATGGGAGTAAGGAGAGGACAGCGGGGGAGAGTAAGTACGTCTGGGAGATCTCCTGAGAAGTGGGCTGCTGAGTGCTTTCAGTCTGGAGAGGACTGTGGAGAAGTTAGCCAGGAGGGCTAATGAAAGGGGAAGTTGCAGCCAGGCAGGTTGGCAGTGCCCGAAGAGGTGGTGCTGGGATTAGTAGCCACAGGGATGTAGGCTGGACATTGACTTTTGCTACACACTGAAAGGGTTCCTGCCTGTAATGGGTTATTGCTCTTAAAATCTTAAAATCTGACTGAGAGACTTTCTGTCAGAGTCACCAAACAGTGTGCCATCCAGGGGCAGCCCATCCATAGTGGGAGCCTGGGCTCCGCCTAAAACACCCCTCCTCCCCCTCCAGGCAGTCAAAAAAATAATTTTTTTTTTAAAGCTGGCCCTTTAAAAAAAAAAAAAGGTTCTTAAGTGCACTGTGTTCGGACGCCAGACCTATGGGAAGTGCCACGTCTATGCAATCACAGGATTGCAAACATGGCCCTTCATTTGTGGGCGTTTAGCCCACCTTGAGGCGCTTTCTGAAGCGCCAAGTAGCTTCCGCCCGTTCGTAGTATATATTACTACGGCTGGGCAGCTTGATTGACATCTGAGTTTATGTCACTTCCTGTTTTCTCTCTCCAATTGCGCCCAGGAGAGAGGAACCAGGAAGTATGAGAGGACAGACCTCTTTACAGGAGACATCACTGGAGAGGACAACACACTGAAAGGTAAGTAAGGGTTTGATGTGAGGCTGCTGCAACTTGGTGGGACACATGCTGCTGCAACTTGGTGGGACACATGCTGCTGCAACTTGGTGACACATGCTGCTGCAACTTGGTGGGACACATGTTGCTGCAACTTGGTGGGACACATGTTGCTGCAACTTGGTGGGACACATGTTGCTGCAACTTGGTGGGACACATGTTGCTGCAACTTGGTGGGACACATGATGCTGCAACTTGGTGACACATGCTGCTGCAACTTGGTGGGACGCATGCTGCTGCAATTTGGCGGTGACACATGCTGCTGCAATTTGATGGTGACACATGCTGATGAAATCTGATGGTGACGCATTCTGCTGCAATTTGAAGATGACACATGCTCTGCAATTTGATGGTGACACATACTGCTGCAATTGATGGTGACACATGCTGCTGCAATTTTATGGGGACACATACTGCTGCAATTTAGTGGTGACACATGCTTCTGCAATTGATGATGACACAAGCTGCTGCAATTTGGTGGGACACAGGCTGCATTTGGTGGGACACAGGCTGCATGTAAGAAGGGACTCCGCTGGGGGCACCTGATGTAAGGACGGACTCCACTGGGGACACCTGATGGCATCTGATGGCAGGCGACGTGGCTAGTGACACGCTCAGGGCTCCCACTGATTCTGCATTATGGTGAGTTGAATGATTTAATTTTATATTACAATGTTATAATAGAAATAATGCGCTTCAATCATCCTGACACCATAACAACCATGGTGCCGGGATGATTGAAATGCTAACACCAGGTGTTTGAAATATCTTTATCTGCTGATTGTTAAAGTTTCTAGAATACACATATTTCTATTGTTGTGTAGGATCTGGCCCTGCTGTCCCTCCATCCCTCCATCCCTCTCTCCCTCTCCCTCCATCCCTCGTTCATCTCAGACACTAATCACACCACCTTAGAGCCACGTTCACTATTTCGCTGAAACCATGCCCATTTTCGCCAAGTGGGAGAGGTCAAAAAGGAAGGGCGGGATCTGGCACCCCCCATCCTAAAACTTCACCAGCTCCCACTGGTGCCAGCTGGAGTTCTGCTAGCGAGATAATGCTGGAGGAAGAGAAGGAGTGTATATAGACTGTATATAAAAGAAGTTGTCCCTGAAGTTGTTTTGAAGTCAAGTGGGCATCCCATAATACCCCTATCCACATCCAAGTTTATTATCCTCAATAAAACAAAAAAACTAAGTACTGGACTGTTCTCTGACTCTAGAATACCTTTGAAGATTTGATGTGCCTGGCTGTGCAGGATAAGGGATCCCAGTTCTACTTGCGGCTCCTTAGGAGTGTGCTACACTTTTTATATAGAGACTAAATTAATATTTTTGTAAATTTATTGTTATATATTTTTTTCACAATATAGCAAGAGTGTACAGTTACACAATACTTCATTAAGCTAGCAGACTAAAGGCTAGTACACACTATAAGAAAATCCCATTTTCGTCCGATTTTCGCATAGTGTGTACATAATTTTTGACAGTACGAAAATTCCCAAAGAGACCAACTCCAAAAAATGTTTTGTATGGGAACAGAACGAACGATTTTCTTTTAATGTGTAACGTTTTCGTACAAAAAAATCTGAAAAGAAAGACTGCACATGATCAGAAACAATAAACAACAAAAAAAGGCTTTGTCGTACGAGAATAATTGTAAGAATTTTCTTTTAACGATACCAATTTGCTGTGAAAAATCGGACGAACTTAAGCAATGCATAGTTTTGACAACGCTGAAGGTACGGAAGGAAAATGATAACAAAAACAAACTGTCCAGTTTGGATGTTCAACAAGTTAATAATTTGACCGAAATAATGTTCCTAGATAGAGGAATCCATGTTCCTTAACAATATACTCCCAGAGACCTAGAAAAACAGTCATGTCTTTTCTATGTGGGAGAGTCCTACACTTTTTCACCATCTTTCACAGAACACGTTATCCTTCTATTCTTCAACAATGTACACCCCTCCATTATCACACTGATGGCAGGGCTCCAAGTACAACAAGTTCTACATTGTTGTGGTGTTAAAATGGAAAGATAGAAATGATAGCAAAACAAGTCAGAATTTTTTAAGGGAAGGATTATTCCATCTTAATTGAAAAGTTGGAAAACATAGTAAACCATATTTCTAAGTCACTTGGATTTTTTGATAAAATTCAAAATATGGGGTTGTATTCAGTACTTACATACCAAACATGTCAAGCCTTAAAATGTGATCTCCACCTGCTCGTGAAAAGGAGAAACACTACGGTACCTAAAAGTGTCTATAAGCAATGCATAATGCCACATACATACGACCGGACTTTCCGGCAGAAAAGGTCAGATGGGCTTCCCTATGGACTTTTGACTGAGTTACGACGGAATTCCGTATGAACGGACTTACCCAGACACAAACGGACTAAAGTCCGTTCGAAAGTCTATTCGAAAGTCCGTTAGTGTTGAACGTGATGACGTACGACGGGACTATAGCTGTCCTTGCGTCGTATTTGGTCCGTCAGACCAGCATACAGACGAACGGTTTTCCCGATAGAAATTGAGTCCGTCGGACAGATTTGAAACATGTTATATTTCTAGGTCCGTCAGAATTTTTTAAAGAAAAACGATCGGACTATCCCACACATGATCGGACTATCCGACGGAAGGATTCCGTCTGGCCTATTCTGACGGAAAGTCTGGTCGTGTGTATGTGCCATTAGAAGCCTTTACATGAAATTAGAGTTAACAGTAATGATGAACCTAGATTATTGCTCTCACTATGCTGTTTGCATTAATACCTAACACATGTTGCCCAATTTATTTTTATTATAATTGCGCTTTTTATTTTTGCAGTTGACAGGTTCTCTTTTTGGAGACCCTTAAAGTAACATTAAAATATATATTTTTTAATTTTAGCTAGAGTAAGGCCGCGTACACACGCGGGGACTGTTCGCCCAACTTTGTCCGCTGAGCAGTGTTTCGGCAAACAGTCCGCTCGTGTGTGGGCTTTCAGCGGACAGTTTCAGCGAACAGTCCGCTGAACAAGGTTTTTCGGAAATTCCGAAAAACTGTCCGCTGAAACTTTGTTTCAGCGAACAGTCCCCTCGTGTGTAGGCTTGTTCGTCAAACTAAGTTCCGCGCATGCTCAGAAAGGATTTACACGCCGAAAGTTATAATGCAGTGTATAGGACGTCGTATTTTTCGTCCCGTCGTACGTGCCGTTCACGTCATCGCGCACGGTTTCAGCAAACTGTTCGTCCGTCGTGTGTGGCCATGTCCGTCCATGCTAATTTTGAGCGGACTGTTTGCCGAAACTGTTTGACGGACAAAGTTGGGCGAACAGTCCCCGCGTGTGTACGCGGCCTAAGGGAGGGTTATAACCCCGATGTAAGGTTTATTTCTGCCTTCTATGTCCAACTGGGTAGATTTCCCTTCACTTCTTGTGACCTGGCAGGTATTTTAATCCCTCTCCATTCTATCCAAATCTCAAAAAGGTCTTGTCTTTAGGTATACTTTAATGTATCCTATTAATGTCTCCTCTGCATTGCACTGCGATTGATCGACTGAGCATTTCTGGGTTTATTGATAGCAAAACAGGTTAGGGAACTGCACTTTTTCATCAGGGAACTGTTTACCAAGGTGGGTGCAGAGGGGTGGGGCCACACTTTACTGTACCATAACGTGATCAGGTGGCCCTACAGCCACTTGGATCTTTTTTTCATAACAAACTGGAATTGGCTGAACAGGACCCTTAGAAGTATTTCTTCTAATGAATATACAAACATCATAAAGTCCTTCTTCTTAATTAATTAGATTTCTGTGTTTATTGCAGACAAAAGTGGAGACCATATTGATTACATAAGCATGCATATGCTATGAGATTATATACAGTTAATTTAATGTTTAAAATTAAATGAGTCGGTGCTATAATATTTACCCAGTCAGTCTATACTGTCCACGTAAATTGTTTTCACAGTGTTTTTTAATGTTCCTGTAGCAACTTCCCTTTTGCAATTGGAAAAAGCTATTGTTATAATTAGTAAATGCTCTGAATGACAAATGCCAAAAATGTGCTGGGTAGATGTAGCCAATCACAGTTTAAAAACATTACTGGAAAATATATATTGTTGGATGTCAAACTGTTTTTTGGTCACATAATCTGCCTCAGTCACATGAATGTGCCATAGATATTTGAGTCACGCATGACATAAAGCGATTAGCGATGAGTCCTTTGATTCAAAGAATAAGGATCAATACTTAACAGAGTGTAAAAATCTACACAGTGCACAATTCTTTCATGTTGCTGTGTTTATCCCTCTTGTGTGTCACATGTCAAGTTTTGCATGCACTTTTATGTGTGAAATTTAAGTATCTCACAAAAGTGAATACACCCCTCACATTTTTGTTAATATTTTATTCTATCTTTTCATTTGACAACACAGAAATTACACTTTTGCTACTATGTAAAGTAGTGAGTGTACAGCTTTGCTGTCCCTTCAAAATAATTCAACACACAGCCATTAATGTCTAAACCGCTGGCAACAAAAATAGGATTTTTATATACAGCTTACCTGTAAAATCCTTTTCTTGAGAGTACATCACGGGACACAGGAGCTCATTACATAGTGGGTTATATAGGCACCTCTGGTGATCGGACACTGGTTAACCCCAATTAAGGAGAATTACTCCCCTATATAACCCCTCCCATATGGGAGGCACCTCAGTTTTGTAGCAAAGCAATAGGAAACCACGTAAAACCCAAGAGGGGCAGGAGCCCTGTGTCCCGTGATGTACTCTCAAGAAAGGATTTTACAGGTAAGCTGTATATAAAAATCCTATTTTCTTGATCATACATCACGGGACACAGGAGCTCATTACATAGTGATATATGATCAAGAAAGTGATATACACTTATTGTTTTTTCTTTATTGGATATGTTTCATAGCAGAAAGTAAAAAAAGTATGTATGTATGTATGTATGTATGTATGTATGTGTGTGTGTGTGTATATATATATATATATATATATATATATATATATAATGTATGTGCTGTAAAACATATCCAATAAAAAAAAAACAATAAGTGTATATTGATTGGTGTGTGTGAAAGTTAGAGTGCCTACAAACTATGGTATATATATTGTAATTTATTTTTATACTACTAATGGCAGGGACCAGCGACTTATAAGGCCACTGCTATAGTGCGGCAGTCAATCTGACATAAACTGACGCTGGGGGGCAACTGACTAACTGCCACTGACATCACCAGTGATATTTACACAGTGATCAGTGATAATATTATACACTGTCACTGTACTAATGACACTGGCTGGAAAGGGGTTAACATCTAAGGTGATCGAGGGGTTACATGTGTGCCTAACTATGTGTAATTTGTAGCTGCTTCAATTACAGTTTACACATTTTTCATATTTAAGTAGCAGCTTCACTTATATCACTTATTTTTACTTGGCGCAAGGTGGTAAGAAAATATAGAGGGCGGATTCATAAGTATAGTTTTACATATATATTTTGCCAATGGTACTATGTGTAATTTGTGTAAGCCCTTGTACACACAGTCGGACATTCCGACTTAAAATGTCCGATCGGACCGTGTTGTCGGGTAATCCAACCATGTGTGGGCTCCATCAGACTGTTTCTGTCGGAATATCCGACCGACAAAGTTTTAAAGCTGGGCTATAAAATTTTCCTTTGTCCGATCGTTTGTAGAGAATTCCGATCGGACAAAGTGCCACGCATGCTCAGATCAAATTCCTAGACCAAAGCTATTGGCTACTAGCCTGAACGTAGTCCCGTCGTAACGAAATAACGTCACCACGTTCTGAACGATCGGATTTTCCAACAACTTTGTCTGACCGTGTGTGTGCAACACAAGTTTCGGACAAAATTCGTCTGACAAAATCCGACGGATTTTGTTGTCGGAATGTCCAACCGTGTGTACAAGGGCTAAAGTGTGCTGCTTTAATTACTAGATCTAATCTGTTTTGCAGGCTTGAGAAACAGAGAGATCTCTTGTGCGGGCCGTCCGTTCGCAGTATATAAGCTTTGGAAACATTTTTTTGGGGGGGGTACCTGGTTTTGACAGGTACCCACTCCCACTTTGGCGATCCAAGCAGACATTCGGCCCCCCTTTGTTTGCAGCCTTCTGTGACATGTCACAGGTCCCAGAGGGTTTCAGGACCACAAACAAAGCACAGAGCGGATCGCACATTTGCAGTGAAAGGCGGCTGTGACACACTAAATATCCTGGTGTCGAAGGACCAGAAGAACCTGCTCAGGTGAGGGAGGCGCTGTATCCTTGGACAGGTAAGTGAACTTTTATTTATTTATACATATTTATTATTTATGTTTATTAAAGTATTTGTAGCTGCTGACTTAATTTTTTGTTCTAGGGTGAAGATCCTCTTTAAGTCTTTAACCAAGAGGCCTTACTGCTAGCTGAATGAAAACTATTTAAAAGCATTACCAATTTTCTAGTACTTGAAAACTATCATTATGTAAATAGCCGAGGATCTAAAATTAAAATGAATTACAAAAATGTCTAAACACTTCCTTATTACAATTTACACATGCAAATGGTCATTAAAGTGTTACTAAACCCACAACAGAAAAATCAGTCTGTATATGTAGTAAAGCATGCTTGTTATACTCACTGTGGAACCTAAGGGGTTAATCCTGTGCATTGTGTAAAAAGGTTGCTTGATCCTGTCTTCTCTGATCCTCCCCTTCTTGCATTGCCCCCGAAACATGTCTGGATAAGACAGAGTTAGTGGAGTCACTCTGCACATGCTCTGTTTGGTGTGTATTGCTAGAGAGTGCATGTGATCAGCACAGGGACAGATAGAGGGTCAAGTGTCCTGCATCCTGATAAGACAGCCAGTGCAGTAAAAGATTCCTCCTACAAGCTTTAACCAGACACTGATAGAAGTCACAAGACTACTATAAACTGCTGATGAGAAAAGGTACAGTAAAACCTTGGTTTGAGAACGTTTTGAATCAAGCAACATTTTAAAATAAATTTTTACTTGATAAACGAGCGATGTCTTGCTATACAAGTAGTGTCATGTCACAACTGAGTATAAAAGAGAAGAGAGGCGCCCCTAAGTGTAGCAATATGGTTACATTAAATGAAGGTACATTTAGCAAGTCACATGGGTGATGATTAAAATAAGCACATCTAAGTATGCAGGCATCCGGGGTAAAGCTGTCCACATAGACCATCCTCCTCAACACCATCAACATCATCCCTTCCATGAGCGCTTCAAGCCTCGCTTTCAGATTGCTCTACTGGTCATGATTGCAGACTGACAGAGGTCAAACCCGGCGGTGAGGTGGATGGTCTATGTGGACAGCTTTTCCTTGGATGCCTGCATACTTAGATGTGCTTGTTTTAATCATCACCCATGTGACTTGCTAAATGTTGTACCTTCATTAAATGTAACCATATTGCTACACTTAGAGCCTCCTCTCTTCTATTTTTATACTCTGTAGCTCCTGATGGATTTGTTTCTAATCCCCTTGTGGAGGCTTCATTTTGTGAATGGACATTTCATGGTTACACAACCAATCACATCGCTATAATGTTTGTATAAGGACTATAAACTGAAGGATTTATGAATAAATGGTTGTGGAACGAATCATTTCTTAATGGGAAATTCGCTTTGATATACAAGTGCTTTGGATTACAAGCATGTTTCCAGAAGGAATTATGCTCGCAATCCAAGGTTTTACCTATTTAGCAGTTTCAATGTACTAAGGTAATTACATTTCCATGTTCTGAGTATTGTGGGAGACCAGATATAGTGAACGCGGGGTTCTGGGTTTAGTAACAGTAGTTAAAGTGGTTGTAATCCCCTTACAACACATTTTGACCTACAGGTAAGCCTAGATTAAGGCTTACCTGTAGGTCCAAGAAATATCTCCTAAACCTACACGGTTTAGGAGATATTTGCCGAAAGACAGGCACCTCTGTCTACAGTGCATGAGAAAAAACAATTGGCAGAAGTAACCAAGATATATTTTGGAAACAAAGTAGTTGAGGCCAACAAATCTTTGCCAAATACTAAACATGTGTTTGATTTATTATGCTTCAATTCTGTACAGTAGCCAATGGCTCAGAAAATACTGCGCAGGTTGACAGATGAGTAGATTTTATTAAGTATCAGCAAACCCTGGAGGTTATTATCTCATAGTCAGCGAAACTAAAATTAAAAGTTGCTGGATATTCCAACAAGAAAAACATAAAAAATAAAAATCTAGAAATCTAGAAAAAATAAATATTAAAGTGACACACAATCCTTATTCTTCATAATTAATCTATACCCATCCATTACTTTCTACTACCTAATGGCATTTATTTTTCATTAAATCAATTCTTACGGTGTTTTCCTGCCTTCTTTAACCACTTGCCGACCACCTCATGCCGACGTATGTCGGCAGAAGGGCTCGTACAGGCAGAATCACTCACCTGTACATGATCCTTTAAAAGGCGAGAAGGGACGCGCGTGCCCGTGGCAAGCTCCGTGAGTCGGGTCGTGGGTCCCATCGACTCAATCGCCTCGGGGATACCCGCGATCGTCTCACGGGGAGGAAGAACAGGGAGATGCTAATGTAAACAAGCATCTCCCCATTCTGCCTAGTAACAGTGTCACTGATCTCTGCTCCCTGTGATCGGAGCAGAGATCAGTGACGTGTCACACGTATCTGCGCCCCCCCCCCCACAGTTAGAAACACGCACCAGGACACACTTACCCCTACACTGCAACCTAGTGGTTAACCCCTTCACTGCCAGTGTCATTTACACAGGAATCAGTGCATTTGTATAGCACTGATTGCTCTATAAATGGCAATGGTCCCAAAAATGGGTCAAAAATGTCCCATGTGTCCGCCATAATGTCACAATCACGATAAAAATCGCTGATTGCTGCCATTTAAAAAAAAAGGACTAACAAAAATGCCATAAAACCATCCACTATTTTGTAAACGCTATAACTTTTGCACAAACCAATCAATATACACTTATTACGATTTTTTTTTTTTTACCAAAAATGTGTAGAAGAATACACATCGGCCTAAACTGAGGAAAAAAATTGTTTTATTATATATTTTGGGGGGATATTTATTATAGCAAAATGTAAAAAAGAATGCGTTTTTTTTTTCAAAATTGTCGCTCTTTTTTTGTTTATAGCGCAAAAAATAAAAACCGCGAGGGTGATCAAATACCACCAAAAGAAAGCTCTATTTGTGGGGAAAAAGGAACGTCAATTTTGTTTGGGAGCCACGTCGCACGACTGCGTAATTGTCAGTCAAAATTACTCAGTACCGAAACGCAAAAAGTGCTCTAGTCAGGAAGGGGGTAAATTCTTCCGAGGCTGAAGTGGTTAAACAAGCAGTGCATGTTACTTACAGTCATGTGCACTGCTGTATGCACAATACAAATTCCATAGTTCTTCTTGGGAGTGAGCAAGAGAAGATGGTTGGGCTCTTACATACAGTGGTACCATAGAGAACGAACGTAGCCATCCTCTAGTAGGAAGTCAGGTCAAAGCAAGGACTTTGGAGATTTAGAGGAGGTTGAGATCAATAGAAAAGGACTTTTTTGAGGTAAAGTGTTACTAAACCCTATTTTTTTTTTTACATTAAAATAACAAACATGTTATGCTTACCTTCTCTGTGCAATGGTTTTGCACAGAGCAGCCCTGATCGTCCTCTTCTCTGGTCCCTGGACAATGCTCCTGGCCCCTCAGCTTTCTCAGGGGGCACCCAAGCAGTCCACCTCCCAAGCCACGGCTCTGAGTGTCCATTCACACACAGAGCTGTGGCTCAGCCCGGCCCCCTCTGTCTCCTGATTGGCTCCCGCTGCAGCCAAAAGCCAATCAGGAGTGCGAGTCCCCGGAGAGCGAAGGCTCTCGTGGACATCGCTGGATTGAGAGGGGACTCAGGTAAGTAATAGAGAGGACAGGTGGAGCTGCTGCACACAGAAGGTTTTTTTACTTTCATGCATATGCATGAAGGTAAAAACCTTGTGCCTTTACAACCACTTTAAGAATATGCACATGAATATACATTTTTAAACTGAGTTTACTGACACTTCAAACACTTAAGCACCGGTAGGTTTTACCCCTTAAATAACCAGGCCATTTTTGCTAATTAGTACTGTGCTACTTTAACTGGTAATTGCGCGGTCATGCAATGCTGCACCCAAATTAAATTTATATAATTTTTTTCAAACAAATAGAGCTTTCTTTTGGCGGCATTTGATCAACACTGGAATTTTTGCGATATACCGTAAATGAAAAAAGACCAAAAATTTTGAAAAACTTCTACTTTTTGCTATAGAACATATCAAATAAAAAAAAAATGGCCAAAATACAGTATCTCACAAGCGAGTACACCCCTCACATTTTTGTAAATATTTTATTACTGGTATATCTTTTCATGTAACAACACTGAAGAAATTACACTTTGCTACAACGTAAAGTAGTGAGTGTACAGCTTGTAACAGTGTACATTTGCTGTACCCTCAAAATAATAAAACACACAGCCAGTGGCGTAACTAGAATCTTCAGGGCCCCAATGCAAGAAACCATGAAGGGCCCCCCTGAACCCCAGCCAGGGCCCTTCCCTCCGAGTCCGGCGGTGGAACTCCAGGGCGTGGTCACAGGTATGACCGTTGTGAGCCCTGTAGTTCCACCACTGGCATCAGTAGTTTTTTTTTAATTATTTTTATTTTTAGGTGCCCCATTGGGGGACTGTCCCTAGGCAGGATGGGGTCCCCGTCCTCAGAAGAGATGAGGTCCTTTTTTCCAGGGCAGATGAAGTTACTGCCCCCAGGTGAGAAGGGGTCTCTGTCCCCAGGGGAGATGGGGGTGCTTGTCCCCACGTGAGAAGGGGCCCCTGTCCTCAGGGGGAGATGGAGGGGGTATGTAATGGTGTGTGGGGATGGGGTCCTCTCACTCACCATGGCCAAGCTGCAGGCCGCGCACTCATCAATGTTGGCCTGGGCTCGATCCAGTGTGCTGGACGGGTGATTAGCATATCTCCCAGCAAGACCTTTCATCATCTGTGTATGACGGGGGAGGATGGGGGCTGGCAGACAAGCCTGCAGTGTCCTCCGGGAGCCGGCTCTCATAGGGCTGCACTGCATCTGTGTGCTTAAAGTTTGTTTACCTGGGAGAAGTATGCAGTGCAGTGTGGGCCGGACTCGGGGGGGGCGGGACTCTGGCTGGGGAGAACAGACATTGGACTGAGCGGCAATGCATGGAGCAGGAGAGGGGTACTCTGAGGAGCCGGCCGAGGACACAGGTCATGCGGGGAATGCACAACTAAAGAGCAGCCAGTGCGATAGTCGAGCATGGAGCTCTGCTAGTCACCCTCCACCTTGTGTACATGGTGCACTGGTACCCCTAGCTGCCTATGCTGCTGCCGGCCATATGTAGAGGGGGCTGCATGGGCCCCCTGCAGCACAGGGCCCAGTTGCGGTCGCGACTGCTGCACCCACTATAGTTACGCCCCTGCACACAGCTATTAATGTTTAAGCTGCTGGCAAAAAAAGTGAGTGCAGCCCTAAGTGAAAATGTCCAAATTGGGCCCAAAGTGTCAATATTTTGTTTGGCCACCATTATTTTCCATCACTGCCTTGGGCATGGAGTTCACTAGAGTTTCACAGATTGCCACTGGAGTCCTCTTCCACTCCTCCATGATGACATCACTGAGCTGGTGGATGTTTGAGACCTTGTGCTCCACCACCTTCCGTTTGAGGATGCCCCACAGATGCTCAATAGGGTTTAGGTCTGGAGACATGCTTGGCCTTCAGCATCTTTTGCAAGGTAGTGGTTGTCTCGGAGGTGTGTTTGGGGTCATTATCATGTTGGAATACTGCCCTGCGGTCCAGTTTCCGAAGGGAGGGGATCATGCTCTGCTTCAGTATGTCACAGTACATGTTGGCATTCATGGTTCCCTCAGTAAACTATAGCTCCCCAGTTCCGGCAGCATTTATGCAGCCCCAGACCATGACACTCCCACCACTATGCTTGACTGTAGGCAAGACACACCTGTCTTTGTACTGCTCACCTGGTTGCCGCCACACACGCTTGACACCATCTGAACCAAATAACGTTTTCTTGGTCTCATCAGACCACATGACATGGTTCCAGTAATCGATGTCCTTATTCTGCTTGTCTTCAAACTTAAACTGTTTGCAGACTTTCTTGTGCATCATCTTTAGAAGAGGTTTCCTTCTGGGAAGACAGCCATGCAGACCAATCTGATGCAGTGTGCGGCGTATGGTCTGAGCACTGACAGGCTGACGCCTCATCGCTTCAACCTCTGCAGCAATGCTGGCAGCACTCATACGTCTATTCCCCAAAGACAACCTTTGGATATGATGTTGAGCACGTGCACTCAACTTCTTTGGTCGACCATGGCGAGGTCTGTTCTGAGTGGAACCTGTCCCATTAAACCGCTGTATGGTCTTGGCCACCATGCTGCAGCTCAGTTTTAGGATCTTGGCAATCTTCTTATAGCCTAGGCCATCTTTATGTAGAGCAGCAATTCTTTTTTTCAGATCCTCAAAGTTCTTTGCCATGAGGTTTCATGTTGAACTTCCAGTGACCAGTCTGAGAGATTGAGAGTGATATCACCAAATTTAACACACCTGCTCCCCATTCATACCTGCGACCTTGTAACACTAATCAGTCACATGACACCAGGGAGGGAAAATGGCCCAGTTCGGACATTTTCACTTGGGGGTGTACTCACTTTTGTTGCCAGCGGTTTAGACATTAATGGCTGTGTGTTGAGTTATTTTGAGGGGACAGCAAATTTACACTGTTATACAAGCTGTACACTCACTACTTTACATGGTAGCAAAGTGTAATTTCTTTAGTCACATGGAAAGATATAATAAAATATTTACAAAATGTGAGGGGTGTACTCACCTTTGTGAGATACTGTATATTCTGCTATATGTATTTGGTAAAAAAAAAATCCCAGTAAGCATATATTTAATTAATTTGGTTGAAATATATAGCATCTACCAACTACGGTATATGTGTATATATATATATCTATATCTATATATATCTATATCTATATCTATATCTATCTATATATATATATATATATATATATATATATATATATATATATATATATATATATATATATATATATATAGATATAGATAGATAGATAGATAGATAGATAGATAGATAGATAGATAGATAGATAGATAGATAGATAGATCGATAGATAGATAGATAGATATACATTTTTATTTATTTTTATACTAGTAATGACGGTGATCAGCAACTTATAGTGGGACTGTGATAGTGTGGTGGGCAATCTGACACTAACTTATGCGAGGGGGGGACTGAGTAACTGACACTGACATCACCAGTGCCACTAATACAGTGATCACTGCTAATAATATACATTGTCACTGTACTAATGACACTGGCTGGGAAGGGGTTAACATTTAGGGGCAATCAAGGGGTTACCTGTGTGCCTAACAATGTTTACTGTGTGTAGTATGTGCTGCTTTTACTGGGCAATGTGCCTGTATTTACTCCCTTCTTTTGTAGGGAGAAAAAACTGACACATAGCTTCTGTCTTTAGAAAGCCCTGTCATTCCCTCAACTGCGGCAAGTCATCAAGTGATTGAAGCCCAAGTCAAGCGGAAATATTTTTGTTTGGTTTTGGACAGAATGGGGAAGGGTTAGAGCCATTATCAGGCATTTATTGCACTTGTATCCTTATTGGGAACCACCCATCTCCTAAGTTGAAGATTACTAATACTACCACATTATTAGACAGATGTGGAAATATGCTCATATATTTTCAGGCTAGATTCATACTATTGGTACATTGATAATAGATGTCTGATGGGCATGTGATGTGTTCCAGAATGTAACCTCGAACATTGTTGGTGTAAAGTTGTTTTAATAAAGCCTCATCTACAATCAAATATCTTTTTCTGGATTTCTGTTTGGAACTGCACCACCAAACATTTGCTTCTGCACCAACATACCTAACTCAGAGCCTATTAAAAACATAGCAAGTCTGCTTTTAGGACATTTCTTCTGATCTACTGTATGTACCTCTGAATTACCCTAACCCTGCTGTGCCTGCATATTTATTATAGGAAATATGGTTCCTTGGATGCCATATAGAATAATAATGGTTGGAGTAGTAGGGGCTCAGCTCTGGCTGTCAGTTGATCATGTTAGGGCCAGGGACCACGCTGTCCTTCACCCAACGGCAGAGTGAACATCCTGAATTTGTGCATAAGAGGAGGTAAGTTGACTAGGCTCCATTGGTTGCTTCAAAACTCATTAAGGACGTAATATAATTTGTATAGAAAATGTGGGGGTACAGCAGGGAAGACGGCATTTGATAAAGTTGAGCATTTGAAAAAGAGGACTCCAATTTCCACAAACATGAAGCATATTCAAATTTAACTAAGCCATGGCAGTGCATTTATTATAAACAGATTACTTGCTTGATTTCCCTGTTTTCAGGATTTGCCTGTAATGGCAATGCTTGTAAACAATATTTTGTGCTTCAGGATGATCTTGGTGACTGTGGACACAGTGCAAACAATTTCTGTGCCACAACCACCCAATATACACAAAGTCAAGGTAAGTGCTTGCAGGAACAGCAAGTAGATCATCATGAACAATGTGCCAGGCTGTTCCTAGCATCCACACAAATTTCAAAGAAACCTATTTCTCGAAAATAAAAGTACCAGCCCAAGTCATCTTCCTAGAAATTGTTGCAAACGTTACTATTTAAACTTCGCCAAGTATGCACAAAAGTGGTTTGGCTGGCCATGAGGGACTTTTAAGCCTTGTACACACGATCGGATTTTCGGCAGACAAAACCTCAGACTTTTGTCCAAAGACGTGTGCCTGAATTTTGTCTTGCATACAAACAGCAAGGAATTGTCGGCCAACAAACACGAACGTAGTAACATGCTACGTGGTTTTTCAGCCCTTTAACGGCACCCTCTGGGTTCCTTCTGCTAATTTCGTGTTAGTAGAAGTTTGGTGAGTGTTGAGTCGCACTTTTCATTTTGCGCTTTTCATTTCACGCTTTTCATTTCATGCTTTTCAGTTTGTTTCTGAACGGCCGTTCGTCAACCAGACATGTTGCGGAATCAGAGAAGATAATGTGTTATTTATTATTGGCCTTGGAGTTGTTGCTTTGACACAAGTCCAGGAACAGGAGGAGGAGGAGTTCTTGGACCAAAAATTAGTTGCTTTATTAATCGTGGCCAATTATGTCATGTGCCTTTGCGGCGGGAGCTCCAGGAGAATAATCCAGATGTTTTTCTGAATTTTTTCCAGATGATGGACCCTTGCTATCACCTACTCTTTGCATTGTTGACCCATCATATTAAGAAGCAGGACACATGCATGACGCTTTTATTTTATTTTTTGGTTGAATAATAATGATTTGATTTGTTATATTTTCTATATTTTTGGATGCATAGAATGCAATGAAATTTATATTGGCAGATAACATGTCTAATTTTATTTGTTTTCTTTTTTTAATGCACAATAAAAAAAATTGTAGAGAATAATACTTGGCTATCTGTTTTACTTCAAATGACAGTTTGGGAGTAGGCAGTTACGTTTAAAAAAAATACAATGTAAAATTGACAAGGGACACCAACATAGTTGTAACTTTGATCTTAAAAACTACGGGATAATGGTGTTTTTGTAATTTTTCATCACTTTCATAACATAAATAAGAGGGCCAGTATGGTGGCCCGTAATTATGGGAGGAGCCCGGAGGGTATATAATCAGACCACCCACAACGGTCTGTGTCGGTTCCAGTGCAAGGTACTGCACATCAAGGGGCCGACTCTTCTCAGCTCCCTCACGGTCGTCTATCAGTGCGTCCAATCGTAGGTGCACTTCGGCTTCTTCATTCGTGGTCTTCGTCGGCGGTTCCCGCTCATGGTCGCAGATAAGTAGTATCCGAATCTTTTCATATCATGTGCAAACTTGCGGCTTATCATGCTTACTATCCTGCACCCCTTTCGCAAAACCTACCTCGGAATTGTTGACACTCATGTCCCGACATTGTTCGGCACAGGCATAGTACATTCGTAAACTCTTTCTACCAAACGTACGATTCTTTCATAGATCCAAGCCTTCGAGTCGCTGTCGGTCGTTCTCCATTATCACTCGCCATAGGCTTCACTAGTTATAAAATTCACTGTTCTCATCCTTTTTTGAGATAAACAGGTATTGTTTGTATGGGTTTCTGTGGCTGATTGAGGTGTAATTAAACCCACCTGATGTCTTTCCTGCACTTGACTAGCCTGGGGGGATGGGTGGTTGATAGGTGTTTGGTTTCACAGTAAGGAATGGCATACACTCTACAACCAATTCGTATCAGATACTCCTTACTGCCAATTTATATCAGATTTATCTCATACATTTTTGAGCTGATTCGTGTCAAATGCATTGCACAGGCTGACTCTGCCAACTCACTGCATGTCCACGTAGTTGTACCTTCGAGATCGGTCGTATATCTTCATCGATTGTCCCACGCTCGGACCGCTACACACTCGCTGTCGCAGGTAGGACTTTGTTGTTACCGCTCTTCTAAACTCCAATAGTTACCTTATCATGTTCGTTTATCATGTTCGTTTCGCAAAGTCGCACTTACGCCACCATAAGTCTATGTCATCTTTCATGTATTTCATCCTTTCTACCCAACGCGGGTTTACTCGAGCCGATCACTCCACGGTCGATGCGGTCAAATCCGACATTCAAGCCCCTTACTCACCTCGCATCTACGGCCGATTCGAAATCTAGTCGCAACTTCGCTTCTATGTTTCGGATCCTCGGCAATTACAAACCCCTTCAACCGTCATCACCATTTAGTTGATTCGAACCCAGCCATATCATCGGCAATATGGTCAGATCTGTCATACGAGCCCTGTAGTCACCTCGCATTTACGGCCGATTCGAAATCTAGTCGCAACTTCGCTTCGGATCCTCGGCAGTCACAAGCCCCTTCAACCGCCATCACCATTTAGTCATTTCAAACCCAGCCATATCATCTGCAACACGGGCAGATCTGTCATACGAGCCCTGTAGTCACCTCGCATTTACGGCCGTTTCGAATCTAGTCGCAACTTCGCTTCTATGTTTCGGATCATTGACAATCACCAGCCCCTTCAACCACCATCACAATTCAATCAATCCGAACCCAGCCATATCCTCAGCGATACGGTCGGATCCCATATACGAGCCTCTCAGTCGCATCTACGGAGGATTCGAGTCTAGTCGCAGCGTCGGCGCAACGATTCCAGTCCTTGCCAAACGCAACTCTAACGACCAAGCCGAATCCTGTTGCATCACCGACTCAAATGAGTCAAAACTTTTGCAGACTATTCCATAGCTATAGCCCAGTTCAAACTAGTCACATCGACTGTACGAATTCAGCAGTACTTACATTTGACCTTCTCAGTCTATCCATACATGATCGTACACAATTCTCTCCACCAATTTGCTCAGTATTGCGCACGGTCATTCCTACATAATCACATTTCCTCTATAACCTTTCTTTCGCCTTTCAACAAAGCTGCGTTCTTACAATCGCTGCAAGTCTTTCTGCATTTGGCTCAAAACTGCCAATCATCTCCAGTAGCAACACTGCTGTTCACCTCATACCTACACACTTATAAATCCGCAAACATTGCTTTCACCTTTCAAATAAAGCTGCTTCCTTGCAATTGCTGCGAGCATCGATGCAATGGCTCAATACAGCCACTCATCTCTAGTAGCAAAACGGCTGCTCTCCTCATTCCTACACACTTATAATTAAATTTATAGATTCAAATAAAGCTGCTTTCTTGCAATGGCTTAATACGGCCACTCATCGTCTCCAGTAGCAACACAGCTGTTCACCTCATTCATTCATTCATCTCAGGTAGTCATGGTCACCGCAGCCTCCACAGGTCCTCGCCTCTATTTTGGCCAAATTGGGTTTATAGGGCCATGGCCGTCAGAAATCCTCTTGATTCCTGGGTTCAGTTAGTCCTCCTCTTTGTTCGACCTCTACCCCATTGTCGCAGCAGCTCAAGTCTGGTGCAACAACTGGGCAGGACAAACAGTGACGTTCGCCACAGACAACCAAGCTACAGCCAGTATTATAAATAAAGGAGGTCCTAGTAGCTGGCCATTGTGGCCTTCCTGTGCAGGCTGGTGCCACTATCCCCAAAGCACCAATCTAACGTCCTATGTGTCCACATCCCTGACAAACGCAATAATCTGGCCGACGCACTACCCGTTAACTTTGCTTCATTATTTTTTGCAGGAACCTGGAACCGACCCGACCATGTCTCTTATCCCACACTGATCGTAGCTAACCTCGGATTCAAACAAACACTTTCACGACGCTACCTGCCTTATTAATCTTTCACTATCTCACAACACCCTGAAGGCCTACCGGGCAGCCTAGAGGTTCTATGTCAGGTTACTAGCCTCAAACCCCAGAGCAATACCAAGAGGTCTCCATCACATCCTGGTCTTCATATTATGCCACCGCACACAGTTGGCATTGTCACACAATACCTAAGACCCCACTCAGCTGACATCCAGTATTTCATCCCCTTATGAGATCCTAACAAACCGTCTTGTTCGCCGCCCATACGGTCAAGACCATGTTGTGTGGTATTCACAGGCTATGACCCCAAATCAGTATCAAACGGCTACCCGTCACCAGCGCCATATTCCGAGACATGTCTTTCATCCTGTCACATTCCCCTTTTGGCTAAATTCAGCCTGGTCCCTCAAGCAGCCATCTACCTGGCTTTCTACAGCTTCTTACGCCCCAGTGAATACTGTCACCATCCCAGTTGTAAAGTGTTATGTAGACACCACCTCACACGCCATCAGACTTCATTTTGCTCCTCAGCGTGTCCAAAACACAATAGTCCGGTCCAGGGGTTGACATAAAACCTTTCCAAACTCTCAAAGCCTGGTGCCCCGTGTCCATCCTAGATCAATTTTTGGCCCATATGTTTGATCCCTCGCAGGACAGCCCATTACTACCGTTCTCGATTAGTACCCCAGGCAGCAACCAGTTCATTAGTCACGTCAGGTTCCTTTTGAGCAAATTAGGCCAGGACCTTGGTCATTTTCTTGGACATTCTTTCGCATTGGAGCAGCATCAGCAGCCTCACGAAACGGGGTCCCAGTCCACGCGATCAAAGATGGGCAGGCGGGAATCCACCTGCTTTACTCGATACATCTCCAATCCACAAGTGGAAATGTCCTGAGCCTTCAGAAACTTTGCCCCGTAGTGTCTTGTTGTACATAAATTAATAATTACCTCCCTACACCAAATCTTTTGCGGCCTTCTCTTGGCATATCGCCCAGCAGAGCAGGGCTCACCGCCCAGCTCACCAGGGCTTACCTTACAGCAGACCAAGGGCACAACTCAGGTCTATTTTATGTTGTTAGTCTTGTGACGTGTTTATGTGTTCTTTCATATCTCTTACAGCGGAGGGCTCCGACCATAAATATAGCTTTCTTTTGATGGTATTTAATCACTGTTAGATTTTTTAATTCTTTTACAAAAGTTTCTTTTGTCAATACATTTTGTAAATAAGTAATTTTTCTCCTTCACTGATGTGCACTGATGGGCAGCACTGTTGATGCAGGCACTAATGGGCACTGAAAGGCAGCACTGACTGGCATTACTAATGGGGATGGATTGGTGTCACTGATGGGCACCGATTGGTGTCACTGATGGGCACTGGGGGGATTTACTGTAATTTGGACACTGATGATCAGTGCCCTGATTACCTGTCCTGGTGTCCCCTGCAAGGAGATACCACTGATTGGCTCTCCTCGCCACACACTCTGTCAGTGTGAGGCAATGAGAGCCAATTACTAGCACTTCCGTATTTACATGTGATCGGCTGTGATTGGACACAGCCAGTCACATGTTTAAAGAGCCACGTCATCGGCTCTTTACAGAGATCGGGGTCGCACCGTGTCCTAGAAATACAGTGCGGCTGTCACCATCTGTGCACCAATGGGGAGATTTACCTTCACTTCATGTCCCTTAGCCAAAAAAGGAAGTTAAAGGAAATCCTTTCAAGTTAAAGTGAAATTACACTGCATCTGAGCACCGCAAACCAAAAATGCAATTTAAATATGTTTTTATATTTGAAGCTTACTCACCCATCTATCTATCTCTAAATGGTTTATTTTGCTGACATATCATTTAAAAAAAATCCTGAAGACTTCTGGTATGTATGTCATCACTTGCCTAGGCCTGGAGACCAGGCAGTAACTGAAGAAATGTAAGTTTAAAACAAGTAAATATAATATACTTTCTTATCTATTTACTAATGCTAGCAGCATAAGGATTAAAAATAGTCAATGTTGATTGAGAGTGAAGTTCTAAAGGAATCCCTTGGGGTCCCCCAGGTCACAAGAACTAGTGTCCCCATTGGAAGATTTCCCCTTTATTACTTTTCTGAGGATAACCCACATTTTTAGATTTTCACAGGAAGGAGTTGACCAGCTGATCTCATTAGCACAACCCCCGCATCATCTACCCTCAGCTGGTCAACTCCTTCCTGTGTCATGACCTAAAGTCTGTTTAGGAAGTAAGGCAGAAGTAATGGAGCAAGGTTTTTAAACATCCATGAAGAGAGTCAGGTAAGCGTGTGTAGCATTCATGGAAAGCTGTTTTAATTTTGCAAAAGAAGTACAATTTTGCTACATTGGTACACACGGGAGCTGGATTAAAAAAAAAAGGTGAATAAAGGTGAATTTAGCCTTTACGGACACAGAAAGCAATACAATATTCTGGATCTGTTTCCCCCACTCCATCCAAAAAAGACAACTGGAGCTCCAATTAATCACGAGCCGAGCTTCTCTGCTGGATAATGTAGAAAGCATTTTATTTTTCTGCTTGGGTTTAGTAGGATTTTCTTTTGGTTCTCAGTAGGCACTAATCAGTAAAGTAAATAAACACATATAGTTAATCTAATGAAAGACTTACTTCAAAGACAAGTTCTTTAAAACTTATGACTCTTGATAACCTTCTTACAACAATAGGACTCACACACTGCAAAAATAAATTTTGTTTTTCGTTTTCCGGCCTGGAGGTATTTTGGGTATTATGATAAAGAAAATCTTAACTTGTATGTTTTAAAATTTGAGAGCTTGCCCTGAAGGCATTCAGATCTTGCTCAAATGACCCCCCTTTCATGCCTACGGGCAGCCATAGAAAAAACAGGGGGTGCTGGATATAAGTCATGGTGGTACCTGGGTACCAAACACAATAAGGACCAGTTCACATCAGTCTAGATGCGCTCCAGATGCATTTCTGCATGCTAGTTTTTGCTGCGTTTTTGATGTGTTCCAGTGCGTTTTCCCCACCTCTTTTTTATTAACCTTAAATAAGGACATGTGTGTTCCTGACTGTTTTTTTGGTGCGTTTAGGTGCATTCCGGTGCGTTTTTGATGCGTTGTTGATGTAGAAAAAAAAAATCACTGGACTGCATGTGGTGTGAATTGGCCCTAAAGCAGAATCAGGACCGAAACAGATGTGTTAAGTACACAATCAACAGTTGCGAACCTTCTAAAATAATTTCCAAGGACTCTTGCTGAGTTAGGATTTCTAAACATGCTATAACATTTTTTTGGGAGACTACATTTTTTTTTTTGGGGGGGGGGGGGGGGTTAAGTATTTTTTAGTAGTGGCACATACATTTTGACCAGGTGGTACTAGATCAGGTTTGACTGGCAAACGTAGCAGCCACAACAGATGTTAAAGTCATAGGAGAGTGTCTTGTTAAAAATTGTCCAGTGGCACAATAGTCTGATGGTATAGTTTTCATGGCAGAGCAACACTACATCATCTTAAGGTTAAAAAAATGCTTCTCATTTTAAGCCTTTGTCATTGTAGCATTGTTTGGACGTAAATGGAATACATAGCTTTTATTTATGACAAGGAAATAGGAGGCTAACTGTGTGGTGGTTTGGTTTGCAATAGTTACCACATAGAATTGTGGTAGCATGCTGCAAATAAAAAGCAGCTCAAAGAACAGGTGACCTGCAACAAGTAAATGCTGTGCATTAAGTGGCTTTACAGTCAATACATGTTTTACCTTAATGCATTACCTGCATTAAAGAGGTTGTAAACTGTGCATGTTGCCAAAAAAAACAAAAAAAAACTTGCAGGGCAATGGCATAATGTGCTAGTATGCATCGCGTACTAGCACAATATAAAATACTCACCTTGGAATGAAGCCCTCCAGCACTGTAATGTCACCACTGAGCAGGGCTGGACTGGGAAAGAAATTTGGCCCTGGACTTCATCCTTAGACCGGCCCACTTACATTTTGAGTGTCCCATCAGCACCCCTTACATCAGAGTGTCCCATCAGTGCCCCCTTACATCAGAGTGTCTCATCAGCGCCCCCTTACATCAGAGTGTCTCAACAGCGCCCCCTTACATCAGAGTGTCTCATCAGCGCCCCCTTACATCAGAGTGTCTCATCAGCGCCCCCTTACATCAGAGTGTCCCATCAGCACCCCTTAAATCAGAGTGTCTCAACAGCACCCCCTTACATCAGAGTGTCTCAACAGCACCCCCTTACATCAGAGTGTCTCATCAGCACCCCCTTACATCAGAGTGTCTCAACAGCACCCCCTTACATCAGAGTGTCCCCTGAGCAGCCCCCTTACATCAGAGTGTCCCATCAGCACCCCTTACATCAGAGTGTCCCATCAGCAGCCCCTTGCATCAGAGTGTCTCATCAGCGCCCCCTTACATCAGAGTGTCTCATCAGCGCCCCCTTACATCAGAGTGTCTCATCAGCGCCCCCTTACATCAGAGTGTCTCATCAGCGCCCCCTTACATCAGAGTGTCTCATCAGCGCCCCCTTACATCAGAGTGTCTCATCAGCGCCCCCTTACATCAGAGTGTCTTATCAGCGCCCCCTTACATCAGAGTGTCTCATCGGCACCCCCTTACATCAGAGTGTCCCCTGAGCAGCCCCCTTACATCAGAGTGTCCCATCAGCACCCCCTTACATCAGAGTGTCCCATCAGCACCCCCTTACATCAGAGTGTCTCATTAGCAGCCCCCTTACATCAGAGTGTCCCATCACCAGCCCCCTTACATCAGAGTGTCCCATCACCAGCCCCCTTACATCAGAGTGTCCCATCACCAGCCCCCTTACATCAGAGTGTCCCATCACCAGCCCCCTTACATCAGAGTGTCCCATCACCAGCCCCCTTACATCAGAGTGTCCCATCACCAGCCCCCTTACATCAGAGTGTCCCATCACCAGCCCCCTTACATCAGAGTGTCCCATCACCAGCCCCCTTACATCAGAGTGTCCCATCACCAGCCCCCTTGCATCAGAGTGGCCCACTGAGCCATCGGCCCACCGGGAAACTCCCTGTAGTCCCAATGGCCAGTACATGCCTGCCACTGAGAGGGCTGATATGTTCCCCCTGTCTTTCTTCCGGTATTGCGTGTTCTGGCTATGTGATTGGCCAGAGCAGGGATGACGTCACTCCCTCGCTTGCACAAGGGAGACCTAGGTTTCAGCACAAAGCTCTGAAGTTCCAGAAAGGTAATGCGGACCTTTAGAGCGCGTGCACCAGTGATGTCACTGGCTGCATGCAGGGTAAATATCTCCTAAATGGTGCACGTTTTGGAAATAAATATTTTACCTACAGGTAAGCCTTATTATAGGTTTACCTTTTAGGTAAAAATGACCAAGCGGGGGTTAACAACCACTTTAAGGTCAACAAAATATCCCACTGCTTGCTCACCCCCTCCTTAAATACTAGTCTTATCTCGATCCAGCACTGTTCCCGTCTGCAGGAGCACTGTGCTCTATTCCTCTCCTCAAAAGACTCTGAATGCAAGGGGAGCCATTGGCTCCTGCTGCTGTAAGTCAAGTCCTGTGAAAAGGGAGCTGGTGGCGAGGTCAAGCCATGCTCTGTGTGGATTTATTAAAAAACAGTAAAACTCACAAGCTTGTCACAGCATCAGACAATCACATATTGCACTGCTGTCCAGCCTATGGCATGCATGATTTGAGTCTTACTGTAATAAATCCCGCAATTTTGAACAATACTGGGCCTTTAATATTTCTATTCTCTTTGAGTGGCACATTCACTTTTGTAGGGCAGTCTACATAGCCTTTGGAGTCAGTGTAGAGCTAGTGTGAGAGCCATCCAGTTGTTGTGGTAGCTGTGATTACCTATATGACCTGGGAGAGTCTCTTTTCTTATACTGGTTTAACCTCTTATGACCTGGAGGTGAACAACTTCTGGTAAGGAGTGAGTACAGGTGACGGTGGAGCCACACTGGCAAAGTGTTTTGTGACACTTATGCCGCGTACACACAATGGGAATTTCCAACCAAAAATGTTCGATGTGAGCTTGTTGTCGGAAGTTCCGACTGCGTGTAGGCTCCATCGGACATTTTGTGACGGAATTTCCGACAACAGATGTTTGAGAGCTGGATCTCATTATTCCGGCAACAAAATCCGTTGTTGTAACTTCCGAGCTTGTGTAGACAATTCCAACGCATACAATTCCACGCATTTTCTGAATCAAGTACGAGATGGAAGCGCTCGGTCTGGTAAAACTAGCGTTCGTAATGGAGATAGCACATTTGTCGCACTGCAAATTTTTAAATCTTTTAATGCATCGCATTTTCTTTAGAATGCTAGAATAATGAAGTTGTTTTGCTGCTGATATTCACACAGAGTTCTGACAAACGTATTTCTTTATTATTTCTCATGATCCCTGAATAATCTTTATTTTTTATTTTTTTCGCCAGATCTCCGGAATAATGTTTCTATTTTTTTTTTATAGTGATCTCCTTTTCTTTTCTTTTTTTATGCAGGCTGTGGTCTTACAACAGCCTGCATCTTTTGCCAGATCAGACTGAACCCAGGCCATCACGCTCTTGTCTTCCTTCCACGCTTTCTTCCAGGCTGTGGCTGTGGTGTTGGATTTGTGGCAGGAGGTAGAGGAGGAGTATGGTCCAACTCACAAACGTGACTTTTTTTTGTAAGTTCACCCATCGCCCCCTTATTTAGGGCCTGATCTATAAGCAGTATAGACAGTAGGCAGTATAGGCAGTATAGGCCACTGATGCACCAACTTAAAATTGTACCTTTATTAGCACGATCGACGCTTATGCTACTCCGTCCTCCGCTCACAGATTGTACGTACGATGCACGTGTGTTACGCTTTATATACACTGTGCATGCGTGAAACTCCGCCTGCTCTTGACCTTCTTTCTAGTATATTCCCCACCCCTTCTCTTTCGGCGCAGTGGGAGAGCACATGGCAGAGACAGAGCAGGTGCATGCAGAGGAGAGCAGCAATGACAAGGAAAGCCCGGAGCCACAAACGTCCCGATCCAGGAGATTTAAGGCCTCAAATATGTCCTTTGATGAGAGGGCCGACTATGGCGGGAAATATGGACCGTACAGCAACCCAAATGTGAGAAAGGACAAAATCATAAATAAAGTTGTGAAAAGTCTGCAGAAGAATTTTGGGGTACAGCGATCCAAGGATCAACTGAGGAAACAATGGTCATACCTCAAATTGAGGGAGCAGGATCAGTACAGAAGAATCAAGAGAGTGCTGCAAAAAATAAGTATTTTGCTGTGTCTTCCTATTATTATTATTACTTTAGTGCTGCTCCATGTGCTTTTCTTTACTGTTGTACAGTTTAAAATGGCATTTAAAATGGCAAGTTTCAGGTTCGTGGGCATAGTAATCGTTCGTAGTAAACATTGTTCTTTGGCCCACTAATACGATGCTTTTGGCAGGTGCAGGTTAACTACATTTGTTCAGGCCTATTTGTATTAAAATAAGTTTGTTGTCTAGATGGGTTTGTAACTACAATGAAATGCAAACTTCATTCAGTGTAAGGAGAGGACACTCAGCAGCTGCTTACACATCTGGACGCAGGAGCACTAGTGTGGGACACCAACAAAAAATAAAGAACATTATTGATGTTTTAGGCAGAATCTAAAACACACAAAAATACACAAATGTACAGTTTTGTCGAGGACTTTTTTTTTTTTAATTCAAGTTTAAAAGTATTTTAAAAGCCAAATTTTGAAGATACACCCAGTGAGGATTATTTACTAAAGGCAAATCCACTTTGCACTACAAGTGCACTTTGAGTGCAGTTTCAGTGCACTTTCAAGTGCACCTGCAGTGCACTTGTAGTGCAAAGTGTATTTACTTTTAGTAAATAACCCACACAGTGCTCTAAAATTGGCCCCAATCAGGCCATTTTAGGCACCCAAAACAAATAATTCATGGTGCTGAAAAGGATGATTATTGTTTACATTAATGCATTACATACATTAACAACAAAAACAATGTGTGTGTGTTGCAGACCCACAACAGAATAGTTAGCTGAAGAAGAGATTGTCACCTCATGTATCAAATAAATTACGTTTGCACTATTTAAGAAAATGGCCAAAAAGAAAAGCCTATTGGAGAACCTAGGAGACAGCTAAAATAAACACAAGCAGTAAATCAAATGAAATATTATTTCAGTTTAAAATAAAAATGTATTTTAAAAATGTTTCTCAAACATTTGCTGGCATATCAATGCCAGGACGGCCAGCTTCAAGTGCCATCAGGGTTGGTTGATCTGGAAAGCTGGCCTCAGGCCCAACTGAGGCCACATAGTAAGTGGCATTTTTCCTTAGAAAATTGTGCAAAATGCAGCAGGCAAGCACTATATGGTTGAGTTTATAAGAACAATGTTTACTACGAACGATTACTATGCCATGTGGATTGGCATCATGAATAGGCGGAACCGGCTGGCCATTATGCCGAAAGCATTCTCCACCACTTTTCTGGCTCTGGCCAGCCAGTAGTTAAAAACCCTCTGGTCCGGGGTGAGGGTTCTCATGGGAAATGGCCTCATCAGATGTTCTCCTAACCCAAACGCTTCATCAGCGACGAACACGAAACTTACAGTCAGCCACCATTCTGGAGCTGTCTGTAAAACTCCATCTGGCCAATGACACCACCATCTGACATCCGGACATTCTTCCCCACGTCCATATACAAAAACTCATATGTCGCCAACACCACCGCCAACATCACAATACAATTAAACCCCTTGTAATTGTAATAGTATGGCCACGAGTTGGGAGGTGGGACGATGTTGACGTGTTTCCCATCGATTGCCCCTCCGCAGTTGGAAAAGTCCCACCGCTGGGCAAAGTGGGATGCCACAGTCTGCCATTGCTCTGGGGTTGAAGGAAACTGTGGAGTCAAACAAGAAAAAGAAAAATGAGTAACTTTTGCACATAACATTGCAAGCAGATTAGACACATACATTCTTGACCAACATCAGTATAACACTTATTTGAAGGAGTATTTAAAGACAAAAGTATACGGTCCACTTATCAGGTTCCTCACTCCCTCTGATGGCCCATTGTCAAAATTGTAGGGGGGGGAGAGATGTTTTGGACAGGTAACCCTCTCCACTTCATTGAGAGCTGAATGCATACATAATAATGTGTGTTACTTTGGCCAGCCCCTCCTTACTTACACTATTGGCAGCCCACTGGACAGGTAAGAAGTGTCATAATACAAAAATATCAAGATAATAGGAGAACAAAACTTTAAATAGTACCATTTGAAAGCATTCAGGCAGCCCCTTGCACTACATGCTTTGGTGAATTCACCATGGGTTTAGCAAAGTCAGCAGACAGAGGATTGGTATCGATTGACTTAGTGGTTGGGGGGGGAAGGAGGGTTCCAAATGAGTTTGTGCCCCAACAAAAAAGCCTCTTGCACTATGCATGAATTTAAGGACAAAAATAACTCTTGTACACATTTTAGGGGGTGTTTAGGGTAAAGCACTACAATGGAGCTGACAAAAGACATTAAGTGACTAGGCTAGGTGCGTATGGGCCCAGGGTAGCATGCTGAGGAGGTTAGTGAAGGCAAATATCCATGGAGGACAAAAAAGGAGCATTAAAAGCTTCCAGCATGCATGAGGACAAAGAGGACATTCACAGCATATTACAATCATGGTATTTAGGGAATGATGAAATAAATCCAATACATTAGCAAACATTAAATACATATATATGATGTTAAAGGATAAAACTTACCTTAATATAGTCCTTCTGAAGGACCTGTATGATGGCAATGATTCCCAGAGCCTGGGGGGAGATGCCTGTTGAGAACTTGATGTCCTGCAGGCTTCTCCCGTCGCCAAGTACCGCAAGGTGGCGACTAGCCTTTGTTTCCGTAGTGATGGCTTGCTGCATGCAGGTGTCCTGCTTTGTAATATAGGGGGACAGCAAAGCCAACAGATGGTGAAAAACGGGGTCCGTCATACGGAGATAATTCCTGAAATCATCAAGATTATTCTCCTGGAACAAAAGCATGTGCGAGATTTGGTCACGCTGGAGCAACCAATTCTTGGTCCATGAACTCCTCCTCCCCCTGTTCATGGACTGGACTTGGGTCAAAGTAAGAACCCCAACACAAAGCCCCTGCATAGCATGAACTCTATGACAAGTATGTAAATACATCATGGCTTCAAAATGGTCGGCTGGTCAGAACAAACTAACAGAACACACTGAAAATCAGAAACGCCTGAAAAGAGTGAGCTGAAAATCAGAAAGGAGTGGTCAAGAACCCACTGAAAAAACAGATATGAACCCACAAGCACAAACTGAAGAGCAGTAACGAACTGAAAAGCACGAGGCTGAAAAGCGCAAATCGTCTCTCACCAAACTTCTACTAACACGAGATTAGCAGAAGGAGCCCAAAGGGTGGCACACTGGCTATTGAACTTCCTTTTTCTAGTGCCGTCATACGTGTTGTACGTCAGCGCGTTCTTGTCGATGGAATTTCCAACAACATTTGTGCGACCGTGTGTATGCAAGACAAGTTTCAGCCAACATCCGTCGGAAATAAATCCACAGGTTTGGTTGTCGTTAATTCCGATCGTGTGTACGCAGCGTAAGAGTGGCGGTGGCATATATATTGAAATAAAGGATTGCACTCCTATTCCATCACTGATATGAACTTCATGAACTTTTTGTGAACTGGTGTGCACATGATTTCTATATGAATTAGTTGGCACAGTAATTCTAATTCTTTAGGCTAAAGAGAACTTTAGCCATTTAATATCATGTGATATGTATTTATTTATGAATTGTTCATATGGGGTTATGCTAATGAATTATAAATTTTTTAAATATACATGTATGTGTTTTTTATGAAAATCTATGCGATTAAATTGGTTTTGATTTGATTATTTGAGCACTGAAGCACCTTTTTTAATTCTTATTTAAAGAGAAAGGGCACCTATTTGTGATGATTTTTCGGAAAATTTTTATCCAATGTAAATCCATGCTGGGTCCCAATTTAGCCTATTTTTCCTCAGTTTTTCTTTTGCAAATAGATATAAAATGGTGTATCATATGAATAAAATTACAAGTGAAGGAAAGAAAAAGCCCTTCATTTTTTTTTAACTAAAATAAGTAGGCCCCAATATTAATCAGCTCACTTGTTAGCAGAGCTCCCAAACATCTGTAAATTTACTGAGTTTGTAAAAATCAGTGACCTTTACAATTGTCCGTAAATATCAGGGGCTGATAATTTGTCATGCTGTATTGACTTTTGTAAGTGGCAAATTACTTGTTATGTGTATTGTCAGTGTTTCCATATCATGTTTATACTGTTTAACCACTACAATACAGGGCACTTTCGCCCCCTTCCTTCCCGGCCCAATTTTCAGCTTTCAGCGCTCTAGCGCTTTCAGTGACAATTGCGCGGTCATGCTACACTGTACCCAAATGAAATTTTTATCATTTTGTTCGCCCAAATAGAGCTTTATTTTGGTGGTATTTATTCACGACTCCGGTTTTTATTTTTTGCGATATAAGCGCAAAAAAGCGGAAATTTGGAAAAAAAACTATATTTTCTTTTTTCTATTTTAAAAGAAATCCAATAAAATCGAATTTTGTCATAAATTTAAGCCAAAATGGATTCTGCTACATATTTTTGGTAAAAAAAATCCGTTAAGTGTATAATAATTGGTTTGTGTGATCACGGACATATGTACGCAAATGATCATGTACATATGTGTGCAGGAGATCACGTACATATGTGTGCACATAATCATTGGGACAAGTGATTTTAGTGGGACATATGTGGGGGACATGTTTTTATTATTAGGGACATGTGTTTTTATTTTTTGGGGACATGTATGTTTTGGGGACATGTGTGTTATGGGGACATATGTGAGGACTGTGTTTACACTGTGTGGTGATGTGTGTATTACACTACACTGATGATCAGTGAGTAAAAAGCTGTAAAAAACAGCTCATACTCACTGATCATCAGCCGGCTGCAGCAATCTGCTCTCCTCTCCTCAGCGATGACTTCTGTGTGAGGAGAGGAGGAGCCGATTGCCTAGCAACCGGCTGTTTGTTTACATCACATGACGGCCGTGATTGGACACGGCCGTCATGTGATCAGGAGGGCCAATCACAGAGCCCTCCTGCCGATCTGAGATGCGCCGTGTCCCGGTGACACGGGCGCATCGGGATCGCGCCGCTGCGCGGGCACGCGCGCACGCGATCCCGCTCCTCCTGATGGACGTTCCTGAACGTCCTATCAGGAGTAGACGGCTCCCACCCGGCCGTATATGTGCATTGGCCGGGTGGGAAGTGGTTAAATATAAATTGTGTTTCTTTTTAACCACTTGCCTACTGGGCACTTTTTGTCCCTTTTTTTAAAACAAATAGAGCTTTTTTTTGGTGGTATTTGATCACCTCTGGTTTTTTTTATGTTTTTGTGCTATCAATGAAAACAAAAACGCATTTTTCTTTGTTTTTGTGATAAAATTTTGCAAATGATAAATTTTTCTTCATCAATTTTTGCCACAATTTATACTGCTACATATCTTTGGTAAAAGATAACCCAAATTAGTGGATATTATTTATTCTTTGTGAAAGTTAGGCCGCGTACACACGGGCGGACTGTTCGCCCAACCTTGTTCAGCAAACAGTTTCATCAAACAGTCCGCTCAAAATTTGCATGAGCGGACTTGCCCACACACGAGCGGACTGTTTGACGAACAAGGTTGGGCAAACAGTTCGCTCAACTTTTGAAATGAACGGACTCGCCCACGTAAGGCGGAGGCAAATCCGCCCATTTCGAGCGCGTGTGCAGGTAGGCGGGGCCCGCGAAGGAGACGTCGCGGGCTCCGCCGCCTGGAATGGGCTTAAAGGGGAACCCCAACGCCGAAAAAAATCGGCGTGGGGGTTCCCCCCAAGTCCACACCAGACCCTTGTCCGAGCACGCTACCCGGCCGGCCAGGAAAGGGGGGCGAGCGAGCGCGCCCCCCCTCCTGAGCCGTACCAGGCCGCGTGCCCTCAACATGGGGGGTGCCTTGGGGAAGGGGGGGCCGCGCGGCCCCCCCACCCCAAAGCACCTTGTCCCCATGTTGATGAGGACAAGGGCCTCTTCCCGACAACCCTGGCCGTTGGTTGTCGGGGTCTGCGGGCGGGGGGCTTATCGGAATCCGGGAGCCCCCTTTAAGAAGGGGGCCCCCGGATACCGGCCCCCCACCCTATGTGAATGAGTATGGGGTACAATGTACCCCTACCCATTCACCTGTGAACTAAAGTACAATAAAAAACACAACACAGAGAAAAAATATTTTATTGCACAGCTCCGGGGGTCTTCGGGGGTCTTCTCGCCGGACTCCTCCGCTATGTGTGTGTAGCTCTTTTGCTAGCGGAGGAGTCCGGCTTTCTTCCTCCCCGCCGCCGGCCTCTTCTCCCGACTTCGGGGGTCTTGTCCCCCTCTTCGGTTCTTCTGCCGGGCCACCGCGCCTGGTCCGGTGGCCCGGTCTTCTGTCGCCGTCTTCCGTTCTTCTGTCGCCGCCTTCGGTTCTTCTGCCGGGCCACCGCGCCTTCTTGTAGCTCTTTTACAGGCGGTGGCCCGGTCTTCTGTCGCCGCTGTCGTCGCCGCCGCCGCCGCCTTCCGTTCTTGTTCTTCTTCTTGTTCTTCTTCTTCTCCTGGAGATGTTGACTCGACGAGCTCTCCGGCCGGAATGCCAGAGCCGCGCTGTGCGGTCACTTATATAGTGACAATGGGGCGGTGTCACATGGTATATGTCACATGGGTTGGTCACATGGTGACCCCGCCCCCTTACGATGTCATAGTCCCCATGTGACATCAACCCATGTGACCAACCCATGTGACATATACCATGTGACACCGCCCCATTGTCACTATATAAGTGGCAGCGGAGCGTGTCCCTGGCATTCCGGCCGGAGAGATCGTCGAGTCAACATCTCCAGGAGAAGAAGAAGAACAAGAAGAAGAACAAGAACGGAAGGCGGCGGCGGCGGCGACGACAGCGGCGACAGAAGACCGGGCCACCGCCTGTAAAAGAGCTACAAGAAGGCGCGGTGGCCCGGCAGAAGAACCGAAGGCGGCGACAGAAGAACGGAAGACGGCGACAGAAGACCGGGCCACCGGACCAGGCGCGGTGGCCCGGCAGAAGAACCGAAGAGGGGGACAAGACCCCCGAAGTCGGGAGAAGAGGCCGGCGGCGGGGAGGAAGAAAGCCGGACTCCTCCGCTAGCAAAAGAGCTACACACACATAGCGGAGGAGTCCGGCGAGAAGACCCCCGAAGACCCCCGGAGCTGTGCAATAAAATATTTTTTCTCTGTGTTGTGTTTTTTATTGTACTTTAGTTCACAGGTGAATGGGTAGGGGTACATTGTACCCCATACTCATTCACATAGGGTGGGGGGCCGGTATCCGGGGGGCCCCCTTCTTAAAGGGTGCTCCCGGATTCCGATAAGCCCCCCGCCCGCAGACCCCGACAACCAACGGCCAGGGTTGTCGGGAAGAGGCCCTTGTCCTCATCAACATGGGGACAAGGTGCTTTGGGGTGGGGGGGCCGCGCGGCCCCCCCTTCCCCAAGGCACCCCCCCATGTTGAGGGCACGCGGCCTGGTATGGCTCAGGAGGGGGGGCGCGCTCGCTCGCCCCCCTTTCCTGGCCGGCCGGGTAGCGTACTCGGACAAGGGTCTGGTGTGGACTTGGGGGGAACCCCCACGCCGATTTTTTTCGGCGTTGGGGTTCCCCTTTAAGCCCATTCCAGGCGGCGGAGCCCGCGACGTCTCCCTCGCGGGCCCCGCCTACCTGTACACGCGCTCGAAATGGGCGGACTTTCCGAGCGGGAACAGTCCGCTCATTTCGAAAGTACAGCGGACAAGCCCACACACGGGCGGACTGTTCGCTCAAACACAGTTTCAGCGGACAGTTTTTCGGAATTTCCGAAAGACTTTGTCCGTCCAACTGTCCGCTGAAACTGTCCGCTGAAAGCCCACACACGAGCGGACTGTCCGCCCAAACACTGTTCAGCGGACAAGGTTGGGCGAACAGTCCGCCCGTGTGTACGCGGCCTAAGAGCATCTACAAGCTGTGGTGCAAATCATAAAAAATTTATCACACCTGATGTACTGGTATCTCATTTCTTGCGACCCTAACAAGCCAGGAAAGTACAAATACCCCCCAATGACCCATTTTTTGAAAGTAGACATTCCAAGGTATTTAGTAAGATGCATGGTGAGGTTTTTGATGTTGTCATTTTTTCCCACAATTCTTTGCAAAATGAAGATTTTATTTTATTTTTATTTCTTCCACAATTGTCATTGTAATAGGTTATTTCTCTCATATGGCATATCTATACCCCAAATGACACCCCAAAATACATTCTCCTACTCCTCCTGAGTATTTACAATACCAAATGTGTGGGACTTTTTTTACAGCCTAGAGAGGCCCAACATGCAGGGAGCACCATGACATGTTCTAGGAGCATAAATTACACATCTAACTTGTTGACTACCTATTACACTTTTGAAGGCCCTTGAGCTCCAGGACAATGTGACACATAACCCTGATGTGGCACTGATGACAGATGCTCTAATACAAGGCACCGTTGGCATGTGACACTGATGTGGCACTGATGACAGATGGCACTAATTTGTGGCGCTGATGACACGTGACACTGATGACAGATGTCACTAATATGTGGCACTGATGACACGTGACACTGATTTACACTTTTGAAGGCCCTGGAGCACCAGGACAATGTGACACGTGACACTGATGTGGCACTGATGACAGATGGAACTAATACGTGGCACTGATGACAGATGGCCCTAATACGTGGCTCTGATGACAGATGACACTAATATGTGGCACTGATGACACTTGACACTGATGTGGCACTGATGACACATGACACTGATAACAGATGGCACGTGACACTGACAGGTGGCACTGATGACAGATGCCACTGATACATGGCACTGATAACATGTGACACTGATAACAGATTGCATTTGACACTGACAGGTGGCACTGGGGACAGATGGCCTTAGAGACAGATGGCACTGGGGACATATGGCACTGATAGGTGGCACTGGGGACAGATGGCACTGACAGGTGGCACTGGGGACAGATGGCACCGATAGGTGCCATTGGGGGCAGGTGGCACTGGGGACAGATGGCACTGATAGGTGGCACCGGGACAGATGGCACTGACAGGTGGCACTGGGGACCAATGGCAATCATAGGTGGCACTGGGGACAGGTGGGCATGTGTGTTTTGTGTTAGTGTGGCACTGTGTTTGAACACTAACACTCACGCTGCAGCCGCAGGTCGCTCTCCCTCCTCACACGCAGTCTCTGTGTGAGGAGGCAGAGCCAGCAATCAGAGATGATCTCATATGAGATCATCTCTTATTGGACACTGCGATCGAGTGCTAAATGGCCGCTTTGATTGGCCATTTAGCACGATCTGTGATTGGCTGTGTCCAAGGGACACGGCCAACACAGATTTCCCCCGAATCGTGCCCGCGGCAGCACGCAGGGAGGAAGTAAACAGGAGGACATCCGGGGACACCCTCCCGGCAATTGAGCGCCGCAACGTAGCCGTCTTTTGGCTATAGCGCGGGCGCATATTGATTAATATGAATTCTGTCAATATTCGGGTTGTCAGTAAAAAAAATTGCTCTGCCAGTAAATTTCCCATGTTTTGTCAGTAAAAAATGCCACGGGAGGTTGGAAACCCTGCTTGTTAGCACTACTTTACCAGGAAAGTGAGTTCTAGTGTTTTGTTATGGATTATAAGCCACCGAATGTCATACATTTAAAGTTGCTCAGATCTAATAACTGTTTTCAACACTTATTTATTTGCTCTTATTTTTGTTTGGCAGCCCACCCCTTCACACATATTCTGACTTTCATCCCTTCTAGCTAGTTGTGCTTGGCACCTGCCAAACTCCATTTCAAACCCAAAAAGTTAAACACTTGAACCAGCTGCAGGATTACCTCAGATACCTCACATCCTAGAGGCTGCTGCTTTCAATGTGGAGCCATGAATATGCTACGTTTATGTGAAACAAGGGAGGCCAAAAATGTTAGATATTTTGAGCCTCTGTGGTCTGAAGATAAAACCACATGTTTACAAGAGCTAGACATGTGAAAACTGAGGGGAGGACTATGTTATGTGACGCTAAACTGTACATTAGAAGTTGCTATGTTGTCTAATGCCTAACTTTAGTAAAGGTTTTTTTACAATTACAGTGGATTTAAAAGGTCTACACCCTTTTAAAATGTCAGGTTTCTGTGATGTAAACAAATTAGACAAAGATAAATCATTTTAGAACTTTTTCTACCTTTTAATGTGACCTATAAACTGTACAACTCAGTTAAACAACAAACTGAAATCTTTTAGGTGGAGGGAAGTAAAAATAAAAAATATGGTTGCATAAGTGCGCACACCCTTAAACTAATACTTTGTTCAAGCACCTTTTGTTTTTTTTACAGCACTCAGTCTTTTTGGGTATGAGTCTATCGGCATGGCATATCTTGACCTGGAAATATTTGCCCACTCTTCTTTGAAAAAACACTCCAAATCTGTGAGATTGCCATGGCATCTCCTGTGTACAGCCCTCCTCAGATCACCCCACAGATTTCCAATATGATTCAGATCTGGGCTCTGGCTGGGCCATTCTAAAACTTTCATTTTCTTCTGGTAAAGCCATTTCTTTGTTCATTTGGATGTATGCTTTGAGTTGTTGTCATGCTAAAAGATGAAGCTCCTCTTCATGTTCAGCTTTCTAGCAGAAGCCTGAAGGTTTTGTGTCAATATTGACTGGTATTTGGAACTGAAGAAAAACAGCCTTAAAGCATGATGCCACCACCACTATGCTTCATGGTGGGTATGGTGTTCTTTTGGTGATGTGCAGTGTTGTTTTTGCACCAAATATATCTTTTGGAATTATGGCCAAAAGGTTCAACCTTGGTTTTATCAGACCATAACACAATTTTGCCACATGCTTTTGGGAGACTTCAGATGTGTTTTTGCAAAATTTAGCTGGGCTTGGATGTTTTTTTTTTGTAAGAAAAGGCTTCCGTCTTGCCACTCTACCCCATAGCCCAGACATATTAAGAATAGGGGAGACTGTTGTCACATGTACCATACAGCCAGTACTTGCCAGATATTCCTGCAGCTTCTTTAACCACTTAAGGACCACCGTATTGCCAATATACGTCATTACAATGGCACCGGCAAGCACAAGCACGTACATACATGTACGTGCCTGCCTTCCAGCGGGTGGGGGGTCCGAACGGACCCCCTCCCGCTTGATACGGCGGTCCGTTTCGCTGCAGGAGCGATCCGGGATGAGGGGATGGCCGTTGGTTTCTGGCCATCCCCTCTCGATCGCTCCTGGCCAATGAGAAGCTTCCTCCCACTGTGTATTGTATACACAGGAACAAGGAAGTGATGTCATTCTCCTCGGGGCGGTCTTTTTGACCGGACTACGAGGAGAAGACAGAAAGTAAGTGTGCACCAACACTACACTGACATGTAGGTACACACAGGCACACAAACCCCCCCCCAGTCACAGTGTCACTGATTGCAGTGATCATTTATTTACTGATCACTGCATTCAGTGTCAGTTGTAAAAGTAAAAACTGTCAGGGCAGTTAGTGTTAGGTCAAGGGTAGCCCCCTACCACCCCCCAATAAAGGTTTAACCCCCCGATTGCCCCTAGAGTTAACCCTTTCACCCCCTTTTGCCAGTGTCACTAAGCGATCATTTTTCTGATCGCTGCCATAGTGTCGCTAGTGTCGCTAGGTAGCTAGTTATTTTTTTAGGTTCACCGCCAGGTTTTTATAGCGCTAGGTACCCCAATATACTACCCAATAATGGTTTTAACCCCCTGAATGCCCCTAGTTAACCCTTTCACCCCCTTTTGCCAGTGTCACTAAGCGATCATTTTTCTGATCGCTGCATTAGTGTCGCTAGTGTCGCTAGGTAGATAGTTGTTTTTTTAGGTTCACCGCCAGGTTTTTATAGCGCTAGGTACCCCGATATACTACCCAATAATGGTTCTAACCCCCTGATTGCCCCTAGTTAACCCTTTCACCCCTTTTTGCCAGTGTCACTAAGCGATCATTTTTCTGATCGCTGCATTCGTGTCCCTAGTGTCGCTAGGTAGCTAGTTCTTTTTTTAGGTTCACCGCCAGGTTTTTATAGCGCCAGGGACCCCCATATACTACCTAATAAAAATTTGAACCCCCTGATTGCCCCTAGTTAACCCTTTCACCAGTGATCACCGTATAAGTGTTACGGGTGACTCTGGTTAGTTTGCTTTTTATAGCATCAGGGCACCCACCATTTATTACCCAATAAAGGTTTAACCCCCTTATCACCCGGCGGGTGATATCAATTAGGTTTTAGGGTCAGGGTCTGCGTCGCCCCAGGCAGCGCTAGGTTAGTGCCAGTACCGCTAACACCCACACGCAAAGCATAAACCTCCCGTAGTGGTATAGAATCTGAACAGATCAATATCTGATCTGATCAGATCTATACTAGCGTCCCCAGCAGTTTAGGGTTCCAAAAAAATGCATTGTTAGCGGGATCAGCCCAGATACCTGCTGGCACCTGCGTTTTGCCCCTCTGCCCAGCCCACCCAAGTGCAGTATCGATCGATCACTGTCACTTACAAAACACTAAACACATAACTGCAGCAATCGCAGAGTCAGGCCTGATCCCTGCGATCGCTAACAGTTTTTTTTGTAGCATTTTATATTTAAATCCGGAAGGCAGTGCTTGGTTTTCAGGGTCCCGTGCGTGGCTAGGCTCCCAAAAAGTCCCCCACATGTGGTATCTCCGTACTCGGGAGAAGCAGCAGAATTTATTTTGGGGTGTAATTTGACTTATGCCCATAGCATGTGTGAGCAATATATCATTTAGTGACAACTTTGTGCAAAAAAAAAATTGTAAAATTCCTGCAACTTGTGGCAAAATATAAATTATTTCATGGACTCAACATGCCTCTCAGTAAATAGCTTGGGGTGTCTACTTTCCAAAATGGGGTCATTTGGAGGGGTTTTGTGCTATTTTGGCATTTTATGGCCTTCAAAACTGTGATAGGTAGTGAGGAGTGAAATCAAAAATTTGCACCCTTAGAAACCCTGAAGGCAGTGATTGGTTTTCGGGGTGCCGTACGCAGCTAGACTCCCAAAAAGTCCCACATATGTGGTATCCTCGTACTCAGGAGAAGCAGCAGAATATATTTTGGGGTGCGATTCCACATATAACTATGGCATGTGTGAGCAATATATCATTTAGTGACAACTTTTTGTAAACTTTTTTTTTTGTGTCATTATTCAATCACTTGGGACAAAAAAAAATATTCAATGGGCTCAACATGCCTCTCCACAACTTCCTTTGGGTGTCTAGTTTCCAAAATGGGGTCATTTGGGGGGGGTTGTACTGCCCTGCCATTTTAGCACCTCAAGAAATGAGATAGGCAGTCGTAAATTAAAAGCTGTGTAAATGTCTAGTTTGTAGACGCTATAACTTTTGCGCAAACCAATAAATATACGCTTATTGACATTTTTTTTACTAAAGACATGTGGCTGAATAAATTTTGCCCTAAATGTATGACTAAAATTGAGTTTATTCGATTTTTCTTATAACAAAAATTAGAAAATATATTTTTTTCTCAAAATTTTCGGTCTTTTTCCATTTATATCGCAAAAAATAAAAATCGCAGAGGCAATCAAATACCATCAAAAGAAAGCTCTATTTGTGGGAAGAAAAGGACGCAAATTTTGTTTGGGTAGAACATTGCATGACAGCACAATTACCAGTTAAAGCAGTGCAGTGCGAAATTGTAAAAAGACCTCTGGTCCTTAGGCTGTTAATTGGTCCGGGGCTGAAGTGGTTAATGTTGCTCCCGCCGCTGATGTTTATGGTGGCAACATGGCGACCCAGAGGAAAGTCCGGTTTGCTACTTTTCCTCACTGCTATATGTTGTTATAGTCTTTTACATAATTTTTGGATGGTTACCATTCAAAAATTATGTAAAAGACTATACCGACATATAGCGGTGATGAAAAGTAGCAACCCAGACTTTCCTCTGGGTCGCCATGTTGCCACCATCCATAATATGAAGATTTCGGTGCTAATCCTGGACAGACTCCATCAAAACCCGTGAGGAGGAGATATGAATAAAATTCTCCTCCAACGGGAAATGAAATGGATCTCCAACCTTAATGCCACATCACCTCCCGGGTTAAATGAAATTTTGAGTTTCAAACCCTTCCTTCAGGGCTTTACATCAGGAGGATATGAAGGTGATCTCTAATCTAGGTTTTTTTTCTCTTTTTTCCTCCCTCCTCCTTTTTTTTTCTCTTCCCCTTCCCTCCCCTTCCCTTGCCCTCTCCTCTCTTACTGTATATACAGTTAGCCACTGTTGTCAGATTACAACTTGAAATAATGTTTAATCAATTAATTACTGTATTATTTTCTTAGGTTCACTCCATTCGTCGGTCTCCTTTTGTTTTTGTTTTTTCTATGCCTTTGTGCTTTGGGTTTTTTGGTGTCCCCTGACACGGGGGGCCCCTTGACATTTTCTTTTAGTCTCGGGGTCAGTCCTTTGGTTGGGTGGGAGGTGTGGGACCTGTTTTGGCTGATGCGCATGTATGTATCTTTTCTCTTGCGCGTACGCGCCTCCCGCTGCTGATGTTTATTCATTGCTGGCGGTTGCGCGTAGGCGTTGGGATGTTTTCCTCGCGCATGCGCACATAACATCGCTGCTCGGTCTTACGTCCCTTCCCGTCCTTCTCCTCGTGTCGGCGGCGCCCCGACGTCTGACATCGCATGACGCGGCGACGCCGGACGCCGCCCCACCGGGGAAACAGTTACCCCCTGTATACACATCTCTGCTGACACTTGTCTGCGGAGTTTGAAGTAGGGGGAGTGGTAAGGCGGTAGGCTCACGTTGGATAACCATTCAGCACCTATACCCGCCCCCTTCAGGGGCAGGCTTTGCCATCATACACCTGGTTGTATCACTATATAAATCTGACATCTATCAGCATTCAGTTGATGCATGCCCAGACTGTGTATCAAAACCAGACTGAATGCCTCTGAATGCTACCAGTATAAGTAAGTGCATTTTTCTTCTTTCGTGTTCTGATACTTGTACTTCCATTTTTTATTAGTTACTTCATTTAATTGCTTTATTAAACTGCTTTATCTGCAATTAATTATTCGGTATAAGAATATAGCCTGGAGATGTGGTATTTATCTATATTTATTTATTGCAGTCAATACCAATCATACCTTTAAAGTACACATCTCATTAAACTCCTAGGCATTCTCTTTCAGAGATTTGATGCTATATTATTATATATTGTATTGCTCTGGAACTCCCGTCCCTCCCATTTATTTGTGTTTTTCTCGAGGACTCCTTGACCTATTGCACTTGGGTGGCCCTTTGCTTAATAATAATATATATTTTTTTCCTTCTCAGCTTTACGCATCGGAGCATCCTGCAATATATATCTAAAGAGTTGTCTGCGATGCAGAGATTATACAGCAATTCGCCCATACTGTAAGTGTTTTCTTGCTGTTGTTCTTTAATATTCACCATATACGAAGCTGCCCTCACACTATGCATTTGCCTTATACCTGTGATATTGACTAATTGATACTTATGTATTTTTATATTAGATCATAAAGTTTATCAATAAACCCTTGAAGAAGGAACTATACAAATGAACAAAGTTTCGAAACATGTCGGGTATTCCATGTATCATGTTAAATTGTGGTCTCATACCCTAGAGCAGGCATGTACTGGCCATTGGGAGTTTCCCGGTGGGCCGATGGCTCAGTGGGCCGGTTTCAGTGACAAAGTAATGGCTGCGTGGCTTGCCCTCAACTTCACGCAGTAATGTGAGAAAGATGAGAAAAATACAGTGAAATAATAAAAGAGGTTAGTGAGGATTCCTTATGTTATACTACTTATGTTTTTTTGCACAATTGCGTATAGTTTTATAAACTGTTTTTGCGCTCGTTTGCAAAATTAAAGTGGACTGGTCTAGATGAAGTCCAGGGCCAAATTTTTGTCCCAGTCCAGCCCTGCCCTAGAGCCCTCTATATCATGATCTATAGATTTATCTGTATGAATTGTGCAATACATTGCTTTTAATGTGTTTATTTGTATACTATTCTAATAAAATGTATTACTTTTGTACTACTGTTGTACCTGTTGCACATATTTAGACCCCCACCTGTATAGTCCCTGGGAAACTTTCTCTTTTATGTTCTTGACTTTTGTTGGGATGAGGTGGGAGGTCTTGAGTGCTATATGCTAGATAGACTCCTTTTCTTTTTTAAATTCAACTAATAATGAAGAACAAATGCAAATTGCACTTTAGGGTTTCCAGGTAATGCAGGTTTAAGTCAGGGTCTTAAAGGGCACTGGTTACACAGCCCCTTAACACAGCTGGGCATGGAAGATCCATGTATTAATGAGAGCAGGGCACAAGGCAAGCTTCATACACTAAAAACATAATTTAAAAATTATAAGATAATGATAAAATACACACGCAGGCTTACAAGAGTATAGCATGTCAAAAGCCAGTGCAGTGGGGAGGGAAGTCTGTCCTGCATCCATGCAGAAGAGCCTGAGATATGCCCCTAGTCGCAAAGGTAGTAATGTGTAAACATTACTATATGCAGGCACTTTGACCACCGCAGAATGACACTGCTGGACTCCATAGTCAAAAGCCAAGAAAATTAAAATGGCCCACTGAATGAGTATTGCCATGCATGTGCAATTTGCTACAGAGTCCAGCAGCACCGTGTAATGTTTGGGGGGTCCATGCCATCTGCACAGTGTAATGTTTATACTGCATTACCTTGCAGACAGAGACAGGCCAGTGATACTCATATCTCAGGGACAGGCCCCTCCAACAGGGATGAATGGTAAGCAAGGAGGAAATATTTTAATGGCAACAGTCTAAGGATAAACCCTGCAGGTACAAATAGGGCTGTTTTCAGGGCCAGACAAGGGGTAGGTGTGAGGGGAGGCTGCCCTGGGTGAAATGGTTTACTGTAGAGATGGGAGTACCTTCCATCTATTACAAGTCTGATGGGAGCAGCGACAGCAACATCACTGCTCCTGTCCACCCAGTGCTGGGAGTGGCGAGGAGAGAAGGAGAGAGCTGAGTAGCGGTGCCGGCTGTGTTCTCTCTCCCCATCCTCCTTCTTGCCAGTGTAGCACTCCTCTATTCAGAAGCTGGCAGCGGTAATCACAGACACACAGGAGCTTTGCACTAGCAGGAGGGGAAAGAGAGCACAGTCCACAGCTGAGCGCAAAAGGGCCCAAGAGAAAGTCGGGAGTGGGTCACAGATTTGGGAGGAGGCAGAGCTGTGCGCCTGTAAACACACCTGCTGGATTCTGCATGCATGTGCCCTAACAGCCCGGGACAGTTTTTTCTGTTATCTTACACCCCCAATCACCTCATCCCCACACTGGGGGTGCAGTTTGGCATCTGTGCCCCGGGCACTGGGTGACTTTCTCCTGACATTGGTCATTTTACAGATGAAGTGTGAAAGGGACCTAAAGCTTCCCAAGGGCATTCAATTTTAATTACTTAGTAACATGAAACTAACATTTCATCAGAATAAACGTATGATCATCAGGTTAACCGAACAATGAAAATAGAGAGCACAATGCCAAAATACATCTGTGATGATCACTTGCTTCACATACACTGTAAATCTTTTGTGCAAGCTGTTAGAATTTTTGGCGTGAGACTAAATCATTTTTAGATGGCCAGCTCTAGCTAAATATACAAACATGGCTGCTTTCACTAAGCATAATTCTGGTTGAGAACTGACAAGATTATGAAAGCAATAGTGTCCATGCACTGCTCAGCAAAAATAAGTCAAACATTTGTCTTCAGGGTTGTGTTCCACTTGTATAGATAATCCTCCTCAATTTTGCATTGGTCACAAAGTCATTTAATTTATAACAAGCTATTTCTCCGAGTCAGGACTGTGCTTGAAGTTAGTCAGCAAGCGTAAAGGAAAACTGTGCATACATCTGTCAGCTAAATGTGGGAATGTTCCACTGGAAAATATGCACAGGAAACATTCATTTGACTGATGAAGTATTCTAAACTTCCAGACTTTCCCACATACTGTGTATGTATAGCTGTGTACAGAGGGGTCAGAATCATACTGGCAGAATCTGGGACGCTGCAAGGGGTTGGAGCTTCAGGTATAAGTGCCCCTTCACACTGAGCCACGGGCAGTGTTAGCGGTAAAGCCCTGCTAGTTTTAGCTGCTATTCGCTCGATAGCAGGGCACTTTCTTGTACATACATCACAGGACACAGAGCATTTGATAATTACTAAGTGGGTTAGATAGTCACCATCAGGTGATTGGACACTGGCAACCCTAATTACACATCGAGTTGCTCCCCTATATAACCCCTCCAATATGGAGAGTACCTCAGTTTTTTCGCCAGTGTCTAAGGTGGTTGGTCACGTTGAAGATGAGCTAAGAAGAAAGCTCTGTTTGATGGTCTCTGCGGGGGCCTAGGAGCTATACAACCGGATCCATACCTTGGGCCAATAAATACGCCTAAGATGGATGGTACTCGGGCCTCGTGAAAGAAGAAACAAGGTTTTGCCTGTAATGTCTCTCTTTGAGGACTGGGCTCTGGGATCCAGCACTTTGGGGCACAAATTAAAAGTTGCACAAAAAGTTTTCTAGCAGAGTCTTCTACAGGTCCAGGGAAGAGGATCCTTTCAGTAGGAATCCAGAACCCTGAAGGCTGGCACAACATTACCCGCTGTGATGGATGAAGCTTGGATCTGTCTGTTCTCAACAGTTTCCTGCGGCGGGGATAAGGTAAGTGAAGACAATCCTAGGTGTTTACCTTAGGGATTATCTTCTATGAGTCGTTTTCATGTCTTACCTGGTTTCTGAAACTAGAGGGAGTAAGAGACATACCTGGTGTGTACTTACTTGCCTTCCAGGATACACGTTCAGTGATGCTGGTCTGTGAAGCCTCTCACCTCCTCCGCTACAGGCTCTGACACATAAACTGAAAGGGGGGATCCCGCATAGCCCTGGGGTCCCGATTAGTCCTCTGGAGATCTCCTTTCTACCCCCTCGCCCCGGCTGACGCCATGATGGTCCTATGACCACGCACGCGCAGGGGGTGCGCTTTTACGTCGGATTCGGAGGGGAAGGAGGGGGCATGATAGCAGGCACCATGCACGTGCGGCATGCATGTGCATCAGTGCGCAGGCACAAGGCGACAATGTTTAAAGCCCAGGATGCCGCAGCCCCTATAAGTGGTGGGACACAGAGCTGTGGGCCGTAAGCATCTGAGTGGGTTTGGATCCAGGCATACCTAAGACACCTACTCACCATCAGGACGTGCAGACTAAGTTAATGATTATATTTCAACACTAAGGCACAACAGTGATTGCATCTATACTAGTACCTCTGCTTTTGCAGTTCAGGACCGTAAGAGGGCTTCAGGGGCAGGTAAAAGAGGCACTAAGAAGTCACCGCCTAGATCTAGGGGTTCTGGACATGCGTGCAGGATACCAACCCCTCCTGAAAAACTGGAGGCAGCCTCACAGGATGATCATCGCCCCTGTCAGGAGGATCATTGCCCCTGTCAGGCTTTGCAGCCTCTCCCAATGTTGCAGCCCCTGTGTATGTCATTGAAGACACTCTGAAAGCTGCATTGGATGGTTTAGAAGGAAGGATTGCCACTTAAATCACAATTTCCTTAAAGAGCAGCAGAAAACGGGATAGATCCCCTGCCTCTGCTCTAGGTTCCTTATTGGATCAGCAATCTGATAATGATGAAGTATCCCTATCCAGGGATGGGGATCAGGAGCAGTCAGATGATTCAGGGGATGAGGAGAAGCTCTCTTCTTCCTCTCAGGCCCTCAAGGTGCAAGTGCAATATTATACTGAGTTGGTGCATGCCACATACAAATTGCCCTCTGCCGAGACTGCCATATCCTCTGTTTCCGCCTTGGGATCCCGGAAATCCCCACAGGCTGTGTATACCTTCCCAATTCATCCCTTGCTGGAGAAATTGTTGTATGAGGACTGGGTTCACCCAGATAAGCTATTTTCTCCTCCTAAGAAGTTTTCCCTTCTTTATCCGGTAAAGGAAAAATTCACCAAGAAATGGGGGCTGCCAGCAATTGGTGTGGCTGTTTCCTGTGTGAATAAAAGCCTGACCTGCCCTATGGACAATGCTCAGGGGTTCAAAGATCCAACTGACAAAAAGCTGGAATCTTTATTTAAAGCCTCCTTTTCTATGACTGGCGCTGTAGTCAAACCTGCAGTCACAGCAGTTGGCATGTGCCAATTTCTAAAGGAACAAATGAAGCAGGTGGTTAACTTCCTCCCCATTGAACAGGTCAAGGTTTATGCAGACCTACCTAAGGCCTTATGTTTTGTGGTTGATGCTATTATGGATTCTGTTTAGCAAGCAACCTGCCTTGCTCTCCTGCTGGTACACATGCGCAGGTCCCTTTGGCTTAAGCATTGGGCAGCTGAGGCTTTATGCAAAAGATTTTTAACTGGGTTCCCGTTTATGGGGAATGCTTGTTTAGGGATGATTTGGACAAATATATCCAGAGGATTACCGGGGGCAAGACCACTTTGTTGCCCGTTAAGAAGAAGAGTAAACGTCCCTCATTTAGACATTCTCTTTCCCCAGCCCCTGGATCCTGGACCTCAAGGCAGTGGCGACGGCCTCCCCAGACCAATACTAGGGGAAAGGTCCAAGGCCAGGCCCAAGGGCAGAAAAAGTCTTGGGGTCCAAGATCTGTTAAGCAGGACCTCAAAGCCTCCTTATGAAGAGGCGTCCTCTGCCGAGTGGGGGGAAGGTTGCTGCAGTTTGCAGACACCTGGCGGGAAGAGGTTCAGGACAAATGGGTAACCTCCACAGTGTCTCTGGGCTACAAGCTGGAGTTTCTGGAGCTTCCACCATCTCGCTTTCTAAGGTCAAAAGTCTCCAAAGATCCAGAAAAAAGGAGGCCCTTGCTTCTGGCCTTAGAACGCCTGTTATCCCAAGGGGTGATTATAGAAGTAGCCCCAGAAGAGCAAGGCTCGGGGTTCTGCTCAAACCTCTTTATGGTTCCAAAACCAAACAGAGATGTCAGACCTGTTCTAGATCTAAAAGACCTGAATCAGTTACTAAACATTCGTTCTGGTATCGATAGACATCAAAGATGCATATTTACATGTGCCAATTTTCCCCCCTCACCAAAGGTTTCTAAGGTTTGCGGTGGAGCAGCGCCACTTCCAGTTTGTGGCCCTACCTTTCGGTCTTGCTACCGCACCTTGGGTGTTTACGAAGGCTCTAGCCCCGCCCCTGGAAAAGCTAAGGGCTTGAGGCATAGCAGTAACAGCTTATCTGGACGATTTGCTACCCGTACAACAGTCCATTACACGCTTAGACCGCAATATGCTCAGCACAGTGAAGTATTTAGAGTACATAGGCTGGGTCCTCAATCTAGAAAAATCCTCCTTACAGCCCTTAAAAAGGCTGGAATATTTGGGCATGGTCATAGACACAGTTCAAAGCAGAGTATTCTTACCAATGTCAAAGCCAAAACCATAAAGGATTTGGTCCGAGTAGTCAAAACAAGGAAAAATCCTTCCATTTGACTATGTATGAGGTTATAAGGGAAAATGGTAGCCTCCTTCGAGGCTGTTCCTTATGCCCAGTTTCACTCAAGACCTTTACAGAGCAGCATCCTATCTGCCTACAACAATAGAGTTCAAGCCTTGGATCTTCCAGTGTGCCAGTCACCATGGGTACGCCAGAGCCTCAGTTGGTGGTTACTAACCGAGAATCTACTGAAAGGAAAATCCTTTGTTCCAGTTACTTGGAAGGTCATAACCACAGATGGCAGCCTTGTAGGCTGGGGAGCAGTTCTGAAAGAATCCTCTTCCCAGAGAAGATGGTCCAGAGCCTAAGGGCTCTTGCCCAGCAACCTTATGGAGATTCGGGCAATTTCGTCTGGCCCTCAGGGCCTGGACTTACAGGTTGCAAGGCTGTCCTTTCTGGATACAGTCAGACAACGCTACAGCGGTGGCCTATATCAATCACCAAGGGGACACCAGGAGTCTGGATGCCCAGAAGGAGGTGAATCACATTTTTGCTTGGGCAGAAAGGCAAGTTCCCTGCCTGTCTGTGGTCTTCATTCTAGAGGTAGAAAATTTGCAGGCAGATTTCCTGAGCCGCCAGCAGTTGTGTCCCGGAGAATGGTCTCTATACCCCAACATATTTCAGGCCATATGTCAGAAATGGGGTACCCCGGATGTAGAACTGTTGGCTTCAAGGTTCAAAAAGAAACTGGACAACTTTGTGTCAAGAACAAGGGTCAGATGCCTTAGCGATTCTGTGGGATCAGCACTTCTATCTATGCATTCCCTCCAGTCCCGCTTCTCTTGATTCAGAGGGTCAAAAGGGAAGGAAAGCCGGTAATTCTGGTCCAAGCGACCTTGGAATGCAGAGATTGTAAAGATGGCAGAGGGAAGACCTTGGGTTCTTCCGCTATGCCCAGATCTACTTTCACAGGGCCGAATATTCCATCCTGTCCTCCGAATTCTAAATTTGACGGTTTGGCTGTTAAGACCCACATCCTGAAGAGCCGCGGGCTCTCGGGTCCAGTCCTATCCACTCTGGTCCATGCTAGGAAGCCGGCCTCCAGGCTCATCTATTACAGAATCTGGAAGGCATATGTTTTCTGGTGTGAATCCAGGGGGTGGCATCCTAGAAGGTATGCCATTAGCAGGATTCTTCAATTAGGCGTAGAAATGAGGCTGGCCTTGAGCACTATTAAGTGCCAGATCTCAGCCTTGTCAGTATTTTTTTAAAAGGCCGCTTGCCTCTCATTCCCGGATCCCGGGCTTTGTTCAAAGGGCACTGGGCTTGAATCTGCCGGTTAAGCCTCCCGTGTGCCCGTGGGATTTAAATTTGCTTTTGTCTGTTTTACAGAAACAATCTTTTGAACCATTGCACCATGCTTCTTTGGTTCTTTTGACAAAGAAAGTGTTTTTTCTTGTAGACATATCCTCAGCTAGGACAGTATCGGAATTAGCAGCTCTTTCATGTAAGGTGCCATATTTGATTTTTCACGAAGACAGGGTGGTGTTGCGTCCTCACCCGACCTTTTTGCCTAAAGTGGTTTCAGGATTCCATCTGAATCAAGATGTGGTCCTAACGCCCTTTTTTCCAGATCCACAATCTGTGGAGGAGAAGCTGTTTGACGGGCTATTATTCAGGCTTATGGTTTGAAGAAGAAAATTCCTCCTTTTCAGGTTAAAGCACACTCAACTAGAGCAGTTAGTGCTTCTTGGGCAGGGCATCACCAGGCCTCCATGGCTCAGATCTGCAAGGCTGCAACTTGGTCTTCGGTCCATACGTTCAATAGATTCTATCAGATGGATGTAAGAGGGCACGAGGATGCCGCCTCCGGGCACAGTGTGCTGCAGGCAGCAGTGTAGGTCCTCACGTCCGTTGGCGGTCTGTGTTTCTGATCTGTGTCTCCCTCCCCTCAAATTTGGGCATTGCTCTAGGACATCCCACTTAATAATTATCAAAAGGCGCTGTGTCCCCTGATGTATGAACAAGAAAATAGGATTTTTAAAACAGCTTACCTGTAAAATCCTTTTCTTAGGACTACATCACGGGACACACAGCTCCCATCCCTCTTCGGGATTATATGCTGGGATACTGCTTTGCTACAAAACTGAGGTATTTTTCATATGGGAGGTGTTATATATGAGAGGAACTCACCTTGTAATAGGGTTTCCAGTGTCCAATCACTTGATGGTGACTATCAAACCCACTTAGTAATTATCAAAGGCCCTGTGTCCCATGATGTACTCCCAAGAAAAGGATTTTACAGGTAGGCTATTTTTAAAAATCCTATTTTTAACCTCCGCTAATGGCCGAAGAAAGGGTTAAATGCACCCATGTAGTGCCGGTGCCGAATTGCTTTGCAGTCGCTTTGGCAGCAGTGCCAATTAATTTCAATGGGCAGGGGCAGTTTAGGAGTGGTATATAGACCGCTTTTCCACCACCCCAAAGATGCTGCTTAAAGTACTTTATTTAATGTCCTGCCAGCGCATCGCCCCAGTGTGAAAGCACTTGGGCTTTCACATTGGGTTGGCAGGGGAGGCATTTTTCGGGTGATTTTCAAGCACTATTTTTTGCCCTTTAGCGCTTAAAAACCACCCCAGTGTGAAAGGGGTGCCTGTTGGCCAAAATGTATTCTGCTACATGTTTTTGAATAAAAAAATCGCAATAAGTGTATATTGATTGGTTTGCATGAAAGTTCTAGCGCCTACAAACTATGATATAGATACTACTAATGGCACCAATCAATGACTTATCATGGGACTGTGATATTGTGGAGGACAATCTGACACTACCTGATGCTGGGGGGAACTGACTAACTGCCACTGACATTACTGACATTACCAACCACAGGGCCATTAAACCGTTTGGTACTCCTAACACTTCATATACCTGATCTGTACCTGCTGTACCATGTACTCTACTTGTATGAGAAAGTATTCTCTTCTCTTTGTATTGATCTCTTTACAGTATGTGAAATCCCTGCTGTTCCTGCTAGTTACCTTGCTTTCCTAATAAAAACTGGCCACACTAAGCAGGAGAGCACATCGTGCTAAGTTCTCTAGCTATGCTGGGAACTCAGTGTAATCTCCTTCAATGATCAGACTTGTCCTGACATGCCCCAGCTGCACAGCCATTCACTAGGAAGCTCAGTGTGCTGCTGCTTCTCCTCCCCCAGCTGGGTATGCAGCTGGGTAAGAGGTAATATGATCACTTATAAAAAAAAAGGGAAAAAAAAGTCTGTGTAGCCATCCATTGTAACAAAGCCCTGGCTCCTCCTCGTCCATGATAGACGGAACACTGATACAATGCTGGGAAACTGTACCAATGTTCCATCTATCACGGACGAGGAGGAGGCAGGGCTTTGTTACAATGGACAGCCAAACAGACTGCATGACACAGTGGGAGACACCCACTGTTTTAGTTATCACAGGTACAGCTGCAGATGGGCATGACACAGTGGGAGACACCCGCTGTTTAATTATCACAGGTACAACTGCGGATGGGCACAATGAGGCTGCAAATGGGCACAGTGAAGCTGCAAATGGGCACAGTGAGGCTGCAGATGGGCACAGTTTGGCTGCAGATGGGCACAATGAGACTGCAGATGGGCACTGATGATCCAGGTGGACACAGTGAGGCTGCAGATGGGCACAATGAGGCTGCAGATGGGCATTGTTTATCCAGTAGCTGCTGCATTTCCCACCCTAGGCTTATACTCGAGTCAATAAGTTTTCCAGTTTTTTTGTAGTAAAATTAGGTACCTTGGCTTATATTCGGGTCGGCCTATACTCCAGTATATACGGTATGTATAATGTTTTTTTATATCTACACAAAATGTTTTGCCTTTCATTTCAATTTTAAACTGAATGGGTGATCGTTTACAATCACTTAACATGACGGATGTCTATGGATTATTTTGTATAATAAGGAAATTGTTTTGTGTAACCTTACTGTATAATTTTTTGCACACTATTAGTCAAATGCATGGCAGTATTAATTTCATCAACTAAAACATTTTCGTCCAATTTTTCATCAGCTGCATTTTTGCAGTGATGAAAACGGAACGAAAAGCACACCACATATTCCTCCGCTGACTATAGCTGTGACAAAAATCAATTCCGCTTTCATTAACGAACGAAAATGGAAGGAAAATTTGAGGCAGGGACGTTTCTTCTTGTGAACTAACTTCTGGTTCCCACGAATCCCTGCCTGCTTCTGCTCCCAGCAAGCAAGCAACTGTGCAGCCAGCATTACAGTCTCCGAGTACTCAGACGACTGTTCAGAGCAACACTGTGCATTACAGGCTTCCCAACGAGGGTCCCACTCCTGAACCCCGACGCATGAGTCATGGCAATGATCACTGTCTAGAGCAGAGAGCATCCTCTGAGCGTGACCGTGTACATTACAATTACAGGCCTGAGGCCTCCTCTGACAACTGGCATCCAGGGCACCCTGCATTATACACCATCCCTCAGATCTGCCTGAGGCCACCATCCAGAGCACTCTGCAGCATTACAGGCCGCCTCAGATCATCATGCAGAGCACTGTGCAGCATTACCGGCCTGCTCAGACCACCGTCCAGAGCATTGTGCAGCATTACAGGTCTCCTCAGACCACCGTTCACAGCACTGTACAGCATTTCAGGCCTCATCAGACCACCGTTCAGAGCACTCGGTAGCATTACAGGCCTCCTCAGACCACCGTCCAGAGCACTCTGCAGCATTTCAGGCCTCCTCAAACCATCGTCCAGATCACTCTGCAGCATTACAGGCCTCCTCAGATCATCATGCAGAGCACTGTGCAGCATTACTGGCCTCCTCAGACCACTGTCTAGAGCACTTTGCAGCATTCCAGACCTCCTCAGACCACCGTCCAGATCATTGTGCAGCATTACAGGCCTCCTCAGACCACCGTTCAGAGCACTGTACAGCATTTCAGGCCATCATCAGACTACCATCCAGGGCACTCTGTAGCATTTTAGGCCTCATCAGACCACCGTCCATAGCACTCTGCAGCATTTCAGGCCTCCTCAAACCACCGTCCAGAGCACTCTGCAGCATTACATACCTCCTCAGACCACCATCCAGAGCACTGAGCAGCATTACAGGCCTCCTGAGACCAAGGTCCCAAGCACTCTGCAGCATTACAGGCCTCCTCAGACCTCCATCCAGAGCACTCCACAGCATTACAGGCCTCCTCAGACCACCATCCAGAGCACTGTGCAGCATTTCAGGCCTCATCAGACCACTGTCCAGAGCACTGTGCAGCATTTCAGGCCTCATCAGACCACTGTCCAGAGCACTCAACAGCATTACAGAACTCCTCAGACCACTGTCCAGAGCCCTGTGCAGCAAGACAGACCTCCTCAGACCATCATCCAGAGCACTCTGCAGCATTACAGACCTCCTCATACCACTGTCCAGAGCACTTTGCGGCATTACAGGCCTCCTCACTGTCCTCAGACGTCCAGAGCTGTGATGTTAAGGACAACAAGACCTTTTGCAAACCATGTGGAGTGACACTCACTGGTAAAAATATTACAAACTTGAGATGTCGTTTGTGGACATTCCGGACCACTAATCCCAAAAGGTATACAAAAGGTAAGCACAGTACACTTAACTCTTTGTTGAGTCTTATCTATGTACATTACTGTTTTTTTAAACAAACTTTGTTGCAGTCAGATTGCATAACTTTTGTTATTCTGAACTTCAAAATAACAAAGGTATAGAATCTGACTGCAACAAGGTAATAGCGGTTTGTTTGTCTGTCCATGTTGTGCACTAAGTCACTGAATCTAAATGGGAGCGATTTCATAATATCGATCAGCTGCTGCTTTCCGAGAATTTAAGTATCTCACCAAAATATATATAAAGGGATGTGGTCACTTGGAGGGGCACTGTCAATTATTTTTGCATGGCACAGGGCACCTAAAAGCCTAAGGCCGGCCCTGGAAGGGGCATACATGTAGTAAATTATAGAGAGACAACTTGGAGCTGACTGCATGGGGTGAGAGAGAAAGTAAAATGAGAATAACTTGATTTTTTCCCCCTTATTCAACCCCACGGATACAGAAAACCTCCAATGACGAGTCAAGTCAAGCCAGTGTACCACCACAGCAAACTACTTGCACTGCTTTTTTAAGTGTTTCAAAGTACAAAATTGACTGCAAGGTACAACAGACCGCGGAGGCCAGGGAGAAAGACCATAGTAAAATGGATTGTGTGCACCAGATTACCAGTCAGACTGATCTGCTGCTCTGTGCTGCCTGTTTGTGGAGATGATCTGCCTGAGTCTTCTGTGGCATTTTGAAAGAAACCAAAAGACTGGCTGCTTTGATGTGGATGGTGCTTCTTCCACTTCCTGTGATGTTTCAATAATCTCCTCTTACACATCATCTTCAGAGTCAGACAGATCCTCATCTTGTAAGTGGCACAATGTGGATTTTCTTTCTTATGTCGCAGCATACTCCTCTGCCTAAAGCAGTTCCTGAATATGCTCATCTGCTACATTAACAAGGATTTTCACAGACTAAGGGTTGACAAAATAAGCAGCCGCTGCAAGCGCTGGCGAGAACATTTTACCAGTTACTTGGATCTAAGAATGAATGAAGCAAAACACTGGTTCACATTCTCTTTCATCCTCTGTGCAATTGTGGCAAGAACTTGGTAGCTAGTGTTCTGTTTAAGGTCCTCAAGGTGGCTGAGTAGAAAGTAGATCAAAGAGGGTGGAGACATGCACATGGTGTCACTCTGGAGGGTCTTAGTATGTTCCACTCTGCCAAAAGCAGCAGTGGATCATGCAATGATGTGAGCTTTTTCCATTTAACTAGGGAGCCAGCTGTGTCCCATCCCATGTTGTTTGCGATTTGGCAGACTGACTTTCAGTTTGAGGAGTCTTTCGATCATGTTGAATGTACTAGTAGTATTACTTGACCAGCGTGTGGGGCAGTCATGTAAAAGAGTAAGGCCACACTGTTCCGATATCTCCTGTGTTGTAATGGAAGCCTTGAAGATGTTCACTGTTGATCTTCCTTTATCAAAGATTCTTTTAACACTTGCCTCCATGCACCAGACGAGACCACACATGGTGTCCGGTCCAACATCTTATTGGAATAGTTTTACACGAGATACAAATAAATTAGAAAAATAACAAAGCTACACCAGTAGAGCAGACAGCCCCAAGATCATTCATCTCATATCCATTTGCTAACTGACTGTAGTGTCGTCATGTAAAAGAATAATAAAAACGGCTCACCACCGCAGATCATTAATTTTGGACTTCTGCTGTTGCTGTGGTTTATTTTATTTTCTTATATAATCTTTATTTATGTAGAAAAACATTTCTCTTAGAGAAAATAAAGTAAAATGATTGCTGTCTCATATCAATAGACAGCAAGAAAAAAAAGGGTAATATAAAAAATAAAGGAAAACATCAGTTAAACACAAAAGATGTCAAATATAGACTTCTACAGAAAGCAGGGACCCAGATTCCCAAAGTGTCTGGGCCCTGCCATTAACCAGGGCCCCATGGTACACACAAGCACAGCACCCTGAAAGTAAGGAGTGGCCCCCCACAGGGGAGAGGACCACACAAAAACTGATGGGCTGTCGCCCCCCCCCCCCCCCCCCGCACGCGAGGGATGCCCCAACATCAGCGACAACACCTCTGAAATACTGTAAGTTTAAACAGTAAAACAGAAACCAGATACACTTAGATGATAGTGCAGGCCTCTCTGGCCTCAACCTCTCCAACAAAGATCGGAGACTGAAGGGTAAATACCCGATAAGGTTGCAGGCACACAGTACCACCTCGTCAGTAACTTATAATTAGTCTCTTGGGTCCTGGATTCAATAGAGCTGGAATAAGTTAATTGGTATATATGTGGAAGTTGTTCAGCCGAGAATTCCATCCCTAGGTCGCGTTCCCACTCCCCAATAAACAAGGCTTTAGTTATAGTGGGAGCGAAAACCTAGTAGTTTGTCAATACTGAGACTAAGCGGGGTAGGGGCTCTTTTTCTATGAACAGCTGCTCAAATGGGGTAAGTGTAGACAGCTCCCTAATAGAACGCCCATGGGCAGTAAAAAAAATGGTGCAATTGCTTGTAGTGCCAAAAGTCCATAGGAGAACTTGCAAATCTCTCTCTAAAGGTCTCCAGGGACAACCCACTCTCCCGCTCTTCCCGGGCCTCCCGTCCCACCGGGAGACTCGATACACGATCCGGCACTTCCACCGGCTAGGCTGAGACTGGAACAAAGCCGGAAATGGCTTTGTTCCAGTCTCCTATGTAAAAACACGGAAGCGACGTCAGAGCGTCACTTCTGCTTTACTCGGCTGCCAATGGCGCAGATTTTTAAAAAATTACAGTATTCAGAACTGCTGTTTTTGGTGATCTGAATACTTTGAAGTGCAAAGAAGGGATTTGTACCTCTCACCACCCATTACTGTCACAAGGGATTTACATTCCTTGTGACACCAATAAAAGTGATCAGAAAAAGTGACAATGTAAAAAAATTAAATAAATAAGAAAACATTTTTTTTAAAGCCTGCATCCCCGCAAACCCGCACAGCAAAGAAACCGCATGCGTAAGTCACGCTCACATATGAACACGGTGTTCAAATCCCACATGTGAGGTATCGCCACGATCATTAGAGCAAGAGCAATAATTCTAGTAAAAGACCTCCTTTGTAACTTGAACCTGGTAACCATTCAATTTTTTTAAATCGTACCCTATGGAGATTTTTAGGTACTGTAGTTTGTTGCCATTCCACAAGCCTGTGCAATTTCAAAGCATGACATGTTGGGTATCTATTTACTCTGTGTAACGTCATCTTTCACATTATACAAAACAATTGGGCCAACTTTACTGTTTAGTTTTTTTTAATTCAGGAAAGTGTCTTTTTTTCCCAAAAATTGTGTTTGAAAGACCTCTGCGCAAATATCGTGTGACATAAAATATTGCAACGATCACCGTTTTGATCTCTAGGGTCTCTGCTAAAAAATATATATATAATGTTTGGGGGTTCTAAGTAATTTTCTATCAAACAAATATGGATTTTAACTTGTAAGCAACAAATGTCAGAAATAGGCTTAGGCATGAAAGGGATTACAGGCAATAGGAGTAATAGGGTGGCAGCATTTAAATAAACCACAGCTAATTTTAGAGCCACTTCTCCAAAATGTCCGGGCAAATCCAGACATTAGGGGGATAATAGTGGGGACAACTGAGTATAATCTATCAGCATACGCTGATGATGTCCTTTTTCATCTCACGGATCCCCTTGGCTCATTGCCAAACTTGATGCGGGAGCTTCAGACTTTTGGGAATTTATGTAATTTTAAAATGAACTACTCCAAGTCTGAAGTCATACCAATTACTTTGCCAGAGTCCCTAGCTTCTCATTTACAGGAGACCTTCCCCTTAACGTGGGCTAAATATTCCATTAATTACTTGGGGATTCAACTGACTGACTGCTTTGAGTAATTAATTTGCGTTGCTTAGCGTGGTGCATAGGGACTTGCAGATTTGGACAAAGACAGCCTTTACATGGCTAGGTCGTGTCAGTATTCTCAAAATGAACGTTCTCCCTAGGGTGCTCTTCTTCGTGCAGTTGTTGCCTGTCCACATAATGAAAAACTTTTTTACTCAACTTTGTAGCATGCTCGTTGGTTTCATATGGAATGGAAAGAAGCCACGTATAGCGATGGCAGTACTTCAGCACTCGAAAGAGGTGGGAGGCCTGGGACTCCCTGACATGCAACGTTATTACCTGGCTATCGCTCTTCAGCGCATCCTAAATTGGCTCTTCCATACTCACGTTAAACTGTGGGTCTTCCTGGAGAAATGCTTGGCAGGCCGTAACCTATCATATGCCCCTGGTTGCCTCGGGAACACAGGGGTTGTCGTCGATGACATCTCCATTGACAACAACACGTCCTAGGTGTCTTTGACCGATTTAATCAGCTACTCCCGCAGCTTTTAGCCACAGCATTAGGGAGATTTTATATTAACTCTTAGGATCTTCCCACTCGTGCAAGCATTTGCCCACACAGTGATTTAACCGTTTTTCGACTGCCTCACGCAGATATACTGCGGCAGAAGGGCACGTACAGGCAGAATCACGTACCTGTATGTTGCCCTTTAAGAGGTGGGTTGAAGGCGCGCACGCCCTCTGGGGGCTTCATGAGCACAATCACGGGTACAGTGGACTCGATGTCTGTGGGGATACCCGCAATCGTCTCACAGAGAGGAAGAACGGTAAACAAGCATTTCCCCATTCTGCCTAATGACACTGCCACTGATCACAGCTCCCTGTAATCAGCAGCGGTGATCAGTGTTATGTCATACACAGCCCCTCCCTCCCAAGTTAGAATCACTCCCTAGGACACACTTAACCCCATACAGCACCACCTAGTGGTTAACCCCTTCACTGCCAGTCACATTTACACAGTAATCAATGCATTTTTAATTGTACTGATCGCTGTATAAATGTGAATGGTCCCAAAATCGCAAAGTGTCCAATCTGTCTGACATAATGTCGCAGTAACAATAAAAATCTCTGATCGCCACCATTACTAATAAAAAAATAATAATAAAAATGCCATAAAACTATCCCCTATTTTGTAAACGCTATAACTTTTGTGCAAATCAATCAATAAACGCTTATTGCGATTTTTTTCTTTTACCAAAAATATGTAGAAGAATACTCATTGGCCTAAACTGAGGGGAAAAAAGGTTTTTATATATTTTTTGGGGATATTTATTATAACAAAAAGTAAAAAATAATGTAATTTTTTGTTTATATCCCAAAAAATAAAAACTGAAAATGTGATCAAATACCACCAAAAAAAAGCTCTATTTGTGAAAAAAAAGGACGTCAATTTTTTTTGGGAGCCATGTCGCCCGACCGCGCAATTTTCAGTGCAGAATCACAAAAAGTGCTCTGTTCTTTGGCCAGCAAAATGGTCCGGGGGTTAAGTGGTTAATGGACTGTGCAGTGTATGGGTGGGCTTTGGGCTACTTGGGCCAACAATACATATGTGTTTAGATTTATTTTGTTTAATCAACAACAGAAAAGTAGCATTCACTTATAGCAAAGAATGAAGCTGTAACTCAAAAAGCAATATTTTTAAAATGAAACTTGGTTTTACAGAGTAAAGACGTTATATAACGGCTAAATCTGTGTCCGTGTAGTTTGTTCAAACCATAAATAATAACATATAAGGTGTTTGTTTTTTACTCCAGGAGTGTATAATTATTTTTGAAATTCCAGAAAAATACTTAAATAATGCATTACAATTTAACTAAACATATTTCATTTTAATAGAATAAAATGATTTTAGTCTACTAAAATGTACTGGAGAATTTGTTGACTAAATACTACTAAAAGTAAAAGAATTGCAGAAATGAAGGAGCACACTTTTGCTAGTAATTTGTATTCTACTCTTCATTAACAATGACAATTGTAACACTTTCTCATGCATGTACTTATATTCTACTTTGTTATACTTGTTACTGTACTGTGTTAACCGGTGGAGCACACAAAGAATTTTTTTTGAAGTAGAAACCTATATTTTATTATAGTCAGGGTGTTCATGTCTAACACACCGGTGTGGACAGGTCTATAATCAGTTTACTTATTTCTTGGAAAGGTCCAAGTTAAAAACAAGCCTAATCTAGTCTTGGCTAGAATGTCAGACTTTCTCTAACATTTACAGGTTATTTTACACTTGTGTTGCCTTGTACTGTACATTTAAAAAACAAACTCTAAAAGTCGGTCTCCCCAAAAGTAATATTTTAGTTTTGGTAAATGCTGTAGAGTTAACTCATTTAGAAATATATTATATATCTTAAGAGTCTGCAGTGGTCTCTGTGCTTGTTCTACCAGATGTTAATTTCTGCAAGTGCACGGGCACTTCTTCAGTTATGACGGGTCTTGCTGCTGGTGGTATTTACTGTATTTTTCGCTTTTCGTCTTCTATTTTATCCTTCCTTGACTTTGTTATTGTGAAAATTCCAATAAAGCTTTACTGAATAAAAAAAAATGCTTTAAGAGATCCAGTGTCTCGCATCTTTCTTCCACTTCCCCAATTTGTCAGATTGACAGTGATATCTGAGAACCAGGAACACTCACAGGTGCAATTCTTGAATTCTTTGTTGCAGTGTTAATTAACATTCTTATGGCATGGGGAATTGTTCACCAATGCATAAATTGTTTTTCTTTGAGTGGGGGTCAGATCTCCCAAATTATAAGAAAGTGAGGTGTTGCTAGGACTGTGAGAAACTTAGGGACAGACTTGGGACCCAGAGGAGAAGAATGAGGTGGTGCACGCAATTTGTAGGTGTGGCAAAATTGCACAATTAAAACTTTGTATATTCATTGTGTACACAGTAACATATCCCACACTTAAAATCTAAACCCTTTAAATGACAAGCAAGAGTCAGATATATATAAAAAAACCTCAGCCCGATCATTTTTAAAAATAAGCATTTCCAATACATATGTTTACTGAACACAGAACCATAGTTTACCTCTACTTGCCACTTTCCTCCACAGCTCACTTCTGCACCCCCTCATCCACAGCTTACCTCTGTACACCACATGTACAACTTACCTTTGCAGCCCCATCTCCAACTCACTTCGGCACCCTTTCCACAGCTTACCTCTTAACCCCATCCACAACTCACTTCTGTACCCTTTCCACAGCTTACCTCTCAACACCATCCACAACTCATTTCTGTACCTTTTCCACAGCTTACCTCTTAACCCCATCCACAACTCACTTCTGTACCCTTTCCACAGCTTACCTCTTAACCCCAGCCACAACTCATATCTGCACCCCCTATCCACAGCTGATCTCTGCACCCCTGTCCTTAGATCATTTCTGCACCCCCCTACATAGCTCACCTCTGCCCCCCCAGACCTCTTCCCTGTCATCCACAGCTCACAGACCTCTCCCCCTCTCATCCACAGCTCACTTCTGCACCCCCTGTCTACAGTTCACCTCTGCACCCCAGCTCATCTCTGAACTCCCCTCCATAGCTCATCTCTACACCCACATCCACATCTCTCCACACACCATCCAAAACTTACGGTTCTTCATGGCTTACCTCTGTAGTCCCCGCCCCCTTCATTCTCCCCAGCTATATTCTTCCTCCCAGCAGCCAGGTCAACTCTTTTACCACTCGCAGTGTGTGACCATAAACCTTTCCACTTGTGCACATGCCCCTAACTTCTGCCTTACCTGTATAGTGAAGTGAAAGTTGCTTCTTTGTGGCTTTAAAGCATACATGATGGACAGCAGTGTCCTAGGTACCTGGTGCAGACATTCTGGAGGGAAAATTAGACACTTTATTAAACAGGGTCTTCTTCAGGGGGTAAAAAGCAAGAAAGCCCTGGTGAAAGGAGTAGTTATATTGTATATTCTGCAGGTAATCAAAGAAAAAAAGACTTTCAATATAATAGGTTTTAACCGAAAAATTAATGTAATATCAAAACGTGTTCCGCCTTTTTTCTCCCCTTCTTTTGTCCCCCCTCCCCCCCCGTGTCCATCTTGGTGGGTGGTTGAGGTGGGTCAAAATAGTGGGGCAGCGGATCCAGGATGACCCTTTGAGGGAAGGCACTGTTCCGTTTTTCAGATTTTATTAGAAGTCTCTGGTTGAAAAGCATTGGTTCGGTGGAACTGGTAAATATTATCGAAATACGTTTTGATGTTACATACATTTTTCGGTTAAAACCTATTATATTGAAAGTCTTTTTTTCTTTGATTACCTGCAGAATATACAATATAACTACTCCTTTCGCCAGGGCTTTCTTGCTTTTTACCCCCTGAAGAAGACCCTGACTCCCTGAAGGTCGAAATGCATTGGGGCAGCCCGGGTGCTATTTTGCAACTTTTGAAAAAGTGCTGTACTTGTAAATTGTTCCTGTAACCTATTTTGTATTAAATGTTGCATATACTGTTTATCCACTGATATGCTATAATATTATATACCAGAGCCTGCATTTTTAAACCTATGATGGCAAATAAGCCGTTGAATCAATAAAATAAATATAACTTTTCACGGATTTATCTCTGCTTCTTGTTGCTGCCTGAAAACCCCAAGGGGAACTCTTCCTTTTTTTATTCTCTCTCGAATTAGACACTTTATTACCTAGTGTCCTCTCCAGGCATGAGGACTTAAGAAGACGTATTGCAGTAAGGATACCTTTTTTGTGTGTAGGGACCCCTTTTCTTCCTTCTTCAGTTGTGTGACTTTTCTCATCTAACAAATCCAAAGTCCTTGTGTGCAGTAAACATGCTGTAAGCTATAATAGGCTATCAAGATACTGGATATAGTTGTTTTGTCTTTGATATTGCTCAGGTTTTATGGGAAAATATGTGTTTGAGCAGAGCTGCCTATGTGTATGTTTCCCTACCTCTAGGATATGCAGAGCAGCTTTCTGTTTAGACCAGTGAATCCACTGCTCTTGTACAATGCTACAAATATATCCCAGGTCCTGGAAAAACAATCTGGCCTTTTTTTTCTCAGAAAATAGGTACAGGAGCTCAACCAAGACCTCCCTACCCTCTCCCCCCCTCCCCCCACACACACACACAGACACACCCACACCCTCCAAACTGCATCAAATAATGGGTGTTGTCAAATTTCACTAAGAGTGGGAGGGTCTTAAAGGAGCAATAAATACCAGGAGTGCATTACGTAATGCAGAGTTCGGGGGGGTTACACAGAGTGGGAAGTTTGTGGGTGCTCTATGTACAGATTGCAGAGCTTGGGAGTGCGTCGTATACAGTGTGCAGAGTTCTGGGGTGCACTTCATACAGAGTGCAGGGTTCAGGGGTGCACTGCCTACAGAGGGTATACTGTTAAGCCTTCTTCCACTACTGCTTACCTCTGCATCCCTCATACACATCTCACTTTCACTACTCTTCAGCTCTGACCTCTGCATGCAGCCCCCCTCCACTGCTCCCAACTTCTTACCACCACCTTAAAAGCTTGACCATCTTCCATATGTCTTACCTTTGTTGCTGTATTAACCTGAAGCACCCAGTCAGCTTTAGTACCTCCCTGTAGTTGGCTCCGCCTTCTCACTTGCAGGGAGATCATTCAGTGGGGGGTGTCAGCATCCTCAATGCACCCTGGGCACCTGCATCTCTTTTCTCCTCATCCTTCACTCAGTGGGAGCCACTCAGGAGATCAGATCTGTGAAGCAAGATCTGGGAAACAAGCTGTCACTTTTAAACACAGAAGCCAGACTTCTGTGTTTACAAGTGACAGTGGTGAACAGGGAGCAGAGGGCCTGAGCCAGAGGTGGTGGAACTGAGTTCCACCAAGTTCCAGCTGAAAAAAATCCCTGCTTATCCCTTATTTGCTGGTAAAGCAACCATATCCATATTAAACCCCACCATCATGCTGCAAAGAAGTACAGCAGCTTTGTGTAATATCAGCAAACTCCCTGTAATGATCCAATATGTCCCACGTGAGTCAGAGCTTGGACTCTCCACCCAGCAAAGTTAACGCTCTCTGCAAAGTGAAGATCTCACTGACAGGGGCCATGTCAGATCTGGATCACCGCAGAGGGGCCACTGCTTCTATACACAGAAGAGCAGTCCTTCTTTGCAGCTTGAAGGCAAGCAATAAAATATTTTACTGTGGCTGTTTTACTAGCTAAAAAGAACAATAACGCTGTGATCACTTGCTATGTTTTTGCACCTGGAATGTATTCACAGCATTTTTCAGGAGAGTTTGAATTAGCTTTTACGCGTGGCATCTGTTGTGCCTAATGATAATCAAGACCCAGAAGAAACTATGCCTGGTTTTGGTTTAGAACCTGGATTTAGAAACAAAAAATTCAAAACTAGAAGTAGTCTTGTGTAGCATTTCTGTGGTTACAGAAGAAACACTGTAAGTAAAAACATACAATGATTCCCCTAACATACTAAATTGCTGCTTTCTGAACTGTGTGCTTGGTTTGTGCTGCTGGGTTTGGAAGTGTTAAGAAAGAATGTGTTGTATCAGTTTGTACTTTTACATTTCCTAGAATTTGAAGCTGTCTTACTTCACAGACTAAGAATCACGTCCAAGGGTGCTTATTTTGCAAGCAAATAAAAACACTCGATTGTTAAGCCTTCGCTTTTCAATTTGACCTTGGCTTGGGTTTCAGTCTTGGGCATGTTAGAGAATGCATTGCCTTTCTGCAAGCTAAGTAGAGCTAAAACCCGGATCAAAGTCAGCCAACATTCTAAATTAAATGTGATTCATGAGCTTTTGTTAAGATAATAAAAATTCACCAGCATGAAGTTCATTACCACGCCAATAAACTGTAATTGTGTATCGTCTCTGATTTACCACGTCCTGTGCTCCTTGCCAGATCTCATACAAAAACATCAGCGTTTGTACTTTCAGAGTTAATGCCAATATTTTAAGGATGGCTTTTATTTTGTGTAAGAGAAAGCTCTAAAAGCATTGAATGTGACCTTAAATCAGAAGCAGTAATTAAGGACAATAAACAGAACTTTTATGTTCTGAAGATTGTATTTTATGTGGAGAAATGCAGATGAGGAAGATTGCCGATGTAAACTGACATGGACAGATATATGAGCTAGTTAAATAGAGCTATTATTATTATTATTATTCAGGATTTATATAGCACCAACAGTTTGCACAGCACTTTACAACATGGGGGCAGACAGTACACTTACAATACAAATCAATACAGGAGGGATCAGAGGGCCCTGCTCGTTAGATCTTACAATCTAGAAGGGAGGATCAAGTGGAACAAAAGTTAATAACTGTGGGGGATGAGCTGATGGAGAAAATTAAATTACAGTTTTTAGATATGGGTAGGATAGGCTTCTCTGAAGAGAAGGGTTTTCAGGGATCATCTAAAAGCTAATAGAGTAGGCGATAATAGGGCAGATTGGTGTAAGGCATTCCATAGGCTCTGGAAAAGTCCTGGAGGCGAGCATGGGAGGAGGTGACGAGGAGCTAGGGAGCAGGAGATCTTGAGAGGAACAAAGAGAAGGAATAGGTTGGTATTTAGAGACTAGGTTAGTGATGTAGCTGGGGGCCAAGTTGTGGATGGCTTTGTAAGTAGTTGTTAGTATTTTGAATTTAACTAATTCGGTGACCAGAAGCGAGTGGAGGGATTGACAGAAAGGAATAGCAGACACGGAGCAATTAGTAAGGTGGATGAGTCTGGTAGCAGAATTCACAATGGATTTAAAGGGGATAGACTATGTAGAGGTAAGCCAATGAGAATGGAGTTGCAGTAGTCAAGGTGAGACATGACCAGGAAGTGAATTAAGAGCTTTGTTGTGTCATTGGTTGGAAAGGGCCATATTTTGGAGATGTTGCGAAGGTTGAGGTGGCAAGATTTGCACAGTGATTGAACATGGGGCTTAAAGAAGAGTTGAGTCCAGGACTACACCAAGGACCTTGGTATGCGGGGTTGGGCTTATAGTTGTGCCAAGTTGATTTTGACAGAGAAATCAGGGGAAGGGACACATGGAGAAGGAAACATTATAAGTTCAGTTTTGGATAGATTGAGTATGAGGAAGTGGTGTGACATCCAGACTAATATATCTGTTAGTAAATTAGTGATAAGGGAGGAGACGGAGGGAGTGAGCTGAGGGGTAGAAAAATAGATTTGGGTGTTGTCAGCGTAGAGATGGTATTGGAAGCCATGGGAGGCTATCAGCTGACTCAGGGAGGAGGTGTAGATTGAAAATAGGAGAGGTCCAAGAACAGAACCTTGGGGGACCCCAACAGAGAAAGGAAAAGAAGAGGAGGAAGTAGAATTGTAAGTAACGCTAAAGGTGCGGTTGGATAAGTAGGAAGAGAATTAGCGAAGAGTACAGTCACGGAGACCAAATATGGTTTTCTTCTTCTACCACCTTTATGTAAACGCTGACCTTTAGACTTATCAGCAAGATCTTTGATGGGCCCCAGGTGCACCTCTATCGATTGTGCAACACAAGCAAAATATTCAAATTTTTTTGACTAAAAGGACCACCATAATTAAAATGGTAGCTGAATAATACCTGTAATGATACTGTGGTGACTGTGCCCTCAATAGTCATGTGCATAGCTTAAATTTAGTGCTGCATGGCTGTAGACAGCCTCAGCTTGGATTGGCAGTTCTGCTTTTCTAAGGTTTTCCTTAAGCTCAGTGTTATTGTTTGCTTCTGCCTGCTTTTGTGCGCTGACCCTGGCAATAGAGGATGATACAATGACCAGAGATCCCACCTGAAGAAAGTATCACTACAAAATCATTGTTTATGAGACCTCATTTCCTTCCTGCCTATGCTAACTGCTAATTTGGGATAAGATATACTGTCCAAGGTAATGGCACTGTACTCCTGCCCCATGGCCTCTGTCCTGGTCAATGGCTCCTGGTCCTCCTCATTTCAAATCTCGAACAGAACCCGTCAGAGATGTCCTTTATCCCCCTACACTTTGTACTGGTGGCAGAACACCTGGCAACAGCCATTAGACAAAATAAAAATATAGTGGGGATACAGACACCATCTTCCGCACACAAACTTTCTCTCTACGCGGATGATCTCCTAGTTTATGTTCAACAACACCACATGTCCCTACCTTCTTTGATGCAGCAATTCCATAGATTTGGAGAACGTAGTCATTTTAAACTTAATATGTCTAAGACAGAGGCCCTCAATATATCCTTACCACCCACCATCCTTACTCAGGTACAGACCAACTTCCCATTCCAGTGGGGATCCAAGGGCATTTTCTACTTTGGAAACACAATCCCATCCGACCAATCAGATCTCTATAACCTTAACTATCTCCCCTTACTATCCCGACTCCGGAGGGAACTAGACACTTGGAACATGACACCATTGCCCTGGTTTGGCCACATTAACACACTCAAAATAGACATCCTTCCCAAACTACTTTACTTATTCCAGACAGTCCCTATAAATGTCCCTAAACAATTCTTTAACTCCCTAAGATCCATGTCTATACGCTTCATCTGGCACCAATGTATGTCCCGTATCCACCATACTTTGTTAACATACCCCAAAATACGAGGCAGAGCAGGTCTCCCGGACTTTGAATTGTGTCACAGGGCTGCAATACTCTCCAGGATCCTGGTATGGTTCCCCTGACTCTTCCCCAAGGCATCCATCATGATAGAACAAGATCTCTCCACCCCCAACCTACGGGCTCTGCTATGGGGATATGGACAAAAGCTGTTCCTCCTATCAAACTCCCCCCCGTTAACAGTGGCAGCACTACACCTATGGTACAAAAAGGGACTGTCATCGCTATTGTCCACAGGCCCCTCACCACTCACTTCACTATTTGAACACCCTGCCCTCCCCCAGGTTACGGGATTTAACACGGTGGGCCCATATCTTCGTTTTATATGGCCTATAGCAAGCTCATTTATTCACTCAACCTTGGGCAAACCCATTGTGCCAAGAGAACAGGATAACTGGCTTACAGCTCTCTGCATCTCTTCCTTCTATTCTGACCTATTTTCTTCTTCCCAAATACAGAGGCCCTTGACAGGCTATGAACAGCTGTGTTCTCTCTCAAAAACACCCAAACATCTACTCTCCACCACCACGGCTCAGGAGGGGGGGGGGGGGGGGGGCGCTCGCTCGTCCCCACCCCCTTTCCTGGCCGGCAGGGTAGCGTGCTCGGATAAGGGTCTGATGTGGGCCTGGGGGGGACCCCCACGCCGATTTTTCGGCATAGGAATTCCCCTTTAAGTCCATACCAGGTGACGGTTACTTTTGAAATAAACGGACTAGTCCACACACACGGAGTCCCCGTCTCCAGGTAGCCAGGGCCAGCGAAGGAGGTGTCGCTGGCCCCGTCACCTGGTATGGACTTAAAGGGGAATTCCTATGCCGAAAAATCAGCGTGGGGGTCCCCCCTAGGTCCACATCAGACCCTTATCCGAGCACGCTACCTGGCCGGCCAGAAAAGGGGGTGGGGACGAGCGAGCGCCCCCCCCTCCTGAGCCATGTCAGGCCATGTGCCCTCAACATGGGGGGTGCCTTGGGGAAGGGGGAGCTGCGCGGCCCCCCCACCCCAAAGCACCTTGTCCCCATGTTGATGAGGACAAGGGCCTCTTCCCGACAACCCTGGCCATTGGTTGTCGGGGTCTGCGGGCGGGGGGGCTTATTGGAATCCAGGAGCCCCCTTTAATAAGGGGCCCCCGGATACCGGCCCCCCACCCTATGTGAATGAGTATGGGGTACAAGGTACCCCATACCCATTCACCTGAAAAAAAAGTAAAAAAAACACAACACACAAGGGTTAAAATAGTTTATTGCACAGCTTTGGGGGTCTTCTGTCCGTCTTCGGGAGTCTTCTCGCCGGACTCCTCCGCTATCTTCTGCTCTTTTGCTAGCTCTTTCACTAGCGGAGGAGCCTGGCTTTCTTCTTCGCCGCCGCCCTTTTCTTCCGACTTCGGGGGTCTTGTCCCCCTCGTCGGTTCTTCTTGCCGGGCCACAGCGTCTTCTTCTCTCTCTTTTACAAGCGGTGGCCCGATCTTCTGTTGCCGCTGTCGCCGTCTTCTGTTCTTGTCTTCTTCTCTTCAGATGTTGGCTCGTCGCTGTCTCCGCTCACAATGACAGGGACGTGGCGTGCGGCGACTTATATAGGGACATCACCGGATGATATCCCTGCCCATTATGATGCCACAGTCCCAGCATCCTCTGGGACTGTGACATCATAATGGGCAGGGACATCATCCGGTGATGTCCCTATATAAGTCACCGCGCGCCGCATCCCTGTCAATGTGAGCGGAGACAAGAACAGAAGATGGCGACAGCAGCGACAGAAGATCGGGCCACCGCTTGTAAAAGAGCTAGAAGAAGGCGCGGTGGCCCGGCAAGAAGAACCGACGAGGGGTACAAGACCCCTGAAGAGGGGGACAAGACCCCCTAAGAAGGAGGAAGAGGGCGGCGGCGAAGAAGAAAGCCGGGCTCCTCCGCTAGTGAAAGAGCTAGCAAAAGAGCAGAAGATAGCGGAGGAGTCCGGCCACAATGTACCCCTACCCATTCACCTGTAAAAAAAAAGTAAAAAAAACACAACCCACAAGGGTTAAAATAGTTTATTGCACAGCTTCGGGGGTCTTCTGTCCGTCTTCGGGGGTCTTCTCGCCGGACTCCTCCACCATCTTCTGCTCTTTTGCTAGCTCTTTCACTAGCGGAGGAGCCTGGCTTTCTTCTTCGCCACCGCCCTTTTCTTCCAACTTCGGGGGTCTTGTCCCCCTCGTCGGTTCTTCTTGCCGGGCCACCGCGTCTTCTTCTATCTCTTCTACAAGCGGTGGCCCGATCTTCTGTTGCCGCTGTCGCCGTCTTCTGTTCTTGTCTTCTTCTCTTCAGATGTTGGCTCGTCGCTGTCTCCGCTCACAATGACAGGGACGCGGCGCGCGGCGACTTATATAAGGACATCACCGGATGATGTCCCCGCCCATTATGATGCCACAGTCCCAGCATCCTCTGGGACTGTGAAATCATAATGGGCGGGGACATCATCCGGTGATTTCCCTATATAAGTCGCCGCGCGCCACATCCCTGTCATTGTGAGCGGAGACAAGAACAGAAGATGGCGACAGCAGCGACAGAAGATCGGGCCACCGCTTGTAAAAGAGCTAGAAGAAGGCGCGGTGGCCCGGCAAGAAGAACCTACGAGGGGTACAAGACCCCCTGAAGAGGGGGACAAGACCCCCTAAGTCGGAAGAAGAGGGCGGTGACGAAGAAGAAAGCCGGGCTCCTCCGCTAGTGAAAGAGCTAGCAAAAGAGCAGAAGATAGTGGAGGAGTCCGGCGAGAAGACCCCCGAAGACGGACAGAAGACCCCTGGAGCTGTGCAATAAACTATTTTAACCCTTGTGTGTTGTGTTTTTTTAAACTTTTTTTTTTACAGGTGAATGGGTAGGGGTACATTGTACCCCATTCTCATTCACATAGGGTGGGGGGCCGGTATCTGGGGGCCCCCTTATTAAAGGGGGCTCCCGGATTCCGATAAGCCCCCCGCCCGCAGACCCCGACAACCAAAGGCCAGGGTTGTTGGGAAGAGGCCCTTGTCCTCATCAACATGGGGACAAGATGCCCCCCCATGTTGAGGGCACATTGCCTGGCATGGCTCAGGAGGGGGGGGCCACTCGCTCGTCCCCACCCCCTTTCCTGGCCGGCCGGGTAGCGTGCTCGGATAAGGGTCTGATGTGGGCCTGGGGGGGGGGGACCCCCACGCCGATTTTTCGGCGTAGGGATTCCCCTTTAAGTCCATACCAGGTGACGGGGCCAGTGACGCCTCCTTCGCTGGCCCCCGGCTACCTGGAGACGCGCTCAAAATGAGCGGACTTTCCTCCGCGTGTGTGGGCAAGTCCGTTCATTTCAAAAGTACGGCGGATAGTCCGGCAGACTTAGCACGCCGTATTAGTCCGCTGAAAAAGTGCCGTGTGTGGGCAAGTAGCTAGTTCGGAAAGTCCGCCAGACTAAGTCCGCCGGATAGTTTGCTACGTATGTACACGGCATAAGAAGCCTAGGGACGACCCAGGGGGACAAGAAATTAAAATGGGCAGGTGCACCCACATACACATGAAATTGACTCCCACAGTGACACTGACAGCACAGACGATAATGACACCTCACCAACATGACACGTCCCCTCCTGAGTCACAGTGACAGTCTCTCTCCATGCCAGATGCCCTTCAGTCCACTCCAGTCCAAACAGCACTGACAGTCCCACTCCCAGCTTGCCTTGCTCACACAAGGTTTCAGCCACTCGGCTCAGCAGCTTGTATCACATGAAATGCTCAGGCACTGATTCACACACTGTAGTACGCACTCAAATGGTCTTGGTCGGACCAAGCGTCACAGCCATATTTTTTACTGGCAACCTTTTCCTGTCACTGGCATTTACTGACAGGAGAAAAGTGTCCATTTTATACTGGCTGCCAGTAAAAAAAATACTGATGGTTGGCAACACTGTTCTTTGCTATTTCAGTCCAGAAAAAGGCCCGTGGTATCAGTCCACAACAAAATAGGGGCTGACTGCCGTGCTGGCAAATTAACAGATACATTTCTGTACTTGCAAGGTCTTTAACCACTTCAGCCACGGAAGATTTGGCTGCTCAATGACCAGGCCATTTTTTGCGATTCGACACTGCGTCCCTTTAACTGACAATTGCACGGTCTTGCGATGCTGCACCCAATCAAAATTTTACGTCTTTTTTTTCCGTACAAATAGAGATTTCTTTTGATGGTATTTGATCATCTCTGCAGTTTTTATTTTTTGCGCTACAAACAAAAAAAAGAGCGACAATTTAGAAAAAAACACAATATTTTGTACTTTTTACTATTATAAATATCCTCAATTTTTTATTTTTTAAAAAGCTAATTTTTTCGTCAGTTTAGGCCGATATGTATTCTTCGACATATTTTTGGTAATAAAAATCGCAATAAGCATATATTGATTGGTTTGCACAAAAGTTATAGCTTCTCCAAATATAGGGGATAGATTTATGGCATTTTTATTATTATTTTTTTTTACTAGTAATGTCGGCGATCGGCGATTTTTATCGGGACTGCGACACTATGGCAGACACATCGAACACTTTTGACAAATTCTTTAAACCATTGACAATTATACAGCGATCAGTTCTATAAAAATGCACTGATTACTCTGTAAATGTCACTGGCACGGAAGGGGTTAACACTAGGGGGCGATCAAGGGGTTAACTGTGGTCCCTGACTGTGTGTTCTAACTGTGGGGGGAGGGGACTGACCATAGGAGATGACAGATCGTGGTTCCTAGCTATTAGGAACTCGATCTGCCTCTGTTCAGCTTACAGAACAGGGATTTGTGTGTTTACACACACACGTCCCTGTTCTGCCTCTCGTGCCCGCAATCCGGTAAAACATAGAAAAATTTGCATTTATCATGGAGATGTACTGCATACATTTATTTTTTTGCTCTGACTTATCTTATAAGTAGCTATTATATAGTTTCTTTACTAGGCATAATAACTAGAAGCACCCGATGATCAATGGGTAAAACTGGTTGAGAACCTTTGAGCGAGCTCCATTTTTTGGCAAGCTGGATAGCACCGTAACTCGGGCCACAGTTGGCAAGTCGGGGTCCTGCCTCAGGATTGGCACCTGCTAGGCCGGTCTAGAGATCAATGTTCAGAGCATGTGAGGTTCACACATTTTTAGAGACCAGGTCGGGATTTTAGGAGGAGCTGATGAAGAAGCTAGATATCCCCTCAGAAGTATGCTAAAGGCTTGACCTCGGGTATCCAAGAAGCTACTGAGTTTGGGCCTCAGACTATTGGAACGTCAAAGTGGTCATTTCCAGACACGCATGGTCCATCAGAAGTCCTTCTCTTCTTGGATTCATTTCCACAGATTTTTCCTCACTCTGAGGTAAAAGAAGAAGCATATACTGTACTCTTGTTTTACTGGTGTCACAGTGCTGCTGTGCCAGTCTGAGAATGGAAGAGATTTCAGGGCATGTACTCGCCCTATTTATGGTCATGAAGAGGAACAGCTTGTGGAGGTCGATTTTAGATTTTGCGCACCTAAGACAATTTTTAGCAAAAGTAGAAGTTCAAGATGGAGACATTGTCTCTGATTTATAAGGGGTCCTGCCAGGTGACTGGCTTGATTCCAATAGAGCCAAAGATGCTTACTTTCATGTGCCTATTGTAAAAGACTTCCACAAGTTCCTTCGGTGTATGGCTTTCATTTGGTTGGTAAAGGTAAAAGATATCCCTTGATTTTTTGGGGATTTTTTTTTCATCAAAGGAAAACCAAAATAGCGAAAGAAATTTTTTTTTTTTTTTTTAATTCAGCTGTATGTTTCTTACTACTACCATAACTTACCACCAAAGAACAACCCAAAATAAATATCCTGTTTCCATTGATCGCAGCGATACCACATATGTGTATGTTATTGATTCTTTGTACCCATAGTACAGCCAGAAACAGTGGTGCGCATATTGCTTTTTTTTATAATCCTTCCTAAAACATACTAACACTGGCACTAATTGACACTGATACTAATTAAAAAATGCTTTTAAAAAAAAAAAAAATCCTGCCCAAAATATACTGACCATGACTCTTGACGCCAACCTTTGATCCTTACTTCACCCAAACACTCACCCTGGCACTGACCTAGATCAAATCTTGATCCAGCTATTTTTTCTTTATTTTTATTTACACACATTTGTTTGATTCTTTCTCCCTGCAAGGAGAGAAAGATACAATGTATCTCTCCCCTCCATTCAGAGAAAAACAAACAAACACAGGGACGGGCTGCGCAGTGACTGATCACTGTGATAGCCAATCAGAGGCTATCACAGTGGTCAGATGACCCAGGAGTTCCAAGTCCCAATCGTTATCACGGGACTTGGACTCTTAGTGAGAGCCCAGTCCCTATGCTGGAAGTGGACTGTGTGGCATAACCCAGCACAAAGACAAATATGCATATATACGGCCCCGCAAAAAAAAAAAAAAAAGGGAGACCGCATATGTGTGTACTGACAGTGGGAAGGGGATAAGCAAGAAATAAAGAATCCTTGCCTTTTTGAGGAGCGCTACTATATTTTAAACTCTGATACCTTCCTGTCTGCGTGGCAGTGAGTGTCACAGGCCTTTCCTAAAGGTTAGCGTTGTTACAGCAGATTTGGTGACTGGTTTGTGCATCCTTTAAAACACATGGTGACAACTATTGTGTGTGTTTAAAGGGTTAACTGTGGCGATTGTTGTTCCATGAGCTGGAAAATGTCTCTGCAGATAGAGGCTGAGAGTGCCATGGTCACAGGTGGGATTACAACACAGCAGGTAGAAACTGTCAGGAGATCTTTGCTGAACCAAATTGTTCTTTATGCAACATCAGCGCTAAGGCTCTGTTTACATCTAGGCGTTTTTGGGCGTTTTTCTGCTCTAAGCCTCAGCTCTAAAAATGCCTAACAAGACAAATCCCATTCAGTTCAATGACCCCTGTTCACATCTGAGCATTCTGTCACCTAAAGCAAAATGCCTGTTGCTTAAAAAAGTACATGGGCTTATTTTTGGGCATTTTTTTTTTTAAATTCTTTAACATTGATCTTTAAAACTCCTGTAGAAAAACACTGCAAAACTCTGCAAAAATGACTGAAAAAACACCTGTAAAATAGCAACGCCTAGATGTGAACGGAGCCCTGAGAAAACCTTTTGATGCAAACTAGAGTTTTAAGTAGTGAATCTGACTTAGAAATTGTTCATTGAGTATTTAATGCTTTCTCCCATGTCTCAGCCAGCAATCGTCTTTCTTTTTTCCATTTTCATTTTGTGCTGGAACTGTAACGTCCTGTTAATAATGATCAGAATGTTTCTCAGCCCTTTGAGAAGAACTATTGGCATTGACTTTCATGTCAGAGGAACAGTGTAGGAAGGATTTTCCTAATGGAATTAGCAAGAAAAAAGACCTTTATAATAACAATATTTATGCTTACAGAATATATTATCTATGAAAGTTCTGACAGCTCTGGCTGTTGAATTTTAAGTACGGTAACTATAATGATAGTGACAGACATGCTTGTATGGATATTCATACAACATTATGTGTGTATTTTTACTGTATTATACAGCATATTATTAAAGGCGAAGTACAGCCAAAGCTCTTTTGGCTGTACTTCTCCTGTAGATCACAGGAGTGCAATTCGTTCTGCACTTCTGTGACCTGTTTTAAGCAGGCTGAATCCCGCTGTCGGCTGATGTCACAGAGCCGGTCCAGGCTCAGGCAAGATTACAACAATGGAGTCTCTGCTCAGAGACCTATGAGAACGGCAGTATTCGATAGATCGGTTCTCATTGTTAGAGACGACGCCAATGCAGTTTTGAACCTATGCTGCATCCATCTAGGTAAGTATGATCCTTAAAAAAGAAACCCATACATCTAGTTTAAGGATTTCCTTAAAGGAGTAGTACAAGGGAGAAAGCGTAAACATGAAGGGGTACTATCGCAGGGAAATCCCACTACAGAAATTCCCAAGAAATATAAAAAGTGTAGTAAGGACTCTCTAAGAAGCTGCTGGAATGTTGGGTTTTCCCACCATTTGTAATAGAGGCTTGCCTTTAACCGTTTGACCTCCAAAAGGTTTACCCCCCTTCATGACCAGACCATTTTTTTGCAGTACGGCACTGCGTTACATTACCTGACAATTACGTGGTTGTGCGACACTGTACCCAAATAAAATTGATGTCCTTTTTTCCTACAAATAAAGCTTTCCTTTGGTGGTATTTGATCTATCCAATAAAAAAAAAATGAATTTCTTCATAAATTTAGGCCATATATTCTGCTACATATTTTTAGTCCAAAAACATCCCAATAAGCATATTGATTAGTTTGTGCAAAAGTTATGGCGTCTACAAACTATGGGATATTTATTTTATTTTATTTTTTTACTAGTAATGGTGTCAATCAGTAACTTATAGCGGGACTTCAATATTGCGGTGGACATTCTGACACTGACACTTTTTGGGGACCAGTGACACCAATACAGTGATCAGTGCTAAAAATATGTCACAGTCACTGTACTAATGACACTGTCTGGGAAGGGGTTAACCTCAGGAGTGATCAAAGGGTTACCTGTGTGTCTTCCTAAGGTTTTGCTATACTGTGGGAGGTGTTTTTACTGGGGGAAGAGATGGGATTTATTTCCTGCTTTGCAGGGACCCAAACTCCATCTCTTCCCCCTGTCAGAACGACGATCTGCCTTGTTTGCAGATGACAGATGGCAGTTCCGTGTCTCCACTGGTGATCAATGCCACAGGATATTGAGTACCCTGCACCCGGCAATTGGCTTTTGCTGAACCCGGAAATGTGAGATCATATATCTATATATATATAGATATATGATGATTGGGCACACAGGTGCTGCCCTGTAGCAGTAAAACTGCTTTAGGGTGGACCATAAGTGGTTAAATAGACCGATCAACTCACCAACGACAAGTAGTGATAAGATTGGCTTTATTAAGTCAAGAAAAAGCCCCATAGGGGGAGTAGTGATTAAAATAAATTGACAATAGCAGAGTATCCTTGGGTGACAAAAGGTGGAGAGGATTAGGAGGACTAGATTTAAACAAAATCAAAACAAAATCCGATTGGCAAGTTTTAATACACACAAAGTTAGCCAAAGGTGTCCTACCACTCTGATGCACATTAGATGTTATCAGCAGACTAGCTGGAGATGGGTGCATCACAGGCCACAATTCCCTCAAGATGGCTCTATGGCCAGCTGTCCTGTCCCTAGATGCCTCTGTTCATCTGGTTTGCCTTCTGGAGGTCAGACAAAAGGACCTGGACCCTCCACGTGGCTATCTTCATGGCTCATTTTCTCTTGACTGCAGGCTTGCTTTGCTTCTTCACGCTTTTTCCTTCCTGGGCTCTTCCCACTGATGTAGCTAGTCATAACCCTTTACTGGTACCATAGGAGCATTTGGAAATGATGAATACAATGAAGGAATACAATTGGGAGATGTATAAGCAAAAAAAAAAAGGGGGGGGTACTAGTGCGCACAACCTAATAGCTAAAGAAATCGCCAGGAAGCTGCCAACATATGAAAGTGATCTCAGCACAATAAAATAAATATTTGTAAATGATATGTGGCACTACTTTACTAACTAAAATAATTAAACTAGTGAAAAAATATTATTAATCATCACATATATGATAAAGTGCAATATATATCCTTAATAATAATAATACAATTAATAAAGTGCAATAGTGAAAAATGTGAAAACATATACAGAATGTTGTGCAAAAAATGTATAAAGTGCAGCAAACTTCTAAAGTGCCAAAAAACTTTTCAAAGTGCAGTCCGTGCTGAACGGTAGTTATACCCTACGATGATGTAAACCATCAAAGAATACAAATTAATAAAAAAATGAATAAAAATCAAGTCCCACAATATTGCAATATAATATAATTCTTGTAATAGTTCATCCAAGATCAATTAAAGTGCAAAGCTGGGTGCAATCCACCTCCAAACAGTGCAAATCCACCAATCCTCTGTGCTCAGTGCAATCCGGGGTGCGCCCCCTGTTTGCCCCAGCCTCTTACCTCTATTTACGGCCCTACAGGCCATATGGCGCTGTATGAATGATGACTGATATTTTCACATCAACCAAACCATTTCCTGTAGTCTCAATACGCCATATAATACAACATGACCTTTGTTTTCACAGCCACACAAAATCTAGTCATATGGTGAAGGAAAGAAGAATAAGGTGCTCCAATGTGTAGTATCAATAAAATTAAACTTTTAATATTCCACATAAACACTTACATAAAAGTTAGATGAAAAGCGTTGTATACAATGGATACTTCTGATCTCGGCCGCGGCCGGAAGTGACGACACCTGGCTCCTCCCTGACGCCTAGGTGATGTTTTCAAGAAGTTATATATAAAGCACCATGTCGGCCCCACCCATTGGCCATGATCTGCCCGCGTTGCATTGAGAAGCATGGAAATCCACTATTTATTTCACCGAGTCTAAATTATACTATTTTATGAAAAGCAAAGGTTTTATATAAAAATGTCATTAGTATGTCGATGCGGGGGAAAGCATGAACCAGGGGAGGAAAGATAGATTAAACTCCAGCTTTAATAAAGTAGCTGTCCTGACCTATTTCTGTTCCATGAAATGCGCCGCAGTATAATTTCTCAGGGAAACTCAGTAAGTAAGAATATTCCCATTTCATCTCTGAAACATATTTCACGTACCACAGGGAAGCAGAGGAAAGATGCCTGATAACTAAAAATCAACATCACAGCAAGACAAAGTGAACAACATGTCTTTGCCATAACGATCCATGGAATGTAGCTGGTTGTGCAGATGATTAGGAGTCTTGTAAGTCTTATTATTCATTTATATCTCCATGTAGTGATGAGCTTTTACAATTTATTGTACTGTCATTAGTAAACACTGCTGTGACTTGTGTCCCCATGGCAATGCACGCTTTGTACGCCATTACACTTCAGGGGGGATGACGTTTGTTCATCTGACTACCTACCAGTTGGTTTGAGATATAAAGGATTATATATTTTTGGGTACAGCCTATCTTGGTAAATTTTCTTCTAATGTAAGCAAATGCTTTTGAAGCTTTAAACTTAAAGTGGAAGTTCAGGCAAAACCTAATGCCCTGTACACAGGACCAGTTTTCTGAAGCTTTTTTTTGATGGAGTTCCGACGGAATTCTGCTCAAGCTGTCTTGCATACACAGACTAGAAAACGGAAGTACAATAGCCAGTAGCCAATAGCTTCTGTCTCGTACTTGCTTCAGAGCATACATTGTTTTTGGTACGTCGGAACAGCATACAGACGATCGGTTCAGAAAAATATATAACATGTTATCTTTCTAGGTTCGCCAGAATTTTTGACGTAAAAAGTCTGATGGGGCATACACACGGTCGGAATATACAATGAAAAGATCCCTTCTGACTTTTTCTGTCAGAAATTCCACTAGTGTGTACGGGGCTTAAGTCAAAACCTACTCCCACCCCCATTCTAAACCTAATCTATCTAACCCTTTAAAGAAAAGATCACTATAGTTTCCCATTCTGTAGCCGCTCTGGTCCGATCCCAGGCTGAGCTGTCTGCGGTGGCTTCAGTGTGCAGGAAAGGCAGCCAACGATGGAAGCAGGCATTTCCCAGCCGTTGCCAGCTTTCTCCTGCACACAGAAGGTGCCGCTGTAGACCGGACCTAAGTGGCTTCAGAATATGTAAGGATAGCAAACGTTTCTTTCCAGGGCTAGATAGATTAGGTTTAGAATGGGGTTGGGACTAGGTTTAGAGTTAGTTAGGTTGTGCCTTTAATTCCACTGCACCCTGAGCCCATTCCAAATGTCAATCTGAATATCATAATTTTGTTGGGAAGGCTGCTTGACAAAAATGAGTACTGTGGCAACAGGATATCAAAGCAACCGTCCCCAGATGGATATGAGGGATAAAGCTGGCTATCATAGGGGCGCTGCCCCCCTAATCCATGTGTCGGCCCCTAATCTACATGGATGCAAAGATTTTTTTGGTTTTGTTTTTTAAGCACATGATTAGAGCCTGAGGCTCTAATTGGCTTTAAAAATCGGATGGGCTCGGGATGCAGAGCACTGCGTCCTGAGCCCACCCAGTTGTGTGACAAGAGCAAATTAATATTCGCTATTGTCTTCCTGATTCTCCTCCTGGCCAATCAGGAAGCAGGTTCTGAGACCCGATTGGTCAGGGAGTCTAGCCGGGATGAGAAGCAACATTTGCCGCATTCCCCTCCATTTCCCGGGAGGATCAATTCGCCACATTCCCTCCCATCTGTCTCCCGTGGTGGGGGGATGGGGATCGCCACCTTCCTGTCCATCTCCCATGGGGGGGTGGCTTTAGTTTGCCAACCTCCCAAAAAATATTGAGCATCGGCTGCCACTGCTGGCTATATACCAGTAGAAATTGATATGGAAATTCTGAAAAATGATTCACCAGAGTATATTTTCTTCCCATCATTGTGTCAACAAATTTTGTTTAAAGGCCCTTAAAATTACGTCCAGACCTGCGTTTTTTTTAATGGAATCCCAGATATATTAAACAGGCTTCTTTACAATATGTATGATTTTTCCTGAACGAAATCCACATGCACAGTCAGAATTTTGTTAATTTGAGGAAAACTTTCCATTCATGCTCCTTCTAATTTTCTTATCACTACAGTTGAAAACCAATGTCACCAAAAGTTCACCGAAGCATGTTACATGTTACACTGGTATTTAGGGTATAACATGTAATATGTTACTTTGGAGCCTCGATGGGGGACCTTTTCCTCACACCCAATGTCACAATTTAACAACAGCGTTGCTGTACAGGGCTCCGTTCACATCATTCATTCACAAAGATCTGTAAATGAATGAACTACAAGCTCCATCTCCCAAAACAGCAGACAGCTTGTAGTTTCTAGTGAACCGTGAGGGCACTGCTGAGCATCCTCTGAGTGCCTTGATTCTTCTTGCACTTCAGTAACTGTCTACCCATAAAGGAGGTACAGGCAGACAGTGATACTGACAGTCTGCAGGAGCCTGACATTGCGCGCGCAATCTGCTAATCATGGGGGCAATGCTTTACAGGCTGCAGTATAAAAAAATGTATAAAGGCACATTTTTTTAACCTGAAAAATCTTTTATTTTTTTTTATTTTTTTTTAACTAAAGGTAAACTAAAATATTCAAGAAACATTGCAAAAATAAAAATTATATTGCCAGCTTTAGCTACTGACTTGACTTGACAAAAAGCCAAAATATGCATATCAGTTATGCCCTGTACACACAGTCGGACATTCCGACGTCAAAATCCATCAGATTTTCTCTGACGGATTTTGGCCCAAACTTGTCTTGCATACACATGATCGCACAAAGTTGTCGGAAAATCTGATCATTCAGAACGAGGTGGCGTAAAACACATACGACAAGACTATAAAAAGCCCAGTAGCCAATAGCTTTTTTCTTGTAATTTATTCTGAGCATGAGCGCCACTTTGTGCATCGGAATTGTCTACACATGATCGGAATTTAAACTATTGGATTTTGTTGTTAGAAAATTTTAGATCCATATCTCAAACTTTGTGTGTCAGAAATTCAGACGGAAAAAGTCAGATGGAGCCCACACACGATCGGAAATTTCCGACAACACAGCCAATCGCACATTTTCCATCGGAAAGTCCGACCGTGTGTTTTGGATTGGCAGATTAGGAGGGTACCGCTATGTTTACAGGTATGGAAAATTAAAAGGTTCATTGTACATATTTTTCATTAAATATCATAAACTAGGTCATCTCTGACTGATTTTATGAAATATTCTGAAGCATGTCTTCTGAAAGTTGCAAAGGTAGCTGAGAGGCTCATGTGGTTGCAAGTGTTCCTATTCTGATACTTTGCACAAAACATGGCAAAGCAGGCAAGAGTGTGTGCTGAATGTGGGCTCACAGCTTATGGGCTTCAATGAAAGTTATAACCAGCAGGTAAGTGGACTTTTTCAGCTGCACCCAGCACAACACAAAGCAAATAGTACTTTGATGACCTCTTAAAGCAGAGGTGAACTGCAGTGTTGGCCCATCCATAGAGGGCGCAAAGGAGCCGCCTCCCCTATCCATGTGTCCAGCCCCTGATCTACATATCAGGGCACAGAATATGGGTTCCAATGGGGGGGGGGGATCGTTTTTTTAAAGAACCTGATTAGAGCCAGAGGTTTTTATAGGCTTCAAAAAAGGGTGGGCTCAAAGAGCAGAGCCCTGAGCTCCGAGCCCACCCAATTGTGTGATGATAGAGAATGAATTTTCGCTAGTTCAACACTAAAGTTCCTCCCTGCCAATCAGGAGGTAGGTCGTGAAACCGGAGTCGCTGCCTGCACCCCACCACCTGCAAGGACTGTGTTGGAGGACACCACAGCCCACCACATAGATCAGTTAAGTGCTGAACCGCCGGCCGCCCAGGGGGGGATTGGAACTGCCGCGCCGGGAGTAGTACCATCCCCCCAAAAAAAAAAACCACCAGCCGCCCATTGACTGCCACAGATCCCTATAATTATTTGCAAGTATATTCAACAGGCTTGCACATTTTGGCAGACTTACCTCTTAGTTTGTCCTCCTCTAGCATGCAATGTACCTGCTCCCATTGCTGATGCTGCTATCAGATTCTTTTTTCGGACTTACTTACCTCATTGGGTGGCCACGGATAGTGTTCCTACAGCATATGCAAATTGGAGTTTCTTTGTCCCAGAATTTGGCTGAACTCTCTGCATCATAAAATTCATGATTTTTTTTTTTTAATTGCTAACAGACAATAAAGAGAGTTTTCTCTCTACCTGCTATCATTTTCTAGTGGTCTTATGGTCTGTTTTAAATACTGTAGCAGCCCATAGAGCATATTTTAACCCTTTAAAGTCCACATTTTTCAATGAGTGTGACTCAGAAAATGCTCTACCAAAAAGTGGAGCAGAACGTCAAAGGGTTAAAGAGAACTCTTGGAATATTAAATATAGGCCAGATTATTGGAAATATTTTAGCTGTGTATTTAATTTGTCTATCATAATAAGACTTTTTTAAGTGATTGTGACATACTGTAAGTAGTGATGGACGAACTTCCGACGGGACGTTTCGCGAACGCGAAACGCGAACGGGCACAAACGTTCGCGAAAACGACCGTTCGCCGCGGGCTCCATTGACTTCAATGGGAGGCGAATTTCGCAAACCTTTAGGTCGAATTTGCGGCCACGGGGTAATTATTAGGGGGTAGCACGTAGTCCCACCACCTGGACAATAGCATAATACATGTATGAGGTGAATTTGGGATCGATAACTACAAGCATTTTTTTTTTATTTGGGAAATTGTTCTGACAATTCAGGACTATGGAGCTAATGAAGGCAATGGAGGAGAGGGAAGGTCAGGGACCAGGGTAGGCAAACAAGAGGGTGCAGGAGATACAGAGCACTGACAGCAGCACCGTAATACAGAGCACTGACATCAGCACCGTGACATACAGCGCTGACAGCAGCTCCGTGACATACAGCGCTGACAGCAGCTCCGTGACATACAGCGCTGACAGCAGCTCCGTGACATACAGCGCTGACAGCAGCTCCGTGACATACAGCGCTGACAGCAGCTCCGTGACATACAGCGCTGACAGCAGCACCGTGACATACAGCGCTGACAGCAGCTCCGTGACATACAGCGCTGACAGCAGCTCCGTGACATACAGCGCTGACAGCAGCTCCGTGACATACAGCACTGACAGCAGCTCCGTGACATACAGCGCTGACAGCAGCTCCGTGACATACAGCGCTGACAGCAGCACCGTGACATACAGCGCTGACAGCAGCTCCGTGACATACAGCGCTGACAGCAGCTCCGTGACATACAGCGCTGACAGCAGCTCCGTGACATACAGCACTGACAGCAGCTCCGTGACATACAGCGCTGACAGCAGCTCCGTGACATACAGCGCTGACAGCAGCACCGTGACATACAGCGCTGACAGCAGCTCCGTGACATACAGCGCTGACAGCAGCTCCGTGACATACAGCGCTGACAGCAGCTCCGTGACATACAGCGCTGACAGCAGCTCCGTGACATACAGCGCTGACAGCAGCTCCGTGACATACAGCGCTGACAGCAGCTCCGTGACATACAGCGCTGACAGCAGCTCCGTGACATACAGCGCTGACAGCAGCTCCGTGACATACAGCGCTGACAGCAGCACCGTAAGCAGCCCCAGGAGGAAGTCAGCACAGCACAGGGATGGTGTGATCCCCTCATAATAAGAACCCCCAGGAGGAAGTCAGCACAGCACAGGGATGGTGGGAGCCCCTCATAATAAGAACCCCCAGGAGGAAGTCAGCACAGCACAGGGATGGTGGGAGCCCCTCATAATAAGAACACCCAGGAGGAAGTCAGCACAGCACAGGGATGGTGGGAACCCCTCATAATAAGCAGCCCCAGTAGAAATATGACACCGCTCAACCTCTTCAAAGAGGAGGGTAGGGGCATATAGTACGGTGTGCTTTTTTGGGTCAGGGAAGTGAGCCAAATGAATTAAGAAGGTCTGTGTGCTTGATTCCAAAAATTGTTTATAGACATATACATGGTCTACTGATCACATGTGTTGAATTCCTCCGAGATCCATGCCTCATTCATTTTTAGAAATGTGAGGTAGTTAACACTGTGGTGAGCTAGGCGAGTACGCTTATCGGTCACAATCCCCCCTGCTGCGCTGAACGTCCTTTCGGACAGGACACTGGATGAGGGGCAAGCCAACAGTTCGATTGCAAATTGGGCAAGCTCTGGCCAGAGGTCAAGCCTGCCCACCCAGTAGTCTAGGGGTTCATCACTCCTCAGAGCGTCCACATCGGCCGTTAACCCAATGTAGTCGGACACCTGACGGTCTAGGCGTTCCCTGATGCTGGATCCGGATGACACCTGTCGATGGGTCGGCTGAAAGAATGACCTCATATCCGAAGTCACCAACACATCTTCAAACCGGCCTCTTCTTGCAGGCGCTGTTGGATTGGTACCCGCAAATCCTTCTCTGGGAGTGGGAATTGCTCCTCTGCCAGCGCACGCAAAAGCAGAATGCAGCATTTCTCGAAGCAAGGCCTGGAAGTGCTGCATTCTGACAGCCCTCTGCGACGGCGGTAACATTTCCGCCATTTTGTGTTTGTACCGGGGGTCTAAGTACGTTGCCACCCAGTACTGGTCCTTGACCCTCATGCTTTTTATACGGGGGTCCCTATTAAAACACTGGAGCATGAAGGCCCCCATTTGCACTAAAGTGGAAGCGGTGTGGTGGCCTGGCTCCTGCTCATCATCCAGGATAATGTCGTCCTCTTCATTCTCCTCTCCCCATCCTCGCACAACAGGGATCCCAGAAAGGTTTAAAGCATGCTCTTCTTGCTCCTGCTCATCCGCCCCGGCACCATCCTCCTCTGACTCCTCATCAGACTCCTGTTGTTGACTTGTCTCAGATAGAGTAGCCCCCCCTGGGAATTCATCCAGCATTGCGACTTCCTCATCTTCCCGCTCCTGCTCCTCCACAGCCTGATCAATGACACGACGCAATGCACGCTCCAGAAAGAAGGCATAAGGTACCATGTCACTGATGGCGCCATGGCTGCGACTGACCAGTTTGGTGATCTCCTCAAATGGCCGCAGAAGTCTGCATGTGTCGCGCATGAGCAGCCACTGGCGCGGTGAAAAAAAACCCAGCTCCCCAGAACCGTTTCTTTCGCAGAGTTCATACAGGTAGACGTTAACTGCACGTTTCTGCTGGAGCAGCCTATCAAGCATATAGAAGGTTGAGTTCCATCGCGTCGGGCAATCGCAAATAAGACGTCTGACCGGCAGATGGTGTCGCCGCTGAATGTCAGCAAGGCGAGCCATGGCCGTGTAAGATCTTCTGAAATGGGCCGAGATTTTCCTTGCCTGCCGCAAGATGTCCTGGACCCCAGGGTATTTGACAAGGAATCGCTGCACGACCAAGTTTAAGACGTGTGCCATGCACGGCACGTGCGTGATTTTGCCCTGTTTCAATGCGCTAAGCAGATTGGCACCGTTGTCACACACCACTTTACCAACTGTCAAATTGAGCGGTGTTAGCCACTCATCTGCCTGTGAACGCAAAGCTGAAAGGAGTGCCGGGCCAGTGTGGCTCTTTGCTTCCAGGCACAACAGACGCAGCACGGCATGGCAACGTCTCACCTGGCATGTGGAATAGGTTCTGGGGAGCTTGGGCGGTGCAGTGGAAGAGACGCTAGCAGCGGAAAAGGAGGAGGCAGCTGAGGAGGAGAGGGAGGAGGATGGAGTAGGAGGAGGAGAAGAAGAGTCAGGCCTGCATGCAATCCGTGGCGGTAAAACCAAATCTACACGGGTGCCACGGGTTACATGCTTGACGGCCGTCAGAAGGTTCACCCAGTGGGCAGTAAAACTGATATACCTTCCCTGCCCGTGTTTGCTAGACCACGTGTCTGTGGTCAGATGTATCTTGGCACCGACACTGTGTGCCAGAGATACATTCACTTGCCGCTGAACATGGCCATATAGCTCTGGGATGCCCTTCTCTGAGAAATACTTCCTTCCTGGGACCTTCCATTGTGGTGTTCCAATGGCCACAAATTTGCGAAAGGCCTCCGAGTCCACCAGTTTATATGGCAGTAGTTGGCGGGCTATGAGTTCTGACAAGCCAGCCGCCAACCGTTGGGCAAGAGGGTTATCCGGCGTCATCATTTTTTTACGCTCAAACATTAGGCCCACGGAAGCCTGCCTTTTTGCAGAAAAATGTGAGCTTGGCGTGATGGAAGGTGGAGTGGAGGACAATTGTGAGGAGAGAGGAGAAGGAGAAGTAGAAGACGAGGCTGGACGGTGAGAGCCTGCAGTGTGGCTTTGTGTGTTCCGTTGCTCCCACTGGGCTCGGTGATGGCTGCTCATGTGCCTTCTTAAGGCGGTCGTCCCTAGGTGAGTATTGGGCTTACCGCGACTAACGCGTTGACTGCAAAGATTGCAGATGGCAACGCTATTGTCAGCAGCGGACACGTTAAAAAAAGCCCACACTGCGGAGCCATGTGCCGGTGTCCTGGGAGCGCCAGATGTGACCGTACATGGTCGATGACTCGCTCCTGATACATTTGCAGTCTGCTTTGTCCCTCCTGTGCAATGTAAGTTATTCCTGCTTCTCCTCCCTATCTGCTGGTCCATATCTCCCTCTGAACTCCCCTCCTCTTCCTCTCTTGTGGGCACCCACGTGACATCACTAGACACGTCATCATCAACGTCACCTTCCCCACCGCTATAAGTAGAGTAGGCAGCAACACCGGGGACCAACCTCCTCCTTGGGCTGATCTGGGTACTGGCGTCAGACTGCTGAGTAGCGCTTGTTGCTACCTCCTCTTCCTGATCCAATACCAAGAGTGGCTGCGCATCAGAAATGTCCTCTTGATATGGATCGGAAAATAATTCCAGTGACTCAAGCGGAAGGTATGTGGTGGTGGTGGTGGTGGTCGTGTTGTTGGTGGTAGTGTCTTTGGGGGTGCACATAGCAGAGAGTGAAGAAGAGGGTGCAGATCGAGAGGATGAGGAGGGTGCAGAAGAGTAAGGCTGAGCGAGCCACTCAACCAAGTCTGGTGCATCCTTTAAAGTAATTGAACGCACCTTCTGCAACTTCCCACTTTGGCTCAAGCCTGTTGCTCCTGCCCTACCCCTACCACCCCTGCGGAAGGGCCTGCCTCTTCCTCTGCATGTCATTTTTTAAATGACCCTGTGACAAAACTCTTAGTCCCTATACCGCTGAAGGACTGCTGCAGTATAGGTGAGCGGTCAGCAGTGGTGCACGTCAACCCTATCTATTGTGGACCTATAGCGGTCCTTACAGAACAGCAGACTGTACCGCACTCAAGCCTATGTACCGTAGCACCCTATACCAAGTTACCAGTCCTTATAAGAACTTTTGTGGACCAAGCAGGTTGTGTATTAGTGTTTAGCAGACTGTACGTCAGTCCCTATACCGCTGAAGGACTGCTGCAGTATAGGGCAGCGGTCAGCAGTGGTGCACGTCAACCCTATCTATTGTGGACCGATAGCGGTCCTTACAGAACAGCAGACTGTAACGCACTCAGGCCTATGTACCGTAGCACCCTATACCAAGTTACCAGTCCTTATAAGAACTTTTGTGGACCAAGCAGGTTGTGTGTTAGTGATTAGCAGACTGTACGTCAGTCCCTATACCAATGAAGGACTGCTGCAGTATAGGGCAGCGGTCAGCAGTAGTGCACGGCAACCCTATGTATTGTGGACCGATAGCGGTCCTTACAGAACAGCAGACTGTAACGCACTCAGGCCTATGTACCGTAGCACCCTATACCAAGTTACCAGTCCTTATAAGAACTTTTGTGGACCAAGCAGGTTGTGTGTTAGTGATTAGCAGACTGTACGTCAGTCCCTATACCAATGAAGGACTGCTGCAGTATAGGGCAGCGGTCAGCAGTAGTGCACGGCAACCCTATGTATTGTGGACCGATAGCGGTCCTTACAGAACAGCAGACTGTAACGCACTCAGGCCTATGTACCGTAGCACCCTATACCAAGTTACCAGTCCTTATAAGAACTTTTGTGGACCAAGCAGGTTGTGTGTTAGTGATTAGCAGACTGTACGTCAGTCCCTATACCAATGAAGGACTGCTGCAGTATAGGGCAGCGGTCAGCAGTAGTGCACGGCAACCCTATGTATTGTGGACCGATAGCGGTCCTTACAGAACAGCAGACTGTACTGCACTCAGGCCTATGTACCGTAGCACCCTATACCAAGTTACCAGTCCTTATAAGAACTTTTGTGGACCAAGCAGGTTGTGTGTTAGTGTTTAGCAGACTGTGCGTCAGTCCCTATACCGCTGAAGGACTGCTGCAGTATAGGGCAGCGGTCAGCAGTAGTGCACGGCAACCCTACGTATTGTGGACCGATAGCGGTCCTTACAGAACAGCAGACTGTAACGCACTCAGGCCTATGTACCGTAGCACCCTATACCAAGTTACCAGTCCTTATAAGAACTTTTGTGGACCAAGCAGGTTGTGTGTTAGTGATTAGCAGACTGTACGTCAGTCCCTATACCAATGAAGGACTGCTGCAGTATAGGGCAGCGGTCAGCAGTAGTGCACGGCAACCCTATGTATTGTGGACCGATAGCGGTCCTTACAGAACAGCAGACTGTACTGCACTCAGGCCTATGTACCGTAGCACCCTATACCAAGTTACCAGTCCTTATAAGAACTTTTGTGGACCAAGCAGGTTGTGTGTTAGTGATTAGCAGACTGTACGTCAGTCCCTATACCAATGAAGGACTGCTGCAGTATAGGGCAGCGGTCAGCAGTAGTGCACGGCAACCCTATGTATTGTGGACCGATAGCGGTCCTTACAGAACAGCAGACTGTACTGCACTCAGGCCTATGTACCGTAGCACCCTATACCAAGTTACCAGTCCTTATAAGAACTTTTGTGGACCAAGCAGGTTGTGTGTTAGTGTTTAGCAGACTGTGCGTCAGTCCCTATACCGCTGAAGGACTGCTGCAGTATAGGGCAGCGGTCAGCAGTAGTGCACGGCAACCCTATGTATTGTGGACCGATAGCGGTCCTTACAGAACAGCAGACTGTAACGCACTCAGGCCTATGTACCGTAGCACCCTATACCAAGTTACCAGTCCTTATAAGAACTTTTGTGGACCAAGCAGGTTGTGTGTTAGTGATTAGCAGACTGTACGTCAGTCCCTATACCAATGAAGGACTGCTGCAGTATAGGGCAGCGGTCAGCAGTAGTGCACGGCAACCCTATGTATTGTGGACCGATAGCGGTCCTTACAGAACAGCAGACTGTACTGCACTCAGGCCTATGTACCGTAGCACCCTATACCAAGTTACCAGTCCTTATAAGAACTTTTGTGGACCAAGCAGGTTGTGTGTTAGTGTTTAGCAGACTGTGCGTCAGTCCCTATACCGCTGAAGGACTGCTGCAGTATAGGGCAGCGGTCAGCAGTAGTGCACGGCAACCCTATGTATTGTGGACCGATAGCGGTCCTTACAGAACAGCAGACTGTAACGCACTCAGGCCTATGTACCGTAGCACCCTATACCAAGTTACCAGTCCTTATAAGAACTTTTGTGGACCAAGCAGGTTGTGTGTTAGTGATTAGCAGACTGTACGTCAGTCCCTATACCAATGAAGGACTGCTGCAGTATAGGGCAGCGGTCAGCAGTAGTGCACGGCAACCCTATGTATTGTGGACCGATAGCGGTCCTTACAGAACAGCAGACTGTAACGCACTCAGGCCTATGTACCGTAGCACCCTATACCAAGTTACCAGTCCTTATAAGAACTTTTGTGGACCAAGCAGGTTGTGTGTTAGTGATTAGCAGACTGTACGTCAGTCCCTATACCAATGAAGGACTGCTGCAGTATAGGGCAGCGGTCAGCAGTAGTGCACGGCAACCCTATGTATTGTGGACCGATAGCGGTCCTTACAGAACAGCAGACTGTACTGCACTCAGGCCTATGTACCGTAGCACCCTATACCAAGTTACCAGTCCTTATAAGAACTTTTGTGGACCAAGCAGGTTGTGTGTTAGTGTTTAGCAGACTGTGCGTCAGTCCCTATACCGCTGAAGGACTGCTGCAGTATAGGGCAGCGGTCAGCAGTAGTGCACGGCAACCCTATGTATTGTGGACCGATAGCGGTCCTTACAGAACAGCAGACTGTAACGCACTCAGGCCTATGTACCGTAGCACCCTATACCAAGTTACCAGTCCTTATAAGAACTTTTGTGGACCAAGCAGGTTGTGTGTTAGTGATTAGCAGACTGTACGTCAGTCCCTATACCAATGAAGGACTGCTGCAGTATAGGGCAGCGGTCAGCAGTAGTGCACGGCAACCCTATGTATTGTGGACCGATAGCGGTCCTTACAGAACAGCAGACTGTAACGCACTCAGGCCTATGTACCGTAGCACCCTATACCAAGTTACCAGTCCTTATAAGAACTTTTGTGGACCAAGCAGGTTGTGTGTTAGTGATTAGCAGACTGTACGTCAGTCCCTATACCAATGAAGGACTGCTGCAGTATAGGGCAGCGGTCAGCAGTAGTGCACGGCAACCCTATGTATTGTGGACCGATAGCGGTCCTTACAGAACAGCAGACTGTACTGCACTCAGGCCTATGTACCGTAGCACCCTATACCAAGTTACCAGTCCTTATAAGAACTTTTGTGGACCAAGCAGGTTGTGTGTTAGTGTTTAGCAGACTGTGCGTCAGTCCCTATACCGCTGAAGGACTGCTGCAGTATAGGGCAGCGGTCAGCAGTAGTGCACGGCAACCCTATGTATTGTGGACCGATAGCGGTCCTTACAGAACAGCAGACTGTAACGCACTCAGGCCTATGTACCGTAGCACCCTATACCAAGTTACCAGTCCTTATAAGAACTTTTGTGGACCAAGCAGGTTGTGTGTTAGTGATTAGCAGACTGTACGTCAGTCCCTATACCAATGAAGGACTGCTGCAGTATAGGGCAGCGGTCAGCAGTAGTGCACGGCAACCCTATGTATTGTGGACCGATAGCGGTCCTTACAGAACAGCAGACTGTAACGCACTCAGGCCTATGTACCGTAGCACCCTATACCAAGTTACCAGTCCTTATAAGAACTTTTGTGGACCAAGCAGGTTGTGTGTTAGTGTTTAGCAGACTGTGCGTCAGTCCCTATACCGCTGAAGGACTGCTGCAGTATAGGGCAGCGGTCAGCAGTAGTGCACGTCAACCCTATGTATTGTGGACCGATAGCGGTCCTTACAGAACAGCAGACTGTAACGCACTCAGGCCTATGTACCGTAGCACCCTATACCAAGTTACCAGTCCTTATAAGAACTTTTGTGGACCAAGCAGGTTGTGTATTAGTGTTTAGCAGACTGTGCGTCAGTCCCTATACCGCTGAAGGACTGCTGCAGTATAGGGCAGCGGTCAGCAGTAGTGCACGGCAACCCTATCTATTGTGGACCGATAGCGGTCCTTACAGAACAGCAGACTGTACCGCACCCAAGCCTATGTACCGTAGCACCCTAGACAGACCAAGTTACCAGTCCTTATAAGAACTTTTGTGGAACAAGTGAGTTGTGAATGATTAGCAGACTGCAGCAGAAGGGCAGCAGTCAAGTATAATATTCTTTCTATATTTGGAAGAAAGAATATTATACGTGTACAAGCCTATTACCGTACCACTGATACCAGTCCTGAAAAGAACCTTTGTGGAACTAATAGTAACAGCAAGTCTTTAAAATTATCCTCACTGCCTGACACACTGCTTCCTGCCTGTCCCTATACAAATTGGCAAAAAAGAGTAGGCTGGAACGATTAGCTGGAACAGCTCTTTTGTGGACCTGATAGTAACAGCTAATGATGATGATGATGATGATGATGAAGAAAGACTAATCTGGCTGAGCTGTCCCTAAAATAGCAGCATACAGCGCTCTGTCCCTTTATCTAAACTGACAAAAGAAACTCAGGCTGCTGACCTAACACCTATACCAGTCCTGAAAAGAACTTTTGTGTACCAAATAGCTAGCGTTTTCTCTGTCCCTACTCCACACAGGATCCTTTCCCTACAGTGACAGAAGAAAGAATGTAAAATGGCCACCGGATCGGGTGTATTTATAGGTTAGGGGGAATGTCCAAGTGTCCATGAGCTGTCATGTCTCAATTGGTTGTCCTGTAACACATGATAAACGTGTCACGAAAGGTTAAAGTTCTTGTATACATTAAACACGTAAGTCCGCCGGGGCGAACGACGGAAAAAGGCGTTCGAACCCGCGGACGGCGAAAGTCGGAAATTCGCCGCGAAACGACCGCCGGGCGAACCGTTCGGCCATCACTAACTGTAAGTACTAATCTTAGAGGTCTGCTGATATATTTCCTGTGAAGAATGGTTCACAAGGGACTGGTTGAGGAAGTCGCAATTTCTGCCATTCTTCTGTTAAGCCTAGATTCAGAGACAATGCTTTCAAATTAAAAGAGATAGAGCTATTTTTGTTTATTAAGAGCATGCTCTTGGAATCTTAGTGGAAACACCCTGTAGATCTGGTTTGATGCATATTTATGAGCCAAGAACTTTCTACAAAAGGAAAGTGATGCCATGCCACTACCATAATCTGAGAATAGAGATAGGAGAGGTTGCGGAAGTTACTTGTATTTCAACGTTCTGATCCCTTCTATGAGCAAAAGACTTTTAATACAAAAATTGGATAAATCCAATTATAAATATTCAAATGAGGTGATATACAAATGTCAATGTAAAAAAGAGAGAGGGGCAAATAATACCACAGTAGCGCACTAAACTAATCTACAAAACTCCTAAATATTAACATTGTGAAATGATCAACATAAAACACCCATACATAATGAAAAGTGTCCACATGGCATATCCCAAAAATGTATATGCTCCGACATATGCATATCAATATGGTAATACAGTCCAACTTAAAGTGATGAAAAAATAGTGAAACAAAATCTCGTTGATCCACCAAAATCCTTCACCAAAGTGATGTGTGCCAATTCCACTCTCTTAAGAATAAAGCTCACCAGATGCTGTTGCCATTCACTCTCGTGTCTGGCAAACATCGCCTTATTTAAGAGCTGCTTTTTCATGCCAATCTTCATCCACACTCTCCACAAAAAAAAGAAAAAAAAAACCCTGTAAGGCAAAGACATAATGAGCTAGTACACAGCTGCGGGGAACACAGAAATTAAAATGAAATACTAGAGAGGATCCTGTAATCATCCACCACTGTTGTCTTCTGTGAACGTACAGGCCTTTTTATGTTGTTGAGCTCACCGGTGAGTTCTTCTTTCCTCAGAATTTAAAAAACTGTTGATTTGGCCACTCCTAATGTTGCTGCTATCTCTCTGATGGATTTATTTAATTTGTGAAGCCTTACAATGGCCTGCTTTACTTGCATGGACAGCTCCTTTGAACCCATGATGTAGGTTTACAGCAATAGATTCCAAATCCAAATACCACACTAAAGCCTTGTACACATGACCAGATTTTGCACAGACAAAATGTCCAAGGACGTTGCCCAGGAAATTGTCTTGCATACAAATGCCAAGGAATTGCTGGCCAACAAACACAAACGTAGTGACATACTATGTGGTTTTTCAGCTCTTTAGCGCCACCCTTAGGGCTCCTTCTGCTAATTTCATGTTAGTTGAAGTTTGGTGAATGTTGATTCACTCTTTTTATTTTGCACTTTTCAATTCGCGCTTTTCAGTTTGTTTCTGAACGGCCGGTCGCAAAACCAGACATGTTTTCGGAATCTGAGGAGATAATGTGTTATTTATTATTGGCCTTGGAGTTATTTACCCAAGTCCAGGAACAGGAGGTAGAGGAGTTCCTGGACCAAAAATTGGTTGCTTTATTAATCGTGACCAATTATGTCATATGCCTTTGCTATTGGAGCTCCAGGAGAATAATCCACATGATTTTCTGAGTTATCTCCGGATGACGGACCCCTGCTTTCACCAACTATTGGCATTGTTGACCCCCTATATTAAGAAGCAGGACATATGCACAAGGCTTTTATTTTTATTTTTTTGGTTGTATAATGATTTGATTTGGTATAGATAGCATGTCTAATTTTATGCGTTTTCTTTTTTTAATGCACAGTAAAAAAAAAATGTAAAATAATACTTGGCTATGTGTTTTACTTCAAATGACAGTTTGGGAGTAGGCAGTTATATTTTAAAAAATACAAGGTAAAATTGACAAGGGACACCGATATAGTTGTATCTTAAAAACTATGGGAAAATGGTGTTGTAGCACCAAAAAGAAATAACACGCATAATAATATTATTCTTGATATCACTAGAAAAAAAAAGCCTTTGAAAATTTGTTTGCAATAACTCCATCAGTATCACCAGCAAAGCAGCTTCATTATTATCCCATTAAACAAAGAAGAGAATGTGCGCTGCATTTCGAGATTTCATAATTTCCCGGGTCACGAATGTTAATTCTCCATTTCGAACACTAGTTTACAAGAATGACCGCTTCCAGCTCGTCCTTGCTTCCAAGCATGCGTGTTTGTACTTTGGACTTTTGTACACACGCTTGGAAAATCCGACACAGACCGATGTCTGTAGAAAATTTATAAACCTGCCATCCAACATTTGTGCATGAAAAGTTGGCCAACAATTGTCTGATGGATTATACAAACAGTCATATTTTCTGCCAACAGCCTGTCATCACACATTTCCTATTGGAAAATCTGATCATGTGTAGGAGGCTTTAGAATCAACTCCAGACCTTTTACCTGCCTAGTTGATGAAGAAATAGCGAAGGAGTAGCCTACACCTGGCCATGAAACAGCGTTTGATTCAATTTCCAATTACTTTTGGACCTAAGAGAGTGTGCACTTTCAGACCATATCCATTATATAACTATAGCTTGAAAATAGGCATTTGATTGAATTTCCAATTACTTTTGGTCCCTTGAAAAAGGGAGATGGCTGCTCTTCAGAGCTGTAATTCCTAAACCCTTCCTCAGATTTGGATGTACATACCCTCAAATTAAACCTAAGAGAGTGTGCACTTTCAACCCATATCCATTATATAACTATAGCTTGAAAATAGACGTGCTGACGAAACGGTGTCCCCGCATCCATTTGTATACTTTTTACTTTTGTTCCTTGTTGGATGGTTTTAAGAGCCATTTTTTATTAAATAAACATTTTATGATATAATTCACCATGGGAGATTGTTCCCTGTTTTATGTCTGACCTGGAAATCGTGTGGCCATCCCCCTTAAGCAAACAATTTGAGATACCAACGGGCTTGCTGAGACGGATCTTCAGAAATATCTAATTTCTCAATGCTGTTATAATCTATGTAATAGTGAGTGAGTAGGCCGAGTGATTGGTGTTAGTGGAGAATTCCTACAGTCACCCATTCATTGGTTTAACAAAATCATCGCCTCACTGGAGAATGACGAGATTCTTTGGACTTAAATTATCTTTTTATCCTTGGTTGTTTGGACATTATCGATTTGTGATTCTTATCGTGTTGATGGAATGTATATGTTTAATCACAGCTTATTTACACTTGTGTTTACCATTTAGTGTTTAACTCTTCCATTGGAGTAAATCTGGTGGTTTCATATTTTATTTATTTTGCACTGCATGCAGTTTAAATTAACGTATTAATACAGGGAGCGCAGTTCATCACACACATATCTTCACTCACTAGTTTATATCATTTTTGTTAGTAATAATTCTTCATCCAACAGCACAGGTAGGGAATAATATTATTAATTCCCCTACTAACACTTATAGCTTGAATATGTTTTGGAAAATACCTGAAAAAAAAATTGTGCCTGTGTCCAAATATATATTTTCCTAACTGTACATGATACCTGTCACCAGTGGCGGTTGTTGCTCAATATTTTGGGGGAGTCAGACGGCGGCAATCAGTGCTCGCCCCCCCTCCCCCGTGGGAGACGGATGGCATGATCAGTGGCCATTGCTTCTCTTCCCTGCCAAACAGGCATTGCTTCTCCTCCTGGACGAATAGGAAATGGGTCCCAAGTCCTAAGACTCCCTGGCCAATCGAGTCTCAGGACCCGCTTGCCGATTGGCTGGGAGGATAAGCAAGAAGACATTAGTGAATATTAATTCACTAACATCACACAACTGGGTGGGCTCAGGGCACAGTGCTGTGCGCGCCTAGCCCACTCTTTTTTGAAACCAATTAGAGCCTGGGCTCTAATCATTTGCTTAAAAAAATCCCATTGAAATCCATGCCTCCAGCACCCTGCATGTAGATTAGGGCCCGGGCGTATGCCACTGTCTGTCACCTCTGTGATGAACGGTCCTGTAAATCAGACCTAACACATGATGTTGGCACTGAATATCAAAATTAACACTAAATTGTGTTTAAAAAAAAATATATTCAGGTATGTATACTTAACTCAAAAAACACCTTCTATTGCTCTCAGCCTCCAAATATTTTTTTTTGTTGCTTTAATGTGACACCCTATTAGACATGTTGACTACATTTGTTGTACATGGTAAAACTGTATGTAGTCACCCTCCCTTGCTCCCTCCCTTGATGGACTATCGACTAAGGACTTTGGACTATGGGATAGACTTGTTCACATCACTTATTGCTTTTCTTGCATTCACCACGTAGGCAAGCCTTTTGGCTAGTCTACTCAAGAGCATTGTTCATATTGGCTAGAAGGCCTGCCTTGTGAAAACACATTCATTTACAAAGTTCTGTGAATGAATAAACTACAAGTCCCATCTACAACTGCAGCAGACAGCTTGTTGTTTTTAATGAACTGCGAGGGCACTGCTAAGCATCCTCTGAGTGCCTTGATTCTTCTTGCACTTCAGTAACTGTCTACCCATACAGGAGGTACAGTTAGACAGCATTACTGACAGTCTGCAGGAGCCTGACATTGCACACGCAACCTGCTAATCATGGGTGCAATGCTTTACAGGCAGCAGTATAAAAAAAATGCACATTTTTTTTTTTCAAATATAAATTTTATTAATGCCCAACTTGGGCGAAGACAATAGATACAACTTATACATAAACATACAATAAAAAAGGATGGGGGGTCCTCATAATCAACATTCACATGCAAGGGGACAATATACACAGGGTAAACATATCTTGCTTATTTTGCTGTGTACCAGCTGCCCAAACCTCTCAAGCTGTCATTGCAGGGCCCTTGGCCCTTCCCATCAGTAAGTTCCTATTCTGAGGCTTCAGGTCCATGAATATTGACCCGTCGTCAGCTCCTCTCCCCTCTCTCCCGACCGCTCCCCATCCCATCTGGGTAGGACTCAGTGGGAGGAGGGGAGTAAGGATCCCCAGTGTGTGGAGGACTCCTAGGTGGCAAAGGGGAAAAGCGCAAGAGGGGTAGGGTAGGAAGAGGGGGAGGGGGTGGGGGGGATGTCAGGCGAACCCCGGTTGGTTCTTTATTCATTAGGGTGTCGGCTTTGTCAAGAAGTTCTGAGGGCAATACCCTCTGAGGAGACGACAAAGTGGGGCCACAATTCCCATGTTGCTTTATATTTTTCTTCCTGTTGTCTCGCTGATGCACATGTTTTTACCTACAAAATCATGTGCACTTTTTTTTTAAATACTTTAAAATATTGAGGAAAAAAATGAAAATTTTTAAACAAAGTTCTCATGTATGGTCAGCTTTAGCTACTGATTTGACTTGACAAAAAGTCAAAATTTGCATATCAGTAAGAGTGCTGTTTAGTCTGCCTATACTGAGTGTTTTGGATTGGCAGATTAGGAGGGTACCACTATGTTTACAGGTTTGGAAAATTAACAAAGGACTTTGGACTATGGGATAGACGTATTCATATCACTTATTGCTTTTCTTGCATTAGCCTATTAAGCATGCCTTTTGGCTAGTTGACTCCAGAGCATTGTTCATATGGGCAAGAAGACCTGCCCCGCTTTAATTAATTTTCACTTACCTGTATTTATTGCATGAGCATTTGTACTGCACATTTGGGCTTGTTTTTTTTAACTCAGAGATGTAGGGTGAAGGTTTTTCAGAGCCTGCCCTAATGTTGGGGAAAGGATCTGCAGCCTTCAGATATTTTCCCTCTTCCCATTGGGAGAGCTCCCACCAAGTACTTGGAGGACTGGTTTCAGCAGGTCCGTTAAATGTGGGATCTGACTGGCTTTGGCCTAGGTGGGCCAGAGTACCTTGCCTCTGGCAGCAGCCTTGGGCCCAGACTGTGCAAATAACCGCAAATAACATGCACTGCTCATTCCAAACAAATAGACGTGGAGGTGAAAACAAGAAATGTTGCAAGTACGAATTTGTAAATCTGGGGTGGTATACCATTAATAAAGATTGATCAAGTTCGATTTGGCGTCATCCCAAATAGAAATATAAAAAAAGTTCAAACACAAGAGAAACTGGACTTTAAATTTGCCTTTGAGAAATAAAGGACATTGAACCTTGTATAAAAACTTGTGCAAAATGTTATTACATTACACATTTAACAACATAAACACATCATCAGGTATACCATACAATATAGGGTTGCAAGAGTAAAATTAGTACAGAGCTTGAGTTCAGTTGATTAGCAATTGCATAGCAAGTAGATTTGGCCTGCGCATTTCGCTGGAGCCCATGCTTCTTCAGGACCATGTAACAGGAATTGCATATGTAGCTCTGACTACACATGTCTGTAGTGGTAAATAGTGTCCGCCACAGCATAATGTCCATATCAAAAGAAGACAAAGGTCTCCTGGTGTGAGTACGTCTACCGGCCCATGGGACATGTCCAGTACCCTCAATAATTGATTGGAAGGATAAAAGTTATAAACAACACATAAGTGACAAATTGAATCCCCTTTTTTGAGCTGGTGTATATTATAGATATTCAGGGGTCCAGTGGAGTCTCAAGTAGATGGAAAGCAACCTCCATAGTTGGACACATACTCCTGATTGTGAAAATAGAGGAAAAGAGGCTTGCACTGGACAGCATTCCAGGTGAGACTGGATTGCTGTGCAGCGCAAGCTTCTTTTTCTCTAAAAGGGCATATTTAAAGTCATGTTAGTCTTTTGTTTGACCTGTTTTAAATGTTACAAGTAGGCAAAAATATTACAGTAAAAAATGATTTCATAAATAATAAATTGCAGGGTCATTAAGCAGTGGACGTGTATAGATTATTTTTGGAGAATAAAGATATTTTTTAGTGTCACTTTAAAGTAGAATTTCAGTTAAATACTAACAAAGCCTAAACCTACTCACACCCCTATTCTAAGCATTCTATCTACCCTGTAAAAGGAAAGATCTGTATACTTATGTATTCTAAGTCCGCTTTGGTCCCATCATATGATTGGGTCCAGGTGCCGGCTTTGTCTCCTCTTCACTCAAGCCAGTAAGGTCATGTGACCGGACCAGATTTGCCTCAGAATAGGTAAGTATAGACTTCTTTTCTTTACATGGTTTTTAGAATAGGCTTAGAATAGGGACGGGAGTAGGTTTAGGCTTAGTTAGTATTTGACTATACATCCACTTTAAATATATACACGCTAATGATGGGAAGTGGCCATATACACATAGATTGTTTTTGTAATTCCTGCAGGCTACAAGAACACAGTAATGTGTGGATATAACACTTCTAATATTATTACCTATTATAGAGTTTACAATGCTTCTGACAGTGCCGCCTTCTGCTTTTCTGTCCAGTAGAACAGGGCCATCTTTGTACAGGCTTTATCTAGTTCAGCATTTACTTGCTGTACTGAGATAATGGGTCATAGATGGCATGATCATGTAAATCAGTGGTGGTAATGGTAGAGGGCTTCTAGTGCTACCCGCATTCAACCTGGAGCACTAAACCTTGAAGTGGATAGTCTGCGCAGAACAGAAACAGGGATAAAGTAAGGAGCATTGCAGAGCAAAAAGCTGAAAGGTGGAAGTCAGCACGAACAAGTACAAAAACCCCTAAGGACACGTTCACACCTCCTGTATAAGCAACCCATGTTCTCTCAGGCAATTAGTTCATTTGGCTGCCTCTATGTAGCTGCCCTATGCGTGGGAAGCTCATGAACCTTTTTGGGAGACATGTTTTGCGCAACAATCACAGAAAATCACATTGTGTTTGAGGGTCATTATGAACAAATTGTACCTAAATGTACATTGCACGTTTTGCCCCATTTTTGCTCAATTCGGAATCATTTGCAGAATCATACAAACTCTGCCCTCAATTCCAAATTGATATGTGTGGATGGGGCCTTGGAGTTGTAAATAATTATCTGGCACAAATCACCCCCTGCTGGGGACTCCCCACGTGGCTTTTTACAAAGAAACAATGTTACATTCTGATCCCCTCATTGCTTCCTTGTGGAATGGGAGAGAGAAGGTTGAGGTATAGGCCATGTTCTGAAGCCTAGCAGGCAGGGTTGACAAAACTGCTGGGGAGTTTATTAGAGGCACTATGTTGTCAGCTCAAACAGGAAGTCATAAGCACAGTGGATTCCTGTTGAATCAACAGGAATGGTATTTTTTCTGTACTTCAGCATTTTTAAACGGATACAGTTATATCAGGAACCAATTTTTTTTTCTTTAGGCTCCATTTCCTCAAGTGATTGACTAGTAACAGTTCTTTCTGATATCGATCAAATTCATCTTATGTCATAAACACTTTGTGCAGATGCTGCAGTTGAGTGAAAACCTCTCCCTGGACTTTGAGGTGGCATTATGTTTGTGTGTGCTCTCCAACCTTTCCAGTCCATATAACTCACCTCACAAGCCCTTTTTTCTAACAACAACCTAATGGGCAACTCCATGTTACAGATGACACAGGCTACCCCAAGGAGTCAGAGTCAAAGCTTGGTTTTTAAAAGAGAACCCCACAACAAGTGTAGATCTAGTAGCCCCTGGGCTACTTTGCTTTCAGCTGTCACTAGTTTGTGGCCCTTGGGTATGTTCCACAAAGATGATTGCAGGGTGTCTATATTGCGGAGACAGCAGATTGATGTCTGGTGTAGAGGTCAGGACAGGAGGCAGGCACAAAAGTAGTCAGGGTCCAGACAGAGGTCAGGAAGGTGGCAAGCAAATGAGTAGGTGGGGCCCAAGCAGAGGTGGAAGCAGGCAGTTAGCAAGAGAATAGTCAAGTCCAGGCAAGGGTCTTGGTAGGCAGCTCGCAAGAGAGTGGTCAGGTCAAACCAGGTCAGTAACAAACAGGCAACTGGCCAGCAAGTATTGGACTCAGAAAGTGGGAACAGCAGAATTTGAGATCTTTAGGCTCTTAATCCCTCAGATGGCTGGTAAGATACAACACTAGCCCCTTCAAAGGCTGGAGTTTAAATACTCTTTTGGTCAAAGGACACGACCAGCATTGCTCCTTAGAACTTTGAAAGTCTTTCAGGTGTAGCGTGCTATGCGTTTTTCAAAGTTAAAGTTATGCCTGAACTGCAGTTTGGTTTGGGTACAATTGTCTAAATTTAGACTTCAGCATCAGTCTGACTGGACTGTGAGATGTTCAGCCTGGCCACAGGGGGCACTGTCTCTTTTGGTAGTCATGGAACTATGGTCTGGTTAGGTGCTAAAGTTACTCTCTCTCGGGGCCCGCCCAGTGGGAGTGGCGCTCTTACTAAGCTTTCTGGGAGAGGGTATTTAAGATGCAGACATCACATGGTTCGGGTTTCCGGTCCAGAAAGATGTACTAACTTCATGGTCCTGGTCCTCCTGACCAGTCCCCAGGAAGGCTATGGCCTGGGGTGCGGATCCACCCGATTTTGATGTCTCGGGGCTGGCTAGCCCGAGGCAAGGAAACTAAAGAAGAATTCTGAGGTGGTTGGGTGCTGTCTTCTGTTTGGGAGAGACCCAGTAGCTTCAAGCATTCCAGGGGAGGACTCTTCAGAAGAAGACCACGTACGGGTTGGTTTCTTAGTAAGAGCCTGGAAGGGCTGAAGTACCTGAGAGAATCCGGTTTTGACTGAAAGATCCAGGTATCCTACGAGTGTTTTCAAGCTTAGTTTCCCTACATGTTCAGCAACAACGTCTGTGGCAGAGACTTGTTCCTGAGTAAGCACCTTGTTGGCTGCTAGGCCTTGTGAGAGAGGGACTGTCCAACCTGAGTGATCATCCAGTTGCGAATAGCTATTCTCTGGATGCAGTCAAAGTAAGCAAGTTCTTAAACATTTTGACTTTGACACTAAAGCCCCATACACACTATCAGATTATCTGCTGAGTTTTTCCTTCAGATTTACCAAAACCATATAATATGAGGACAAACCTTAGGAGTTTCAATGTGTATGCAATCAGGCAATCAGGCAGGCCCTTCTACTATATGGTTTTGGTAAGTCTGAAGGAAAAACTCAGCAGATAATCTGATAGTGTGTATGGGGCTTAAGAGTACCTGAATTTCCTTTCCAACCCTCTGATCCCAATTTAAGAGACTGTTCATTGTTTATGTTTTGCAAATAAAATCCATTCAAGTGGATCTGTTGTCGGTCTCTCAAGTTACTGGGCCATTTACCACGGGACACCCCTAGACGTGCAACAAGGAAAACAGAAGGTAACGGTAAGCCCAAATCTAACCAGCAGCTCCTTCGGGGTTAGTGCTACACAGGGATTCTGGGCGTATCATTGGAAGTCCTGGCAGAAATTCTGCTAGTACCATTGGAAGTCCTGGCAGGGATTCTGAGAGTAGGAGTTCTGGAGTTCTAGCAGGGATTCTAGAAATCCTGAGAGTAGAAAATAGTGATCATGGTGTAATCACATTTGCCATAAGTTACAGGAAAGCGATGCATATTAGCTTGACAAGAACTCAAAATTTCCAAAAATCGAACTTCAATAAACTGCGATCGTTACTGCATGACACTTAATGGGACCAAATATTTGCAACAAAGAGCACACAAGGCAAGTACATTAGCCATTGTATTCCTTTGGGTAACAAGCCTAAAATAACACAATTAAAACATGCGTGGGTAAATTCTAGTGTAAAAAAAAACAATAAATGATAAAAAGCAGGCCTTTAAAGAGTATGAAGTAGAAAGTACAACCTTAGGCATACAAGTTTCACAAGGAATGTGACATGAAATGCAAGGGAGCAATCAGGACGACTAAAATAGAATATGAGAGAAACATGTACAAAATGTACATGCATGGGCCTTCTCTCACAATCTAAAGACATGCTTGTAGGCTAATTGGCTTCTGTACAAATTGTCCCTACTATGTGTATTTATGATATTTATCTTAGAATTTAAGCTCCTTGAGGGCAGGGACAGATGTAAATGTACAGCATACTGGATAACATGCTGCAAAAATTGTTGGAACAGAACAAATGCCTGTAATAACTATATACCTGTATTTCAGAATAAGGCCGGGTTCACATTGGTACGACAAACTCTCAGGCCGCGTACACACGGGCGGACTGTTCGTCCAACTTTGTCCGCTGAACAGTGTTTGGGCGGACAGTCTGCTCGTGTGTGGGCTTTCAGCGGACAGTTTCAGCGGACAGTTTGACGGACAAGGTTTTTCGGAAATTCCGTAAAACTGTCCGCTGAAACCTTGTTTCAGCGAACAGTCCGCTCGTGTGTAGGCTTGTTCGTCAAACAAAGTTGCGCGCATGCTCAGAAAGGATTTTCACGCCGAAAGCTATAATGCAGTGTATAGGACGTCGTATTTTTCGTCCCGTCGTACGTGCCGTTCACGTCATCGCGCACGGTTTCAGCAAACTGTTCGTCCGTCGTGTGTGGCCATGTCCGTCCATGCTAAGTTTGAGCGGACTGTTTGCCGAAACTGTTGGACGGACAAAGTTGGGCGAACAGTCCGCGCGTGTGTACGCGGCCTCAGACATTGGGAGCACATATCGCATGATGTGTGAAAATTTCCCTATGAGAGCCGTCTTAACTGGTCTGGTCCGACTTTAAAAATGCTCCCTGTACTACTTTGGTCTGACTTTGATCCTACTTCAGCCCATTGACTATCATTGAAGTAGGATCAAAGTCGGATCCTAGTCCTAACCATCCGACTTTGGCATCTGACATTGTGTTATTTCCTGCCCCTTCTGTAGCCCCTCCCATTGTGTGTTAGTACAACTTGTCCTTTGACCAATAAAAACTATCTGAAACGTCGGATGCAAGTAGTATCCTGTTCCTGAAAGTCGGATGGATGTAGGACCAATGTAGGACCAATGTAGGACTGATGTAGGACTGATGTCGTAAAGCAAAGTAGGATGAAAGTCATACTACTGTCGTGTAGTATAGTGTGAACCAAGCCTAAAGGTATTTCTTTTCATTTTAATGACACACCTCATTTTAGGTGAGACTCAGCCTGCATTCAAAAGAAGTCTGTTAATTGCTGTGCCAAGAGTTTAACTTTAAGCTTTTATTTTACAAACTGGTTAAACATGAAGGTCTCATATTATAAGTCTTGATAGATTGTTTTAGGTTTCAGGCAATGGAGGATAATGTATTCCTGATTATTAACAAAATTGGTGTCTTTAATGAGCTGGTGCTTGAGAATCTCAAGGCTGCTTCCAGTAAATTTATGTTGCCAGTCTCCTAATCACTAGATTTAAGCATGAGCACATACTCAGCAAAGTCTCAATTACACTTCTGGAAATTACTGAATATTTGAATATTATTTTTACTTAATTTGTTCAAGCCAATTAAAGCAGATCTCCAGGCAGAAATTAAAGACACTAATTAATGCAGCGCCATATTCATTAACACTAAATACTTTTTTTCAAAGGCAAGCAGTGTAAATACCTGAATTTCATTTGGTACAAGCCTCTTACAATCTCTTCAACAGAGCTCAGGCTGGGAGAGGGAGAAGTTGCCTAATGCCGCATACACACGATCAAACTATCAGGCCGTGTGAGGGCTCCGGCGGACTTTTTTCACCCAAAAGTCCGGCAGACTTAGAAAGTAGTTTTGGCTCAAAAACTGTCTGCCGGACTCACAGTCCAGCGGACAATACGGCTGTGTGTGTGCTAGTCCGCCGTACTTTTGAAATGAACAGGCTTTCCAGCACGGAGGAAAGTCCCTTCATTTTGAGCGTGGTTCCAGGTAGCTGGGACTAGTGAAGGAAGTCAATGTCGCCACCTTGGGTGGCAAGATTGACACGTCGCTGGCCCCGTCACCTGGTATGGACTTAAAGGGAAAGCCCTACGCTGAAAAAACGGCATGGGGGTCCCCCCCAGGTCCATATCAGACCCTTATCCGAGCACGCTACCCGGACGGTCAGCAAAGGGGGTGGGGACGAGCGAGCTGTACCAGGCTGCGTGCCTTCAACATGGGGGGGTGCTTTGGGGAAGGGGGGGCGCGTGCCCCCCCACCCCAAAGCACCTTGTCCCCATGTTGATGAGGACAAGGGCATCTTCCCGACAACCCTGGCCGTTGGTTGTCGGGGTCTGCAGGCGAGGGGCTTCACCCTATGTGAATGAGTATGGGGTACAATGTACCCCTACCCATTCACCTGTGAAAAAAAAAATGTAAATAAAACACAACACACAAGGGTTTAAAATAATTTATTGCACAGCTCCGGGGGTGTTCTTTCGTCTTGGGGGGGTCTTGCCTCCCTCTTCGGTTCTTCTTGCCCGACTTTCTTCTTCGTCACCGCCGCCTGGGGGTCTTCTTCCGACTTCGGGGGTCTTGCCCCCCTCTTCGGTTCTTCTTGCCGGGCCTTCGTCGCCTTCTTCCAGCTCTTTTACAAGCGGTGGCCACGGTTTTCTATTGCCACCATCTTCTCTTCTTCTTGTTGTTCTTGTTCTTCTTCCTTGAGATGTTGACTCGTTGCTGTCTCTGGCCGTAATGACAGGGACGCGGCGTGTGGCGACTTATATAGGGACATCGCCGGATGATGTCCCCGCCCATTATGATGTCACAGTCCCAGAGGATGCTGGGACTGTGACATCATAAAGGGGAGGACATCAACCGGTGACCCCACCCATTGTCCCTTAATAAATTGCCGCGCAACACGTCCCTGTCATTACGGCCAGAGACAGCGACGAGTCAACATCTCAAGAGAGAAGAACAGAAGAACTGAAGAACAGAAGGTGGCGAAGACAGCGGCGACATCGGTGATAGAAGACCAGGCCACCGCCAGTAAAAGAGCTGGAAGAAGGAGCGGAGGCCCGGCAAGAAGAACCGAAGAGGGGGACAAGACCCCCGAAGAGGGGGGCAAGACCCCCGAAGTCGGAAGAAGACCCCCAGGCGGTGGCGGCGAAGAAGAAAGCTGGGCTCCTCCACTAGCAAAAGAGCTAGTAAAAGAGCAGAAGATAGCGGAGGAGTCCGGCGAGAAGACCCCCCAAGATGGAAGAAAACCCCCGGAGCTGTGCAATAAATTATTTTAAACCCTTGTGTGTTGTGTTTTATTTACATTTTTTCACAGGTGAATGGGTAGGGGTACGTTGTACTCCATACTCATTCACATAGGGTGGGGGGCGGGATCTGGGGGCCCCCTTTTTAAAGGGGGCTCACGGATTCCGATAAGCCCCCCATTCGCAGACCCCGACAACCAACGGCCAGGGAAGAGGCCCTTGTCCTCATCAACATGGGGACAAGGTGCTTTGGTGGTGGGGGGGCGCACGGCCCCCCTTCCCCAAAGCACCCCCCCATGTTGAGGGCACGCGGCCTGGTACAGCTCAGGAGGGGGGGCGCTCGCTCGTCCCCACCCCCTTCCCTGACCCTCCGGGTAGCATGCTCATATAAGGGTCTGATATCGACCTGGGGGGGACCCCCACGCCATTTTTTTCCTTTTAAGTCCATACCAGGTGACAGGGCCAGCGACGTGTCAATGTCGCTGCCCAAGGCGGCGACATTGACTTCCTTCGCTAGTCCCGGCTACCTGGAGCTGCGCTCAAAATAAATGGACTTTCCTCCGTGTGTGGGCAAGTCCGTTCATTTCAAAAGTACGGTGGATAGTCCGCCGGAAAAGTCCGGTGTGTGGGCATGTCCGCTCGTTCGTAAATTTTGGCTGACTTTCCGGCGGTTTGTCTGCCAGACTAAGTCCGCCGGATAGTCTGATCGTGTGTACACGGCATAAGAAGCCAAACAGCCACGATGCGGTGATTTTATTTTTTGTGTTAACAAGGAAGATGCTGACTAGAGATGAGCTCATCAGTCTGCTGCTCCTTCTTATACTGTCATTAGCCTTATTATTCACAGGCTGGAGAAGAAATAAGACATGTGTTTGTTAAAGGATAAGTTCACCGTTGTACAAAAAATAATAAATGCACATCTCTTTGCCGGTAAAAAAATGTGCATTGATTTTTTTTTTTGTATTAGGAGACTGTAAAGCATTGCACCAGTGATCAGATCACTGATGTCATGCAGGTCTCCTGCACACCGTCAGTGTATCTGCTTACCCGTACATCCTGGACAGGGAAGCCGATACTCCCTGTCATGAGGACTCAATGAACTACCACAGTGCTCCACAGCGCCGTGGAAATTCATTAAGAATTACAAGCTGGCAGTCACTAAGGATGTCGGGACTTGTAGTTCATTCACATACTGAACTCTGTGTGTGAATGACGTGGCCGTGTAGAGGGAGCAGCTAGTATGTATAGCAATATGGACTACAAGCATAAAGCACCGTACCTTCCAGTGTCTCAAAGGATCGTCCCTCTAGTGATCAGCATACCAGGTGACATCATAACTGTGTCAAACAAAAGGATTGTCGGATGAATAGTCCTCCCGTCAGATGATCACTTTGTACGATTATGTGTCAGGACTACGTATCCCAGGGATATTTGCTGCTGTCGGGAGGACGCTGGGAGTAGCTATAAAAGAAACAAAAGAAAGAAAGAAAAGCCCTCACGGAGATCTCCTCCTTCTGGGTCTGATGCAAGACGGACCTCTCTGTGCAACAGGGAGAGAGGTTGCGGCCTACCACCTGGAATACCACCTTCAAACACGTAACCTAACTTTGATGTCTGTTATCGGACATCTCTCTAACGTCACTCCGGTCACCTGTTTATTGGGTTTCAAGCTTCATGTCGGGAGAATGAGACAGCGGATCCACTGCACTAGTGTTGCTGCACGAGTTCCTGTCCGGAAGACATAAGAACAATCTGGTCTTTGGTGAAAGGGCAAATCGCTCGACCTTTACACACTCTTGTCCCTGTTACTTTGAGACACTTTGCACAGACATCTTTATCCCTGGAATACTTTACTGCATTTACTTGAACACTCTGCTTAGACATCTTTAGCCTCCCTCATTACTGTTACTATTACTGTTCCCACTACACCTAATTGTATTACAGTTAATGAGCTCCAACAAGCCGATGAAGAACATCACATCTGCAACGTGGACTTTATTGCCATTACTGATGCAAAGGGCCCCTATATTATCACTTTTTTTGCTCTCCCTTTTTAGGATAGCATCATAGGCTGGCTAGGATTCATCTTTTACATTGTGGCAGTATAGGCAGTTGCTGAAATATCCATCTAAGGAGTAACGTTATCTTTTAGGGAAGTGTACACATATATACATATATATTATTGTCATTGTTATTACTTGTCTTGTCTTTTAGAGGGGTTCTTCTGCTGAGTTGGTGCTGTTGCTTAAAACTCAGATCTACTACCTCCTCTTTGTAGCAACATTTCACATTTATGGTTAAAGTAAAATATTCATAGAACCTAAATACGCTGTTGTCTCTTGTCTCATTGTCTCATTATTACTCCACAGTGAAACAAGGATGTCTGAACCCAGAGTGCAGATGAGAAGGTAATTCTAAGCAGTCCTCTAGGGGGGCGTGTTCTCCCTGTACTGCTGCCGCAGGAGGGGGGGAGCAGCTGCAGCACTGGGAACATGGTGAACCCTGCATTAAGGTTAAAAAAAACAGCCCCCCAGCCCTCCTAAATACTTACCTGAGCCCAGTCCAGCTTACTTCAATACAGCTTTGTGCCTGAGAGCAGCAGCTTTCTCCACTCTTTGGACATGGAGGCAGCAGAATGAGCCACTGGCTCTTGCTGCTATCAATCACAGCCTATGAGGAGAGGTCAGGGGACAGTATCAAGCTGTGTGTCACTGGAATGTGCAATGTGCAAAACCGCTGTACAGAGCGGGTAAGTATGACAATTTTGTTATTAAAAAAAAGAAGAGGTTTACAACTATTTTTAAAGGTTAAGTTCCCCTTTACAGAAAAATCTTAAACTTACACTGGACCCCCTCCTTATCCCCCCCAGTCCCACTGACCTGGAGCTCAGCGATCTCCCGCTATGAGTCCTTGTATAGCCACCTCACCGGTCCGGGGCTTAGGAATCCCCTCGGCATAATTTCCTAAACGTACCTCACCAGGAGGTATGTTTAGAAGCATTCTAATTGGTGGACGCTGTCACATGGGCGGCATGACAAATAAAAACCCGCATAGCCCATCCTGTCCCCGCAGGCGAAAAGGAGAGAAAGTCGTGGGGATTTAAAATCCCTGGACTGGTAATGCGGTGATACGATATGCCAGAATGGGTGATCGCCAGACTCCAGTTTAGCGGAATTGGGTGCAATGGGAAGGTGAATTTTCTTTAAAGGCGAACTTACACTTTAAGTGGTTTTACAGATATGTTGTTTTTTTTTTTTTTTTGCATATGTACCACTGTGCATTGTTATTGTGAATGCAGATGTGTTTAACCACTAGATGACAGCGCTCAGCACTTTTGTTCGTGACAACTTAAAATACAGGTGTCCAGTATGTTTTGAAATTCTGTATGTTCTATTGTTGTTGTCCCTGTGCTTGTTATTTCTTCCGGCATTAAATAAAAGAATTACAAAAAAAATAAAAATACAGGTGTCCAGGCACGGCTTGGAATTATAGGCTGAAAGCATAACTTTCTTCACAGTTAAGCTGAAGTTAAACTACAGAATCCATGAGCTAGCACCAAGGGGTATAAATATACAAAAGTAAACCAGGAGGACACCAGGGTAGGTGGAGAGAGGCTTTGTAAGTGGAAGGAGCTTGTGAGAGTTTATGTTGAGCTGTGATGTTCTGGACTGGATTGAGCTGGAGAGTACAGTCTAGCTGAGAAAGCTGAGGAAGAGTCTGTGTAGTGGAACATCACACTTAGTAGGCTGCAGACCATTTCAGCTGCAGGTATGCATGAGTAGCATGCACTACTGCCACATCTTGAAGTAAAGGGGGCTCTCCACTGCAAAACAACCATCGCCTCTTTGGATTGTTGCAAAAAGACTGGTGAGAGGGTCACCGACCCACACATTGTTGCTTCTAGTAAAAATCAGTTATTGCTATTGGTCAGGCTTGTTAGGTTGCTGAACCCTTTGCTACCTGCAAGGCAGAATCCTTTCCCTGTAGCTGCATCCAGGTTTGCTCAGGCCTTTTGATGAAGGCGCTTTTGCCATCCAGGTTCAAACTCAACTTTTAAAGTGAACCATGCCTACAAGTGAGATAATCAGTTTAATTCCTTGATATCAATTCACGTCTCACTTGGGGAGTGATCTCCCAGCTGGAGGGCTATTGTTTATACCAGTACTGTAGGAAAGGTGGTCACACTTTAAAGGGTACTTGACCGTACTGTATTGTTCTTGTGTTGATTCACTTTGCCTAACCCTTTAAACTGTTGAATTTCTTTACCATGTGTTATTTATTGCTACCAATACAGCCTGGCTATTTTATCATAGTTGGGGTGTATTATTCTTGTGCAACTGCCAGGAGAATTCCCGATCAAGGTATTTTGGTGGTAACTCCCAAAATGGCTGGGATTTTCCAAGAGAGTTGGACCTCTTATAGGACGACATATAATTTGCCCCCGTTCTACATCTTTTTGTGCAGGAATAACTTTTCTTCACATTATTCAGCAGAAATTATCCTGTCTTAGTACCCAAAAGTGACTGCACAGACTTTGCTACAGAGCATCCTGTAATTGCAGCTTCCAGTTCAGATGTCTTGAGTGCCTCTCTGATCAATAAGGGAGGGGGGCACAGCTCCGATTTTCCATTTGGAAAATCTGTATTTGCATACGTACTGACTTCAGGCTTTGGGTGACCACAATGACTATTACATACGTTTGGATATGTTTAACCAAGTGATAGGTGTAGTTTAACTTGTTCAGAAATGTGTGAATGCCAACAGCATTTAGGTGAACACCATCCCCCTGCAGGCACTTCCAAATTTCCTCCTTCAGTCCATTATGCCCATCACCCCCCCCCCCCCCCCCAGGCCTCCATTCCATACAAAAAATCTTGCCACTTCTTAATTCACTTTTATCTTGGCTTTGTTGATTCTGGAAACAGAGAAAGCCTACACCAAGTGGACCTTGCCACTATTTATATTACACAACTATTGTGTCTGAAAAAAATGACTGAATCTGTAAAAAATCTAATTATATATCGCGCGTTAGCTCGTGCATGGAGCACAAGCCAAGGTCATTACCCCCGACATGTAATACAACCACTAAAGGGGGCCTGACCAATCTAGAAAAATTTTGAATTTTGGGCAAGTCCCTGGACCTCAGCATGCCAGGAACCCCAATCCAGCAAACTCTAACCTGAGTGGCCCAGGATCCACACCAAGCATGCCTCGGTATCTGAAAGATAAAAGAAAAAGGAAGGGGGAAATACAACACCCCCAAGAAATCCAACTATAATGACAAACAACTCAAGGCTATGACACTTAACAATGACAGAGGTCAAGAAGACTGCACGTGCCCAACAAGGCAAGACAACAGAGCCCAACAGCCCAGCAAACATAAACAAACTTATTAAAATAAATGGGGACTGGCACCCATGGATAGACCCTTTTCTACCTACTGACCTCGTCAAACACCACTTAGAACCTTAACTCCCCCTGACTCCTAGAGACCACAATTTTGTATGTCAGGGGCTTGTGCGAGCCACTTGACCACCTTCCCTCCAACTACTCTTATTTCCTTTCTTTCTAGTCTTTCCTCTACTTGATACCCCTCCATCCCTCCAACCCCCCTCCTAACTCAATGTTCACCACTGGTAACGTAACCCTTTTCTTGTCCTCCTATGACAAAGGGCCCTTGCCCCCCTTACTTCAGCATTTTGTAGCTCCTACTAGAATGTATACGCTATTTTGACCCAACCATACTCTGTATGCCCTCATTCAATATGTTTTTTACTATAATGTTACATCAAGATTTACTCTGTTAATTGTACTTTTTCAATGTTATACTGAAATTGTCAGTAACTGTTATATGATTGTTGCCAATAAAAATATTTGAACTGGGGACGCACATATGACCGAAACCTGACTCCCACCACCCTATGCGCCGAACGATCCGGTCATTAGGGCCCCATCTCACCATATCTGTTGCTGCCCCAATTCTTAAAGAATGTGTCAGAAACCATGAAATCAGGTAAATACAGAAGTACAGTTAAATCACACTTGTTTAATAATAAAAGTAAAAAGAAAAAATGTAATCAAAACATAGCCAAAGGTCAGTAACCGTAACGGATAGTCAGCCAAGCCAGAAGTCAGGGATCAAGGAGGTGGAACAGCAAACAGGATCTGGAGCCAGAAGGGATGTCAGCAAAGCAAGTCTTGAACAGGATCGCAGGAGATGAAGGCAGAGATCCTCTGGACTGGACAGCTTAAGTAGGCAGGGCTGACGAGCAGTATCATCAACAGCTGAGTAACTGTGGAGAGATAGGAGCTGGCAATTAGCCAACAGCTGAGCAGTCAGCTCAGAGAAGGAAGGGCTGAGGCCAGCCCTGACAGTATCCACTCCTCAACAACCCCTCCCCCTCGGAGGACCACCAGGCTTGAGGGGAAAACGTCTATGGAAATCACAGAGGAGGACAGGGGCATGTACATCCCAGGATGAAACCCAAGAGCGTTCCGCCGGACTGTACCCTTTCCAATGCACCAGGTACTGTATGCGCCCACAGACCATATGGGAGTCAACAATGGACTGTACTTCTCCATTAGGTATGGGTTGTAGGAGGCCCACTGGAAGGTGTCGTGGACACATTATCTGAGCACATAAGGAACAGGCAGCTAGAAAGGCAGTTACATCAGCACGTAGACTAGGCCACCAGAATTGTTGGGAAATGGCCCAAAAGAGTTGATCCTTCCCAAGGTGGCCACAGGCTTGGGAGATTGGTAAGTCTGGAGCACGGTAGTCACAAGGTTTCTCAGGAGGAGCATGGACCTGAGCAGCGAGAATTTTGTCACTCAAAGGAGAAGTGAGACTGGCGCGAATCGTAGCCAGAATACGTTCAGGAGGAATCACAGGAACTGGAACCAACTTGAAAGTGGAGGAAAATTGTCGTGACAAGGTGTCAGCTCTTACATTTTTAGTACTGGGTAAGAATGAGACAATGTAATTGAAACTTGACAAGAAAAGAGCCCATCGCGCCCTTCTGGGAGAGAGGGGTTTAGCCTCAGATAAGAATGTGAGATTCTTATGGTCAGTAAGAATGAGAACCGGAACAGTGTCTCCATTCTTTTAGGGCTAAAATGATCACCAACAGCTCTCTGTCATTTTGTGATTGCATGCGCACGGGAAAATGCCAATAATGACAGTTCAGGTTTCTGATATTCTCTGAGAGTGCCCCCCCCCCCCCAAGGGGTAGGCTCCGGATACCCGACTTAGCAAGTGTTTCTGGGTATCTATTTTGGAAGGCTTGTATCGGTCAGGGGTTGAGTACATTATTTAAGGGCTCCCAGAAGTTATCTTCTGAAGAGTACGCCTTCCATTTGATGAGATACTGAACTTGTCTTCCCCTCTTTCTACAGTCCATTATAGCCTCTACTTCAAACTCAGCTTCACCCTCAAGCCCGACTGGGGGAGGTGACAACTCCTCTCTTCCTGAAAAAGGACTGGGGACTGCTGGTTTTTCTAATGCCACATGAAAAACAGGATGCACTTTGTAGGAGCTAGGTAGTGACAATTCAAAAGCCACTGGGTTCACAGTTCTGTTGGCCTTGAAAAGTCTGATGAATTGGGCCTAATTTCCGTAATGGGTATGGCAATTTAAGATTTATAGTGGATAGCCAAAGATTGTCTCCTGCTTTAAACAGTGGGGATGTTGTGTTCAGGGTGATGTGCAGTGTTAGTTTTCCCCCACACATAGCGTTTTGCTTTTAGGTCAAAAAGTTTAATTTGGTCTCGTCTGGCCAGAGCACCTTCTTCCACATGTTTGCCGTGTCCCCCACATGGCTTCTCACACACTACAAATGGGACTTCTAATGGCTTTCTTTCAACAATGGCTTTCTCCTTGCCACTCTTCCATAAACGCCAGAGTGCATGAATAATAGTTGTCCTATGGACAGATTCTCCCACCTGAGCTGTGGATCTCTGCAGCTCCTCTACAGTTACCATGGACCTCTTGACTGCTTCTCTGATTAAATGCTCCCTTTGCCCGTCCTGTCAGTTTAGATGGATGGTCATGTATTGGTAGGTTTGCCATACTCTTTCCATTTTCGGATGATGGATTGAACAGTGCTCCGTGAGATGTTGAAAGCTTGGGATTTTTTTTTATAACCCAACCCTGCTTTAATCTTCTCCACAACTTTATCCCTGACGTGTCTGGGGTGTTCCTTGGCCTTCATGATGCTGTTTGTTCACTAAGGTTCCCTAACAAACCTCTGAGGGCTTCACAGAACAACTGTATTTATACTGAGATTAAATAACACACAGGTGGACTCTATTTACTAAGTAGGTGACTTCTGAAGGCAATTGGTTCCACTAGATTTTAGTTAGGGGTATCAGAGTAAAGGGTGGTGAATACAAATGCACGTACGCTTATTTATTTGTAAAAAAAAAATTGAAAGCCATCTATCATTTTCCTTCCACCTCACATTTATGTGCCACTTTGTGTTGGTCTATCACATAAAATCCCAATAAAATACATTTATGTTTTTGGTTATAACATGACAAAATGTGGAGAATTTCAAGGGGTATAAATACTTTTTCAAGGCACTGTATAAGTGCCAAAACTTCCTGCTAGACAGGTCCTGTGCAAAAAACACAAATATGGTCTGTATTGCGCATGCATTTACACGCGTATGTGCACATATACGCATATATGCGCTTAAAAAATGTTCTAGCTCCCAGAATGACAAATATTCAGATATGGGGATATATTTTATGTACATACAAACACAAAATACTGGCCAGTAATCTAATTTTTTTATTTTTACTTACCTAAAAATGGTGCTTGTTCACAGATATTTACACGCCTGTATTCCTGTAAAAGCTATTCACCCCATGACTGTTATACACAGTACATTTTAATTAATGCTTGGCTGAAGTCCAGATTTAAGCATCTGGCTGTCACTGTTGATTTTTTCTTTAATATTATTGAGAACACAGAAAAACCTCCTTGCTGAAGGTAGGTAGATGTTCCTTCTGCGGTGGACGAAATACCTAAAACTCCATTGCATAATTCACTCCAAAAGCAGCTACCCTTAGCCTTGGTCCACACTATGAACTACACGTGAATAAAACAGGTGCTGCACTCCCGTTCAATTCACATGCGATTCAGTGCAGTGTAATTTGAGCACATACATTTTGAATATAAATAACTGAACTACAATGTGGAAATTAATACGAGGTGCACTGATCCTAGGTCTTTAAAGTATTAAATTCAAAGCCAAAAATGTAATAAGTTGCCCTTTACTAATCCTTAGATGTGATGGCTGCATGTGTTTTCTTTTATTTCGTTTTTTTTCCCCTCTTGTTTTCACCAGATGATCTGGCCAGTAACACACCTACAGTATTAGGGTGTTTTTTTCCCAAAAGTCTGACGGACCTAGAAATAAACCATGTTTCAAGTCTATCCGAGGGACTCAAGTCTGATGGACTAAAAATCGGGAAAACCATTCGTCTGTGTGCTTGTCCGACAGACCAAATACGACGCAAGGGCAGCTATTGGCTACTGGCTATTGAACTTCCTTGTTTAGTCCCGTTTACGTCATCACGTTCAAAACTAACGGACTTTCGAACAGACTTAGTCCGCTCGTGAGTCCGTTCGTTCACAAAGTCCGTCGGACCTCCGCCGAAAGTCCGTCCGGAACACCGTCGGATCTAGCCTGTCGAAAAGTCCGGTCGTGTGTAAGCCGCATTAGACCTAATAGCAGCTTTAGATACACAAATTGAAAGCAAACTGCGGCTAGCAGTTTTTAAGCAATTACAGCAAACATATTTTTTTTTCCCTTTGGGATAAAGGTTTTACATAAATAAATAAAAGCTGATCCAGGTAAATACCCCTGTCGGTGTTAAATGTTTTTTTCTCAACCATCGAATTGCTACATCTGCAGCACAGCTTGTTCTGTTGAAAAACAACAGACTTCCTGATCAGATCAGCAGGTGAAAATAAAGGACAGGAAGCCTAAAAAAAAGAGAATTAACGCAGCCACCACATCTAAGAATTGGTACACTACAATCTAATAAATGTTTACTTGTGTGTCTAATACAGTTTTAAGACAGTGACCTGGGCACATGTTTCCAAACCTGTACTGTCTGGGTGAATCCCGGGCAGGTGGCAACCCTAGCGCTATCCAGGGCTACTTTTCAGGATTGTATCTGCCCAACCCCATGCAGATCCACCTTAGCTGCTCACAGTGTGGTTGGATGGCAGAACCCCCAAAAGGCCACCCCCCTGATCCAACTCCTCAACAACTCCTGTAGTGGTCAGGAGTTACACCATAGTGAGACATTGTATTCTAGTTCTGTGGTTGCAGGCTATGGCTCCAACAATCTCACTGTGCATCTGGGGCCCGTGTGACACAATAGGCTCAGGTGACCTGTCGGTAGGTATAGGTAGACCTCTTTTCATTAGCCACCACCAACTTTGGCCCTTCTAGGTCTGTCTACACTTGTCATCTGTATTCAGGATCCTGTATACCCCATCAGGGTGGCCTATTAACTATGGCTTAACTATGCACTGTCCCACCTCACATGCTTCCACTCGGGTATTAAGGCATCTCCATTGAATAACCTTACTGCAGCTTGAAGCAAAGTCCTTTGTTGAACCAGTATATTCTTTACTGAACACTTGCATTATACATTTCCATTACACAGCATCATGTTCAACAAGTGAAAATTGGGACACCAATTGCAACAGTCTTTACCCATCTACAGTGGCATGATATAAGTTCTTTATTCTCATGGTCAGGGGTGTGCATCCATAGCTAAGCCTTTTTCCAGGGGAATCCCTGCCCAGGGGAAGCACAAATCGGGACGTCAAGGACAGCATTCACAGTCCTAATACTCCATGATCCTGCTTGTTCTAGATGCCAATCACACAAAGCCAAGCTCCATTCACTGTATTTAAATGGAGATGGTGGACTTAAGGAGTTACTTAATGAGGGAGGTACGAGGAGGAGCCCAAATCAAAGGGGGACACATTAAATTGTTCTAAAGGCTGGATATTTTTTCCTTAATGCATTCCCTACATTAAGGTGAAAAATATCCCAGTCCTTGTATTGCTCCTTTACCCCTCTGTATGCTTACCCGAGTCCTATCTCGATCCAGCGCTGTGCCCCCTCTGCAGCGGCTCCTTCTCTCTCTCTCTCTGCTCACAGAGGCAGTAGTGGGAGCCATTGGCTCCTGCTTCTGTTAATCAAATCCAGAGTGTGGGGGCAGGACTGAGCTGTGCTGCGTGTGTCAATGGATGCACACAGCCTGCCTCCACAGCGAGCCCACAGGTGCGCCTCCATAGAAAACACCAAGAAGAGGCGGAGCCCAGAGCAATGGTGGGGAGAAGATGAGGTTTGTGCAATACCATTGCAGGGAGCAGGCAAGAGTAACAAGTTTGTTATTTTTATTTTAACATTTTAAACATATTTAATTTTAGAAAAAAGCATAAATGTCGATAAAAGTGTAAGTGCAATGCTTACAGGTATTTATTACTCTTCACAGGGATCAACGTACTTTTTATGGCCAATACCTTTCTCCAGGAGAACAGAGCCATCTTTACTCAGGACAAAATCAATTTCCTGCACTTAAACATTGGCTCAGAGATTATACAATCTTGTATGTCCTGGTGCTTGTGCAGTTCTTGGATGTATTAAAAACTTCTGACACTGCTCCTGCTGCAGCCACCCACCTTATGACTTGCTTAGCAGAGCCGACCCTACCATGGGACCTGGCGGCAGGTTCTGAGGGGTGGCACATTGATGCCCAAGAAGAGAGTGATCCCGCCCTAATCACTCTGCTCCCCCCTGCCTGTGTCTAATCCCCCTTTCCACCCCTGCCTGTGTCTAACCCCCTCCCTACCACCCCTGCCTGTGTCTAATCCTCCTTTCCACCCCTGCCTGTGTCTACCCCCCTCCCTACCACCCCTGCCTATGTCTAACCCCCCCTCCACCCCTGCCTGTGTCTAACCCCCCACCCAGGCTGGGGTGCCCCGTTTTCTCCTTCAGATTATATAGCGACTGTAGATCATAAACTCAATAATAGCATGCAATGCCAAGCTTGCAATAATTTAAGACTTTACATAAATGCTCAGAAATCTTTAATTAAAGTCTTCATGTTACATAGTTTGAATACCGTGTCATAGATATATTTTTTTATCATTGTAAAAGAACATATTCCACGCTCAAATTTTTCCAATTTTTCCAGAAAACAAAAACAAAAAAAGCGTTGGAAAAAAAAGAAAAAAACATTAAAAAAAAAAATGTTTCCTTTTTTTTCCAGGCCTTCCTCATCTCTAGACTTGCTACCAAGTTACAATGTTGCAGTCTGGTCACTGAAGGATAAAAGACTAAGGAAATTCTCCTGCTTGCATGTAGGCAGGTAGAAGTTACTGCTGCTCTGACAGGAACGTGAGGGGTTAACCACACTCCTGGGATTTTTTTGGCAGGTTTATTTTTCCAGTCTTGTGTGCTATAAAAGGAAGATTGTTGGATCCAAAGGGGTGCTCTCTGAGTTCCTGGAGAGAGGGGAAATTCTGCAAGGGGAGAGAGACACAGACAACCTGCAAGATGTAGGGGGATTGCTGGGTCCTGCAATCCTCCATGAAGCCACCAATGTATTGGAGCATTGTCTTAATTAATTTTCCTGAACATGGATTTCAGTAATGGACACTATTTTGAACAGGTATGCCGGGGCAGCAACAAGCCTGAAGTTAGGGACTAAGGATTCTAGGGATATGTCTGCACTTTATTCTGAACTGTTATCTGTGAATGCCATCATGTTAACTTATTCCTCAAGTAAAGGTTTTAAAACTTTGATCTGAAGTTACTAAAGGGGTGCAATTTAAGTAAGCGGCAAATGTAGTCTACAGCTCGGGTCACTAAAACACATCGGGGTAAGACATTAGTACAAGAGTTTGCTAATTAGTTAAATTCCATGCTTAGGAGTGAACTGGGCCGCTGCCTCCCCTAAAAAACTCCACTAGTGGAGCAAGCTATTTATAAATATATAAAAAGAGGTAAGTGGTGCTGCCCATCAGCTGAAGAGCCGACCCTTAAAAGTGAATCATACTTCACACCAATATAAGGAGTGAAGGTGCTATTGTGAAAAATGTGTATATATGTATCCAAGACAGGTGGTCAGAGTAAGTAAGAAAAACTCTTTGCCCTTGTACACATGGTCGGAGAATCCGTCGGAATGTGTCCTATCGGACCGTGTTGTCGGATAATCCGACTGTGTGTGGTATGCATCGGACTGATTCCGTCGGAATATCCGTCAGACCAAGTTTTCCAACATGTTGGAAATATTTTTCGACCAACTGGTCCGATAGGACATACTCCGATCATGTGTAGAGGATTTTGATCGGACAAAGTGCCACACATGCTCAGATCAAATTCCTACATCAAAGCTATTGGCTACTAGCCTGAATGTAGTCCCATCGTAATGAAATTACGTCATCACGTTCTGAAAGATCAGATTTTTCGACAACTTTGTCCGACCGTGTGTATGCAACAGTTTCGGACAAGATCCGACGGACAAAATCCGACGGATTTGGTTGTCGAAATCTCCGACCGTGTGTACAGGGGCTTTGAGTGCAGTAGCAATAACAAACCTATATACACTCTAAAGTGCAAAAAAAATATGCACTTTTAGAGTAAGCAACACCTATTGGTGCACTGCAAGTGCAAAAATAACCTAAAAATATATAAATCCAAAAATCAATACCTGTAAATAAAACTTATTTAGAAAATAAAGAACATATATATACACCCCTCACATTTTTAAAAAATATTTTATTATATCTTTTCATGTGACAACACAAAAGAAATAACACTTTGCTATAATGTAAAGTAGTGACTGTACAGCTTGTATAACAGTGTAACTTTGCTGCCCCCTCAAAATAACTCAACACATAGCTATTAATGTCTAAACCACTGGCAACAAAAGTGAGTACACCCCTAAGTGAATATGACCAAATTGGGCCCAATTAGCCATTTGGCCTCCCAGGTGTCATGTGACTTGTTACTGTTACAAGGCCCCATGTGTGAATGGGGAGCAGGTGTGTCATATTGGTCACATTAAGTTCAACATATCATCTCATGGCAAAGAACTCCCTGAGCATCTGAAAAAAAGAATTGTTGCTCTACATAAAGATGGTCTAGGTTATAAGAAGATTGCTAAGACCCTAAAACTGAGCTGCAGTACTGTCATGTGGCCAAGACCATACAGCGGTTTAACAGGACAGGTTCCACTCAGCACGGGCTTCGCCTAGGTCGACCAGAGAAGTTGAGTGAATGTGCTCAGCATCATATCCAGAGGTTGCCTTTGGAAAATAGACGTATGAGTGCTGCCAGCATTGCTGCAGAGGTTTAAGGGGTGGGTGGTCAGCCTGTCAGTGCTCAACCTATACGCCGCACACTGCATCAAATTGGTCTGCATGGAAGGAAGCCTCTTCTAAAGATGATGCACAAGAAAGCTCACAAACAGTTTACAGATTACTGGAACCATGTCCTGTGGTTGGATGAGACCAAGATAAACTTATTTGGTTCAGATGGTGTCAAACGTGTGTCGCGGCAACCAGGTGAGGAGTACAAAGACAAGTGTGTCTTGATTACAGTCAAGTATGGTGGTGGGAGTGTAATGATCTGGGGCTGCATGAGTGCTGCCAGCACTGGGGAGCTACAGTTCATTGAGGGAACCATGAATGCCAACATGTACTGTGACATACTGAAGTAGAGCATGATCCCCTACTTTCAGAGACTGGGCCACAGGGCAGTATTCCAACATGATAACAACCCCAAACACACGTCTAAGAGGACCACTGCCTTGCTAAAGAAGCTGAGGGTAGAGGTGATGGACTGGCCAAGCATGTCTCCAGACCTAAACCCTATTGAGCATCTGTGAGGCATCCTGCAACGGAAGGTGGAGGAGCACAAGGTCTCTAACATCCACTAGTTCTTGATGTCGTCATGGAGGAGTGGAAGAGGACTCCACTGGCAACCTGTGAATCTCTGGTGAACTCCATGCCCAAGAGGGTTAAGGCAGTTCTGGAAAAATGGTTTGGTGCAAGTATTCCCAAGTGAATTGTGCAGGTATCCAAAGTGACTTGTGCATTTACTTTATCAAGGCTTCTGTGCAGAAAGTGAGGTGACACTCGTGCTCCCCTTCGGTTCCACACATATCAGGCTGACTAGATACATGCTCCTTACCCCTACAGGGTTACAGAGATCTGGTGAGTGTGGAAACCGAAGAGGAGCACACGAGTGTTACCTCACTTTCTGCACAGAAGCCGTGATAAAGTGTATGTACAAGTCACTTTGGATACCTGCACAAGTCACTTGCAAATACTTGCACCAAACCATATTTTTTTTTCTTTATTTTCTAAAGAAGTTTTATTATTTACATGTTTTGATTTTTGGATTTATATATTTTTAGGTTATTTTTGCACTTGCAGTGCACCAATAGGTGTGGCATACATTAAAATTGGATATGTTTTGCACTTTAGAGTGTACGTAAGTTTGTTATTGCTACTGCACTCAAAGAGTTTTTTTTTTACTTACTCTGGCCACCTGTCTTGGATACATATATACACATTTTTTCACAATGGCACCTTCACTCCTTAAATTGGTGTGAAGTATGATTCACTTTTAAGGGTCGGCTCTTCAGCTGATGGGCAGCACCACTTACCTCTTTTTTTATATTTACAAGAGTTTGCTTGCCAAACAAAGGTTTGGCAAGCAGCCTGTTGTAAGTGTAGCGCACTACTCCCTTGGGAGCTGCAAAGTGTATTCATTAACTTTGTGTTAACTTGCTCCGTTTCTCCCATGCAAGAATTCACAGCAGCAGTCTTTGAAAACTTTAGAGACTTTATTGCTTGAAACTTTAGTGATTTTCCAAGGAGGTAGAGGATATGAGTTGCCTCTAATAATCTGGTTCCTAGTTCTGATACTCTGTACTTTCCTTGACTGAACCGACCAGCACCCCTCTGAAAGATGCTGTTATGGATATTAAAAGTCCCAGGCCTCACCGCCTACCTTGACTCCTGCAATTCTCCCAGTGTCAGTTCTGGAAAGTGTCCTTGACGGATAAGCACTGCTGGGTTGCACTCCCTTTGCTCCCTCCCATTGACAGTCCATGATTGCCACAGAAGGTCGATCCCAGTTTCCTCCATCCTCTTTTCAACTACTTCCTCTTCCACATGGTTGGGTGCATCCCAGGCTGGGACGCCCAGTTTTCTCCTCCAGATTACATAGCGACTGTAGATCATAATCTCAATAATTGCATGCAATGCCAAGCTGCGGTTTCCACACCAAAGTCCTTTCCTGTATTAAGAGAGGTATGGACTCCAGAAAGAGAGAAATATCATTTTTCCCCTGTTCAAATCATTAGTAAGACCTCATCTGGAATATGCAATTCAGTTTTGGGCACTAGTTCTCAAAAGGGCTATTGGGGAACTGGAGAAAGTGCAGAGAAGGGAAACCAAACTGATAAGAGGCATGGAGGAGCTCAGCTATGAGGAAAGATTAGAGGTACTGAATTTATTCACTCTTGATAAGAGGAGATTAAGGGGGGATATGATCAACATGTACAAATATTTAAGGGATCCATATAGTGAACTTGGTGTCGAGTTATTCCCTTTACAGTCAACAAAGAGGACACGGGGGCACTCTTTACGTCTAGAGGAAAAGAGATTTCATCTTCAAATATGGAAAGGTTTCTTCATAGTAAGAGCTGTGAAAATGTGGAATAGACTCCCTGCAGAGGTGGTTCTGGTCAGCTCAGTAGATTGCTTTAAGAAAGGCCTGGATTATTTCCTAAGTGTGCATAATATAACTGGGTACTAACATTTATAGGTTAAGTTGATCCGGGGAAAATCTGATTGCCTCTCAGGGGATCAGGAAGGAATTTTTTCCCCCGCTTAAGCAAATTGGATCATGCTCTGCTGGGGTTTTTTGCTTTCATCTGGATCAACTGTGGGTATAGAATTGGGTATATGGGATTGGATGAAATTATTATTTAATTTTTTTGTGGTTGAACTGGATGGACTTGTCTTTTTTCAACCTGACTAACTATGTAACTATCGAAAATAGACTCTGGACTGCCGCACTCTTCAGAAAAACTACCTTTCTTTATTGGAAGATCACATCAAAAACTCAGCAAACACTGCAGTGTTTGCTGAGTTTTTGATGTGATCTTCCAATAAAGAAAGGTGCTTTTTCTGAAGAGTGTGGCAGTCCAGAGTCTATTTTCGTCTGTTGCTGACGGCAATTGCCAGCACTTGTGGCTTCCGGGCCAAGAGAACAGATCACATTCTATATGTGTGCTTCTGGAGCGGTGGGACTTTTTCTTAACTATGTAACTATGACTGTGTGGGATATCCAGCACTGAGGTCTCTGAACCCTCAGGCCTTCAAACCCACTCCTGCTATCCAGCACTGGGGTCTCTGAACCCCCAGGCCTTCAAGCCTGCTCCACTGCACACTACATCTCTCCTGCGTCTTCCTCTAGCTCCCAGAAACTCCCCAGGAAGCATGTGACCTCCAGCTTATATGCAAGTCCTGCCCTTGCCAACACAAATCAATGATTGGTCCAGAGCTCTCCATACAAGCTGCCTGCCACTCCAGTCCCAAATTCAGCCTCCCTTCAAGAACATTTCCACTGGAAGGTAAAGGGGATCTCTGTGAGCCAGAGTGTAGGTGGGCGCACCTCCCTCTATTATATCACTCCCAGCTCCCAAACCAAACAACCAGGCCTAAAAAGTGTAAGGCCCTGGCCAAATTTACCTATCACTACCTATAAAAAAACCTATATAGCACCCACCAAAATGGGTAGGCACTACATAAGCCTGTACATGTGGCAGGTGAGATAACCTCTTGCAACAAGGGAGGGGAGGTGTTATTAGCACTCCTTCAGCTCCTTCCAACTTCCATAGCAATGGGAGCAGTTCAGGACTGCCAGGGCCCTCAACCTGTACACAGGTACAGAAGACAAAGAGTTTAGTGAAGTGCATGCATGGAGTCTGTGCTAGGTGCACAGCTGGACCCCATACCATTACTGGGAGTGAGGTAGCATTGTTATGCTGGATAGGTGGAGAGGGCATTGGCTCTGAGTGTCCCTCCTAAATGCACAAGTTACCGTGTTGGTGTAAACGACATCCAGAGAGATTACTAGAGTTTGCTCATGTTTGTCATCTACAAGGTCATGAGTGTGGCTTAAGTAAAGTTACCCAATGTATAAGGTGAGCGACCATGCCTAGCATAGCCCAGAAGAAACCACCCCAGGGTAGGCCTCTCATGTGACCCTTGCTTGGTCACCCAATGAGGAGGGTAAAATAGAGGATGTGATGACCACCCTGCCCCACAAACAGACTAATGACCTTATCCATTCCTGGGCTAAGTCACATGCTTGTAGGTGAAGGCTTTCTTTTATAGACAAAGGCTACAGCTTTTTGACATGTCAAACATTTATTAATGCAAACTTTGCAAAGTTATTGAAAGGTCTCCTTGACAACCAGGAATCTAGCAGTTTCAGAAAAAGGTCACCAGTAGCATCCTCCCTATTTCTTACAGGGCAGGTTTCCTTTACAGAATGCCGTAGGAGCTGTACATTGCTATGCACGGTATACATTTACATGAGTGGCAAGGAACAGTTCATTCACCTCTAATATACACCTAAAGCTACATGAAAGGCATTCAACTTGCAAAAGATTTACGGTTCCTATCATAATGCTTATTTAAATATTCCCTGGGCCTGGTGCGAATATGACAGGCTCTCATAGAGGAATGTGAAGTGCTTGTGAGGACAAGGCTGCAGAGTTACTGCACAGTTTCCAAGTAACCAGGCATTTCTAAAGATCGTGTGACAAGATCGCATTATTTTTTCGTTTGTCTAAACACGCAATGTTCATGTACATTCAGGTATTCTCAGGATAGCGTCTATATGGCTTAAGATAATTTAATAAGCTTTGCCACAAAGGGAATGTTATTGGGCTTGTGCTATCTTCACTCTTTCATTGCTGACTGCTTTTCCAGCATCAACATATTAAATAATTACAGCTATCTGCTGACGGCAGAGTTTAAAAATGAATTGTTCTATAATAGCTTTAGATATAAAACATTTTATAAAGACATGTAATGGTCTAATCACATAGTCATCAAGAGGCTAAACGGAATGCAATCTTATAGTGATCCTGAACTCAAAATGTGAACGTTTGCTGTGTTATAGGAAACATCTAGGAATTTTAATTGTGCTTAAAGTGGTAGTAAACTGTTGGCTTTTTTTTAAACCTGCAAGACAATGTAATGTGCTACCGCTGCCATGGAGACAGAAATGCTGGACTGGCCCTGTCAATAGCAGGGACAGGACAGCAAGAAGGGAAGAAGTTAGGAACCCTCACAATGGTGGAACACAAGGGCCTGGTCGCAAGTGTGACCTTTGTAACCCTGGTAGTTTAGCCACTAATTTGGGCCCTTATATGGAGTTCCCTGGTGTGCTAGTGACATATCTCTTGCTTTGGAGGGGGGCCCAAGACAGCAGGAAAGGGGTTCACTGCAGAACATGTGAAAGGGTCACACTACAGAACCGTAATATAGGAATCAGTGGGAAGCACCCCAGGTCCAGGGGGAAGGACCCTGGGACTGATGGAAAGGGCCCTGGGACCGATAGGAGGGGTCAGGGAGGCCCTTTACTGGGGCCTTAAAGGTACTAGTTATGCCTCTGGGCCCAGCCATGTGTCTCTGTTAAGGCAGGTGCATGCTAAAGTGCACATCTCATGGTATTTGTGTGGACCTGTATAAAGGCTTACTGCTGACAGACAGGCCAAATAGTCCTGCCAGGCCTCAGTGCTGAAAAGTCCTCAACAGTTTATCTTTGTTCTGTGATCCTGCAACCTGAGTCTGTTTGACTCCTGTTAATAACCTAGAGTGTCCTTGACCCATCTGCTCATCTGAACCACACTATCCTGATATTCCAATCTATTTGAAGACATCATTTTCAAGTTCCAAGCCATAACCATAACATTGGGACACTTCATGCCACCCCTTTGTCTCTACACTCCCTGTTCTCTAGCCTAGGTGTGTTTGAACTGGAGCAGAAAGAGTGTCCATCTTTGTCATCTAAAGTTAGAAATATGAAAGGCACCCAGAACACTTCTGTGATTTTCTGAATATTGTTATTTGCATAAGCATATGTATGTTCCAGCCTAATTCAAAGTGACAAAATCATACTTGCTGAAAAGGTCACTCAGGCCCCAGACATTGCATGCAATGGGACATGTTATCTAGGTCTGTGAAGGTTCTCATTTATCCAGGTCACAGTACAGTATATCTAGTAGTAGTTAATTACATTCAACTGGACATTTTCTGTAATATTGAAGACATTTCAAAATCCAATCCAGCCCACATCTTCAAATCAAATGAGTGACAGGACCATAGCTCAATATTTATATCCACACTGGTAGCACCAACACCTTGAGCCAATTACCGTGGAAAGAGAGGTGTTATTGTCCAAGAGGCTGAGGAATCTAAAAGCCTTCCAGATACCAAGGATGGGATTATGTAACTAGTACAGTTTCTGCAATCTTCACAGCTTCCTTCCAGTTTTTGGACAATAACTTCTGCCTTTCCATGGTGATTGGATTAAGGTGTCAGTGCTACCTGTTTAGCACAGCTTGAATCAGATACAGTCGCTTTTAAGCCACCAATATTCCACACAGCTTCTTTGATTTTTCAGTCAAGGGTTGTTAGGTGGGAGGCTGTTCACGCTCACATCCACTTCCATGGCACAATGGTACATTTTGCACCCTAAAAATGGGTGTAACATGAAACATTCTGTGAAAGTTGGAATTAGCATTATTTATATATAAGGATTTAAGCAGTTTAAAATAGTCAGTTTGGCTCTGTACTGGCCAGGAGGGTAGGGATTAATGCCTTACCCAGTTCTTTGATGGGTTCTTCTCTGGCTCTGGCCCACTAATCCTGGGATATGTAGATATGGGACAGTGGTCCAGTACGAGAGGCCCCCAAGGAAGAGAACCCCCAAGACCCCTGAGAGAGATTCAGTAAAGAGGCTACAAGACGTCCAGAGTACAGAGCCGAGAGGTCCAGAGCTTGCATCAGGTCCGAGGCCCGTAAGGGAATAAGACAGAGAACTATACCTGAAAAAGCAGGAGGATTTTGCTCATCATTGCCTAGATGTGAAGTCATCAGAAGCTGAGGTTTGCCCCAGACACCAGCTCAGGAAGAATACCTCAGTTGGACTCTGTGTTAAACAAGCACTACCTTTGCAGGTATGCCGGGCAGTGCACAGCCTGTGGTTAGATTTTAGTTAGGAGTATCAGAGCAAAGAGTGCTTAATACAAATGCATACCAAACTTATCAGATATTTATTTGTAAAAAAAACTTCAAAACCATTTATCATTTTCCTTCCACTTCACAATTATGTGGCACTTTGTGTTGGTCTATCACATAAAATCCCAATAAAATACATTTACGTTTTTGGTTGTAACATGACAAAACATGGAAAATTTCAAGGGGTGTGAATACTTTTTCAAGGCACTGTATCCTTATTTATATAGTAGGGAAACAACACAATAAGTCATTGAGCTGTGAGATTAGATTGTAAACTCTGGAGTATAAACCTATGTTCATTCCCCAGAGTTTACAATCTAATGTCACTGCCACAGTCATATATATATATAGGCTTGCATTTTTCGCTTTTTATCCAAAGTCTATTAAACTACCATTATGTATTTCAGTGTTTAGAAAGGAAACTGGGGACTCCAGAGGATGCCTATGCAAAGACAAGGAGAACAAATAAACTCTATAGTAATATTGTCCCTGGATGGAGGATCCAGGGCCACTGCAATGACTAATGGGTTAAAGTGGTTGTAAAGTCAGAAGGTTTTTTATCTTAATGCATTATGTGCATTACAATAAAAAGCCTTCTGTGTGCAGCAACCCCCTTCAGCCCCCCTCACTTACCTGAGCACCCTCTAGATCCAGTGATGTTGTAGGATTGTCTCGGCTGCCCTTCTCATTGGCTTAGACAGCAAAATAAATGAGCCTTTACAATCACTTTAACTACTTGGCTACCCTCATGCCCAAATAATTCCAAACAAACCCATCACTGACACTCCACTGCAGGATTGGAAATGCCAGAATCAAGACTTTGCTTTTTTCCTTGATTAATAATTTCTTCTGCTACCTCACATCTCGGCGTGACAAGGAGGAGACAAACTATTTACCACTGACAGGGCTGCTTACAATGATCAGCTTTTATTTATTCATGTAAAACCCTTATCCCAAAAGGAAAAAAGTATTCTGTAATTCTGCGGTCCCCAACCTCCCCAGCACCAGGGACCGACCTCATGGAAGACAGAAGACAACCCCTCCATGGACCGGGGTGGGGTATGACGGTGTGGGGAGTTGTTGAGGGTTTAAAGCCTGCCACTCACATCTTTATTTGTATCTGTATTTATTTATTATTAATATGAGAAAAAATATTGTTGTTATTATTATTGAAGAAAAAAATATGTTTTTCTAATCTTTATTGTATCTGTTTGGCTGATCACATGAGCCCTATTTATTATTATTAATAATGTTAAACTGAGCTCATGTAATCAGCCAAACAAAAACAGATACAAGTAAAGATTCACATCGACAAGACAACCTCCCTCAGGCAAGGCAGAATCAAACCCCTCCTAAAGAAGCCTAACCTTGATTCCAAAGACTCAAACTACTGCAGGCCTGTCATAATCCTCAACCCCATCTCCAAGATTATCGAGAAAGCAGTAGTACAACAGCTAAAACCCCATCTGGACACCCATAAACTCTTGGACCCACTACAATCTGGTTTCCGCCCTGGCCACTGGACAGAAACTGCACTCCTCAAAATCTGAGATGATACCCTCGAAGCAGCAGATGAAGGAGAACTATGTCTCCTGGTGCTGCTGGACCTCAGAGCAGCTTTTTGCACAGTAGACCACAAAACCCTGCTCACTCGTCTCACAGAAGTACAGTGCCTTGCGAAAGTATTCGGCCCCCTTGAACTTTTCAACCTTTTGCCACATTTCAGGCTTCAAACATAAAGATATAAAATTTTTATTTTTTGTGAAGAATCACCAACAAGTGGGACACAATTGTGAAGTGGAACGAAATCTATTGGATTTTTGAAACTTTTTTAACTAATAAAAAAATGAAAAGTGTGGCGTGCAAAATTATTCGGCCCCCTTGCGTTAATACTTTGTAGAGCCACCTTTTGCTCCGATTACAGCTGCAAGTCGCTTGGGGTATGTCTCTATCAGTTTTGCACATCGAGAGACTGAAATTCTTGCCCATTCTTCCTTGCAGAACAGCTCGAGCTCAGTGAGGTTGGATGGAGAGCGTTTGTGAACAGCAGTTTTCAGCTCTTTCCACAAATTCTCGATTGGATTCAGGTCTGGACTTTGACTTGGCCATTCTAACACCTGGATACGTTTATTTGTGAACCATTCCTTTGCAGATTTTGCTGTATGTTTGGGATCATTGTCTTGTTGGAAGATAAATCTCCTTCCCAGTTTCAGGTCTTTTGCAGACTCCAACAGGTTTTCATCCAGAATGGTCCTGTATTTGGCTGCATCCATCTTCCCCTCAATTTTAACCATCTTCCCTGTCCCTGCTGAAGAAAAGCAGGCCCAAACCATGATGCTGCCACCACCATGTTTGACAGTGGGGATGGTGTGTTGAGGGTGATGAGCTGTGTTGCTTTTACGCCAAACATATCGTTTTGCATTGTGGGCAAAAAGTTTCATCTGACAAGAGCACCTTCTTCCACATGTTTGGTGTGTCTCCCAGGTGGCTTGTGGCAAACTTTAGACAAGACTTTTTATGGATATCTTTGAGAAATGGCTTTCTTCTTGCCACTCTTCCATAAAGGTCAGATTTTTGCAGTGTACGACTGATTGTTGTCCTATGGACAGACTCTCCCACCTCAGCTGTAGTTCTCTGCAGTTCATCCAGAGTGATCATGGGCCTCTTGGCTGCATCTCTGATCAGTCTTCTCCTTGTCTGAGCTTAAAGTTTAGAGGGACGGCCAGGTCTTGGTAGATTTGCAGTGTTCTGATACTCCTTCCATTTCAAAATGATCGCTTGCACAGTGCTCCTTGGGATGTTTAAAGCTTGGGAAATCTTTTTGTATCCAAATCCGGCTTTAAACTTCTCCACAACAGTATTACGGACCTGCCTGGTGTGTTCCTTGGTCTTCATGATGCTCTCTGCGCTTTCAACAGAACCCTGAGACTATCACAGAGCAGGTGCATTTATACAGAGACTTGATTACACACAGGTGGATTCTATTTATCACCATCAGTCATTTAGGACAACATTGGATCATTCAGAGATCCTCGCTGAACTTCTGGAGTGAGTTTGCTGCACTGAAAGTAAAGGGGCCGAATAATTTTGCACGCACCACTAGTTTTTTATTTGTTAAAAAAGTTTAAAATATCCAATAGATTTCGTTCCACTTCACAATTGTGTCCCACTTGTTGGTGATTCTTCACAAAAAATGAAAATTTTATATCTTTATGTTTGAAGCCTGAAATGGGACAAAAGGTTGAAAAGTTCAAGGGGGCCGAATACTCCCACAAGGATCACCCCTGTCGCCCGTGGTCTTTAACATCTATCTCCACCAACTCCTCAAAATCATCAGCAACCAGGACCTGCTTTATCACTCCTTTGCTGATAACATCCAACTCTACTTACGCATCACCAACAAAAAAGACCAATACCATGCATTGGAAAACTGTCTCTCACTGATCGACGATTGGATGACGGAGAGCTCCCTCAAACTCAACGGATCCAAAACAGAACTCCTCTTCCTCCATGCAAACTGAAACAAAAACCCTGGCACAACGTCCACACCACTCATCTTCGGACAACCCATCAACCCCAGTACTAAAGCCAAAAGCCTTGGAGTCATTTTTGACTCAGACATGACAATGGATGCACAAATAGGATCAGTGGTTAGCAGATCCCACTACCTTCTACGCCTATTGTGTAGATTTATCCCCTTCAGCCCGGAAGGAGATACAGCAGTAGTAGTTGGATCATAAATTCCCAACTCGACTACGCAAATTCCCTCTATCTAGGACTTCCCAAATACCAAATTTCACATCTACAAGTTGTCCAGAACACAACAGCCAGACTGGTAACTGGAAAAAAAAACCTGGGAATCAATCACCCCCTCTCTGAGGACCCTCCATTGGCTAGCCGTGAAGGACCGGGTTAAATTCAAGACACTCTGCCTCACTCACAAATGTACACAAGGAAAGGCCCGCAATATTTCTGCGACAAAATAAAGCACTATACTCCAGGTTGCCCACTCCGGTCTACTAATCAGAACCTCCTTCGCGTCCCTAAGACCCGTTATAAATCAAAAGGGGAACAAAGGTTTACAGTCCAAGGACCTTGGCTCTGGAATGCTCTACCAGCGGACATCCGCTCGGAAAAAAAACACCTGGCCTACAGGAAGAAGCTCAAGACCCATCTCTTCTGAAGACCCAGATGGACACTGGTGGCAAAAGCGCCTTGAGGCAATTTACTTCACATATGTAGCGCTATGTAGTGCTATACAAGGTATTCTTCCATTCATTTATTGGCCACATCAGTGCCTGACCTCACAAATGCCCTTCTGGAAGAATGGTCAAACATTCCCCTAGACACACTCCTAAACCTTGTGGACAGCATTCGCAGAAGAGTTGAAGCTGTTATAGCTGCAAAAGGTGGGCCAAAGCAATATTGAACCCTATGGACTAAGACTGGGATGCCATTAAAGTTCATGTGCATGTAAAGGCAGGTGTCCTAACACTTTTGGTAATATAGTGTACCCTTTCAGTTGTTTTCAATGGAAGCTCACATGGATTAGATCAGCCTTTTTCAACCTTTACAACAAGGAGGAACCCTTGAAGTAACTTTTTGGTATGAGGGAACCCCTACTAAAAATTACTATATCTACAACTCTACAAATGATACATTATTGTGATGGTCAGTGGGAAGAATGTTCCTTACACTTGTGGTCACTGAGAAGAATTATCCCCTTTCAGATAGCTAAAAAGATCTGTGGTGTCATTGGGAACTTATATGAGTGGCAGAAACTGGCTGCTCATTGCTCAAGGAACCCATAGCGACCTCTGGAAGAACCTTAGGGTCCCATGGAACCCTGGTTGAGAAACCCTGGATTAGATGAATATGCGTGTGCTAGATCATATATTGAATTGACAATTTTTTAAATTCTGCGTTCTATATTTTACCTTTCCCTGGTCTAGCTAGTTTCTGAAACGAATAGAGATTACACGATAATCACATACCTCAACCTTAAATGCTCTAAAAACATAACAAATAAATAACAAAAAGGTCATTGTTACTTGAAGTGCATTCTAGTGCTTACATAACGCAATTTAATTTTTCACTGTGCATTGTTTATATTCGTAGAAATGTTAGCTCTTGGAGTGTATTAAATTACCTCAAGATAAACTGCCACATAAAATTCCTCTAAGCCATGCTTAGTTTGGCATCCATTTCACCTGGCACACGCACCACAAACCTCAGCCCAGAAGGCCACTACAATGTGCCAGATAAAATTGTAATGTTATCGAAACATTTTAATTAAAGACTTCAATGGCGTAGAAGACCCTGACGCTTACCAGTTCATCCAAATTGAAAACGATTCAGCATTCATTAAGCAGAGGCTGTGCGACCTCAAAAGTTTATATATTAGAAGGGAGAAGAGCCATTATTTAATGTACCTGAGGCGGTGGCAGCAATGTATGCTTCATTCTTCGTTGAATCGTACTGCCAGAAACGTCTGGTCTGCTGCCAATGCTCTTTAATTATGAAATGATGTATTCATCTTTTTTTGTTGGCAGCGGGTACATGACCCCGAGGTGAAGAGAAAATATATATAAATAATGCAAAATTTAAGTGTCTTAAGTAGCATTTTCTGTCTTTTTCCAAACCACATTCCATATGCAGCAGGGAACGTCTAAATTTGGCAATAAACAGTGGCTGTTCCTTTGATTAGACCCACAAAAGGTCTATTCTCCAGGCCTCCCACAGCACAATGGAAGGCATGTTATACAAGCTACCCATAGGCTGTCATCTCCAGAATCAGACTTGTTCTTGCAAAATGCTGGAAACCATGAGCTGACAATACCAATATCACTAGTATACAGCCGAGGCCAAAAGTTTTGAGAATAACACAAATATTGATTTTCACAAAGTCTGCTGCCTCCGTTTTTATAATGGCAATTTGCTTATACTCCAGAATGTTATGAAGAGTGATCAGATGAATTGCAATTAATTGCAAAGTTCTTCTTTGTCATGAAAATTAACTTAATCCCATGAAAAAAACCTTTTCCACTGCATTTGTGAAGAAGGCTTCATGGCGCCCAAGAAAGTCCAGCAAGTGCTAGGACCGTCTTCAACAGTTGATTTAGCTGTAGGATCAGGGCACCACCAGTGCAGAGCGTGGTCAGGAATGGCAGCAAGCAGTGAGTGTATCTGTCCACACAGTGAGATGAAGACTTTTGGAGGATGGCCTGGTGTCAAGAAGGGCAGCAAAGAAGCCACTTCTCTCCAGGAAAAACATCAGGGACAGACTGGTGTTCTGAAAAAGGTATAGGGATTGGACTGCTGAGGACTGGGGTAAGGTAATTTTCTTTGATGATGAATCCTCTTTCTGATTGTTTGGGGCATCTGGAAAAAAAAAACCTCGTCCGGAGAAGAAAAGGTGAGCACTACCATCAGTCCTGTGTCATGCCAACAGTAAAGCATCCTGAGACCACTCATGTGTGGGATAGCTTCTCAGCCAATGGAGTGGGCGAACTCACAATTTTGCCTAATAACACAGCCATGAATAATAAATGGGACAAAAAAATCCTCCCAGAGCAACTTCGCCCAACCATCCAAGAACAGCTGGTGACGAACAAAGCCTTTTCCAGCATTATGGAGTACCTTGCCATAAGGCAAAAGTGATAACTAAGTGGCTTAGGAACAAAACATCGAAACTTTGGGTCCATGGTCAGGTACCTCCCTAGGCCTTAATCCCATTGAGAACTTGTAGTCAATTCTCAAGAGGCGGGTGAACAAAAAAAAAACACAAATTCTGACAAACTCCAATGCCGCGTACACACGACCGGACTTTTCAACATCAAAAGTCCGACGGAATGATTCCAACAGACCATTCGAACGTGTGTGGGCTGCAGTGGACTTTTGATTTGCAAAAGTCTGACAGACTTTAGAAATGGAACATGTTTCAAATTTTTCCGACAGAACTCCGCCGGACCCAGTTCCTACCGAGAAATCCGCTCGTGTGTGTGCTAGTCTGACGGACAAAAACCGACGCGAGGGCAGCTATTGGCTACTGGTTATGAACTTCCTTATTCTAGTCCAGTCGTACGTCATCACGTTCGAATCCGTCGGACTTTGGTGTGATTGTGTGTGACCAAGTCCGTTCATTCGGAAAGTCCGTCAGAACTCTGTCAGAACTCCGTCAGAACTCCGTCGAAAGTCTGTTGGACCTAGTCCCTCGAAAAGTCCGGTCGTGTGTACGCAGCACAAGTGTTGAAAATGCAAAAATAGGCTGCCATCAGTCAGGATGTGGGCCATAAGTTGATGGAAAACATGCCAGGGTAACAGGGTGAATTGCAGAGGTCTTGAAAAAGAAGGGTCAACACTGCAAATATTGACTCTTTGCATAAATGTAATATATTTGTCAATAAAAGCCTTTGACACTATGAAATTCTTGTAATTATAATTCACTATTCCATAGTATCATCTGGCAAAAAGATCTAAAAACACTGAAGCAGCAGACTTTGTGAAAATTTATATTTGTGTCATTCTCAAAACTTTTGGCCACGGCTGTACTTCTTTCAATATTAGTGACAAGAAACTCCTATGAAGCCAGTTATTTTTATCATGTATTGACCTGGTCTGCAGTCTCAGAGGCCACCCACCAATAAGTTGTTATCCCCCAAACTTTTGGGTCAGATGAGCAGGGCCCCCATTACAATTGATGGAACCCTGTACAGCATACTTGACAAGGACCCTTTGAACACCAAGTGGGCATTAATGAGGCAGTACACCAAACGCACTATAGTGAATTATGGGTATTGCAAAATTGTGCTAACAATGGGAGGGGCTTAAAACTGCAAAACTGCAAAATGCAGGTGTCAGGCATATGTGACATTTAGAGTGCAAGTGTCAGAAGTTGGTAACATACAGAGTGCAGGTGTCAGGAGTATATAACATACAGAGTACAGGTGTCATAAGTTTGTTACATACAGGGTGCAGATGTCAGGAGTATATAGCATACATAATTCAGGTGTCAAAAGTGTGTAACATACAGAGTGCAGGTATCAGAAGTATGTAACATACAGAGTGCAGGTGTCAGAAGTTTGTAACATACAGAGTGCAGGTGTCAGAAGCATGTAACATAGAGAATGCAGATGTCAGGAGTATACAACATGCAGAGTACAGGTGTCAGAAGTATGTAACATACAGAGTGCAGGTGTCAGAAGTTTGTAACATACAGAGTGCAGATGCCAGAAGTATGTAATGTACAGAGTGCAGGTGCTAGGAGTATATAACATACAGAGTGCAGATGTCAGAAGTATGTAACCTACACAATTTAGGTGTCAGAAGTATGTAACATACAGAGTGCAGGTGTCAGAAGTATGTAACATAGAGAATGCAGATGTCAGGAGTATGCAACATACAGAGTGCAGGTGTCAGAAGTATGTAACATACAGAGTGCAGGCATCAGGGGTATGTAACATACAGAGTGTAGGTGTCAGGAGTATGTAACATACAGAGTGCAGGCATCAGGGGTATGTAACATACAGAGTGCAGGTGTCAGGACTATGTAACATACAGAATGCATATGTCAGGAGTATATAACATAAAAAGTGCAGGTGTCAGAAGTATGTAGTATACAGAGTGCAGATATCAGAAGTATGTAACATACAGAGTGCAGGTGTCAGAAGTATATAGCGTAGAGAGTGCAGATGTCAGAAGAATTTAACATACAGAGTGCAGGTGTCAGGAGTATGTAACATATAGAATGTAGGGTCAGGAGTATGTAACATACAGAGTGCAGAGGACAGGAGTGACTGTCAGGAACCAAGTCACTTAATCTCTCCACCTCTACTCCATCTGTTCCTGAAACCATAAAAAGTCCCCTCTCTGTCCCGGGCCCTCCTGCTGAACTAATGGGGCCATGTTAGGAGCCATGATCCATGGTATTAATCTGTCAGTACCCCTTAGAAAAAAAAAGTTCCCTCTCTGTCCTGGGCCCCCCTACTAATGGAATTTGTGCCCAGTTCAGGAGGGCTGGTTCTACCCCTCTATTGGCAGCCCTTCAAATAAGGCCCTTTTGCATGGACGGTAGACCCTACCACCCCTCTGAAAAGTTATCCACACCGGATTGCTTTTTCAGAAGCAGTTTAGATTTGGTTTATAGGTGTTTAGGGGATGATATTGCAGCCAATTAATCACTTTTTTTCAATTCCAAGGAGAATTTACATTGAAATGCTGTGCTGCAACTGCGTGCAACTACGTGGCAAGCATGACTATAATGAGTAATCTTTGCAAGCAGTATTGCTAACCAATGCCCAACGTGCTGAGTTATAATTGCTATGAAGCATCATGACCTTAACACATGCTGCACCGCTCATAGGGCGTTGCTCTGCATTTATATGCAGAATGTTTAATTTTTACCCAATACACATCAATGCAACTTGAATTTATGGATACAATAAATTTCAGCTTGTCATTGCATCGGGCCAGCAATAAGAAACACAACCCAACAGACAAAGGGTGAATGGTGAAAATTACTCCATAAGTCAGTGCCTTAGGAAACCTGCACATGGGCATTCAGTACTATATAGCTTTGTATCTATTTTTTATTGTCTAAAAGCAAAAATGAAACCGAAACACAATGTAGATTTCCTTTTGCAGTCTGCTAGACCTAAAAAAAAATTAAGGGGTCTCATTAACCTCTTGCTGACCATATGGCGCATATGAGCAGCACCAGGGAGGGTAGGCTTTCACATTCACACATTTCACGTATGCATCCATGGCAGCCTATTTTTCTGTTCTGACAGTATGCTTGTTGCATTCTTCCATCATAGTGGCCAAACTCTGGGCTCATACAGGACAGGGATCTAATAGACATGTGCAGACTGAAATATTTCATTTCGGAATTTAGTTTTCGTCCGAAAAATACATTTATTTAGTTACTCCCGAAATTTGTTTATATTTATTTTGTTTTTCGTAAAAAAAATTGCATTGATCCGAAAATCCAAATGAAAATCCAAAAGAAGAAGCTGAAGAAACCGAAGGATGAAGAAAAGAAGAAGGAAGAAGACCAGAAGAAAGAAGATGAAAGAAAACTTTAATAAAGGACTTGTCAAAAGACCGTCTCCTGTCATTTTTAACACTTTTGTCACTTTTTTGGTGAAATGGTAGGTACCCCCTTACCATTTCATACAGGGGTGGGGGCCAGGATCTGGGGGTCCCCTTGTTAAAGGGGGCTTCCAGATTCCGATAAGCTCCCTGCCCACAGACCCCCACAACCACCGGCCAGGGTTATGGGGATGAGGCCCTTGTCCTCATCAACATGGGGACAAGGTGCTTTGGGAGAACCCCAAAGCATCCTTCTAATGTTGAGGGCATGTGGCCTGGTACGGTTCGTGGGGGGGGCTCTCTCATCCCCCCCTCTTTTCCTGCGGCCTGCCAGGTTGCGTGCTCAGATAAGGGTCTGGTATGGATTTTGAGGGGGACCCCACGCCATTTTTTTTTTGGTGCGGGGTTCCCCTTAAAATCCATGCCAGACCTGAAGGGCCTGGTATGGATTTTGAGGGGGACCCCCACGCCATTTTTTTTTCTTTTTGACGCGGGGTTCCCCTTAATATCCATACCAGACCTGAAGGGCCTGGTATGTTCTTGAAGGGGAACCCATGCATTTATTTTTTTATTTTTTTACATTAAAGTCACGTTGTAAGTCGCGCTATGATTCACACTCAAGTCGTGTCCAAGTTGCCTCCCAAAGTCACGCCGGAAGTCATGTTGCCCCTGTGTGAATGGACTGTTATGATACAAGTTCAATAGACACAGATTGTTATTGTCAGAGTCACGTCGAATGTCCTATATGTATCCAACTGTGTCAAAACGAAAACGAAAATAAAGCATTCATTTATGGCTGATCTTTCGTTTTTCGGACTCTGTGCTTAATACCTGAAATTCGGACAAAAATTCATTTGGACGAAAACGAATGCATGTGTCTAGGATCAATTCTTTTTGAGAATCTATAATATGGTTAACTTCAAAACTTCCCCCAGGCAAGGCTTCGCCTTGTACTCAGCTACAGTTTACTAGGGGCTTGCAGAAGCTCAGTTTAATGAAATTATATTGAGAGCACGATGCATGCAGATATTCAGTTTCCCTAATACGTACTTAACTTATTGATGTATTTCTTATTTGAGAACAGAATTGCCTTGTCACTTACTTCCAGGAAATCCTGGATATTCTGCCATTTTGGCAGCCTACCAGGAGACCAAAAGGACAATTTAGATCTCAACAGGAATGACTCTATATTAACGCACATCATCATTCAGACATTACTTACTGGGCACATTCTCTACCTTAAAGGAAACCTGTGCTGAGAGAAATACATAGGTTCCCATTGTGGATCTCCCCTTTTAAAATTGCTAGTTGTCTGGTTGTCCTTCAAATCCATAATTCCTGATTTACTGACTTTGAACAAGTACTGTATGCAAATAAGGGTTTCTGACTTCACTGGCTGCAAGCTTGTTCCTGGTCAGGAGATCAGATATCATCAGGACTACGGCTGACTGATAACAGTCAGTTCAACGGAAACCAGACAACATTCGGCCAGTGTGTAAAGCAGCCTCTCCAACTAAAGCTGGTCTAATGACCAAAAGCCAATCTTATCAGTGTGTTCTGGTGGGAGGGCAGTCCCAAAAGACACAGCGTGGGAAATCACAGCACTATCATTGCGTGTTAGTATGGCGAGCTGTAATTTTTAGTTTTTTTGTTCAGCCCGCTAGTTTGAACAAAAAAAACTTTACGTGTGTACATAGCGCACCATTCAACTATTTAGAAAGAGTTAAAGAATGTTAGTCTTTTGACTTGTGTAATAAAATCCAGCCTGTGCTATTTGTCTCTAGTACATTTGGTCCTAGTCTTGCTCATTAAAATTGTGTTGTAGCAGGACAGTTTTACAGTGTTGTTTCATCTGCAGTCTCTTCATTTGAGAAATTGGCCTGCAGCAGAACAGTGATAGTCTTATGCAGGCCATACACGGTCGAATTTCGAACGAATTTTCTTTTCAAAATCCGAAAATTCGTTTTTTTTGTGATCCGATGATGCCACCATTGATTTTCGAAATTTGGCCGACCAAGCCTTCAATTTCACCTCATGTTGCTACAGAAAAGAATTTTCTTGGCTGGGAATCTTCTTTTCTCTCCGTACATTTTCTTTTATCTCTGTACATTTTCTTACGTTTCTCGCACGATTCTCCCATCATTGATCAGAAAATCGTTCGTTTTTCTAAAAATTTCCAACATGTCCGATTCCTCAAATTTTATTTCCGCACGAAAATCGGCTGTTGCTGCAGCCCACTAATGGTGCGAAATTCATACGAAAATTCTTAGATACGATTTTCGAAAGAAAATTCTTTCGAAATTCGAACCGTGTATGGCCGGCATTAGCAAACCTCTGGCCAGTTTCTATCCACCTGTCAAATTGTTTAGCACTTGATGAAAAACCATATGTCATTACTAAAACACCTGAAAAAAATATCAAATTTGGGTGCTGTTGTGGTGAGCTAATTGTAAAAGAAAAAAATTGTGTTCTAGCAGTGTACACTGTTGCTGAGGCTGTCTGTAAAAATAGTATTGATTTGTAACACAGTATACAGCTTTAGGGCATTTCCAAAGCCTGTCATTTAAAACCTTTGTTTTGTTTTTTTTGTTTTTTTGCTTTTTTTTCATATTACTTTTAAAGCCACATGTATGTTTTATTTTGTTTTTGTTTTTTTCCTTTTTTTTACGTTTTTGGCTTTGGTACATGTTGTGCCCTGCTTACCAGAAGCATTGGCAGTCAGGTATCAAACTAGTATTTTCAGAAGGGGAGGTTGGTAATGGCAATCTCCATACTTCATAGCTACAGTTATAGTGAAAGTTTTTATTAAGCCTTGAAAATAAGTAATACAGTGCCTTGAAGAAGTATTCAAACCCCTTGAAATTTTCCACATTTTGTCATGTTACAACCTAAAACGTAAATGTATATTATTGGGATTTTTTGTGATAGACCAGCACAAAGTGGCACATAATTGTGAAGTGGAATGTAAATGATAAATGGTTTTACAATTTTTTTACAAAGATATATGTGAAAAGTGTCACGTGCATTTGTATTCAGCCCCCTTTACTCTGATACCACTAACTAAAATCTAGTACAACCAATTTCCTTCAGAAGTCACCTAATTAGTAAATAGAGTCTACCTGTGTGTAATTTAATCTCAGTATAAATAGAGCTGTTCTGTGAAGTCCTCAGAGGTTTGTTAGAGAACCTTCGTGAATAAACAGCACCATGAAAGCCAAGGAATACACCACACAGCTCAGGGATAAAGTTGTGGAGAAGATTAAAGGAGGGTTAGGTTACAAAAAAATACCTCAAGCTTTGAACATCTCACGGAGCACTCAATCCATCATCTGAAAATGGAAAGAGAATGCGAAACTGCAACCCTACCAAGACATGGCCGTCCACCTAAACTGACAGGCTGGACAAGGAGAGCATTCATCAGAGAAGCAGCCAAGAGGCCCATGGTTAACAGCTCAGGTGGGAGAATCTGTCCACAGGACAACTATTAGTCGTGCACTCCACAAATCTGGCCTTTATGGAAGAGTGTCAAAAAGAAAGCCATTGTTGAAAGAAAGCCATAAGAAGTCCCATTTGCAGTTTGCGAGAAACCATGTGGGGGACACAGCAAACAAGGTGCTCTGGTCAGATGAGACCAAAATCAAACTTTTTGACCTAAAAGCATAACATTATGTGTGGTAGAAAACTAACACTGCACATCACCCTGAACACACTACCCTCACCGTGAAACATTGTGATGGCAGCATCATGTTGTGGGGATGCTTTTGTTTAGCAGAAACAGAGAAGCTGGTCAGAGTTGATGGGAAGATGCATGGTGCCAAATACAGGGCGATCTTAGAAGAAAACTGGTATACACACGATGGGACTATCCGGTGGTCTTAGTCCAGCGAACAACCCACCGGACTTTGCAGCGGAGGACCTGCCCACACACGCCCACTATGGCGGGAGTCTGGCGGACTTTTGAAATGAATGGACTTGCCCACACACGGAGTAAAGTCCGTTCATTTTGAACGTGGCTCTAGGTAGACAGAACTAGCAAAGGAAGTGAATGTCACCGCCTCCATCGGCGAGATTGACACCTCACTAGCCCCGTCACCTGGTATTGATTTAAAGGGGAAGCCCTACGCCGAAAAAAATGGCGTGGGGGTCCCCCCAAAGTCCATAGCAGACGCTTATCTGAGCACGAAGCCTGGCCGGTCAGGAAAGGGGGTGGGGACGAGCGAGCGCCCCCCCTCTTGAGAGATACCAGGTCATGTGCCCTCAACATGGGGGGTGCTTTGGGGAAGGGGGGCCCTGCGGCCCCCCACCCCAAAGCACCTCTTGTCCCCATGTTGATGAGGACAAGGGGGCTCCTGGATTCTGATAAGCCCCCCACCCACAGACCCCGACAACCAACGGCCAGGGTTGTTGAGAAGAGGCCCTTGTCCTCATCAACATGGGGACAAGGTGCTTTGGGGTGGGGGTGCCGCAGGGCCGCAGGGCCGCAGGGCCGCAGGGCAAGACTCAAAAATTGCTGTCCATAGATGCTCTCCATCCAATCTGACAGAGCTTGCGCTATTTTTGCAAAGAAGAATGGGCAATAATGTCACTCTCTACATGTGCAAAGCTAGAAACATACCCAAAAAGACTTGCAGCTGTAATTGCAGCGAAAGGGGATTCTACAAAGTATTGACTCGGGGGGCTGAATACAAACGCACGTCACACTTTTCACATATTTATATGTAAAGAATTTGAAAACCATTTATAATTTTCCTTCTACTTCACAATCATGTACCACTTTGTGTTGGTCTATCACATAAAATCCCAATAAAATACATTTAAATTTTTGGTTGTAACTATGACAAAATGTGGAAAATTGAATACTTTTTCAAGGCATTGTATGTTAAGGTAGTATGGGTTCTTTCACGCTTTAAACGGAGTTCCATACCCTCTAAAGATTGCTTTTCAGAAGGCATGTGACAGGTGGATTTATTCCTATAATGCTGCACTACCGCGCTGTAATTGCATGCATTGTGCACAGTTGCAGTTCAGCCCTATTGAGCTCAATGGGTGAGTTTGACAGCCTATCAAACTCAGCACCCTGAATTAAAAATGCTGGGGCCATGACCCAAAGCATTGTGGCCACAGCATGTGTGTAGCTCCTTCTAGTTGTTTTTTAACAGCCGCCCATCTTTACAGCCCCCTGACCACCCATCTGAAAGAGACCTAAGGGCTTTGAGTTTGTGTTGATCGGTTTAAGACACATCATTGATCATTCAGAGTCACAAGTCAGACCTTCTTCTGACTTGGATTTGACCTGCTTTGTGCTGCATTCGCTCTCTGATTGACATTTATGGAGAACAGTTCTGAACAGAACACAAAAACCCATCAACGCAGGCCTAACCCAAATCACACAAATGTGAATGTACTGGAGCCATTGGAGCTATATATTGTAGCCAGAAGTGTTTTATCACTGTAACCTTGAAGGTTCATAACCTAAGCAGACCTTGATCACTTCATTGATTATTCAGACTACAGGCACTTAACCTTCTTTCAACTTGGGTTTGACCTGCTTTGTGTTATTTTTGCATTCCCGTTGACTTTTATGGGGAACGGTTCTGAACAGAACAAAAGTCCATTAACACAGGCCTAACCCAAATCACGTAAATATAATTGTAAAGAAGTATAACCCAAGCAGACCCTCGTTGTTAGGTTTACCTCGATTGCACGAAACATTTCTTGTTCCACTGGTCCTTACCTAACCTACAATATTGTAACTGCTTATAGTATCCTTATGAAGGATCATGGCTGTATTTCTACTGATAATTAGGAAAATAATGTGTGTTATACAGGGCGGCACAGTGGTGTAGTGGTTAGCACTCTCACCTAGCATTAAAAAGGGTTGCTGGTTCGTATCCCAACCATGGCACTACCTGCCTGGAGTTTGCATGTTCTCCCTGTGCCTGCGTGAGTTTCCTCTGGGTTTCCTCCCACACTCCAAAGACATGCAGGTAGGTTAATTGGCTTCTGTACAAAATTGGCCCTAGTATATGAATGGGGACCTTGGATTGTGGGCTCCTTGAGGCTAGGGACTGATGTGAGTGTGCAATGTAAAGGGACAGGGACAATTGTAGACACTCAATCAGGATGGACTGGTGTCTTTATTCAACCTTACTAACTATGTGGTCTCTCTGCAAGGAAAAGCTGCCTCTTTGCTTCCGCTGTCTATAGGCACAAACCAACTGCACCTAATGTAAAATCCAGCCCAGGGGAGTCGTACTAGTGAACGCGCTACTCTGGTTAATAGAGATCGATTGCCAATTTACAAATATTATGTTTTTTTTTACATCATAATTGGTTTTTCAGTAGACATGTGTTCCTGATATAATTCAGGCTCAGATTCCTCGTGTTCACTTAATATTACTATCTATTTTGCCCTTTCTGGCTAGCAGAATAACTACATTACTGTGCAGTGTGCACATGCCGGATGCCAATAAAATGGAAAATCTGTGGTATGTGAAGTTCACGGGAGATTCAGGCAGACATATCTGGAAACTCTGATGCTGTGACAGATGGAGGTCTACTTGCAGAACTCCAGATCTAACTAGATTTGTTCTTTCTCCTTGGATTATAGGTCATGTACAGTGTGATTGGGATTGAAAAGTATTTTTTGCCTGTGTTGGTTCTAATAAAATCAAAGATTGATCCTGGCAACAAAATGCTGGACAAATCCGGTTTATAATTCTGATACGTCAATAGAAATGATAGATGAGGATTTGTGGGCCCCCTTCTGTACTGTACACCAGCTTTTAATTATATAACCCCGGAGCTGCTAGAGTTGGTACCAATCACTTTAAAAGTGAGAACATTTTGTGCATTTATTGTACAGCATGGTTCATGATGTGCACTGAATTCCTTCTGAAAATGCTATTTCTCTGTTGGTCATCAAGATTCAAGATTTAATACGTTGTGTGTCACTGACAGAACAAGTAAAAAGCAAGTGAAGTTAGAATTCCAGTGCCACTTGTTTTAGATGAGATATGCCCTGTACAAACGAACGAAAAATGTGCGATTATGTTGTCGGAAAATCCAATCGTGTGTGGACTCCATCAGACTTTTTCCGTCGGAATTTCCGACACACAAAGTTTGAGAGCAACAACAAAATCCAATCGTTTAACCACTACAATACAGGGCAATACAGGGCACTTTTGCCCCCTTCCTTCCCAGCCCAATTTTCAGCTTTAAGCGCTCTTGCACTTTCAATGACAATTGCGCGGTCATGCTATGCTGTATCCAAATTAAATTTTTATAATTTTGTTTGGTGGTATTTATTCACGACTCCGTTTTTTATTTTTTGCGATATAAGCAAAAAAAGTAGCGTAAATTTGGAAAAAATACAATATTTTCTTCTTTCTATTTTAAAAGAAATCCAATAAAATCGAATTTTGTCATAAATTGAAGCCAAAATATATTCTGCTACATGTCTTTGGTAAAAAAAATTCCTTTAAGTGTATAATAATTGGTTTGTGTGATCACGGACATATGTATGCAAATTATCATGTACAGATGTGTGCAGGTGATCACGGACATATGTGTGCAGATAATCATTAGGACATGTGATTTTAGTGGGACATATGTGGGGGACATGTGTTTTTATTATTGGGGACATGTGTTTTTATTATTTGGGGACATGTGTGTTTTGGGGATATGTTTGGGGACATTGTGTTTTCACTGTGTTTTAGACTAGACTGGTGATCAGTGAGTAAAAAGCAGTAAAAAAAACAGCTCATGCTCACTGATCACCAGCCGGCTGCAGCGATCTGCTCTCCTCTCCTCAAGGACGAATTCCGTGTGAAGAGAGGAGAGCCGATTGCCTAGCAACCGGCTGTTTTTTTACGTCACATGATGGCTGTGATTGGACACGGCCGTCATGTGATCAGGAGGGCCAATCATAGAGCCCTCCTGCCGATCCGAGATGCGCCGTGTCCGGGTGACACGAGCGCATCGGGATCGTGCCGCTACGCGGGCATGCGCGCATGCGATCCCCCTACTTCTGAAGGACGTTCAGGAAAGTCCAGTCAGAAGTAGAAGGGTCCCACCCGGCCGTATATATACATTGGCTGGGTGGATACCGATCGTGCAGACAATTCCGGCGGACAAAGTGCCACAGATGCTCAGAATAATTTACGAGATGAAAGCTATTGGCTACTGCCCTCTTTATAGTCCCATTGGACGTGCTCTACGTGATCGCGTTCTAAACGATCAGATTTTCCGACAACTTTGTGCGACCGTGTGTATGCAAGACAAGTTTGGGCCAAAATCCATTGGAAAAAATCAGACAGATTTTGTAGTCGGAATGTCCGACCGTGTGTATGGGGCATAACTCTGAAAGTATTGAAGGTGCTGGATTAGCATGACAGCATGGTAACCAGGATATTAGTATTTTAGACGGTCAATAGTAATGGACATTATGCAATTTTGTTTTACATAATTTAGGAATTAAAGGCTTAGAGAGGTTGTAAAGAAACATTTTTTTCAGTAAAATAAAAAATATGCCATACTTACCTGCAATACCCTTGTACAGAGCAGCTCTGAACCTCCTCTTCTGGGGTCCCCCGCCAGCGCTCTCCGCTTCACCTCTTTTCCATGAGTTGCCATATGAAGCAGCTTCCTATGGTGGCACACGTGCGGGCAATCCATGGACATACAGCACAGCTGGGACCTGCACCCCCACAGGACTTAGCTGACCGCAGCAGGAGCCAATGGCTCTCAGTCAAGCTTATTAGAGCCTGTGATAAAGGAGGGAAGACCTCCAGATGGGCACAGTGCTGGATTGGCATAGGTCTCTACAGGAGGGGGAGGAACAGCAACTAGAAGGGTTTTTTAGAATGCATTAAGGCAAAAAAGCTTTTTGACTTTAGAACCACTTTATACTGGCCATATACTAAGCAAATTTCATCCAGCTCCTGATTAGCCAAAACCTGTGGGTGACCCTGCCAGCACCCTACCACCTGACGATTTAAAAATTGAAGGGAGCAGGTGGAAAATTGGCAGCTAAACAGTGGCTTTAACCAGTCAGATGCAACCACCGCTTGGGTATTCTGACAGCCGGGTTACAGCTTTCATAATACAACACCTAGCAGAGGAGATTCATCCAACCATGATTTTTAGCGTGGATGGGGGAATTAAGTGATTTCTCTTCTCTTGTTGAGCCCTGTAAGAGAAACCTTACAATTTACCACCAGCTTTAGGGCTTGTTCACACAGGCAGCAGGGGGGGCAGTAAAAACAGGTGACGGACCTGAGGTTCCCCTCTGGACCATCAACCAGAATACAGCAATCCAGCTGCACAGGGCTGTACCCTTGCTGTGTCCATAATGCCTTACTTCATGGCCACAGCAAAAAATGAAATGGCGTGGCATTCGGAAGGTGACTGGGGCCATGCTGCGACCACCCAGGCAATGGCATGCAATGCCGTGGTTGTAGAGCAGTGGGTCAGCATTTGTGGGGTTAAAGCAGGTAGTGGGGAGATGAAGCATTGCCTCCCCACCGCTTGTCAAATGCCTCTGAAAATAATACACTGTACTAGGGTTGCACCGATGCTAGTATTGGTATTGTTATCTGTGCTAATACCGAGTATTTGCACAAGTATCGATACTCGTGCAAATGCACAGATGCCTGAAACCAATACTTTCAGGCTCAGTTCTTTGAGCTGTCAGTGGGTCTCCCCAGTGTTAAGCTCTAATGGTTTTCCTGTCGGAATTCAACACCTACAACGGGACTAGAAAAAGGAAGTTCAATACCTAGTAGCCAATAGCTTCCATCTCGTAGTTGAATCTGAGCATGCGTGAGTTTTTGCGCGTCGGAATTGCATACACAGGATCGGAATTTCCGATAGAAAGTTTTTCCATCGGGAAAATTGAGAACATGCTATCAAATTTTTGCTGTTGGGAATTCGGCCAGCTAAATTCCGATGGAGCATACACGCGGTCGCATTTTCCAATGAAAAGCTCTCATCGATCTTTTGCTGGACGAAATTCCGATCGTGTGTACATGGCATTTGTTTTTGGTGATTATTCTCAAAAAACTTTTCCTATAGCTCTGATGTAGTTGAAATTAACTTATAATTGCCATGTGTATGGCCAGGTTTATTCTGTTCATACATGTACCAATACGCAATTAAACTACTTTTTATTAGTAATATGATCCAAAATGTTTTAAAGGGTTAGTTTGCCTTTACATAAACTTTTTTTTTAAATTACCAAACATTCCAGATTTTCTAGTTTATTAAAAAGCAGTCCTCAGGTTTTAAAAAATAATTTCCAAGGCATACCTGTAAGCCATGTGCAGCCTCCCACGAGTCTATCCAAAAAATGCCTAGAGTGGGAAACCTGACCTGTCTAAATTTCCCCATCAGGGCAGAAACAATCGCTCTAGCTCATATCATATCTCTGCTCTCTCCCTCTTTGTTGCAGCAGCAGCTGAGCTTAAAAATGCTACAGAAGAAAAAGAGCGTGTACTGCACATGTGCAGGTTTTCAACTAGCCAGACTGCTTGTTCCTCTGCTGATGATGCTGTGGTTGGTTGGCCACTCTAAAAGTTTTGGGAAGAAGCTAGGAAACGACCGCACATGACCTACCATTGTGCATTGGAAATTGCCTGCCATACTTTATTAGCCCCTGCTTAGCAGCATAGCCTCCGTCATCTACTAACACTTTAAAAGGGACAGTGCACCATCTGAAAATAGGCCCTACCAAAATCTGGCCAACGTTGAATACCAGGTGCCAGGTACTGTTAGGCATGTTCACGGGTACCCTAATCACTAGACACGCAGACATCCTCACGCTCTAGGGATTTCATGCAGAGCTCTCACATAAGGGACCCATTTACCAGTTGATAGCCTTTGAGTGCCAGTGAGTGGGTCATTGACCACAGTACCTTTATGTCGGTATAATTGTCTGGTATAATTGTCTGGTATAATTGTCTGGGTACTGATTTATTTAATTATTTATTTAATATTTTAAATTGCCTTAATATATTCAATTGATTTACCGCTAAGCTGTTTGTGGCGTATTTTAAAAGAGTGGTAGACAGAAAATCCTTAAATCCACAGGTGTAGACATCTTTAGTATATGACTGGGTGTGTCAGTGGGGACCAAGCAGTGTAAAGAGTTGTGGCAGAACAGAGGACCCATCATTACCAGCAGCTCCTGTGGGGGTAAGTGCTACATAAAGGTAAACTAACCCTTTAAAATATCAAAGAAAACTACCAGTCCCAACGCAAGGATGAGGCAAATGCTATATTGCTTCAGTTCTCACCAAAGTATTGAGTTGATGTGTTTTAAAATAAAATTGGGTGATTATATTAGGTAAGAAAAAAAAAAGAAAGACGTTAAAAAAAAAAGCACAATGCTACACATGTAAAAATGCATTACAAGCTAATAAACACAAGCCAGTGTGTGTTGTGCATGCTGTGGCATGCACTATGGTTTGAACAAGCCCTAAAACTCTTCAACATTGGACGCTGCGTCCTCCTGAAACACTTTGCAATGTCAAACTCCGAAGCCTAATAGACTTCAATAGGCTGCCTGCTCACAGCATGTGGAATTTACAGAACATCCTGTTCATGCTTTACGGGCCCGTGTGAACGAGGCCTTATACATAGACCCTCTGGGGTGATTAACAACTGGAAATACATAATTTTCTATTGTGAATATCACACATTTTCCATTGGCCAAATCAACAATGTTCTATGTGTTGTAGTGTCAGTTCACTTTAAAAGTGATATGTATACGCAGGGCGTGCTGCCAATGAGGTAAAGTGAGGCGGCCACCACATAGGGCCGGGGTCGCCAATAAGGGGGTACTACTGATCCCCCTGTGCAGGGCCCAGGCCCCATTAGTTGACCAGACAGGCCCGGGCAGCTGACAAACAGAAGGAAAGAGATCCTGCACAGGAGGAACGATCCCTTAGCCCTTGTACACACGGTCGGACATTCCGACAACAAAATCCGTCAGATTTTGTCCGAAACTGGTGTTGCATACACACGGTCGGACAAAGTTGTCGGAAAATCTGATCGTTCAGAATGTGATGACGTTATTTCGTTACTACGGGACTTCGTTCAGGCTAGTAGCCAATAGCTTTGGTCTAGGAATTTGATCTGAGCATGCGTGGCACTTTGTCCGATCGGAATCCTCTACAAACGATTGGACAAAGTCCGATTGGATGATGTTGTCGGAAAATTTTATAGCCCAGCTCTAAAACTTTGTCGGTTTGAAGACATTCCGACGGAAACAGTCCGATGGAGCCCACACATGGTCGGATTATCCGACAACACGGTCCGATCGGACATTTTCCATCGGAATGTCCGACCGTGTGTACAAGGGCTTAGAGTTCCCCCCTTCAGCAGCTGAAAGATGGCTTCTCCTCTTCTGTCTCTTGCCACTTTCAGCCGCTGGAGGGGATCGGTATTAGTAAATTCCAGCCTTGACCTTCCTTCTGCTGCCTGGCCCCCCCACCCCCGGTTCCCTGGTCAAATCACTCACTGTGTTCATTCAAAACTGAAGAATAGTAAACTCTGGTTTTGTACAGCACAAAAACGCACTCCAAATCCATACCAGATGTGTTTCTGTATGTGCTTTTTAATGCGTTTTGGGCACGTTCCTGGGTGGGTTTTTTTTTCACTGTACTGGGATCAGTGTGTTTTTTATGTCTTCCAGTGCATTCCGGTGCACTTTTGATGCGTTTTACTGTGTTCTAGTACAGTCCAGTGCAGGAAAAATGCAGCATGTTCTACTTTTTTTGTTTGTGGAACAGGAAAGCCTTGAAACTGACCGCACTGGTATGAACTATGCCATTGGAAACCATATAACCTACTTTCCATGTGCAAAAAAAATGCATTGGACTGCATGTGATGTGAAGTAAACAGTTTGTGAATGAACAGGAAGAGTGTGCAGCTGAGGCTGCAGAGATGAAGATTGAGGGCTTGTGACCTCATTCACTTACTTTCCATGTGCAAAAAAAATGCATTGGACTGCATGTGATGTGAAGTAAACAGTTTGTGAATGAACAGGAAGAGTGTGCAGCTGAGGCTGCAGAGATGAAGATTGAGGGCTTGTGACCTCATTCACTTTCTCTGTCTCAAATGTGAGACATCAAGGTTCAGTTATTCCCCTGATATTTCCCCAAAGCCTCCCCAACAGGGCTGTTAAAAAATAAATAAAAATAATAATGAAAAAAAAAAAAAAGAAACAAATAAAATAAAAAAAATTAATAAATTTTCCATTCACGCAGATTCTCTGGCCCATACAGTGTGAATAAGTGGTTTGTTGGTGTGGCTAGAGCCACCTGTTACTCAGCTGCAGGTTTGACGAGTGTGTAGGTGTGAGGGAGTGACCCCAAACACAGGCTGTCTGTGTTCGTGGGCTGTACATCTGCACCCACATGCCAGTCAAATTAGGACCTGCGGCTGTGTTCTTATAGCTGCTGTACCCCAATAGCGTAACATAGGCTGTCTACACACAGCTCCAGCCACATAAAAGGAAAATGCTGATGCACACTGTACAGGTCCCAGCGCCCATCTGAATTAACCCCAAGACCTCATTCACATACAGAGGATTATTGATTAACTCAATACAGTTGTATCTATTTGATTTAGCGGGAATTTTGTAAGTTGTGCTGTGTTCGTGTCTGGTAATAATGATTGCTTTGATATTTTTTTGTGTGTGTGAGGGGGGGCCTGTCAGGTAGGCTGTTGGGGGCCCTGTGATTTCTAACAGCTCTCAGTAATGGGGAGCCAGAGGATGGAGTGTCCATGCAAGGTACTGATTCCTCACTGCAGCTTAGTAACATTGCCCTGGGCAGGGTAACAGCTGGTTGCTAGGACGCTTGCAGCTGGGCCATGCAGCATCACTGGCTGTTACAGGTGGCTGCCTGCATCATAATAACCAATCATGCTATTCGGCCACAGATAAAACAAATGGCCCCACCTATAACTGGCCTTTGCAGCAAAGAGCACTGGAAGGGCAATGCATGTCAAATAAAACCAAAGAAATTTCCAAGCTCAACTTATCGACCAATCTGCAACCTACCAAATTGATCTAACAGTATGCGTTAAAAAACAGGGGTTTAACTGGTATACTATATCTTTTTCTTTTATTTTAAGGGAATAAATGCATAAAGCTGGTTGAGCGATAATCTCCTTCTATGGGACCTAGTATTAGGTCCCTCCCCTCCCTTCCCTTCCCTTCCCCCTCCCCGTTTTGGGTTTTTATTTCTGTTCTTTCTTTTGTTCCCGACTTTCTCTTTGATGTACAGGAGATACTATGGAATGTTAATATGGAAACTGATGGGGCGCCTGTTATAACCCTTTTAATGGTGGTACATTTGTCTGGTCTCTGTGCACTACGGGATTTTACAAAAGGTCCCGGGTGCTTCTTCCCCCGGAGGTGCAGTCAGATCCCGGAAGGGGCGCCTCCGGTGGGGGAGAGACATAGACCCAGACTCTAGCGTAGACATCAGTGTGGAAACATGCTGTATCGATGGAACATACTCTTGCTTTATAGATGTTAATACGATGTTACCTGGACAGGCTTAAATTGTCTCCTATTTACACTGATTGTTGGTCTCACTTGTACGAAAGTCGATGTGCTTTTTTTTTTTATACTTTATAACTCTGAAAAATTTCAATAAAAATTATTGGTTAAAAAAAACAAAAAAACAGGGGTTTAGTCTGAACACATTTACAAATACATGTGTAAGCTACAGAGCGCCGCCAAGGCACCCTGTTACCTGCAGTCCCTAAGGCCGCGTACACACGGGCGGACTGTCTGCCCAACTTAGTCCGCTGAAACACATTTGAGCGGACAGTCCGCTCGTGTGTGGGCTTCAGCTGACTTTTTCAGCGGACAGTCTGGCGGACTAAGTCTTTCGGAATTTCCGTAAGATTGTCCGTCCAAACTTGGTTTGAGCGGACAGTCCGCCCGTGTGTGTGCCAGTCAGCTGTACTTTCGAAATGAGCGGACTTTTCCCGCCCGGAGAAAAGTCTGCTCATTTCGAGCGGGTATCCAGGTAGGCGGGGCACGCGACGGAGACGTCGCGGGCCCCGCCGCCTGGTATGGACTTAAAGGGGAACCCCAACGCCGAAAAAATCGGCGTGGGGGTGCCCCCCAAGTCCACAACAGACCCTTGTCCGAGCACGCTACCCGGCCAGCCAGGAAAGGGGGGCGAGCGAGCGCCCCCCCCACCCTGAGCCGTACCAGGCCGCGTGCCCTCAACATGGGGGGTGCCTTGGGGAAGGGGGGGCCGCGCGGCCCCCCCACCCCAAAGCACCTTGTCCCCATGTTGATGAGGACAAGGGCCTCTTCCTGACAACCCTGGCCGTTGGTTGTCGGGGTCTGCGGGCGGGGGGCTTATCGGAATCCGGGAGCCCCTTTTAATAAGGGGGCCCCCGGATACCGGCCCCCCACCCTATGTGAATGAGTATGGGGTACAATGTACCCCTACCCATTCACCTGTGAAAAAAAAGTACAAAAAAAAACATAACACAGGGTTAAAATATTTTATTGCACAGCTCCGGGGGTCTTCCGTCTTCGGGGGTCTTCTCGCCGGACTCCTCCGCTATCTTCTTGTAGTTCTTTTGCTAGCGGAGGAGTCCGGCTTTCTTCCTCCCCGCCGCCGGCCTCTTCTCCCGACTTCGGGGGTCTTGTCCCCCTCTTCGGTTCTTCTGCCGGGCCACCGCACCTTCTTATAGCTCTTTTACAGGCGGTGGCCCGGTCTTCTGTCGCCGCCGCCGCCTTCCGTTCTTCTTCTTCTTCTTCTTCTTCTTCTTCTTCTTCTTCTCCAGGAGATGTTGCCTCGACGATCTCTCCAGCCGGAATGCCAGAGCCGCGCTGCGCGGCCACTTATATAGTGACAATGGGGCGGTGTCACATGGTATATGTCACATGGGTTGGTCACATGGGTTGATGTCACATGGGGACTATGACATCGTAAGGGGGCGGGGTCACCATGTGACACCAACCCATGTGACATATACCATGTGACACCGCCCCATTGTCACTATATAAGTGGCCGCGCAGCGCGGCTCTGGCATTCCGGCCGGAGAGATCGTCGAGGCAACATCTCCTGGAGAAGAAGAAGAAGAAGAACGGAAGGCGGCGGCGACAGCGGCGAAAGAAGACCGGGCCACCGCCTGTAAAAGAGCTATAAGAAGGCGCGGTGGCCCGGCAGAAGAACCGAAGAGGGGGACAAGACCCCCGAAGTCAGGAGAAGAGGCCGGCGGCGGCGAGGAAGAAAGCCGGACTCCTCCGCTAGCAAAAGAGCTACAAGAAGATAGCGGAGGAGTCCGGCGAGAAGACCCCCGAAGACGGAAGACCCCCGGAGCTGTGCAATAAAATATTTTAACCCTGTGTTGTGTTTTTTTTTGTACTTTTTTTTCACAGGTGAATGGGTAGGGGTACATTGTACCCCATACTCATTCACATAGGGTGGGGGGCCGGTATCCGGGGGCCCCCTTATTAAAGGGGGCTCCCGGATTCCGATAAGCCCCCCGTCCGCAGACCCCGACAACCAACGGCCAGGGTTGTCGGGAAGAGGCCCTTGTCCTCATCAACATGGGGACAAGGTGCTTTGGGGTGGGGGGGCCGCGCGGCCCCCCCTTCCCCAAGGCACCCCCCATGTTGAGGGCACGCGGCCTGGTACGGCTCAGGGTGGGGTGGGTGCTCGCTCGCCCCCCTTTCCTGGCCGGCCGGGTAGCGTGCTCGGACAAGGGTCTGTTGTGGACTTGGGGGGCACCCCCACGCCGATTTTTTTCGGCGTTGGGGTTCCCCTTTAAGTCCATTCCAGGCGGCGGGGCCAGCGACGTCTCCTTCGTGGGCCCCGCCTACCTGGAGACGCGCTCGAAATGAGCGGACTTTCCTCCGCGTGTGTGGGCGAGTCCGTTCATTTCAAAAGTAGAGCGGATTGTATGGCGGACTTAGTCCGCCGTATTAGTCCGCTCAAAAAGTGCCGTGTGTGGGCAAGTCCGTTCATTCAAAAGTTTGGACGGACTGTCTGTCAGATTGTCTGACGAACTTAGTTGGGCAGACAATCCGCCCGTGTGTACGCGGCCTCACTCTAACTTTTATTCTACATGCTTTACATAGCGCCAACAGTTTGCGCAGTGCTTTACAACATGAGGTTCAGTGTGCCCCTGCACCTTTAAGGAGGGGGTGGGCTCCCTCAGTCTCACCTGCCCTCTGCCTATCCATTAAAAAATGCATGTGCTTCCACTGAGGAGACTCTAAGACCCCTTTCACACTGGGGCTCCTGTGCGTTAGCGGTAAAGCGCAGCTCATTTTAGTGGCGCTTTACTGCTGTTTAAGCGGCATTTTTCAGCCGCTAGCGGTGCGCTTTTAACCCCAAAGGAGTTAAAAACTCCCATGTTGCGGCACTTCCGAAATGCTTTTCATTGCAATCCACCGCCCAGGTGTGAAAGCACCCATTGCAATGAATGGGAGGCAGTTTTTAGGCGCTTTACAGGCTATTTAGCACTAAAATGCCTGAAAACTGGCTCCGTGCGAAAGGGTTCTTAGAAGTTATAGTTAGGGACCTACAGGTAACAGGGTGCCTTGCCGGGGCTTGTGGCTTACGCATGTATTTGCAAATGTGTGAAGACTAAACCCGTTTGCATACTGTTAGACAGATTAATTTGGTTGGTCACAGGCTGGTCGGTAAGTTGAGCATAGAAATGTATTTGATTTTATTTGTTCGGCCACAGCTGCCTGCATCCTCGCAACCAGTAACACACAGCCACACAGTATCACTGGTTGCTAGTGTAGCATCCTCTAGTGTTGCTAGAGTTTTAGTGCTAGTGTAGGTAAATTTTCAGGCTTGGCTGGCAGCTTCTCCGGTCTGGGACATAACCAACATTCACCAGCGGTTCCTACGGGGGGGGGGGGGGGGGGGTAGCACTACAAAAGAGAGAAGGAGTGAGGTGAGGAGTAGAGTGAAGGAGTAAGGTGAGGGAGGAGTAGAGTGAAGGAATGAGGTGAGGAGTACAGTGAAGGAAGGAGGTGAGGAGTAGAGTGAAGGAAGGAGGTGAGGAGTAGAGTGAAGGAATTAGGTGAGGAGCAGAGTGAAGGAGTGAGGTGAGGGAGGATTAGAGTGAAGGAGTGAGGTGAGGAGTAGAGTGAAGGAAGGAGGTGAGGAGTAGAGTGAAGTAATGAGGCGAGGAGTAGAGTGAAGTAATGAGGCGAGGAGTAGAGTGAAGGAATGAGGTGAGGAGCAGAGTGAAGGAGTGAGGTGAGGGAGGAGTAGAGTGAAGGAGTGAGGTGAGAAGTAGAGTGAAGGAAGGAGGTGAGGAGTAGAGTGAAGTAATGAGGCGAGGAGTAGAGTGAAGGAGTGAGGTGAGGAGTAGAGTGAAGGAGTGAGGTGAGGGAGGAGTAGAGTGAAGGAGTGAGGTGAGGAGTAGAGTGAAGGAAGGAGGTAAGGAGTAGAGTGAAGGAAGGAGGTGAGGAGTAGAGTGAAGGAATGAGGTGAGGAGCAGAGTGAAGGAGTGAGGTGAGGGAGGAGTAGAGTGAAGGAGTGAGGTGAGGAGTAGAGTGAAGGAAGGAGGTGAGGAGTAGAGTGAAGGAAGGAGGTGAGGAGCAGAGTGAAGGAGTGAGGTGAGGGAGGAGTAGAGTGAAGGAATGAAGTGAGGAGTAGAGTGAAGGAATGAAGTGAGGAGTAGAGTAAAGGAGTGTGGTGAGGAGTAGAGTGAAGGAGTGAGGTGAGGAGTAGAGTGAAGGAATGAGGTGAGGAGTAGAGTGAAGGAATGAAGTGAGGAGTGGAGTGAAGGAATAAAGGAGTAGAGTGAAGGAGTGAGGTGAGGAGTAGAGTGAAGGAATGAGTTGAGGAGTAGAGTGAAGGAGTAAGGTGAGGGAGGAGTAGAGTGAAGGAGTGAGGTGAGTAGTATAGTTAAGGAAGGAGTTGATGAGTAGAGTGAAGGAATGAGGTGAGGAGTAGACTGAAAGAGTAAGGTGAGTAGAGTGAAGGAATAAAGTAAGGAGTAGAGTGAAGGAATGAGGTGAGGAGCAGAGTGAAGGAGTGAGGTGAGGGAGGAGTAGAATGAAGGAGTGATATGAGGAGTAGAGTGAAGTAAGGAGGTGAGGAGTAGAGTGAAGGAAGGTGGTGAGGAGTAAAGTGAAGGAGTGAAGTGAGGAGTAGAGTGAAGGAGTGAGGTGAGGAGTAGAGTGAAGGAGTGAGGTGAGGAGTAGATTGAAGGAATTAGGTGAGGAGTAGACTGAAAGAATTAGGTGAGTAGAGTGAAGGAATGAAGTGAGGAGTAGAGTCAAGGAGTGTGGCGAGGAGTAGACTGAAGGAATGAGGTGAGGAGTAGAGTGAAGGAATGAAGTGAGGAGCAGAGTGAAGGAGGGGTGAGGGTGAATGAGTTGAGGTGAGGAGTAGAATGGGAGTGATGTGAGGGTAGAGTGAAGGAATGAGTGGTTATCAATGACCGGAGGTGTAGAAAAGGAAAGAGGGCCCAAGAACAGAGCTTTGGGAATCCCCCGAATATGGAAAAGGAGAAGAGTTGTGGGTAACACTGATGGAGCACTGTGATAGGTAGGAGAACCAGGATAAAGCAGGATCTTGAAGGCCAAGGGAATGGAGTTTATTGAGAAGGAACGGGTGGTCAGCAGTATAAAAGGCCTCAGAGAGGTCTAGTAGTAGGAGTATGGAGTAGTATGGAGTAGTAGTATGAGTATGGAGTAGTAGGAGTATGCAGTATGGAGTAGTAGGAGTATGGAGTAGTAGTAGTAGTAGTAGGAGTATGGAGTAGTAGGAGTATGGAGTAGTAGTAGGAGGAGGATGGAGTAGTAGGAATATGGAGTTGTAGACATATGGAGTAGTAGTAGGAGTATGGAGTAGTATGAGTATGGAGTTGTAGTAGGAGTATGGAGTATTAGGGGTATGGAGTAGTAGTAGTAGTATGGAGTATTAGGAGTATGGAGTATTAGGAGTATGGAGTAGTATGGGATATGGAGTATATGGAGTAGTAGGAGTATGGAGTATGGTGTATGGAGTATTTGGAGTATGGAGTAGTAGTATTGCGAGTATGGAGTATGGAGTATTAAGAGTATAGAGTAGTAGAGGAATGGAGTAGTAGGAGTATGAAGTAGTAGGAGTATGGAGTAGTAGGAGAATGGAATAGTAGTAGTATGAGTATGGCGTACGGAGCAGTAGGAGTATGGAGCAGTATGAGTATGGAGTAGTAGGAGTATGGAGTAGTAGTAGTATGGAGTATTGGGAGTATGGAGTATTAGGAGTATGGAGTAGTATGGAATATGGAGTATTAGGAGTATGGGGTATGGAGTAGTAGGAGTATGGAGCAGTAGGAGTTTGGAGTATTAGGAGTATGGAGTAGTATGGAATATGGAGTATGGGGTAGGGAGTAGTAGGAGTATGGAGTAGTAGTAGTAGTGCGAGTATGGAGCATGGAGTAGTAGGAGTATGGAGTATTAGGAGTATAGAATAGTAGGGGAATGGAGTAGTAGGAGTGCAAGTATGGAGCAGTAGGAGTATGGCGCAGTAGGAGTATGGGGTAGTAGGAGTATGGAGTATTAGGAGTATGGAATAGTAGGGGAATGGAGTAGTAGGAGTACAAGTATAGAGCAGTAGGAGTATGGAGTATTAGGAGTATGGAGTATTAGGAGTATGGAGTAGTAGGGGAATGGAGTAGTAGGAGTACAAGTATGGAGCAGTAGGAGCATGGGGCAGTAGGAGTATGGAGTAGTAGGAGTATGGAACAGTAGGAGTATGGAGCAGTAGGAGTATGGGACAGTAGGAGTATGGAGCAGTAGGAGTATGGAGCTGTAGGAGTATGGAGTAATGGAGTAGTAGGAGTATGGAGTAGTAGTAGTATGGGGCAGTAGGAGTATGGAGCAGTAGGAGTATGGAGCAGTAGGAGTATGGGGCAGTAGGAGTATGGAGTAGTAGGAGTATGGAGCAGTAGGAGTATGGAGTAGTAGGAGTATGGAGTAGTAGGAGTATGGAGCTGTAAGAGTATGGAGTAATGGAGTAGTAGGAGTATGGAGCAGTAGGAGTATGGAGTAGTAGGAGTATGGAGCAATAAGAGTATGGAGTAGTAGGAGTATGGAGTAGTAGGAGTATGGAGTAGTAGTAGTAGGAGTATGGAGCAGTAGGAGTATGGAGCAGTAGGAGTATGGAGTAGTAGGAGTATGGAGCAGTAGGAGTATGGAGTAGTAGGAGTATGGGGCAGTAGGAGTATGGAGTAGTAGGAGTATGGGGCAGTAGGAGTATGGAGTAGTAGGAGTATGGGGTAGTAGGAGTATGGATCAGTAGGAGTATGGAGCAGTAGGAGTATGGAGTAGCAGTAGTACGAGTATGGAGTAGTAGGAGTATGGAGCAGTAGGAGTATGGAGCAGTAAGAGTATGGAGTAGTAGGAGTATGGAGTAATGGAGTAGTAGGAGTATGGAGTAGTAGTAGTACAAGTATGGAGTATGGAGTAGTAGGGGTATGGAGCAGTAGGAGTATGGGACAGTAGGAGTATGGAGCAGTGGGAGTATGGGCAGTAGGAGTATGGAGCAGTGGGAGTATGGAGCAGTAGGAGTATGGAGCAATAGGAGTATGGAGTACTGGGAGTATGGAGCTGTAGAAGTATGGAGCAATAGGAGTATGGAGTACTAGGAGTATGGAGCTGTAGAAGTATGGAGTAATGGAGTAGTAGGAGTATGGGGCAGTAGGGGTATGTATTTGTAGGAGTATGGAGCAGTAGGAGTATGGAGCAGTAGGAGTATGGGGCAGTAGGGGTATGGGGCAGTAGGGGTATGGAGTAGTAGGAGTATGGAGTAGTAGGAGTATGGAGCAGTAGGAGTATGGGGCAGTAGGGGTATGGAGTAGTAGGAGTATGGAGTAGTTAGTAGTAGGAGTATGGAGCAGTAGGAGTATGGAGCATGGAGTAGTAGGAGTATGGATCAATGGGGTAGTAGGGGAGTATGGAGCAGTAGTACTAAATAATGGTGTGTAGAAATGGGTGTATTCTCCTCATCCTCCATTAGAACTTCACATGCATCTCCTGCCTGCCTTAGCGCTGCAGAGTATTGCAGGCTGGCCCCTGGAATGTGCTATGAATGGGCTAAGGGCTGTGTGTATGCCTTTTATTGTACAGCCACTCCCCCGCCCTCCAATGAATGTACAGCCACCTATACTACGTGCACTGGACTGGCTAATGAACGTGTGAGGAGGAGTGCTGAGCTCCACACACACAGGGGAGGCTCGGCAACTGAAATCTTCCCCAGCACTCTCTCACGCACATGGCAACAAGCCGACTGCCCATCAGAAAGATGGCCCCCCCATAACCCCGCCTACGTGGCGACGTACCACCAGCGACCGGCCAATCCAGACGGCGCGCCGCGGCCTCTGAGTGACAGCTGCGGAAAAGCTGCGCATGCGCGCGGCGCCTCCACTCCCGGTCCCCTCCCACCGCTGCTGCCTGCGTCTCCCTCGCCTTGTGTGTAGCGAGTGTGGGAGGAAGAGCGGGGCGATCGGGGCGGACAGCAGAGACATGAGAGCTCGGTGCCGCGCCTCCGACTCCAGGCAGTCCCCGGGCACGCTGGCTGTGCAGTGATCGGCTCCTCGGCATTGTACGGAAGGCTCAGATCGCGGTGTGTGTGTGAGATCGCGCAGACATGAGCGCGGAGGGATACCAGTACCGGGCCCTGTTCGCCTACAAGAAGGAGCGGGATGAAGACATTGACCTGCGGTTGGGTGACATCCTGACCGTGAACAGAGGGACATTGGTGGCCCTGGGCTGCGGGGAGGGCGGCGAGGCCCGGCCCGAGCAGATCGGATGGCTGAACGGCTACAACGAGAGTACGGGGGAGAGGGGCGACTTCCCGGGCACCTACGTGGAGTATATCGGCCGGAAGAAGATCAGCCCCCCGACCCCCAAACCACGCCCCCCTAGACCGCTGCCTGTGGCCCCTGGGGGCCCCCGGACCGAGGCTGGAGCAGAATCGCAGGGTGAGTCCCCGATCTGGTGTGTGTATGTGCTCTGATCGTACGATCGGCAATCACAGGCCCCAGTCACACCTCCGCGTTCCGACAACGCGTGCAAAAAAATTCTTACAGGCGCCCCGAAACGCGTGACGCTCCGAGGCGCCCCGAGAGGTGCCGCAGCGTCTGTCATAAATGCGTGATGCACAGAAACGCGTAAAAAATTTAAAGTGTGCAGAAAAAAAATGCGTTTTCGTGACGCCAGGTGTGAACGGGGCCTGGCGATTGTTTGGATCGATCGGATCAGGAGGTTGCATGGTGGATGCTGCCAGCTGGTTGGACGATTTTATCACCCCAGCCATCAGAACGATCATTTCGGCAGCCCATAGAATTGCCATAACAATAGATTTACATTGAACTGAGCCCGTCGGCCGGGACAAAGGATTATCGATCATGTTGGCATCAATCAGCAGCACTGAGATGATTTGCTGATCAATTCGATTGTATGTGGATCAGGTTAGGAGGTTGTATGGTGGACGAACGATTTTATTATCTGATGATGTGATGTGCACGATCGAATTGCTATAACTTCCCTTACTATAAAATTAAGTTGAACCGAGTCCATTGGCCGGGGCGGAGGATTATTGATCGTTCTGCATCAGTTGGCAGCATTGGAACGATTTGCCGATCAATTATATATGTATTGTGGATGCTGCCAGGTGGGCGAACGATTTTATTATCTGATCATGTGATGTGCACGATCGAATTGCCATAACTTCTCTTCTGATTGATTTAAATTGTACTGAGTCGATCAGCCAGGATGGAGAATTATCAATTGTGTTGCAGTGATCGGCAGCACTTAGACGATTTGCTGATCAAATAATTGGGTTGTATGGTGGATGCTGCCAGGCGGTCATACAATCCACCAAAACAATCATATCGGCAAACCCATTATCGATCGTGTTGCATGGATTGGCAGCACTGAGACAATTCGCTGATCAATTATTATATTTGAATCAATCAGGTTATGAAGGTAGATTCTGCCGGGTGGCCGAACGATTTTATTGTGCGATCCGTGTGACGTACAGTCAAGATGATCAAATTGCTACAACTTCCTTTCTGATCGATTTTTAGATTGAACTGAGTCGATCAGCCAGGATGGAGAACAATCGTATTGCAGCGATTGGCAGCACTGAGTTGATTAGCTGATCAGATTTATATGGTTGTGTGGTGTACAGTGCCAGTTGGCTGTACGATTTTATTTATCTGTTCATGAAATCAAAATGATCGCATCGGCAACCCATCCAATCGATCGGCCAGGATGGGAAAACGATCTTTCATGTTGCATCGATCGGCAGCACTTTGATCAGATTATGAGGTTGTATGGTGTATGCTGCGAGGTGGTCCTACAATTTATTTATTTTTTTATCATCTGATCCACCAAAACAACCATATTGGCAACACCTGTATCGATCGTGTTGCAGCGATTGACAGCACTGAGCTAATTTCTTAATCAGATAAGGTTGTATGGTGTACAGTGCCAGGTGGCCGAACGACTTTATTATCCGATCATGCCATCAAAATGATCGCATCGAATTGCCATAACTTCCCTTCTGATCAATTTACATTGAACTGATTCAATCGGCCAGGATGGAGAATGATCGATCATGTTTCTGAGATAATTTGCTTATCAGGCCAGCTTCTCCTGTGTCACCTGTATTGGTGTTCATACACACTTCAATCAGCCATCAACGTCTTTTCCAATCGATCTCTTCTGATAGGAGTAATCGATCTATAGAGGATGACCGATTGGATGGATATGACACACACAGAGGAAGTGGACCCTGATTGATGATTGAACGATTCTAAGTTATTGATCACATCTGTCTCCTCAATGCACGTGTTATAAGACGAGGCACACGGGACTTTGATGCACTTCTGGGGGAGATTTACTAAAACTGCAGCTCTGCACAACAACCAATCGGCTTCTAGCATCAGCTTGTTCAATGAAGTTTTTACAATTAAACCTGGAAGCCGATTGGTTACTATTCAGAGTTGCACCAGATTTTGCACTCTCCGGTTCTAGTTATAGTGTAATGGGGTTCGAAGGCAGCACTTTGCAAAACGCACATAAAATTCCACCACGCCAAAAACGTTGTGAAACCCGGTCTCCGATCCAATCAGATTATGAGATTGCATGGTGGAAACAGATGTGATCAATAACTCTTAATTGTATCTTCCAGCTATTAGAATCCGCTTGATCCTCGGTGTGTCATATCCATCAGATGCAGATGGGCCATTGGCTATAGATCAGGGCGAGGCAACCCGGGGCCCATCAGCTGTTGCAGCACTACAAGTCCCATCATGCCTCTGGGAGTAATTGTAATTGCCAGCCTTGCAATGCCTCATGGGAAATGTAGTTCCACAACAGCTGGGAGGTCCCCAGGTTGCCGACCAGTGCTAGAGATCAATTATTGCCATCCAGGGAGATCGATTGGAAAAGTCATTGATTTTTTTTTTTTAAAGCATATATGGCCACCAATACAGGGAGTGATCGATAATCATTAACGGTATCTTTCAGCTACCAATCAGAATCCACCTTCCATGTGTGTCATCTATAGCTTATTAGGATCTGGAGAAATTGATCAGAAAAGTCATTGATCGTTTATTGAAGCGTGTATGGTCACCAATACGGGGAGCAATCTGTAATCAATATAATCTATGATTGTATCGTCCACATATATCAGAATCCACCTCACTCATGTGTCATATCCACCGAATGGGTCAACAGTTAAAGATCAATTACTCCTATCAGGGAAGATCGATTGGAAAAGTCATTGATGGTTTATTGAAGCATGTATGGCCACCAAGACAGGGATAGATCTGTGATCAATAACCTATGAGACTATCTTCCTTCCTCCCCTGTGTGTGTCAAAGCCACCGAATATCATCAACTATCAATTGACTATTCTGTCCAATTTCCTCAGATTGATTATTTCTATCAATTGATGTGTGTGTGGCCAATAATACCTGTGATTGATCTGTGTATCAGCCATTGCACAGATCCAATCTGTGATTAAGATATAGAATGAGATATTGTTCCACGCTGCAATGGCTGCAGATATAAATCAAATATACCACCCATCACATACTATACAATCTGATTGTACAATCTCTGTTTAGATCTACCAGTGCCTGTGTAGTGCAAGGAGCGGCCAGATTGGATACAAGTTGTGGGATAGTTTAGGTAGGTCCTCAGTGTTGGTTGGTTGTACAGTCACATAGTAAGGTGTGTGATCGGTGCTTTCCCATGTCATCGGGAACAGATCCGTGCTGCATGCTGGGACTAGTGGTTGTTCCCCTATAGTTGGCGGGGCGTTCAGCGCTCAGTGTGTTCGTTTATCTCATCAGATGTCAGGATCTGGTCGGTGACCCCATACACATTTCCAGGTGTCTTCTCCAATGTCTATAGATTTCTCATCTTCAGTGCCGAGGACCACATTGTCATCAGGAGTGTAGTCCCCTCGGCCACCGGATATCCGTCTCTTGTAGCCACATCTTTACAGTCTGTGTGTATCACTGTGATCTGTGCGGTGGGCCAGGCTTGTCCCTTCTTCAGGAAATCTACAAAGACCAACCAAGGGATCCCTAAATCTTCCATTGTTTAAACTTTGCAATGCCTCCATCACATCATCCATCCCGCTCATCGCTAACGTTCTGCTACGTGATTGGAAGATTTACTGATGAGTGTGCAGACATCCCATGATCACCTGGAGGAGTGAGGACCACATCCAGTGTAGACAGATTTCTAAAGTGCTTTCAAGCCCTGAACATGTTTTACCTTAATTTATTGTCTGCATTATGGTAAAAATGTCAGCCCCCACCTCATACTTACCTGAGTCCTCACTCGATCCAGCACTGCCCATTTGTAGTGGTTCTCTGCTTTTTCAGGCTTGGCTGAGAGCAGTGGGAGTGTGTTGGTTCCAACTGCTGTCAGTCAAATCCTGTGACAGGGCAGTGGGTGGTAATGCCAAGCTACACTGTTTGTGTCTGGATGCAGGTAGCGCAGCTTGGGATTCAGCTTGCAGATGTGCCCCCATAGTATTTGACTTCCTGTGGTGGCACATGGAGAGGAGGAGCTAGGAGCATTGGTGGGGCACCCAAAAGAAGGAAGTTCTGGGCCACTTTGTGCAATTCTTCTTCTCCTTTGTTCGCCTTTCTTCTTCTCCTCCTTCGTCTCCTTTTTCTTCTCCTCCTTCGTCTCCTTTCTTTCTTCTCCTCCTTCGTCTCCTTTCTTTCTTCTCCTCCTTCGTCTCCTTTCTTTCGTCTCCTTTCTTTCGTCTCCTTTCTTTCGTCTCCTTTCTTTCGTCTCCTTTCTTTCGTCCCTACTCCCCCCCCCCCCCCCCTCTTTCTTCCCTACTTCCCCCCCCCCTCTTTCTTCCCTACTCCCCCCCCTCTTTCTTCCCTACTCCCCCCCTCTTTCTTCCCTACTTCCCCCCCCCCTCTTTCTTCCCTACTTCCCCCCCCTCTTTCTTCCCTACTTCCCCCCCCTCTTTCTTCCCTACTTCCCCCCCCCTCTTTCTTCCCTACTTCCCCCCCCTCTTTCTTCCCTACTTCCCCCCCCTCTTTCTTCCCTACTTCCCCCCCCTCTTTCTTCCCTACTTCCCCCCCCTCTTTCTTCCCTACTTCCCCCCCCTCTTTCTTCCCTACTTCCCCCCCCTCTTTCTTCCCTACTTCCCCCCCCTCTTTCTTCCCTACTTCCCCCCCCTCTTTCTTCCCTACTTCCCCTTCTCCTCCTTCCTCTCCTTTCTCCTTCGCAGGATGGACACCCCCTTTTAGCAGTTGGTCAATCTATGCCTTTGGCACCGCTCTCTCTGACAGCCGTAGAACGTCCTCTCTATTATCTCTATATCCCACACATGTATGGCCCCGGTGTGGTAGTGTTGCTGGCGTTCTGTGCTATGTTTATAGAAACTCTATACTGGACACCAAATTAGAAACAATGTTTACAAACACTGTAGAATGACTTGGGTAGCAGTTGCTCAATGTTCCCGCCGTGAATCTCTTATTACAGGCTAGTGAACTAATAGCATTGACATATGACATCTCCATCATCTGTGTGCTGCTTTGTTGTCTCTAGGTGATCCCTGGGCATTGAATTTCTCAGATATTATCATTACTGCTTAGTAATATGTAATATGCAAATCTTGTGGCTGCGTGAGACACCCCGTCTATCCCTTTTTTTTTTTTTTTTTTTTTTTTAATTGACAGGCTGGGCAATCTCTCATTTGAAGCATATTTCTGTAGGCTTTGCTCTAGACATTCTTGAGCCTAACTGAACTGTGAAGCGGTGGAATGTGCTGGCCTTGCACAAAGAAGGGCCAGTTCCTGTAGTTGGCTATTGAGTTTTCTCTTCCTTTTTCCTGTGCTGTATGCAGATCTGCCAGCTTTGTGTAGAAGACAATGGGGCAGAGGCCTCTTCTTTTACTGGTGACATTCACGGTGGACGAGTGACAGCGCCACTGCTTTCTGGGTCGATGTGCGGCTTGGATAACGTTGGAGCCCACGTAGGATGCTGTAGACCTTCTTGATGTGATTGTAGGGTCTCTTCCTCAACACATATTTGTCAGTTGTATCATTTAAAGTAAAAACTGTCAGTAATCCGAAGTTTTCATAGGAAATGGAATGCCGCTTTGTGATAGCAACATGTATGGCTTTGGTATATGGAGAGGAACAGCTTGACTTGGCTTGTCTGCATTGTCAGACGGAAGAGGCACGTTATGGGGGGGACCGGCTCTTATGCAATGCTTAGTACTGCTTTCTTTAGAGGAACCCGTCCTCTCCATGATGGAGGATAATAAAGGAACACACATGCTTGGATGACTTTTTATATCTTTCCAACTCGTTACAAACACACTGAAACGTTTCTTCCACCGAAGCGTTGCAAGCATGCATGGTTTTGCAACGTGATCTTTCTTAATTACATCTAACAAAGTTTGTATTTTGGCAACAAATATTTTGGATGTCTCAGGATTTCATTTGTAGGCATGTTGCAACATATCTGGCTTTGAATTATCGAATGATTGTTGTCACTAACTTGTTCCTTTTGCAGTTATACAGGCAGTCTGCATTGCACGAGATTGCGTTTTTTTTTTTTTTTTTTTTTTTCTCCCCTTAAAATCTAGAATCATTTATAAAATATCTGCAGAAAAGCGGCTTCCTGGCTTAAAACTGCCACCTACTGGTTGTCAGTAATGTGAGGCTGTATTATATTAGACTTGAACTAGTGATCACCTTGCATGGGGACTAACACACATATATATATATATATATATATATATATATATATATATATATATATATATATATATATATATATATATATATATATATATATATATATATATATATATATATATATATATATATATATTTTTTTTTTGTTTTGTTTTTTGGCTCATTCACACCATGTCTATTGATCCGCGTCATTCAAAGCAAGCACACAATTTCTTTCTGCGTACCTTGTTCACGCTATATAGGTGCACTACATAAAAATGTAGTATTTCTGCATTTTTTATTTTTTTTGCAATGCACTAAAACATTAATTCAACATGCCTACCATTAAAAAAATTGATGTGGCGCGTACAAAGAAGTATGTAGAAACGTGGCGCAATACATTAAAGCAGATCTTCACTGCATCTGAGCACCACAAACCAATAATGCTTTTTTTAAATTCATTTTTAATAATCAAAGCAAACTCATCCATCCATATTTCTATGCTTTTATTTTGTTGAGAAATCATTTTGAAAAAACTCCTCTTAGCATTTCTGGCTGTGGCCATCTTAAATAAGGACAAATGAGTCATGTAGCATTTACTTCCTGGAATCCATCTGTCCTTAGCTCAAGAATGCATGGGGGGTGGGGGTTGTGCTTCACTGAGAAAACCCCTCCTGAAGACTTCTATGATATATGACACCATCTGCTTTAGGCAAGGAATTAAGAAGTTGCTAAAGAGATTGGGGATCGACCAATATAGTTTTTTCGGTTATGATACGGATATTCCAGCCACCTCTCCTGCCGATATTTTGTACATTTAAAAAAACTGTCGTTTTTACTTTTACTTTATTTTAACTTTACAATTTTTTATTTTTTTTATTTTGTCTGTTTATTTTTTTTTATCACTAAGTGATGTCATGACTTCGCTTCCGGATTAGTAGATCTGAGACCCGACAAAGAATCAGCTTTGTTCGGGTCTTCGGCCAGCCTGCGAAAGTTCCAGCTGGTTGCTCTGGCCTCAAGGTGGGGCGAGGGGAGCCCGGGTAGCAGGGGGAGAACGTCCCTTCCCGCTGCTTGTAATAACAGCCGAGAAGCTGCTGAGCCACATTGGTGGTTGTTCCAATAAAGCCGACCGCCTGCTCTAAAGAACGGTTCCGGGGTGATGCATGCAGCTACGTGCATCACCCCGGATTTTTGACCGATACGTCTAAAAAAGTGAATATCAGCTGCCAATAATTGGTTGATCCCTAGAAGAAATGTAAAAAAAAAAGTTTAAGGCTGAGTTCACATCTATGCGAAATGGATGTGGCTTTCCCCGCATCCAGTTGGCATGGTAGGAAATTGTGACCGGCTCTCTATGGAGCTAGTTCACATCTCCGGTGTGAATTTGTGCTGACCAGGAGCCGATCGGCAGACATTTTTCGGTCATGCCCCTTCAAGGAAAGCCAGGCCTAACAGTCGGCTTCTATTGGACCAGCTGCAGTATACACGAGACGAATGTTGGCCGGTTTCTACTGAACCGGTCGATGGCACCTGACATTTGGACCGTGTGTACAGGACTTGACAGACAGCTAAATGGTCAGTGATAAATGGTGTCATACAGCTGGCTGTGCCAAGTGACATTGGTCCCCAGAACTTTGCAGACACCATCAAATGGGAGTACAATAGGCCACAGTTCAAGGAACCCTAGGGCTCCACAATAGCCCGATTGAGGATGGCTTCTCTAAGTATTGCCTTTGAAGTCCTTTTTTTTTTTCTGAATAAATGGAGTTCTGCTATCAGCAACAAAAGGAATGTAGGGCAGAGCAAGGCCAAAAACTTGGTTGTGTTGTCAGCTGGCATGCAGGCTAGTTCAATCTCTTGGAGACCCGGTGGTATGACGTTTCATTGTAGCTGTCATACCTTACAAGCAGCCTTTTGTCTACCCCAGAGGAACCCATGACATGTTGGGTCTCTGGGAACCCCTGCTAAAATCAATTCATCGTGGGGAAATTTGGAGGATATCTCCCCTTATATCACGCATAATGGCTGCTTTTACAGTAGTGGTCACATACACAATGCCACCCTTACCAACAGCTAAAGTTCTTTGGGGTCATGCAGCTCGCTCTGCCAAGTGGTATTGGACAATGAAACTATGCAGACACCATCAGATGGTCTGTTAGTCGGCTGCAGCTCAAGGTGTGCTGATGAAGATCTGTATTTTGCAGAGGTGAGATGTTGGCACAGATCTCTCAATTCTGGTCAACTGCTGCAGATGGTAGAAAGACAAAAGATGGTGTCATGCCTCCCAATCAGATCTTTGAGAATAAATAAATTGGAGGGTTGTGTTACAATAAAAGCATGCAATTGGTATGATTTTGTGGGAGGAACAGACGCAACCCACCACAGGAACATCTCGCCACTGAAATCTTCAGAAACTCGCTTAAAAGGAGTGACAGTTAGCTTTTAAAGGTTCATTCCATGAAAAACTGATGTTTTGTCCCACCCATTGACTGGGCTGTCATACGCTTATCCTGCCTATCATTTCATAGGGAGAATGTTCTTCCAAACAATGCTATGTGTGACAGGATCATGGCGTTTCTCATTGACTTGAACACTGAGATGTTACGCAGATTATCATGTCATCTCAGGAAGGAATTTTCACAAGGTAATTGTCGAAAAAAAACAACCTGGCATTAAATGTTCTAAATCTGTCAAGGATCTTACAATAGGATCTGTGCTCCAAATTCTTAGAGGTTGTAAACCTCCGGGGGAAAAAAAAGCCAAACCTGCAAGACAAAGGCATAATGAGCTAGTATGCATCGCATACTAGCTCATTATGAGATACTTACCTTAGAACAGTGCCCTACAGTGCTGCCCACACTCCACTCCCACAGTCGACATCTTTCCCAGCGTTACTTCCGGGTTCGGGGGCTCTGGCGCTGTGATTGGTTGGAGCCGCGATGCTGTCACTCCACATGTGCGTGGTTGCTGCCAGTCACAGCATGGGTACTGAAGAAAGGGCACGAGTGGGCCACTCCTTTAGTGCAAATGCGCCAATGACGTTGGCAGCATATATAGTAAATATCTCCTAAACTGTGCAAGTTTAGGAGATATTTACAGTACTTACAGGTAAGCCTTACTATCTGCTTACCTGTAGGTACAATTAACAAGGAAGGGAAGACTTTGCTTCCTCTAAATCAGCCACAAGCTTTGGAAATGGATTTCAATCTGGAATTTTTTATTCCTTATTTAGCTTTTTGTTTTTTAATCATTGCAGGTAGTATTACTGTTGAAATGGGGGGGAAAGGCATTGGCTGGCCGTACATTATACAATTTTCTTTATTCTATTTTACTTTAGATTTACCAAACTATATAATATGAGATCAATCTTAAACACTTTCGATTTATATGCAATCAGGTAGGCCCTTGCACTACAAAGTTAAATAAGAAAATGAATGTATGGCCAGCCTGAGGATCCTGTGAACTTTTCTTGGCCAGTCCATTCTGCTGGAGATCCCAAGAACTGCCCTTGAGCCCTGCAGGCTACGCTGACAACTGAAATCCGTTCCGTTTTAACTCGACCTCTTAAGATTAGGAGAGCTGCACTTGAATATATGAGTAAACCTCATTATCTAGAGCTGGGGGCAAGATGCGGCCCTTTGCTTGCCTTTATTCGGCCCTCCAACTGACACCAACAATCGGTCACTATTATTTCCACTGACACCAATGAGGGGACACTATTCCTCAAACTGACACCAACAATCTGTCACTAGTATGTTGTAAAGTGCAGCGCAAACTGTTGGCTCTATATAAATCCTGTATTATTATTATTATTAATAATTGTGTTTCCACTGACACCAATGATTGAGCACTAATTCTCCAACTGAAACCAGTGATAGGGCACCTTTCCTCCCTGTAATACCAAAGATGCATTGTTTAATCCCACCGGTGCCAGGATAACTTCTACTCCCAATGGCCACAGTCCGGCCCCTGTAAAGTCTGCAGGACAGTAGAGGCCCTTTGTTTAGAAAGTTTGGAGACCCCTGATCTGGAGTACCCGCCACGAGACTCCAGTTGCTATGCTTAAATCAAGGCCATCTGATGTATGTGGTTTATGTATGTCCCGAGGCTGTTGTGTTTTGTTACCATTGAGAATCCTAGCCCATACTAAGCAGCAATCGGCTTTTATCAGTGTTGCATCATCGACCCTATGAGAACTGGAGTCTGGTCTGGACTGTACTTCACAGTTCTTTGTAGGAGAGCAAACTCACGGCTTCTCCTGGTCTTTTACATTCATTGCATTCTAGAAAACTTGACAGTAGACACATAAGCGCTGTGCGGATATGGAACATTCCCCAACCCTTGCATACCAGAGTGATACTCCATGGGGATCTTTTATGAAGGAATTCTAAGTTAAAGACTTGCAAGAAAAGCACTTGTGTGGCATTGTCCTTGGAGAAGCCAATCTACAAACCTTCAGAGCTGATCTTCTAAAAGGTAATTTGTTACATCTTCATGTGTTACCGAGTCAGCCATGCCAGTAATAAAGAAATACGATCGTTTCCACTTTTTAACACTGATTACTTGCTCTACTAAGTCTCCTATGAGCCCTTAACAGGCGCTAATGAGGATAAGAAGTGATAGGACAGGTGTTTAATTGCTTACTTGAGTTCTAAGCTATACAGACGTTAAAACATTTTAATCAACAGTTTCTTCAAGTGCTTAGAGTTGGCAAGGCTTAGCTGTGCAAACTAGTTGAAACATGCACACCTATCCTGCGTTCTTCACTTGATGAGGGTTGATTTCTAGCATTTTACTAATCCCCATGCAGACTGTGAGCTCATACTTGGCAATCAAGATCCATTTTCTCACATGCGTGTTTGGTTAGGCCAGTGAACCGGGTCTTAGGATATTGAGTTAATGCAAGTAAGTGGCTAACAACTGTTCATTGTGTAAGGGCTTGTTCACACGGATGACCCAAATGTAAACCTCCTTGCCCTTGACCACCACTGAATACATGCTATTCAAGTAAATGGGGCAGCGCTGCAACTGTGCATGGTGTGGTGGGTCAGCATTTAAGGTTAAAGCAGCCAGTATAAAAGCAACATATCTCCACCACCTCACATTTGCCTGCTAAAAAGCGATCCACCACTTTGTAATTGCTTGTAAAGTGCACTTAAAATGGTTGTAACCCTTAAAATTAAAAAAAGACACAGATCCTATTCCTTTAAGGCATGATCTATAGCACAGTGCTTGTGCTGTGTAATTTGTCCCCCTGTCTGTGTTGATCACAGTAATCATGGCTGCTGAGCCATGATCTCCGTAGTCAGGTTACGTCCTCTCCCCCCTTCCTCCCTGTATATCGGCATGGGAGAGGCTCTTCTTCCCGCCGCTACTCATCCCTGCTATCACAGGGGAAGGAGCACAGGAGCTGGAACATGTTACAAACTAAAATACAGAACCAGCTGAATCTCGCTTCATGTATATTGGCTTAACCTCTCTAAGCCAACATGGTGACTTTACATGTACCAGATTATGCTGCCATTAACTATAGTGCATGTGTTTTTTTTATTTATTTTTTTAATGAAAAGGCTAAATACCCTTTCCCACACTGCCGCTGTGCAGTCATGAGATCCCCCTGTGCTGGCTGACATCACAGGGGAGTCTCGGCCCCTCCTGCTTCTCTCCATAGATCAGGGAAGACAGCGGAGGCGGATCATGTGACCACACAGCTGCGGTTGGAGAAAATGTATTTAGCCTTTTCATGAAAAAAAAAACCATGCACTATAGTAAAAAGGAATGTAAAGGCAGAAGTTTTTATTTTTTATCTATGCATTAATACAAGAAAAACCTGTGTGTGTAGCAACACCCCCCAATTACCTATCTGAGCTCCTTCTCTCTCCAGCAATGTCCACGATCCCCTCAGCCATCCAGTACACTCCTCCTGATTGACTAAGACTAGAGCAGCTGTGCTATTGGTTCCTGCGTCTGTCAAAGTCAGCCAGCCAATCGGGTAAGAAGGGGCAGGGCCAGACAGGTGATCCGTCTCTAAATGGATACATGGAGCTCTCACTCCGCTTGGGTGACCCCTGTAGCAAGCTGCTGGCTGACGGGCACTCGGGAGGGACTAGGAGCAGCTAAGAGGGAGCAGAGAAGAGGAGGATTCAGGCTGCTCTGTGCAAAACCAAGGAGGTAAGTATAACACTTTTATAACAAAAAAAGACCCTAGAGAATAAAATGGTGGTCATTGCAATATTTTACGTCACGCTGTATTTGTACAGCTGTTTTTCAAATTCAATATTTTGGGAAAAAATGGACTTCAATGAAAAATAAACAGTAAAGTTAGCCAATTTTTTTTTGTATAATGTGAAACCTGTTTGGCCCCTTTCACACATGCAGACATTATGTCCGTATTTCATCCATCCGTTTGCGGATGAAATACGGACATACATGCATTCCTATGGGATAGCGGGTGTCTGCGGATGAACATCCGCAGACACCCGCTATCGCCCGCCTCCGCAATTGTCTGATTCTGCAGACGGATGAAAATCCTATTTTTCTATCCGTCTGCAGAGCGGATCGGATGAACACGGACAGACGGTCCATGCTCATTCGATCCCCCCCATAGAGGAGAATGGAGAGCAGAGTTATCCGCTGGCTCAGCGGGGACAACGGAGCGATCCCCGCTGAGCAAGTGGATCATCACGGGGCGGATCATTACTGATCCGTCCCGTGTGAAAGGGGCCTTATGCCGAGATTCCCTAGAAAATCGTGATCTTTATTTTAAGCAAACAAAAATTGTGATTTTCATTTTAGCCAGAATCTTGGAGCTCTAGTGCAGATGCAGTACAGTGTATATTATTTTGTAATTGTCAGTGCCGACCAATGACTATAGCATGAAGACTGCAGATGGAAGAGGAGAACATGACCGCAGTGAGGATTGAGTGGGTACGGGAAGCTCAGACCTCCCACTGCTGAGGAAAGTGGGTCTGAAATAATGTACAAGTACTGTAAAAGTGGAGTTACTAATCAATGACTAAAAGAACAAACACAAACTGCACAACATTCATTAATAAAAGTAAACTGAACCCTGGGTCTCCATGTATGAAAAGCTTTAAAATGAGGAACTAGCATAATCGTATTAATAGAAGCAGTTGTGAGAACAACATATCAACTGACAGAGTCACATGGTGGGCAAGTAAACATCTCTAACATATATGCATGTGACATGGCGGTTTAGGGCTGGATGTGGAAAATTGGCCACATGGGACCCTCAACTTTTAAAATAAAGCTCCTTATTGTCAACCACAGCATTCACCAAAGAACGCGGCGCTGATGGTTTCCTCCTTGAATGAGCGACTTACTAACACCCTCAGAAATCCTCAGTGGGTACCAGGCCTCAGTGCCAGTCCTTCCATGCTGATTTTTACCTGACTTTGGTAAGTTTAGCACCCCCAATGCTGAAGTCCATTTTTTTGATAATGTATGCAATTTTATACACTGTGTTTATTGGTGCATAACACGCACTTTTTCACCCTGAAAATCGGGTGCAAATAGCGTGTGCCCGTTATACGCCAATACTTCAATTTTGACTGCCTCTGAGGGAGCGAGAAGGGGGGTAGGACGAGCGCTGTCAGATTACATACATTGAGAATCTCCTGTTTGCTTGGCGGCCTCTGTAATAGGAAGTCCCGTCTCCTGGGCCACCATTGGACCACTCTTCTGTCTATCATAGCAGAGTCTCACTGTATGTAATCTGTTGGCACTCGTCCCACCCCCCTCTAGGCTACAGATGGGCATCGACCAGGCTGCACTGATGGCAATGGTGAGGCTGCTGCCTTGAAGGCAGTGGTGAGGCTGCAGATGGGCATTAATCAGGCTGCATTGGTGGCACTGGCGAGGAGGCTGCATTGATGTGGACTAATGAGGCTACAGATGGGCATTGATCAGGCTGCATTGATGGCAATGGCGAGCCTGCAGATGGGCACTGACCCTTATTTTCCTTCAAAGTTCCTTATTTAAAATGTAAGTGTTATATTTTTTTTAAACCTCCCTCTTAAAATGAATGTGTTTTGTTATACGGTATTTATTTTTTGGAAACAGATCATTTGTGAGGAAACAAGTTCCTCAAACGTTAGCAGATCAGTCGCTCTACGTCGTGTTTGTGTCATGGCCAGCTTGCCTTGAGAACACATAACTAGCACGTTGTCGAAGGCTTTCATTTCCTGTCACTAACCCTCAACTTTGTGCAGCAATACCTTTTTTATTTATTTTTTCATTTTGTTTTCAAATGTCTTCAAAATGTGTGAAGAGCGATCCAGATGACGGAATTGACCCTGAATTAACGTTTTCCTTGGAATTTGTGGATTTAATGTGAAGGCAGCAGGGTTAAAATCTTGCATTTGTCTTGTCAGCCCGGACCTCAGAATGGTCAGGCTTTTTCCTGTCAGGAAAGCGTCATTGTTAAATGGCAGTCAGCAGCGTGACTGGCAGTTTCCTATGGATGCAGAGTGTCACCGTCACAGCTGTGGCAAGATTTGTAAAAGCCAACTAGAAGTCCGGAAAACAGTAAATGTTCAGAGACCGTTCCACTTCTTTCTGGTATTTGGGCTCCTCACTCACAGCTTTAGGAAGCTTTATTTAGGTAAAATGGAGTCGTCTTCATGTGGAAATGTCTAAAGGGTGGTAGTGCACATGTGGACGTAATTGCGCTGGTTTGTTTTCCTTAAAGCGTTTGTAAACCGCTGCACGTTATTTCATTTTTTTTTTTCTTCTTACTTGCGAGGCAAAAGCATAATGTGCTAGTATGTATTGCATACTAGCACATTATGTGAAACTTGCCTGAAAACGAAGCCTTCCAGCAATGCTGGCGACAACTTCCACCTTCACCTGTCTTGCTTCCAGGTTTGCGGACTCCAGCTCTGTGACTGGCTGGAGCCACGATGACGTCACTCCCGCGCATGCACCTGTGTCACAGCACAAGGCTCTGAGGGAACGCCACGGGTGGTCGTTCCTTCAGAGTGCATGTGCCAGTGATGTCACTGGCTGCATGTACAGTAAATATCTTCTAAACGGGACACGTTTAGGAGGTTTTTTACACTTCCTGGCAGTGCCGCATGGCAACTTGTGTTACTAAGAAATCTATACATGTAAATATATCACATGAAAGGGAATTTGGTTTTGTGCAAATGGTCCTGAGTCAGAAAAAAAATGCAGGCAGTGTGTTCCATATTTTAACAGTTTGCCGACCAGCCGCTGTCGTCATACTGTGACAGGTTGGCACAATCCCTCAAGTAGCTGTATGTTGGCTCGTGAACTTACTTTTGTGGGCGTGCGCCACCTGAGGCGCTCACACACTCCAATTGGCCTGCAGGGGAGCCAACGAGTGTGTCCAGCAGACTCTATGTCCGCCGGCCACCTGCAATCGTTCCCCTGTAGTGACAGAACGGGGATCTGCCTGTGTAAACAAGGCAGATCTGCGGTCTGACAGGGGAGATCCCATAGATCCTGTCTTTCTGCTATGCAGGAAGACGGATCCGTGTGTTTTCTCAGTCACACGGTCCCCCAGTTAGAAAACAAACGGGGAAGAAATGTAACCCCTTGATCACCCCTGATGTTAACCCCTTTCCTGCCAGTGTCAGTATAAATAACGTGCATATTTTTAGCACTGATTACTGTAGTAACATCACAGGCTCCCAAAAATAGTGTGAAAAATGTCAGGTGTCTGATCTGTCCACCGCGGTGTCCCAGTCCCGCTAAAAATCACTGATCGCCGTCACAAAAAAAAATTATGATGCCATAAATCTGTCCATATAGATTTTTGTAGACGTGACTACTTTTGCGCAAACCAATCAATATATGCTTATTGCATTTTTTCTTTTTCTTTTTTTTTTTTTGAATACCAAAAATATATGTAGCAGAAAACATATATGCCTAAACTAATACATTGAGGTTTTTTTTTTTTTTTTTATAGCAGAAAGTAAAAAATTGTAGTTTTTTTTTTTTCAAAATTGTCTCCCTTTTTTTCATGGCGCAAAAAATAAAAACTGCATAGGTGATCAAATACCTCCAAAAGAAAACTATTTGTGCGGAGAAAAGGACATCGGATTTGTTTGGGTACAACCTCGCACAATCGCACAGTTGTCAGTCAAGGCAAAGCAGTGCTGTATGACAAAAAATGAAAATGGCCTGGTCAGGAAGTTGGTAAATCTTTCCAGGGCTGAAGTGGTTAATGTGTGTCACAAAGGTGATATCTGATGACCCTCCATTCACCTCTATGATCCGATGGGTGTAAGCGTAATACATCTGCCTACCTCCAACCTGGTCCGCTAACGGAAGGGGATCCGTTCTGCACTATGTAAGCGGATGGTTTACACCCGGCTGCCCATAGAGCAGAGCGGGCTATTCCCCTGTCCTCTCTACCCGCTCTGATCAGCAGACCAACCCCCCTGCTGATCAAAGCGGAAGGCGCCCATGGGAAAGGGGCCTTAAGTGGCCCTGTTGGCACCAGCCAGCTTGATGAACATTGATCTGAAGATTAATGGATCCGGGCAGAAAAGTGTGTGAACGGTGACTGCGTCCAATCAGATGCAGTCACTGGATATTCTGACAGCCGCGGGCACCTACTGTCAGAACACAATGGCCTGCGGAGCAGATTCATCCATCTGCGCTGTTTAGTGTGAATAGAAGAATCCTCAGATTTCTATTGCTCAGTCCCAAGGCTGAACGAGAGAAATCTATGCATGTATCGCCCGCTTAGACCCCTTTCACACTGGGGCGCTAAAAATAGCACATGCAAAGTGCCCTGAAAGAGCCGCTGCTGTCTCTCCAATGTAAAAGCCCCAAGGGCTTCCACACTGGAGCGGAGCGCTGGCAGGAAAATAAAAAGTCCTGGTAGCAGCATCTTTGGAGCGGTGTATACACCGCTCCTGCCCAATGAAATCAATGGGGCAGCACGGCTATGATGCCGGGATAGCGCTGCTGTAGCAGTGGTTTTTAACCCTTTCTCGGCCGCTCATTTAAAACCCTCCCCGCTCGCGTCCGTCTAGTGCCGCTAAAACGATTGCAAAGCGGCGCTAAAAATAGCCGCTCCAGTGTGAAAGGGGCCTTAGATCCACCAGCGCACGTATTTGCGGTAACATTGGGGTTTCATTTATACTTGGAGCTGAGGTTGAGGGTCAGTTGATGATCTGTATTGTTGTGCAGCAAAATGCTTGTTGGTGTGTTGAGTGTTCCTGAAAAGCCACATTTAGAACAGTGGAAAATCGCTTTAGTTTGTATGCAAAAAAAAAGAAGCTACAAACCGCAAGTCAATCGCATAGAGTATAAATTTGGAGTTTTTCTGCTTTGGCAAATCTTGTGATGTGAAGTAAATGGTCTGGTATTGTCCTTTGTTACACTAGAAGTAATAGTAAAATTGTGTGTGTGTGTGTGTGTGTGTGTGTGTGTGTGTGTGTGTGTGTGTGCGCCTTGATCTCTTTAGAGCATTGTGTTGCCGTTCCATCCACAGTCATGGGATTAATCTACAGGCTGCGCAGTAATCCGATACCAGAGCGATCCTGTCTGAGCTGGTGTAGTCCTGTTTGAGACAGGCAAGGAAGTGCATATTCAACTTCGCAGGGAGAATAATGCGAGGCGACAGCAAGGCTTCCCGTATACACATGATGTATATTTTCATGTAATAATGCAACGCACATTTAAAAAAAAAATAAAAAAAATTATATTCCTGCTTAAAGGGTAACTCCGCTTTCGTGGGGGAGGGGAAAAAAAAGGCAAATGACGAAAAAATAATATAGCTTGTAAAATTGCTGCACAAGTTATATTGTAAGTGAATTAGAGCTGCGCAATTCTGGCTAAAATGAGAATCACAATTTTTTTATTTTTTTTTTGCTTAGAAGATACATGCACGATTCTCTTGAGATTCTCGCGGCGTAACATCAACTTTCACATTAAAACCAAAATAAAATTGGGCTAACTTTACTGTTTCATTTTCACGATTTTTTTAACGATTAATTGTGCAGCTCTAAATTAAAAATGACCTTTCTTTTTCAATCTGCAGCTGCTGTAATTTTCTCTAAATGCAATATGGCTACCTGGAGTTGTTCTGTAGACAGTGCGTGTACTGACCACTCCCCAGAAACATTTCCTGCTGTGTGATTGGCCCACCAATTTTCCTAGAAGTTTGCCTTAGACCCCTTTCACACTGTGGCGCTTTGCAGGTGCTACAGCGCTGAAAATAGCGCCTGCAAAGCGCCCTGAAAGAGCCGCTCTATTCAGTCCAGTGTGAAAGCCCTGAGTGCTTTCACACTGGAGCGGTGCGCTGGCAGGACGGTAAAAAAAAAGCCTTGCTAGCAGCATCTTTGAAGCGGTGTGTATACCGCTCATCCACTGCTCCTGGAGCACCACGGGCTATATTGCGGGTGGTTTTAACCCTTTTTCGTCCGCTAGTGGAGGTTAAAAGCGACCCGTTAGCGGCCGAATACCCTCGCAAGTACAACGGCAAAGCGCCACTAAAAATAGCGGTGCTTTTCCGCAAACGGACCCACCGCCCCATTGTGAAAGGGGCCTTAGATTTAAGTCAGCTTTCAGGCATCCCCTGCAACAAAAGTGCCATTTCCATAGGAAATCACGTCTAAAGGGATGCAGGCCCAGAAGATTTCCTCATTAGTGCTGTGCAGGTGCACAGCTGATGGATAATTATGAAACCTCTCCCATTAGAGCCCTTTCACACTGAGGGCGTATTGCAGGTGCTATAGCATTAGAAATGGCGCCTGCAATCCGCCCTCAAACTGCTGCACCATTCATTCCAGTGTGAAAGCCCCGAGGGTAGCAGAACGTCCTGCCAGCAGCTTCTTTGGAGCAGTGTGTTTACCGCTCCTCCACCACCGCTCCCCATTGAAATAAATAGGGCAGCGCTGCAATACCGTCGGCAAAACACTGCTATTGCAGGCGGTTTTAACCCTTTCTCGGCCGCTAACGGGGGGTAAAAGCGCCCCGCTAGCAGGTGGAAATGCGCAGCAAATACGACGGTAAAACGCCGCTAAATATAGCAGCATTTTACCGCTGATGCTATGTGCTCGGCAGTGTGAAAGGGGTCTTAGACCGACTCATCAGAGGAACACACAGGGGTTTCTTCAGAATAACAAAAGGTAGGAATCTGCAACAAAGGTTGTTATAATCCTTGCACTGAACATAGATCACCCAGAGGGGAATGGTGTATTTTTTTTTTTTTTTTTTTGTTTTTCTTCTCCTCTCAACAAAAGTGGAGTTACACTTTTAAAGTATAACTAAATGCAAAACTTTTTTTTTTTTTTTTTTTAGTTTTGACTTGGCGGAGATAGATTACAACAACTGATATTTTATTGCTTTTTTTTTAGCAAAAGGTGGTTCTACAAAGTATTGACTCAGGGGGGCTGAATACAAATGCACGCCACACTTTTCACATATTTATTTTTTAAAAAATTGGAAAACATTTTATTATTTTTCTTTCACTTCACAATTATGTGCCACTTTGTGTTGGTCTATCACATAAAATCCCCAATAAAAGACATTTGACGTTTTTGGAGGTAACATGACAAAATTATGGAAAATTTTGAAGGGGTATGAATACTTTTTCAAGGCACTATAAATCCAAGAAAAAAAAAAATCTTTTGGTAGGTTCTTTATCAGTGTTCCAAGGTCAGATAGATTAATGCTGCATTATAAACCAACCATTAAAAGCAGGGGGTCCGTGTTCTCATGAAAATTGCACAGCATTTGATAGTATCACTGCGGTCTCAACAAATTTTGTATGAAATCTTTTTTGACTTTTGTGGTTTTTCACTGAACCCAAACTATCTATTTATCTAGGGTTGTGACTGGTTAACTTAAAGTGATTGTAAAGGGGGAAAAAAACAAAAATAACCATGTTATCCTTGCCTGCTCTGTGCATTGGTTTTGCACAGAGCAGCCCCGAAATCTCACACTGGAGCTCTGGGTCCCACCCTCTTGCCCAGTGCTTCCATAGCAAGCCGCTTGCTATGTGGGCACTTGTGCGTGCTCACCGGCTCTCTGCATCCATAAGACACCTCAAGCGCGGCTCAGGCCCGCTCTCGCCTCATTGGCTGTGATTGACAGCAGCGGGAGCCAATGGCTCCTGTTGTTGCATCTTAGCCAGTCAGGAGGGAGAAACTTGGGAGTGCCTCAGGTCACCTGCACATTGCTGGATCAAGATCAGGCTTGGGTAAGTATTATGGGGACTGAGGGGGGAGCTGCACACTGAAGGTTTTTTTACCTTCATGATAGAGCTGCACGATTAATCGTTTATAATTGAGATCGCAAGTCTTTTTTCCCCCTCCCAATCTTAACAAAGCATTTTCCGATTCATGCAGAGTTCTCTGCTCAAGCTGACAGGCAATCTGCCAAGTTTCACAACATTCCTCAGAGCAAACTGTAAACATTGTAACATTTTTGTTCTTTAGCTCAAAGGAATGAACTTCAGTTTGTAAATGAGGGAAGTTTTTTTTTATTTATTTTTTTTCAGAGATCCTAAACAGTAAAATGGTGGTTGTCGCACTGTATTTGTGCAGCGGTCTTTTAGGGGGAAAAATACACTTTGATGAATTAAAAAAAAAATAGTAAAGTTAGCTCAATTTTTTTTATTTTGTGAAAGATGTCACGCCGCGAGAATCGTGATCTTTATTATATGGATTCCCCAGAATCGCGCAGCTCTAACTTCATGCATAGAGTATATGAAAGTAAAAAATCTTCAGCCTTTACAATCACTTTAAAGCCTGCAGGGAGTTATAGGAACAGTGGAAGGCAGAGCCAAGGTATCCAATACGTTTGCTGCTGTTTGTAGCCAAGTTTCCTATCCTAATCGAAGGACATACAAATAGTTGAATTGGGCCTAGTTTCTGTCTCTCCAGAAGAAAACGTTCCTATGGAGCATATTGTACATGCATTGAGACTCTTATAGGCGGTTTTCTCCAAGAGGAGCCTGAAAACGATCCTTTACAAATGTGCCTGTAAATGCTCAAATGTGCATGGACAAATAGGCTCACAGAGTTGCTTCTACAGGCTGCAAAAAAAAAAAGCCTAAATACGCAGCATTTTTTTATGCCAGTGTGCATGAGGCCTGTATGTGTACAGCAGTAACATTACATGGTATGATGTCTCTAAGTGGAGACCGATCCGTGTGATTCGTGGACATGTTCTGCAGAATAGATCAGCACGAAGTCAATGGGAAAAAAATGAAGTGAATTGAAAACAGCCATTGAAACGGATATTAAAGTCTGATTTAGCATTTTACTGTACATTATGCAATGACATTAAAGGTCTTACTGCGTGCCTGTGAGATACTTCCCCCCTGAGATAAGAGTAGGCTAGAAGTGAGCAACATGCAGCATTTATTGACCTTCTAGACTTGCTGGGTTAGCAGAGCGGGGTCTACAAGTATGTGCAAACTTCTATATGAGAAACTGTCAGCCAATAGGGATGCTTCAAATCAACGATTCTGCTTGATGCTTCTGTCCTGGAGGGAATAAAATTGGTTGCAGAGTTGAAAAGGCCTGTATGCTGTGCTAATCCTTTCATGTGTAGATGTCCTACATATAAGATGAAAGGATGTCAGTGGGAAATGTCTTCCAAGTATCATCTAGTGACTCTTCATGTGGACCTGTATTGTGCCGGATTGATGATCTTAGAGACTCCCTGTTGGCTGTTCTATTGCCCTCCTATAATTCATAATCTCCTTTTATACTGGGCCACTTATATATATAAAAAATGAGTTCAGGTTTGGATTTGTTAAGCTGTTTGTTTAAATTCATTCAAAATCATACTTAAAGGGGAACTTTAGTCAGCAAATTCCTGATGACTGTGGGCTGGCCCCTTCTGTAGGTATAATGTAATATATAATGTAAAACATTGAAAATAAGTGCCTATATGGTTTTAAAATCCAGTAATTCACTGTGTCATCCTGCTCTGCACATGCTCAGTTTCTCTAAATTTTTTTTTAGGCACTGTGCAAAATTTTTTAGAGGCCGATCTACTGACAGCCTAAAGATTTACTGCTTTTCAGGGGCTCTGGGCTTCGGCATAATGGCAGCCTCCAGCAAGAAGACACAGGAGCAGTGCTGGAGGCAAGTTACAGCACACACTCCTTTTTTGGTAGCATAATTTATTAATGTGGAATGTATGTTTCTTGCTAATTACTTGACTTCTGACCAGGCCATTTTTTGTGCTACTACGGGAATGTGTATCTTTAACTGACAATTGCGCGATCGTGACACTGCACCCAATTTACGTCCTTTTTTTTTTCCCCCCTACAAATAGATTTCTCTTAGTGGTATTTGATCACCACCTCTGCGTGTTGTGTGTGGTTTTTTTTTTTTTTTTTTTTTTTTTTTTTTTTACTAGTACAGTGGAACCTTGGATTACAAACATAATCTGTCCCAGGAGAATGCTTGTAATCCAAAGCACTTGCATACCAAAGCAAGTTTCCCCATAGTAGTGAATGGAAGGGAAGATAATTTGTTCCGCATTGACTTCTATTGCATGCAATACCGCATGTAATCGGGAGTGCGGATCAGTGACGTGTCACACACAGCCCTCCCCCACAGTTAGAATCACTCCCTAGGACACACTTAACCCCTACAGCACCACCTAGTGGTTAACCGTTTCACTGCCAATGACATTTTTACAGTAATCAATGCAATTTTACATTGAATGAATGAAATGCTTGTATAGCGCACAATGCGAACTGAATCGCCTCTAGGCGTTGTATTAATGCCAATGTGTCAAAATTGGCCGATGTGTCTGCCATAACGTCGCAGTCACGATAAAAATTGTTGATCGCCGCCATTACTAGTAAAAAATAAATTATGAATAAAAATTCCATAAAACTATCCCCTATTTTTGTGCAAATCAATAAACGCTTATTGCAATTTTTTTTACCAAAAATATGTAGAAGAATACGTATCTCCCTAAACTGAGGAAAAAATAATTAAAAAAAAATATATTTTTTGGAGATATTATAGTAAAAAAACAATGCTTTTTTTTTTTTTTTAAATTGTTGCTATTTTGTTTAAGGTGCAAAAAATAAAAACCGCAGAGGTGATCAAATACCACCAAATGAAAGCGCTATTTGTGGGGAAAAAAAGACGTTAATTTTATTTGGGAGCCACGTCGCGCTTCCACGCAATTGTCAGTTAAAGTGACGCAGTGCTGAATCGCAAAAAAGTGCTCTGGTCAGGAAGGGGGGTCAATTCTTCCGTGGCTGAAGTGGTTACACGTTTTGTTTCGTTTTGTTTTTCAATGGGATCAAAAACGCTGTTGAGCCATGTTTTTGATTGTTTATCTGCATTTTTTGTTGAATTTTTTTTTTTTCCAGCTGAGAAACTCCTCTCAGAGCCCAATAGTTTTGGGGTTTTTTTCCCAACCCAAAAAACGCAACAACTAATAACAGTTAACAGGCTATATGTGCATGGACATATACCGTAGGATAACATGCTGGAGAGTTTATTGACTGTCGAAAAAAATTTGGCTGAAGCCAAAAAATGCGGCTGTAAAAACGTCCAGCGGGCATGAGTCCTTAGGGATTCACACACACACATTGCATATCCTTTTTACTGCTTTGCTGCAAAGTGCCAGCGTTTTTTGGCTCAAGTTTATCCCATTGACTTTTCTACATAGGGCGATTCGCTAAGCATGATGATTTGTGATGGCCTTTCTGGAGAATAGAGCTGTAATGTTATTTCTTGAAGTACTTTCAACTCTGATGTTCCAAGCACGACTCTGATGGTGCCTCCTTGAACGCAGTGACTTCTGTGCTGACCTCCCAAAGCCGAAACAGATGTCTATGGTACAGGTGGCCGTGGAATCAATCACATATGCTTATCTGCTCTTGGCAGGGATCCATGGGGTCAGTCTATGGAACCTTTGTAGAAAAGACGCTCAGTCATTTTCTCTTTGTGGATGACCCTAAATGTTTTTGGCACACGGTGACTTTCTGCAGAGACGCACTACAACAGGAAAAGGGAGACTACCAAAGTCAAGCACATGTTGTGTTTGTTTAAAGCGTCAGCAGGCTTACCAAATAAACAGGTCTGTGGTTACTTATAACATCGTGTCTTACCCACCCCTATATAATCCTCTTATGTGCAAACAGAAAACGTGCTCTCCTCATCTTTTAGAAATTCTTTGAAGGTTCTTTAAAATACAGATTTACTCAATATGGGTAGTAGTAACAAAAGTGTATTAAACTTACTATTCTTAAAAAATAAAATAATTTTTTTTTACAAAGTGCAGGTGGCCCTTGTCTCTGTAATTTATTGAACCAGGCTGCATATGTAAGGTTTTATCTTGCAAACATTAATTTTCTTACATGTTCTGCCTTTTTGGTATCTTAAAACCTTTACAGAACTGCAGTATCAATAAAAAGAATTTTCAAGAAAAGAACTGCAGTCTGCTCACATAATTTAGTAATAAAAACCTCTATGCCATTCTGAAGCTTCCTGCCAACCACTTTTGCATTTTTTTATATATACTGTGATTCTGTACTTGCCAATAATGCAGGCAGAAATCTCCTTCCGCTGAGTCTGGCTGCATCCATTTTAACTGTGGGCAGCTGAAGCTGCTGCCTGTTCACTTCCTGGATTTACACAGAGGCACACCTCCAGCTCTGCAGCTCTCACTGGCCCTCTAATGACTCATCCCCCTCCCTTCCTGGTAAACTCACGAGAGTGAGAGAGAGAGCTGTGCATGATGTCACAAGCCTAGGCTAATGACCAGACAAGAAACAGGAAGTGGGCTGTATAAGGTATTTACTGGCAGAAAAAAAATGATTTACTATCCAAAAATAAATCAACAACAAGGGCAGAAGATTTAATAGATGGAAAGTTGAAAAAAATGACTGAAGGTTCGCTTTAATGTTTCAGGGAGCAGTAACTCAAAGCTAAAGTGCTATTTATGCAACTAATACCTTTTGCTTGATCAGCATGCAGTTAATTTTTTATATTTTTCAAATGATAGAATTTCAAAACCAAGAACGTATCTCTGGCTCGTTTTTGACATGCACCCTGCTGCCTTGATTTGTGTTTCAGTGTTTAGCTGGGCCATCTGCTGATTAGTTGCTTGATTGCATTCTCTTAACGGGTTTCCATGTAATTGATCAGCAGATTGCACAGCTAGAGTCTGCCCAGTGGCTAGCATAGTAATATGTATGACGTTTTCTTACCAAATTTATGCTTTAGATTTCTGTAGGTCAGTTTTTCTCAATTCCGGTCCTCAAGGTGCACCAACAGGTCATGTTTTCAGGCTCTCCGTTATTTTGCACAGTGGATTTGAGCAGTTTTACTGCCTTTAGTAATTACAACAGCCATTTCATCTGAGGGAAATCCTGAAAACGTTACCTGTTGGGCACTGGAATTGAGAAACGTTGGTCTAGATCAGTGATGGCGAACCTTGGCACCCCAGATGTTTTGGAACTACATTTCCCATGATGCTCCACTACACTGCAGAGTGCTAGAGCATCATGGGAAATGTAGTTCCAAAACATCTAGGGTGCCAAGGTTCGCCATCACTGGTCTAGATCAAGGCTATGCAATTAGCGGACCTCCAGCTGTTGCAAAAATCCCATGGTGCCTCTGTCATGCCTGTGGCTGTCAGTCTTGCTATGCCTCATGGGACTTGAAGTTCTGCAACAGCTGGAGGTCTGCTAATTGCATATCCCTGGTCTAGATCCTATTTTTCTCTATTCTCCCTATTCCTGTCTTATCCAGTCGCCATGTAAGGATAAAAGGTTAAACAAGTTGAACTGTCCGCCTCTTCAATGTAGATTGCGGAAAGGTGACAGAAAATCCAATTATAGTCTTTTTCCAGATTGTCTGCAGTTGGTTTAATAGAACGGTAAGGCGTCCCGTCATGACTAGGCAGATTCAGCCTTCTGAAGTTAAATCTATCATTTTCTCGCTGTCCTTTAATCTTGTTTCTAAAGGTGTATAGTGGGAACGGTAGTTTAACAAGATTACCTTGATGGTTAGGTGCGATTCCAGGCTGTAGACTCGAGTTTGGATTTGTTGGAGTAGAAGATTTTTATTATGAAGAGAGCTTGCAATGAAGAAACGTTCAGGAGGAGTCTGCTGGGTCAATGCTGAACATTTCTGTGGCACAGCGAGTTGCAACCTCTTCAAGTATTAGACAAGACTATGTATCCCAAATGGCTGAATGAGACCTCCATCATGGATCTATTTGTTTTTTGGAATAAATTGTAAAAAAAAGATATTTTTTGTCTGTGTATGCTGTATAGTACCCCCCCCCCCTCCCCCCCCCCCCCCGTTCCTCTGCAGCTGATATTTGGGGACTGACGTCATAGCCGGAAGTGACTTGTAGCCCTCCGCCACTCCTAAAAGCCAAAGGGAGGGAGGAGCTGTGGGACTGGTCTACACTTGGCAGTGTTGGAGGTTCCCCCTGCATGTCGTCCTATTTGAATCGGAAGAAGTGCCATGCCACATCAGAATATTGCCATTAGCCAGAGGTGTGGCAGAGGGCAAACAACGTATAGGGAAATGCTGTGCTGATCAGAAAGTGTTGCCGTCACTCCACCAGATATTATATGCATTACAAGGAACTGGCAGGATCAACAGGTAAATGGACTTGGAGGAAACTCTGGTGTTCATTGTATGTTCCATACTATGCCCATTGAGGTCTTGGCTTTTGCCTTGGAAGGCACTTTGAGCCCTTGAGTGAACAGAGGGCTATGCTGGTCACCGAGTTTTTATACCTACGTAGATGATTGCCAGCACACCAAGAATCGGCACAAAGTGGTGTCCAAGCAGGTAGTTTATTGCATGAGTACAACGTTTCGAGGTCACGCAGGACCCCTTCGTCACTTTGTGCCAATCCTAGGTGTGCTGGCAAATATCTACATTGTGACTTGAACCAGTATCCAGCTGGTTGTTGCTGCAGAGCTGAAATCTTGAGATCTTATACCAGGAACGTGTGCGATGGGAATATGAAGTATTACATGTTTATATACCTTTTATACGCACCTTGCAGGTTTCATATTGTTAATGTATTGCTAGCCCCAAATATTATTCGGCCTGTAATTTGAAATAGTCCGCTTCCATCTGGTGAATTCCAGTCAGTAGGTTTTTAGAGCACGTATTCTGTACGGTTATCTCCATTACTCATTGATGCCCTTGTTTTATATACGTACAGGCCATTTGAAGACTTGGCAGAAACCCAATTCTATTCATGCAGCTCTTATTTTTTTTTCCCCCTGCCTGTCCTTGTCTGTAGCATTGTCTCCAGTACTGGATCAGACTGCAAAATGGCTGCCTCCACTGTCAGGGTGACAGGTGCAATTTAATACACAAATTATATGTTGGATTAAAAAAAAATGACTAGAGGCATATAGTCTTCTAGAATTTCTGCATGACTGGCGGTTTAATCCTCAAAGCCCCGCGTAGTTGTGCGCTGTAAAATAAGATGTGGATTCATTGCTGTATTTAGTTGTGCACATACAGAGAACGCCTTTGTTAAATTCTTATGCAGTCCTGTGCGCTAAATGGAGCAGAAGCCTACTCTTGTCTGGCTCTACAGCTGCAACATGCCACAATTTAGATTGGTCCTTGGGCAGAGTCATGTTAGACTGAGATAACCCTGTGAGCAGTGGGTAATGCCACCTAAGGCCCAAAGATGGGTTCGGAGCTGTGGAAAAATCACACAAAGTTCCTGGCTTCACAGAGTGATGAAGTTGTAGTGGAGTCCATGGTGGCTGCCACTTAAACATTTTGGTTTCATCATTTTAATATGCCAACAGAAACCAATATGCTTCATATATCTGGGGCAGCTTGAAAAACATAATTAGTATACAAGTGTTGCACATCTTTTTATATATATAATATATATATATTTTTTTCACGCTTTTTATCATGAGGACCAGTTTTAGCTTTGCAAGGGGTCTTGTGATCATTATGTGACTAGTTTTGTCACTGCTACGTGTAGGCCGCACAGGACCACAATAGGTGTGACTGTCCCAGCTTTATAAGGCCCTATTTACAATAAGGCCCTATTCACACCTGAACGTAGCGTTTTCAGGCAGAAAATCGCGTGATTCTGCAGCGTTTTTTGCCACGATTTTGTGCAGGGCAAAAGGTCACCCATGTAAAAAGAAGAAAAACGCCCAAATCTGCCCGATTTGAGTGACAAAAAAGGGTCCAGAACTTGTTTGAGCTTCAGGGGACATGGAGTGGAGATGTGAACCATCTCCATTGAGAATAATAGATTTTTTCCCTTCCACGTTTTGTAGCTTCAGGCTTCAAGCTACAAAACGCTCAGGTGTGAATGGGGCCTAAATCAGACACTGGGCTGATTTGTATATGGATGTCTCTAACAGGTTTATAATATACAGTAGGTGTAAGTTTTGCCAGTGAAATAATTTTCTTCATCCGCTGAGAATGCTGTCAGCCCAGATAACCAGAACATTTGGTTCTCATGTGGTCTCTGAGACATTCATTCCATCTCTTGAACTGTAATCAAGAGAATGCTTGTCTCTCTTCCTAGAGAGACCACACCAGAATTTCTAGTTCCAGATAAGTGAGAGGAGTGTTCTCTTTTCAGTTTACATAAATATAACCCCCCTCCTCCATTATGGCATGTTCAGGCATGCTTCTGCTTGTCAAATATGTTGCCTGTCTTGCCCAAAAGCTGACACTTTTTAATGTATTGATTACCTGCTTTGTGCAACATGTTGCAGCAACTTATTACCAGTACAATTAAGAAAATGGTTTACATAGTAACCAAAAGTAATTTTACATTCTACTAGTATTTGAATTCCCCTCAGGGTGACTGAGGAATCGGTTGGCCATGATGAATTTTCCTGGGCTGTGTATTTTCGTGTGTGTGTGTGTGTGTGTGTGTGTGTGTGTGTGTGAGAGTGTGTGATTATGCAGCAGATAAAACCTGGTACACACGGGCCGAATATCTGCCGATACCGGCAGGTCAACAGAAACCGACCCATGTTCACCAGCCTGTCCAATAGAAGCCAGCCAATCGGCACAGGGGCATCAGATCAGCACCGGTCAGTGAGTGCGGACAGATGTGTTCTGGTGTGGGGTCCCTACACTACCAGGGAGAGCGATTTACTAACATCGGATAACGAGGAGAGCTCTTTACTAACATCGGATAACGAGGAGAGCTCTTTACTAACATCGGATAACGAGGAGAGCTCTTTACTAACATCGGATAACGAGGAGAGCTCTTTACTAACATCGGATAACGAGGAGAGCGCTTTACTAACATCGGATAACGAGGAGAGCGCTTTACTAACATCGGATAACGAGGAGAGCTCTTTACTAACATCCGATAACGAGGAGAGCGCTTTACTAACATCGGATAACGAGGAGAGCGCTTTACTAACATCGGATAACGAGGAGAGCACTTTACTAACATCGGATAACGAGGAGAGCGTTTTACTAACATCGGATAACGAGGAGAGCTCTTTACTAACATCGGATAACGAGGAGAGCGTTTTACTAACATCGGATAACGAGGAGAGCTCTTTACTAACATCGGATAACGAGGAGAGCTCTTTACTAACATCGGATAACGAGGAGATCGCTTTTAGATTTACATAACACCAACCTTGCAGTTTTCAACTGGGTCCTCTTTCAATTTAATTTTTCTATTAAGCCTTTTGTGTTGGGGTAAATCTTATTTTTTTGTTTTTTTTTCACTTGTTCAATTTTTTTTTTTTTTTCTTCCCTGCACAGTTGTAGCACATTTTCTAGTGGTTTCCTATGTTTTGTGAACTGCTTAGTACTGTAAAGTCTCAACCGAGGTTGATTTTGAAGTGTAAGTTCCGACTCCCTTTGTTCAATTTTTTTTTTTGCAAAATTCAGCATAATCTATAGTTTGTGCACCGCCACTTATACCCACATTAACCCCTCCATTATCTACATTGTGTTCTTGGTTTTAAACCTTTGCTGAATTCCCTGACCAGATGTCTATAGTATTATAGCATAGAAAGAAAGTTCTTGTCTTATTCTGCTGTGACCTGATTTACAGCTCCCATTTGTAAGGTCATGAAGAGCCAATGCACCCACTGAATGCTTGTGCCAGAAATCTCTGAGCCAGCCACGTTCTATAGGCCTTTTTAAAGTTCATTTTACTTGCAGATCCAACTCTGGTCATTTAGATTTTTGTGGTTGGTTTAGATTTTCCTTGATGTTGGCTACATTTCTCTTAATGACCCTGGCAGCTTTGAGCTGTGATCTTCTTAGTCCGCTGGCCGGCATCCATCAGTCAAATATCCTCTCACAAAACCTGCCTTACTAGTTGAGTGGCCAATAAAACTGATTGTGAAGTTAATTGCTGTCTTGCATCAGGTGTCATATGCCAGCTAGCTGGTTCACATTTTCCATTAACGATCCAAGGAGGTTTGATCCTGGCCTTAATTTGTTACTTTATACCACGTGCCAATCTGTAAAAGCTTTATCTTTAGCATGGATTAACGCACACTTTTTTTATTATTGAAATGAGAAGAAAATAATGACCTTGTAGTGATCCTGTAGCACCAATAGTTTGATCATGCAGAATTGACAGGTTTTAATGCGTGCGGGCACACTTCTCTGCTCTTTGGCCCATTTTATGGGTTATCCCATAAGAGGGACCATCTATGGCAGGAGTCTCCAAACTTTTTCTAAACAAAGGGCCAGTTTACTGTCCTTCAGGTTTTAGAGGGGAGCTGGACTTTGGCCATCATGAGTAGAAAATGTCCCAGCACCAGTTGGAGTAAACCAAGCCCCATCGTAGGTGCCGCTGGGAGGCATTGTGCCCCATGGTAGGTGCCGCTGGGAGGCATTGTGCCCCATGGTAGGTGCCGCTGGGAGGCATTGTGCCCCATGGTAGGTGCCGCTGGGAGGCATTGTGCCCCATGGTAGGTGCCGCTGGGAGGCATTGTGCCCCATGGTAGGTGCCGCTGGGAGGCATTGTGCCCCATGGTAGGTGCCGCTGGGAGGCATTGTGCCCCATGGTAGGTGCCACTGGGGGGGGGATTGTGCCCCATGGTAGGTGCCACTGGGGGGGGGATTGTGCCCCATGGTAGGTGCCACTGGGGGGGGGGATTGTGCCCCATGGTAGGTGCCACTGGGGGGGGGGATTGTGCCCCATGGTAGGTGCCACTGGGGGGGGGGGGATTGTGCCCCATGGTAGGTGCCACTGGGGGGGGGGGGATTGTGCCCCATGGTAGGTGCCACTGGGGGGGGGGATTGTGCCCCATGGTAGGTGCCACTGGGGGGGGGGATTGTGCCCCATGGTAGGTGCCACTGGGGGGGGGGGGATTGTGCCCCATGGTAGGTGCCACTGGGGGGGGGGGGGATTGTGCCCCATGGTAGGTGCCACTGGGGGGGGGGGGATTGTGCCCCATGGTAGGTGCCGCTGGGGGGGGGATTGTGCCCCATGGTAGGTGCCGCTGGGGGGGGGGATTGTGCCCCATCGTTGGTGCCGCTGGGGGGGGATTGTGCCCCATCGTTGGTGCCACTGGGGGGGAATTGTGCCCCATCGTTGGTGCCACTGGGGGGGAATTGTGCCCCATCGTTGGTGCCACTGGGGGGGAATTGTGCCCCATCGTTGGTGCCACTGGGGGGGAATTGTGCCCCATCGTTGGTGTCCAGTGAATGAAACCGTGTCCCAAGGGTCAGATACAAACAAGCTGAGGGCCACATCCGGCCACCACTGATCTATAGAAATACGAGCAACTTGCCTGTTACAGTTGCCCAGGGTTTTGGGCTCCTGGTCTGCAGGAAAATGCATCTAATTTATGATCCACAGTGAGAAGCCTATTTCTGTGTGTTCTGACTCCGAGCCATTTTGCTCAAATACAGCACATTTGAGCCAGGTATCATGTGGGCATGGTTCTGTGTACAGGCCCCAAGACTGATATGGATGTATTATGTATATATAGATATTGCATAATTTTGAAAAAATAAGCCCATGGTTTCATGAACCATAACTTGGAAATGTTACACAAGTTATTTTATATTCTAAAACTTTAAAAAATGACCTTTTCATTGTATAGTGTTGTTATACAGCTGGTGTTGCGCTTTAATGTGTTTTGTGTGGTTTGTCAGCTTGCTGTAAGGCCTCAAACACATTGATGTCACACACCAATAAAAATACAGTGGGTGGGCATACAAGAGGAAATGGGGCAAGGTGTGAAACTATTGTTGTATATTTTAAGCTGAAGAAGAATATAATGTTTTTTTGCAAGAGATTACAGCCGTCATCAAATGGCTAAATCTCTTTGCAACAAACAGTTGAAATCTCACTTGTAGGGTAGGCACGGCTTTTCAGTTTGTAACCTCCTACATATTGTCTACCACTCTTGTTTTGTGATCTTTTGGTGTACATTTTATGCATACAGATCGGGCCTTGTAGGCATATCTACGTAAAGGGAAGACTCACTTTAAGACTCGTTTTTTTTTGTGATGAGTTCTGTGTAAAGTCTCCTCTGTAAGTGTGTAATATTTTATAAATCTTTTATGTGTAGTTTTCAGTAATGTGTATTGGGCAATCCTATTTGTTCATTATGTACACAAGCTTTGATCAGACTAATTTTGCTTTGTTCCTCCTAATCTAGTTGCAAGACTACTCAACATGGTCTGTTTGGGGGGGGGGGGAATTGTGGCCAAATTTTTGCCTGAATGTAGCCCTGAAACAAAGCCAAAGATGCACAGGACTTCGGTACAAGCCACTCCACAGCCGCCATAGAGATGTGTGAACCGGCTCCATAGAGAGCCGGTCACAATCTCCTCTCCTGCGAAATGGATGCCCACGTCCAATTCACACTAATGTGAACCCAGCCAGAGTCTCTTGTGACTTTTTTTTTTTTATCTTTCCCATGATCAAGAAATCCAGAGCCTACTACATATGATTTGAAATTTGTACGAAAAATACTTTCAAAGTGATCTTGCAATAATCTGGTAGTTCGTGCACAGCTATCGAGAGCCAATCCGGACAGGCCATATGAAATTATCTGATAGGACAAGAATGAAAATTTCTCTCGTACAGTACCAGATCGTACAATGTTCATTTTAATACAGTTCGTCCGAAAATACAAATGGTTATTTTTTTCTGTCGTATGAGAGTTTTCGGAAACGTAACCTTCGTTTTCCATATGAGATTAGCATTCCAGAAAAATTTGATGATCATTTGTCCGATAATATCAGTGTGAGTACCTGGCTTAACTGTCTCCAGTAGAATTCAGATTCACTTGTGTATAAATGTGAATGGTCCCTGTCCAGTGAATGTTAGGCCGGGTCCCTTTTTGATTGTATCATAGCAGCAGTGTATTGTCTCTGTAAAGTGCCATTCACAGGAATGCAGGTGACCAAGGTGACACACAACACAATTTACATGAAAATGAGGTTTTCAGAGAAGTTGGTTTGTGCTCTGTGAACAGTTTTGCCACTAGCAAATATATTAAAGTAGAACAAAAATAAACATTTTGGATAGTGTAGGGCAGGTTTGTAGCATGTCTGGTTTGGATTGTTTTCTAGGATGTCCAGCTGGAGTGTCTACTGTACACCATGGGCAATACATCTGCCTGGTCAGTGGTCATGTCATATCAAACTTAGGAGCTGCATTTATCTCGGGAAGATGCACTTTATCTGCCTTTACCCGTCTTCTCTACTGGTCCTCTGCCTTCAATTCCTTATGTCCGTGACCTTTAAAGTATCTGCTTAAAGAAAAGTCAAAAGTTCTAAACTGAAAGTGGTTCTAAAGACTGAATGAATGTTTTTTTTTATTTACCTTAATACATTCTCTGCATTAAGGTAAACCTTCTAAATGCCCCCATTTTTATACTTACCTGAGGCCAATCTCAATCCAGTGATGTGGCTCCTCCTCATAGAGCGTTTACAATCACTTTAATACTGTTTCCAGGCCAATGAGTCAAAGTATTGGTGCCTCTGGGGCAGCACGACAACCAGTATACTAGCATTTTCAGGGAAGGTTATGGGTGACTCCATGCTTCTCCCATGACAATTTGCCTTTTTGAGGTACTTATAGATGTGTAATGATGATCAGAAGAACTGGTTGAGCCATCATTCTTTAGAAGAAGTTTAGACCGAGTTGTCAGCCAAGCATGCATGTTTCTGTGCTGTGTATACATCTCTATTGTTCTTCTAACCTTGGCTTATTGACGAAAATTGCAGCCCATTTGAATGTTGTCCCCAGGGCCATCTGCCTAAGGGGCGTCCATTTGGGTTGCAGACTGTCAATGAATGCTCAGTCCTCTCTACCTCTGTCCATTATTGGATAGTAAGTACATTTTCTCATATATGTATGCATCTTTGTCATTGGAGGCCTCCTTTTTTTTATTGTTTTTCACGCAAATGTGCTCTTGGTTGCCATGCAGTTTTTCAATGCTCTTTCAGCTCAGGTCAGTTTTTTCCATCCTCACTCTTACAAAGAGGACCAACATGATCTGAATGCTTTGGGCAGTAGACTCTCGTCTTCTGGTGTACATGCAAAGAAGAGCAGACATGCTTTTATAGTTTAGACCAGGGGTCTCCAAACTTTCTAAGCAAAGGGCCAATTTACCCTCCTTCAGACTTTATGGGGGCCAGACTGTGGCCAGTAAAAGTAGAAAATGCCCCAGCAATCAATGGTTTTAATGGAAGGAATATTGTCCCGTTGTTTATATCAATGAGAATAGTGCTTCATCATTAGTGTCAGTTGATGTATTAGTGCCCCAGAGGGCCAGATAAAGGCAAGTGAAGGGCCACAGTTTGGAGACCACTAGTTTAGAACATACCGTTGCTCTACCACACCATACCACAGTACGTGTAAAGATGTTGCATCTTCCAGACTGGCAGACCGGTAGTTAGATTGGTTTTTTTTTTCTCTGAAAGGGGAACTGTTACTCATGGCACCCAGTCAGCTTCTCCAACTAAGTTTGCACGGACAAACTTAAAGTAAAAAGCAGAAGATGATATGCTATAAGGAGCACATGAATTTTTTTTTTTTTGCTAGGCCTCTTAGTCCTTTACATAACAAGTTCCTAATGTGCAGGCACAGCCCTCTTGACAGGTTTTAAAAATACATACAGGACATATTTCATAGAATCTGGTCAGCATGGTCTACATATGGAGGTTGGCATATGGTAAAAAGATGTAACTTTTTGGCTTTTTCGCTCAAATAAATTAGCCAAGGCTAATGTAATGAACAGGCAGGCAACACATGCTGACGGTCACTGAGGACATTGGGGTGACCCCTCTCTGGCTCTACAGAGCCTCAGAGGTTTGTGAGAAACTAGAGTGGGCAAAATTTGGAATTCTTTTGTATAGAATTTATGTTACCAGTTTTATCTACTTCAATTGTGTGTTTTTTGCTGAGTGCCCTGCAGTTCCAGGTTTTGGTGCTTTACCAGGCCATTAATTTGAATGGGCTGCCTTAATGCAACGCACAAGAACACATTGCACCCGAAAAAAGTGTGAGGCTAAAAAACAGGTTTGGTCAATGGTCAAACATTTAGCCTAATCCTCGGAGACCCTGTCAATTTTAAGACATTAAGCCCGATAATACACTAAGGTTTGGTCAATGGTCATTTTTTGTGATAAACCCTGGAAGAAAATATAGGTGTTTGTAGCAACCAACCAGAATCTAACAGTCTGTTTTGTGATGGTGCAGGCTAAAGCCTAGTACACACTAGCAGTTTTTTTTTTTCCTTCGTTCAACCCAGCATGGCCGAATGCAAAAAAAACTGATGGCTCAGGGGGAGCCGGTGTACTAACTATCCGATGTTAGTACATCAATCTCCCCTGCTTTTGCTATTGTGCCACCCGACATTCAGCCTGTATGTGCTAGGCTTTAACCTCAGTCTTCTACGAACACACTTAAAGGGACAGCGCACCATCTAAAGAAGGGCCCCACCAAAAGCTGGCTGGTTGAATACCTTTGCAAAACCAAAGGAATTGGTACACAGTGATGGCAATATTAACTTATTTTATTGTTGGCTTGGGATATTGTAGATTTAGAGCGCCCTGCAGAGAAAACATAACCCCACCTTTTTTTTTTTTTTTTTTTTTTTGTACAATAGCTATGAAAGCATCTCAACCAGTAAAACGGAGTTGCTTGGCTTCCGACCTGGAGGTTCCACCTTTTTTGTGTTACTGAGGTTAATATAGATTTCAGTATAGGAGACTGGCAAAGGGTGTATAAAGACCCCATCCAATTTGTCAACTGTCTCACAAAAACATTAAGACTATAGGATTAACCTTTATGGAGAGGGTTTGGCAAATCCATCAACAGAGGCGATAGGACAGTCTGGTATTCTAGCAGAAAGCACATTTCAAAATGATCGTTCCTCCCTATGTTTACTCTTTGCATATCAGTGCTACTTTTAGTGTGTACAATGCAGAGAACATTCCTGCTCCTCCTCCCCCATTGCAAGAATTGTGCAACAGTTTAACCGAGTTTAAGAGGTTCTCATCTGTCAAATTCGTGCAAGCAACTACATGTGCGTTTCATTATTCAATTGCCTGGGGAGACTGCTGTTTAAGTTGGCAAGAAGTTTTTTTTTTTTTCTTAAAGATATAAAAAAAGTCAGTCTGTTGGCAAGATGCGAATGTCAGAGAGCATTGACCAAATGCCCGTGACTATGGACCCGTTTTTTGAGTTAGCGGGAGAGGGGTGCTATGTTGTCTTCTGCTGGTGCAGGGCAGGATTACTGTAAGATTCCCAGAGCACTAGAGTAGAATGTGGTTTCAATTTGTTGTTCTGGGCTTGAGATGACAGTACTATAGTAATAAAAAATGTGCCGAGTTTATTTCCAGATTGGTGGAAAATGAAGTCGCTGTTAGTTATGTTGGCAGCCTCCTAATGGCTAGTATGGTTTCCCATCCTCTTTGGTGTGAGTAAGCTCAGAACTCGATATTTAGCATTCTTCAGAGTGAATTTTCCAAGCACCCCACTGGTTTATGACCTAGCAGTCTAGTAGCCCAGGCACCCCTCCATTTACAATTCTAGTGCCACTTACATAACGTCCCCCAAGCGGTGTGCATTATTCCATGTGGCAGGAGGCGGCTGTACACACAAGATAGCGTCTCGTTTTGTAAGCCTTATCTTGTATAGACAGACAAAGATGACAGATGACAGTTTGTACTGATGGCTTTATTTTCCATCTAAAGGACATTGAAAGCACATTGGGAGTTGCAGTGTTTTACTGTTTTAGGATTTGTTCACTCAAAGTATGGTGGTGCCACCGCAAGACCATATAAAATGGCCTTTATTTTCCTGTCTGGCCACTTCTCACCAACCTGTTGGCTTGGTGTGCGATGAAAAAAAAGTATTGCATGCAGACCCTTTTTTTTTTTTTAATTATTCATGCTGCAAAGCTGGCAGCAGTTGAAATGTCTTTGTGACATTTCAATAAAGTTTGCATAAAAAAAAAAGTAAATGTGATGCACTGGGATCGGCACCGCTATCATCCTACCACACACCGGCAGCTGCATTCTAGAGTGAGTGGCCCTAGTTAAGGTTGAATCCATAACATATATATACAAACTGGCACTCGACAGCTTCTCCATAGAAAATATCTCCTAAACGTGTGCCGCTAAGGCCCCTTTCACACTGGGGTATTTTTCAGGTGCTACAGCGCTAATAATGGCACCTGTGTAGTGCCTGAAAAAATCTCACCCCTTTCACTCCAGTGTGGAAGCCGGAGGGCTTTCACACTGGAGCGGTGCGCTGGCAGGACTGTGAAAAAAAAAGTCCTGCTAGCTGCATCTTTTGGAGCGGTGTATTCACCACTCCTACCCATTGAAATCAATGGGGCAGCACAGCTATACCGCCGGCAAAGCACAGTTTTAACCCTTTTTCAGCCGCTAGCAGGGGGGTAAAACCGCATACCGACGGTAAAGCGGCGCTAAAAATAGCGCCGCTTTGACGCCGCTCCCGTCCCAGTGTGAAAGGGGCCTTAGGAGATATTTACTGTATACTGCATCGATGAGGTCATTGACATATGTGCTCTGAAGGAATGGCCACCCGTGCCATGACTGTCGGCTCCTGCACGCATGCGCAAGTCCGGGGCAAACATAATGGGGACGTTGCAGGCTTTGTTTGCAGGAAAATGTCACATCATGTGCTAGTATGTGATGCATACTAGCACATTATGCCTTTACTTTGCAGGGAAGGGGAAAACCTTTTTTCCCCCCGCGGGGTTTGCTTCCTCTTTTTAATGGGGTTTGTTGTGTGTTGTTTTTTTTGTTTTGTTTTTTAAGAGGGCACATAGTAAATTTTCTGCGTTGCATGGAGCTGGTGAGAATACCCGCATGGTCAGGTATTTAGAAACATGTGACCTGCTACAGTGACAGTGCTTGGGCCTAGCGCCAATCTCTTGTACTGTAGAATAACTGGCACGATTTAAAATAATATTTTTTTTTAAAAAAGGCTGCTTTTTACTATAGAAGAACATTTTAGGGAGGGAAACAAGGCGGCATATGCTTTAAATACTTGTGCAGATGGTTCTATAGTCAGGGTGTTAGAACTACAGTCCAAATGCTAGAAGTGATTAGCATATCTATATTGTTATCTGTGTGTTTTGCATAGTTTATCATCCCTTCACATTACTGTAAAGCAGAACTTTACCCATAACAACTTTATAGAAACGAATGTTCTTTAGTAAGGAACATACATTCCACCTTAAAGCGGAGTTCCACCCAAAAAATGGAACTTCCGCTTTAAGAGAAGGTGACCCGCCGACATGCAACATTTGGCATGTCATTTTTGTGGGGGGGGGGCAGCAGATACCCTCCTTTTCAGAGGGTTCCAGCTCCCACTTCCTTCTGGCACACCCTCGAAGCCGGAAGGAAGCTCAGCTCTCCCCCCTCCCTTTAGGCAATAATCTGGGGCAATTCACAGGTCCGAGATGATTGTGCGGCCAGTCGTGGCTCGTGCATGCGCAGTGGGTGCCTGGCTGTGAAGCCACAGCCGGGCGCCCACAGCTACAACGCCGGCGCCGCCGAGCAGTGGGGGAGACGAGCGGGGCTTCGATCCCCCCACATCTCTGGACCCGGGGACAGGTAAGTGTCCGATTATTAAGTCAGCAGCTGCAGTATTTGTAGCTGCTGACTTAATTGTTTTTTTTTTTGTTTTTTAAGCAGAACTCCGCTTTAATTGTGCTACCATAATTATTGTGCTGCAAATTGCCTCCAAAATTGCTCCTGTTTCTTCTTGCTGGAGGCTGCCATTTTGCTGAAGCTCAGAGCCCCTGAACAGCAGTAAATCTTTAGGCTGTCAGCAGATCGCCCTCTGCATGTTTGGCACAGTGCCGAAAAATAGAGAGCAACTGAGCATGTACAGAGCAGGGTGAGACCATGTATTATTGGATTTGAAACAGTATAGGCACTTATATTTCATGTTTTACAGCGCTTTACCAGCAAAAGGCGCCAGCCTGAAGTGATCTAGCAGGACCTAATTTTCATTGTTAGTAGTCAGTATTTCATCAGCTATAGAATATAGTTCATAGCGCCATGCTGAGTACAGTAGTTCACCTCTTCTTTGATCAGGTTGATCTGTATGGACATGCATTGGGCAGTCCCTAGGGCGCGGTGGCAATGCAGATCTTATTAGAAAAGTGTTATTTGATCTGCAATGAACATTTCATGCTTTGCTCCACCTAAGGTCCTGTGGAGGAGCCGTGGTGCCGGGCACAGCACTCTGGACATGATGCTAGAAAGTGACATGGATAAATATTCCTCCTACAGTTTAGCCGCTATTAGCTAGGATTACTTGTCATTTTAATTATTAATGATCCTACAGAAGTTTCCTAATGAGCCTTGAGGCCCACCCCGCGGGAAGACTTGTACAGAGCATGCAGTGTAGACTTCTATGGCACGTGCTTGGGGGGGTCGTTCACCTGCATAGTTCAATCAATCATAAATACTATACTAAATCAAGTTTATTATGGACAAAACTAAGTGCAGAAGAACCTGATGCAGAGTGTAAAAATAACCTGACAGCCTGATGTGACCTGTCAGTTGGCCAGATCTATTTATTGGGCTCCTTATCTACCCAGAGCTCAGGTCACCTTCTCCCTGGGTGCACTTACAGTACTGTGCTGCAGCATTACCCTTTCACAAAGCACACCCTCTTGTCATCGCCTATAGAAGTATAGGACTGATATCCATGAAAGATAAAGAAGATTCCTGCATTATACCCATCGCCAGCCAAGGTGGATAACCTGCAAGGGTGACCTACAGCTACTACATCATTATTAACCCACCATTTGGATGTCCTTCTTAAATTTACAATTGCCCAGTTTGTGGATTTATTTATTTATTTTATCAACCCTATTTTCAATTAATTTTATTTTATTTTGTGGTCTGTATCGGTACAAAGGTTGGATGTTTTAGGACTCGTTAACGGCTTTGTTGAGCCGCGTTGATCTGTGCAGAGCGTGTGTAAGCACAGCAGCTCTATTACAAGACTGGGGTTGCTCAGATGCTGAAAATGTTGTCTAAAGTCCCTATTTGGGTGACCTGCACACTGTGGGGTTACTAAAACCGGGGAGCGCCAAATCTGGTGCAGCTGTGCATGGTAGCCAATTGGCTTCTAAATTCAGCTTGTTTGATTAAAGTGTTACTAAACCCAGGACCCTGCATTCTCTATATCTGGTCTCACACAGAATATGGAAATGTAATAATTTAAGTAAATATTTTTTTAATGTGCTTTCTATTGGGATCTGTTGGAACAAGGTCCATCCATTTGGAATTATACTTTTTTTTTTTTTCGCATGCTAGTCTCTTATTTCCTAGATTGTAAGCTCTAACGAGCCAGACCCTCTGATTCTTCCTGTATTGAATTGTATAGTAATGTCTGCCCTCATGTAAAGTGCTGCGCAAACAGTCGGCGCTATATAAATCCTGTATAATATCGAAATCCAATGGGTTACAAAAATTCTCGTAGGGGAGAATACAACTGGGAGTGATGTGATGTTTCCCAGCATGCGCGGTCTTGGTCACTTGATTTTATTACAGTTGAATACTGTGCTGATTAAATGAAAATGGCTTGTTCTGTCATCGTACGAGAATACATTTTTGTGCTTGTCCCGATATTTTCGCATGAATTGTCATGATCGCTGTGTACTAACGAATAGATTATCGGACGATCGCTCCGAAATGTTTTTTTTTTTTTCATGCAATATTCTCATTGTGTGTACAGGCCTTTACTACTGTATCTTAGCTATGCAAGCACTTTAGATGAGGGGGAGGGGCATTATTTGGACAATTCCACCCCCTCCTGCCCAGGTCTCTACCCAAATCTAGCATTATTCACACCCCACAAGTGACCCGCAATGGAACGTTCTGGTGTTGTAAATACTTTAGGTGTCTTAACTTTTCTTTCCCAAGCTGTATTTTAGGCTTCCCAATCCTTGATGTCAAAGAACTGCTGTGTCTTTATAACTGTGGTTCTTTTAACTGTTCCAACAAATCTGCTTAAAGAATAAGATGCTTCTGTGGGATTTAAACCTAAATTGGAACAATCTCTGTTTTTGGCATTATTTTAGCTATTGATCTGAAGTGTGGTGAGCTGCTTAATACAGAGGTCACATGTAGGGGGCAGCATAACGAAGTCCAGCATTTAATTCCTTGGGGCTTCCTTCCAGAAAGTGTCTGCTTTGATTGGAGCCAACAAAAGCCATCTGTTCTCTTATTTATAGCTCCCATTTCTAAGAAGTAGATTCTATAGCGGATAAAACGTGGGTGACAGCTCATAATTTATAAATTTACCAAGGCTTCAACTGCCGAACATGATGTACAACAACCTCGCAGACCATTCACCTGCATTTGCTCTTTAGAGCAGAGTTCTGATTAGGAAAGCAGTACTTCTCTGACTGCTTGGCATTAGAGGTACTACCCAGAAATAAGGACAGCTTGTATTGCCCAGGCAGAATAGGCGGTCGTACAACAATTTCAGAAAGTGAAATTAGGATGAAGCAGAGCCCCCCCCCCCCCCCCCCGGGGTTCAAGCAAGATCTTGATTGGCCATTGATTGGGGAGATGTTCTTACAGATCCTTCAACATCATCGTATGATCGCGATCTTTCCTGACTATGACGTCAGCCGACAGCTTGATCTGCACACCTGTGATCCACAAGAAGTACAGCCAAACAAGCTTTGGCTTTTTTTTCTCCTATTAATACTGAAATGCAGGTAAACCACTAAAATTCTCACTTTTTTTTTCCTTGCTAAAAGATGTGAAAACCTGGTTTTGTGTTTCAGGTACTTCTACTGCTCCGAACGCACAGGTCCCTCAAACTCCCCATTAACTTTGCTGCTTTTAAAGCGGTTGTATAGTAATTTTTTATAAGTTTTAACCTACAGGTAAGCCTATAATAAGGCTTACCTGTAGGTAAAAAAAATACAGGTTTAGGAGATATTACCCTCGCAATGCGCCGCTGACTGCAGCAGTGCATGCGCACAGGGGATTCGCGGCTGAAAGTCCAGCAGATGCCGGACCCTGCCTGAACGAAATCTCCAGGGAGTGACGAGTGAGTGGCCGGAGCCGCGATACCCAGAAGACACGTTGAGGGAACATGTTAGCTCCCTCGGCATGGATCGGGCCAGATGTTGGGGCCTCGTTCTAAGGTAAGTATTTCATAATGAGCTAGTATGCGGTGCATACTAGCTCTTTATGCCTTTTCCTTTGCAGGTTAAGAAAAAACTTTAGCGGCTTTACTCCCTCTTTAAGTGCTACAGGACAGATTGTGGTACTTTTGCTACCTGTGCTAAAAGGGTTTGGGGGGAGGCTAGGCCAGTGATGACGAACCTTGGCACCACAGATGTTTTGGAACTACATTTCCCATGATGCTCATCTACACTGCAGAGTGCATGAGCATCATGGGAAATGTAGTTCCAAAACATCTAGGGTGTCAAGGTTCACCATCACTGGGCTAGGGTATGGCTGGGTGAGGCAAGGCCTGTCACCCAGCACCAGAGTGCGCCGTTGTGATCGATCTTCATTACTGGGACTCCTTCACAGAGGCAAAATACAGGAGTCATTTTATGCTAAATGACTGCATGGATGATAATGAAGAAATACACAAGAACACACATGCCTCTTGTATTTATGCAGAATTCGTTTGTCGGCATAGGGCTGGGGAAAAAATCCATTTAAATCTTGAATCGAGTTGAGAGGTGAAATCGATTAAAAATTTCAGCAAATCGATTTTTTTTTTTTTTTTAGATTTAGATTTTATTTATTTTTTCCCTCCAGGGCCGGCACTGACATCGCGCCAGTCCTGAGGTGCTGCAGGCAGGAGTTTTTTGGCGAGGCCGCGGCTTAGGCCTAGTCCACGAGGCCGGACGCCCAGGACTAGGCTGAAGCTGCGGCCTTGCTTAAAAACTCCTGCTTGCAGCTCCTCAGGACCGGCGCGGTGTCCATAAAAAAAATTATATTTTTAATAATAAAAAAAATTTGGAGGGGGTTGCACTTTAACGTTATCTTTTAAAACCACAGCTCTGCTTCAGTGCTTGCAGAGATTTCCTCTATGCTAAGAAATGAGATAAGATTACTTTTAGGAGTGTGCATTGGTGAAACTTCAGAGGAAAAGTAACCGCAACACATATTTTATAGTCTGTATTTAGCTTGGGTGCAACTCCAGCGCCGGTTCTCGCATCGCGTCTCTCCCGCAGGCAGTTCACACTGCCCTCTGCGAATCCGCTGCGGGGGTCAATACAATGTTAGAGACACCAACAGATTGGTCCACAGATTGCAGGGCCAACATTGGATTTGGACAGGAATCGGATCGCATGAGTGTGAACACAGCCTAAGGCTGATGTCGGAGGGGCAACTCTGCAGCGGTATAGTACCTTCCGCTTATCTCTATAGTCGCCCTCTTACTGGCTCAGGACACTGCTGAATCTCAGTCGCCAGCGATGGGAGTAATACCATAAGGTAGGCAGCCTCTTGGTGACCTTGCACTGGCATTGGGTTGCTAGCAGCATTGCTCATCTGACATCAGCCTTGGGGCTCCTACAGCAAAGCAGCTAAAATGTTGCCCAGTATGTGTTGGGAGAACTGTATTGAGCCTAAAGCGAAGCATTTGCCATGCTTAAAGTGATACTAAACGCACACTGTTTGGAATACGGAGTATAAATAATATCAATAAACTGTTATAAATTGTCATACAAATATATATTTTAAATCCAATCTTTATTATTTTTTTGGAAATAACATGGTGTGGGCAGATTTCATGCCCCTCCACCCCGTGTCTTAAAATTATTCTAAAGGCAGAAGTATTTTTATCTTAATGCATTCTATGCATTAAGATATAAAAAAAAAATCTGTGCGGCAGCCCCCCTAATGCTTACCTGAGCTTGATTTTCCTCTAACGATGTGCACGAATGCCCTTCCAGAACTCTCAATTCTGGTTGGCTGAGACACAGCAGCGGCGCCATTTGCACCTGCTGCTGTCAATCGGGAGAGAGGGGGGGCAGGGTCAAAACCACAGCTCCGTGTCTGAATGGACACACAGAGCTTTCTACTCAACAGGAGGGAGGGGCCAAGAGAGCTGACGTGGGACCCAAGAAGAGGAGGATCTGGGCTGCTCTGTGCAAAACCAACTGCACGGAGGAGGTAAGTAGAAGGCCTCGTGCACACTGGATGTTTTTACAGCTGCTGTTTTTGGCTTCAGACGTTTTTTTTTTCTACAGTCAGACTCTCCATCATGTTATCCTAAGCAGCCTATGTGTGCATGGATACAATCAACTGTTTTTGGCTGTAAAAAAAAAAAAAAAAACACAAACGCTGTAACGTCAAACGCAGATAAATGCTCAAAAGCAGTTCACTAGCGTTTTTCAATGTTTTTAATCGATTGAAAAAAAAAAACGCTGTTGCAAAACTGTTCAAAAACTCACTGCAAAGCTATTGGCATTTTTATAATGTTATTTTAATGTCCAGTGTGCATGAGGCCTAACATGTTTCTTGAAAAATTAACAATCGCTTTACAATCCCTTTTAAGCTTGCTATACGTTATACAATTTTCTTGTACAACTTTCCTTTAGCTTTACCAAAACCATATAATATGAGGTCAAAGCTTAACAGTTTCAAATGGTATGCAATCAGGCAGGCACTTGCACTATATAGTTGAAGGTAAAGGAAATGGAAGAACAAAAATTGTATAATGTGTATCCAGCTTTAGACTAAAAGGGAGGTGAAGCTTCCATTAATCAACATGTAATAGCCCACCTCCTATTGTGTTTAGCTTGTCAATGGGCATGGAAGAGGAGGGAGGGAGTGGGCTGTCATTTATACTGTATACACCCACAAGTGTGACTCTATAGTCACATGGGCTGCTCAGCTGTGATGGGGAGAAAATGCTCAGCATAGACCAGTGATGGCGAACCCTGGCACCCCAGATGTTTTGGAACTACATTTCCCATGATGCTCCACTACACTGCAGAGTGCATGAGCACCATGGGAAATGTAGTTCCAAAACATATGGGGTGCCAAGGTTCTCCATCACTGGCATAGACTCTCGCTAAAAACTGAGCATGTGCAGAGTTGCCACCACAGCTGCAAAATCCTTAGCTGAATTAGGGACATGAACAAAAAATGGAGATAGAGAACACAATACATTAAACGAATCTCATGGTGACTGAGTGAGAATGAACAGCATGTAATACACTATTTGATAGTTTTTCATGATGTGGGTCTAGTGACACTAACTGAATGCAGTCTGTCGGTGTCGATGGCACAGCCCATGCTCGGTGATGTCCAAGTCTTCTAATACATGGTAACTGAAGCTCTGGTCTACAAAGCCACCTTTGTTGGGTACTCTGTGCAGGTCTATGCCTTTTAATTGTAATATTTGTTAGGCTGATAATGTGCTTTGTACTTGCACACACGTCTACATTTATTCTGACATGTCCCCATACATCAGACGGCACTAGTGCTATGGCTCAGGTATGCGAGTCTGAAACAAATATAGAAGCTTTAAGTTTTTCCACTTGACTGTGCCAGGTATTGGCTTTATAATATCTCTTTCTACTGAGAAGCTCTCCAAAAGGTGCAGCTGTGAACTGGTTTCATCTTGCACTGTGTAGCTATGTTGGCAAGCCTCTAAATGTAAGGTATGCCGTCGGCCCCACTGTCTCTGTTCAGGCCGGTCTCTGTTACCAGGAGACAAGAGCCAGGGGATTGGAGGGCATCTTGAGCTCTGAGGCCAACTGATTTGCTCCCTGCCACTCCATGAAGGTAAAAATAGAGTTAGTGGAAAATGCTGCGTGGATGACATGTCATAGACGGGCTTCTTCTAGTACCTGCTGCAGCTTTGACGGCTCACACCGATCAACGTTCCTGAGCCAGGAGCTCCTAACGGTGCTCAGGCGCTGGTGGTGTCTCTCGCCCTGCTTTTGAAGAAATCCATCGGGCTTTGGAAAGATGATTGCCCTAAGCGAAAAGCTGATTGCGGACTGCAGCAAAGGAATCAACAAGGTGGCAAAGTTTCTCAAAGGAGGATTTGGTGCTCCAAAGCTTCAGGCTGCTTTTCAAAATGCCAAGCAAGCTAAAATGTTGTTGGCAGGTATAAGATGTTCTGTTTCCTTGATTTTCAGACTATTTTCAGCAGTGTTTGGTGTTGCAGGGAGACTTCTCCGAGTCCTGGCCAGTCTTGTACTAGAGGAAATTGCTGAGGGGCTTAAAGAAATAGCAAAAGGTCCGGCTTCCTCTTCCTGCATTGCGGACATGTTATTCATGCTGGGGACTTCTACATTTTTAATGGCCTTCTTTTCTTTCTTTTTTTCTGTTGGCTTTTGACTTGCCAGCGTGTTTTCCCCCCCTCCCCCCCCCCCCTCTCCTTGCAGTTCAGCGATTATCATTTCCTGTCTGCTTTCCTAAATGAAAAGGCACTATTCACAATCCCATTCCAGAATCCTGCATTAGCATTTACAGCTAGCAATGAGATTCAGGGGGAGTTATTTTCACAGCTCATACTCCTGCCTGTAAACTTTGAAATGCAGCTTTTCCAGCACTTCCATGATTTTCAAGGGGTGGGGAAGGGGGTTCAAGACAGTATAGCGTTGTTCTATAGCTAGTATTAGTTTGCTCTACAGATACTCTACTACAGCACTTCATATCCATCAGATTGCTTAGAGAGCTAGCCATGTGCTCCTCAACGACCAGCCTTGGTTGAGTCCACTGCAGTGGGATGTGGTTGCTTGTTGTGAATTGTTACTTATGCCTAGTACACATGATAAGAATATTAGACTAATGATTGTCCCTTTTTTTGCATGCTAGTCTCCTACCGAAAAGCAATAGGTTACTAAAGTTATGACCGTTCTTGTATGACAGAATCAAACTTCAGAAGTGATGTATTTCCAAGCAAGCGTGGTCTTGGTAACGCAATATTTTGTACAAATACTATACTAATTGCACAACGATGAACTTTCTCTTTGTCCCTTTGGGCAATTTTGGATGAACTGTCGTGTTCGGCTCTCGAAAGCTGTGCACTAATGATCAAATTATTGCATGGCCTCTTCAAAAGTGGGATTTTTCGTCCGATTTTTCTCACGTGTGCTAGACATCATTTCTGTTATTTTGAGCATGCAACAATTTGTTCTTTTAAAAAGGAACATTTTAATGAGATTTAAATTTGGAACGGTGTGTTTTTTATTTTGTTGTCTGAATGGATCCAGTTTGTTTAGCAGTTTTGATTTTTGACAAGGTTTAATAGATTTAAATTTTTGTTTCCCAAAGTACTTCAGCGCTCAACATCAAAATACCCATTATATTTAGTTGTGCCCTTCCCACCTGAATGTGGATTATAGCTTGTTGATTGAAGCTCAAAGTATTTTTTGGCCAGAGTTGCATTCTTTTGCACCCTCTAGGCCAGTGTTTCTCAACACCGGTCCTAAAGGTGCCCCAGCAGGTCATGTTTTCAGGATTTCCCTCCGATGAGACGGCTGTGGTAATTACTAAGGCAGTGAAACTGATCAAATCAGCTGTGCAAAATAATGGAAGGCCTGAAAACATGTCCTGTTGGGGCGCCTTGGGGACTGGAGTTGAGAAACGCTGCTCTAGACCAGGGGTCTCAAACTGGCTGCCCTCCAACTGTTGCGAAACTACAAGTCCCATTATGCCTCTGCCTGTGGGAGTCATGTTTGTAACGGTCAGCCTTGCAATGTCTCATGGGACTTGTAGTTTTGCAACAGCTAGAGGGCTGCCAGTATGAGACCCCTGGTCTAGACCTCAATGGCAGTGCCTGAAAATGTATTTTTGTTTGATTTCTAGCCTCTCCTAGTAACCAGCTTTCCATTGGCTAAAACAAAAATGCTGTGACCTGAAAATGCCCAAAGAACATGTGTACTGGCTCCAAAATCGCCTGAAAACACTCATGTGAATGGGAGCTAAGGAACAATGGGTGTGCTATATATAAGCTTGCAGAATTGATTCATCAACATCTTAGACCAGGGTTCCATGGAATACTAGGGTTCCTCCAGAGGTTGCTAGGGGTTCCTTGAGCGATTTCTGCCTCTTGGGTTCCCACTGACACCCTTAATCTTTTTAGCTATCTGTAAAGGGGGTAATTCTTTCCAATGTCTACAAGTGTAAGGAGCATTCTTCCCACTGACCACCACACTAATGTATCATGAGTTATAGTAATTTTTAGCAGGGGTTCCCTGAGACTGGAAAGTTTATTTCAAGGGTTCCTTGGAGTTGAGTAAGGCTGTCTTAGACTGTGCAAACTGCGAAAGGTACACAATGAATTGTGGAGTGAAGCACATAGACAATGTCTTGGCATGTAGCAAGTTGGGGAATGCAAACCCTTAAGGGTGGTCCATTGTTACAGAACAAGAATTGTGTTCAGAATTCAGCATTGTAAAATATTGTCGTCTTATTTATTTTCCCAAAATGGCCGCACTTTGGTTTGTGTCGGCCAGTGTAATCTGAAACATGTGTACATAGTAGGAATGCAAGTTTTAACCCCTATATGTGCCGCCCTTTCTTTTACTATGCAATGCTATGGCAAAGAAAAAGACGCGTGCAATGCTATGGCAAAAAAAGAACAGAAAAAGCTTTTATTCCCAATAGTTTTTTCAACAGAACATTTATTGAGTTAGTTGATAATATATGAGCTTTTAGCCTCGTAATCTTCAAAGCTGAATAGGTTCCACTTTTCTGTGGAAATTCCAGACAGCCATGTGGGCGCGTTTTTATATCTGCATGCGGTTCTCCTTCAAGGAATGAACCTTTGAAGAGAAGCATGGGGTGCACTTTGCCCTTCACTCCAGTGCTGATTATGCAAGTCTCATCGGCCTGTGAGAGCAGAAAGATTAAACGCTTGCAATATGGTCCGAGGTAGCTGCTTGCCTGTAAATTGCATGGGATTAAGAGGGGTTATTGTTTAATTCCTGTAAGCAGAGGATTAATTGTTCTCTTGTCTCCTGACAGTATAATGAATGCTTTTTCTTTATGGGGCTTTGGTTTTGTTTCGTTTGGATGCCTAAGTTATTAAATGGGTTACAGGACAAAGGAAGCAAGTCATTTGGAAATATCTTTTTGAGCAACTGGCGATTCGGAATTTTTAATAACGCGGCCAGGTTTGGTGCAGGTTTAGTTACGTTCCTTTTTGGCCTGTGGTGAGCCGAATGGACTTTTCTGATTGTCTACGTGTCGTAGGGCTTATATTGTTTCCAGGTGTTTTATTTCTTTATAAAAGTAGACCTCTAAACCTTAACTGAATGGCATTTAGCATGCTAAAGCGCTCTGGATCATAAGCAGTTCCTTTTTTTTTTTTATAAAACCATTTTAGCTTTTTTTTTAAATTCTTTTTGTTATATCTCAGTGCTTCTAATTTACTTCCACTTCCTGTCTGTATGAACTCCCGCTGCATTGCTTTTCTTAGGGACAGTAGGCCATGACTGAAATTTACATCAGTTTGTAATCTCTATTGGGAAAGCATGTGGTAGAATGACAACACTTAAGAACAATTGGGACGTAAACAGAGTGTTGTCATTTTATAACAGGAAGTGCAATCAAGAACTTTTTTACTTTTTTAAGAAAAAAAGATTGAAAACTTTAAAAGACATGTATGGATTATCTAGGTAGTTGCAGCAATTGGTCTGATGTTGTATCTGTCCCCCAGCGTTTCAAGCACTGAGAACTGAGCAATTGAACCTAGTGCCGATCCAGGCATGTGGGTGGATCCTGACTCCATTGGCGTGATCTTGCCCGAGCCTGAACCGGCTCTGTAATGCCAGCTGACTTCAGCCCGCTGTCTGCTGAAAACGGGTCACAGAAGTGCAGCACGAGCTGCACTCCTTTGATCCACAAGCTAAGTACAGCCAAACGCGTTTAACATGCGATTCTCCTTCAACTGTGCTTGGATGTGCTTTATCACCTTAGGCTGGCCATACGCGGTTCGAATCTTGGCCAGTTTAGCAGGAAACTGCTGAGATTCGAACCACGTATGGGGAGGCTGAATGTTCCAAGTCGATCAAGCAACTTGGGTACTACCAGCAAGTCAGGTTTTACCTGCTATAGCCCTGCTAGCGACAATCATGGTCTTCCTCTAGCGGGGACAGCTTCCCCTGCCCCCCCCCCCCCCCCCAATGGCCTGGCTGAAGGGATTCCCACATCAATACTGTGTTATGAGGGAATCAAGCACATTTCTTTCTTGCAACCACAGGAATTCGCTCAATGTATGGTCAACCTTGGTTTAGTTTGTGTAGTGTGCAGTCTGAATCCGGACCGATTGGATGAGGTTCATCTGCGGCATGGTTCACTAGACCAAGCATAGAACTCTCTCATAGATAGCTGAGCACTCATGGAGCACTCAGCAGGGATCGCTGTGGTATGGCTGGCAGAGGTGGTGATGTAAGCGTGCCCAGGGATTCTACCATAGAGCACAGTGTGAGTGGGCACCAGCAGGGAGAGGGGTGACGGGACAATCGTTCCAAGGCATAGTTGGATCACAGCACGACTACCCTCCTCGCATTACATGTTGGATATTTGAAAAGATTTTAGCAGTTGGGTCATCTTTTTTAACTGGTTTTATAAAACCAAAGAAATGGAAATGAAAGAATTTGGTTTGCTTGCTAAGGTTTCTTTTCATTGTGAAGCCCGGTTGGTTACTATTAACAATTTTTTGTTCAGATGGACTTTTTCCCCTCCTCTGGACTGGCTAATTGAAGACTCCCCTATAATACGGCTTGATATTTGCCAAGTAATTGCAGCAGAACTTTTTTCATCAAGCAGTATAGAAGTTGACGTTAAATCGGTTATGCAAGCACATCCACGAGTGTCCTGAGGGTTCCATGACTTCACCTGTGGTGGAGAGAAGCTCCTCGTTGGGTTCCAAGACCTGGGATGGGGTGATGATGATGCTGCTCTTGCTTTTCTCAGGGATAGATCCACCTGTGGGAAGAAAGATTTTATCTGAACTGGAGGATCATCGGCCTGCTGTATTAAAGCAGTATTAAACCCAAAAGCAAACATTTATTATAATATTTAAGATTTATATAGGGCCAACAGTTTGCACGCCACTTTACAACATGCGTGTTGTGGGGTGCTGCATTATAAAAAAAGAAGGGTCATGCACTTTATTTTTTTGCTGTTGTCGTGCTTTGGCAGCGCATTCATAACAAAGACACTATAAAGCAGAACTCCATTCTCCCAACATTGATTATTTTTAAAACTTGTGCTGCTAGCATTAGTAGATATACTTCCCTATCTATCATATTTACTTATGTTACATTTTTTATTTTTTTATTTCTTTAGTTACTTCCTGGTTTTGTGCCTAGGCAAATTATGTCATATATCCCAGGAGTCTACGGAGGAGGAGGGGTTTTCTCACCTAAGCGCACCCTCCTGCATGCTTGAGCTAAAGACAAATGCATTCCAGAAAGTAAATACTACATCAATCATTTGCCCTTACTCAAGATGGCCACAGCCAGAAATGCTAGGGCAAGCTTTTTAAAAGGGATTTCTTATAAAAAATAAAGCATGGCGACGTGGTTGGATAGGAGAGTTTGCTTTGAGTATTAGAAATAAAGTAAATGGTGTTTTTGGTTTGTGGTGCTCAAATTGCAGTGAAGATCGGCTTTAAAGTGTTACTAAACCCACAACAGTAAAATCAGTGTGTGTGTGTGTGTATGCAGTAAAGCATGCTTGTTATACTCACTGTGGATCTAAGGGGTCAATCCTCCGCAATGTCTAAAAAAAAAAAAAAAAAAAAAAAGGCTGTTTGATCCTGTCTTCTCTGATCCTCCTCCTCCTCTATTGACAACAGAACAGGTCTGATAAGACAGAGCTACTGGAGTCAGGCTGCACATGCTCAGTTTGGTGTGTATTGCTACCGTTTTTTTTTTTCTCGGGAGAGTGCAGTCTGATCAGCACAGGGCCAATCAGCACTGTCCAGACAGAGGGTCAGGGGTTCTTGATCGTGATAGGACAGGTCAGTGCAGTATGAAAACTCCTCCTACAAGCTTTAACCAGAAACTGATAGTCACGGGGCTGCTATATACTGCTGATGAGAATAGGTATTTAGCAGTTTATATTTACTAAAACGAGTGCCATTTCCATGTTCTGTGTGCTGTGGGAGACCAGATATGGTGAATGCAGGGTATTGGGTTCAGTAACACTTTAAAGCACACACATATATGATCTAAACGTTCGGGGAAAGAATGGCATTCTGTGGGGGGGGGAATCACATTAAACGCAGCACAGTGCAGAGTGCAGCCGCCGCACTGAGTAATCCCGCTCTTCAGCTTCTCCGGCTCTTGTTGCTACAGCTGTGTTCCAGTTATAATGCATCTTTTCAGCCTGAAAGCTTGTAAGAGCTTTTCCTGTTCAAATCATGTTTATGTTGGATCCAGTCGGTGCGCTCCTCCACAATCAGCAGTTTTTTTTTTTTTTAGGATTTTGCTGCCGAAGCAGGGCCCGGCTGGAACATATTTCTCCTCAAACATGGCCGCCATCTTGCCACAGTCTCAGAATGAATGGGAGTTTATAAGAAAACAGATGTCTTTGCCAGCTGCTCAGCAGCGATCAGCCCTTCTGTAAACATCCTTTTCAATAATTTAACCAGCCCCCTTTGGTACGCAGGGTTGGGGGGGGAGACGCTCCATTTTTCTTCCCTTGTGATCTGCTTTTAAAGTAAATATTTGAGATGTGCGATAATCTGGGGAATTTTACTGGTGTATGGGAAGATACGGTGGTGGGTGACGGGCTTCTGAAATGTGAAAGAAAACCTTACAGAGCGTAATAACTGCAGCCAGGGTAGCGCAAGTCCAAAAAAAATATATAAATTATATATATATATATTTATGTATAATCGACCCCTGAAATTTGCGGGGGTTACATACTGAGCACCGGTGAATTTTGGATGTGGTCAAGAAAAATGCTTATAGGGACGGCTTGAGGGTCGCCCAACTCCTGTCTGACTTTGAAGCCTCCCCTGTTCAACGCATCTTGCAAAACGACTTCTGTATAGAAGGCAATGCAAGCTGCTCCGAAGTCGCCCCAAAGTAGTACTGGAACCTTTTTCTAAGTCGGAGCGACTTGAGTCCTAGAATGGTTCTATTGTACTGCGTGGAGCGCGATTTGTCAGGCCGCCCTGATGCGGGAATGCTGGGGGAAACATCCGTGAGCGTCTGAGGCCGCAAACTCTGAACCACAAGTTTGCGGGAGGCAAGTGTGTGTGTGTGTGTGTGTGTGTGTGTGTATATATATATATATATATATATGTGTGTGTGTGTGTGTGTGTGTGTGTGTGTATATATATATATATATATATGTGTGTGTGTGTGTGTGTGTGTGTGTGTGTGTGTATATATATATATATATATATATATATGTGTGTGTGTGTGTGTGTGTGTGTGTGTGTGTGTGTGTGTGTGTGTGTGTGTGTATATATATATATATATATATATATATATATATATATATATATATATATATTTTAATCATACATAAACACATTTTTATATGTCAAAAAATCAGAATGCCATTTTTGGTAATTCTATATTGCCAATAGAGTTCCATACTGGAATGCTTTCCTATAGGATGATTAACCTATTAAAACGTGTACAGCTTTCTCTCCAAAAAAAGGCCGCCTATCTCTCCGTACACAGTACATAAGCTTGTCTGTGGCGCCCTCTACCTGTAGATGTTTGTACAGCTCTTGCCTAGTTTGTTTTCTGATAACGTTGTGCCCCGTATGCCATGCTTAATTGTTCAGCCTCCCTTGTAGACAGAAGCGATGAATGCAACATTTGCTCAGACATGTCAAATACCAAATGTTTGCTCGGAGTTTAAACTTTAACTCGCACACTGTGGTTTCTATGTGGGCTGGTGCTTCAAGCTGAGGACTAATGACTTTCCTATTTTTTTTTTTCTCTTGCAGCTTTTACACTGCCTGATTTGACGGAGCAGTTTGCGCCACCAGAAATTGCCCCGCTGGTCATCATCAAGCTGGTGGAGGCTGTAGAAAGAAAAGGTATGTTCAGGGCTTATTCATGGCTTGGAGCTGCTATCTGGTGTCATTCGTTTTTTTTTTTGCTAGGAGTGCAGCAAAGTATTCTATTATTCCTGCACTTTTTTTTTATTGTAAGTCAAATCAAAATCTGATAGATATGGCAAACGCATGTATATGGTGTTGCAGTTGCGGGGCTCAAAATTACATCAATATTGAAATCATTCCTTGTGGAAGAATATTCTGTTTAGAGATTATTATTTTACAGGATTTGTATAGCACCAACAGTTTACACAGCACTTTACAACACGGGAGCAGACATTACAATACAGTTTCCTACTAATAGTAGGAATCAATTTAATGCTACAGTACAATTTTAATACTAATAGTAGAAATCAGAGGGCCCTGCTCGTTAGAGCTTCATCATGTGAAATAATGAGATTTACTAAAACCGGAGAGTGCAAAATCTGGTGCAGCTCTGCATAGAAGCATCCGCTTTTTGTCAAATCTTAATTGAACAAGCTGAAGGTAGAAGCTGATTGGCTACAATGCACAGCTGTACCAGATTCTGAGTGCTCCACTTTTAGTAATTCTCCCCCATTGCCTGATTGTTAATCTTTTTCTATAGGAGAGTAGTTATACCTACTTATCACATGGAGCCCCCCTGTACACTGACTTTGTAATTCTGCATATCACTGAAGAAAAATTATTAGTTTGGAAGGTTCCTTATAAAAATCTTTTATATTTTTTTTTAATTTGTAATGCAACAATCCCTCCCCCCCCCCCCCCCCCCCCCAATCTTGGCAATTCATTTTTTTTTTTTTTGTGTGGAATTTAATAATCTTATACACTTCTTCCAAACAGTTTTCTGTGATTTCTTGCCATTTTATTTCTTGGTTTACCCATTATATTACTGTAATGGTCATAATGTTGTGTTTTTGTCATACATGGTGGAGAGGGGTTTATCAGTTATTAAGTTGAAATTCTCCGTTTATGTCCTTGCAACTGGCTCTCTCTGAATCTCCACAGAGCCTGAACTCAAATTACAGGCAGCCTGTTAGATGAAGCATGACATCTCTAGCCAAGCCTATAGTTTGGTGTTGGTTTACACTGGGGCGGTTTCAAAGTAGCCCAACTCTGAAGCCGCCCTGCCCAGCACGCCTTCAGCAGGGCTTACAAACGGCTTTAACCACTTGCCGACCAGCCGCCATCATTATACTACGACAGGTCGGCTTGTTCCCGCAAATTGCCATAGGTGTACGTCGGCGCCTTTTAAGAGCCATAGCAGGCGCATGTCCGCTGACCACCTGCAATCGCGGTAAAGGGAGCCAGAACAGGGATCTGTCAATGTAAACAGACAGATCCCTGTTCTGACAGGGGAGGTGAGAGAGAGATCTGCTGTTCCTAGTGATTAGGAACAGCAGTCTCTCTCTTTCTCCAGTCAGTCCTATTCCCCTCATAGTTAGAAACACATTTAACCGCCTGAGTGTTAACCCCTTCCCTGCCAGTGACATTTACAGAGTAATCAGTGCATTTTTATAGCACTGATCGCTGTATAAATGTCAATGGTCCCAACAAAAAGTGTCAAGTGTCCGATCTTTCCGCCACAATTTTGCAGGCATGCTAAAAATCACAGATCGCTGCCAATTGTAATAAAAAAAAAAATGCCACAACTCTTTCCCCAATTTCGTAGACGATATAGCTTTTGTGCAAACTAATCAATATACGCTTATTGCAATATTTTTTTTTTTTTTTTTACCGAAATAAGTTTAAAAGCTAAAAAAAAAGTAAAATAATTCATATTGGCCTAAACTGATGAAGACTTTTTTTTTTTTTTTTTTTTTTTTTTTGGGATATTTTATTTAATTTTTTTCGAAATTGTTTCTTTTTTTGTTTATAGCGCAAAAAAAAACAAAAAAATTCAGAGGTGCCAAATACCCCCAAAAGAAAGCTCTATTTGTGGGGGGAAAGGGACGTCAATTTTGTTTGGGTACAGCTTTGCATGAATGTGCAATTGTCAGTTAAAGCAACGTGGTGCCATATCGCAAAAAATGGCCTGGTCATTAAGGGGGAAAATCTTCCAGTCTGTAAGTGGTTATTAAAAGGCAATGCAAGCTGCTCCGAAGTAGTATAAGAACCTTTTTCTAATTTGGAGGGACTTGAGTCGCTCCGATTAGAACGGTTCCATTGCCATGAATGGATGGCGACTTGTCAGGCAGCTAAGTCGCCTGACAGGTGGCCCCAGTGTGAACCGAGCCTAAGAGTTTCCTGGGGTTTTAGGACATATGGAGATGCAGGTTTTATTTTATTTTTTAAATAGGAGAGTGGCCTGATCACATGATTGATGGTAAAGAAACTTGGCACATATTTTGCAAGAGTAATGACATGTCATCTGGGCACCTACAATCTACAGCAGCCTTTCTCAACACAGAGGTACCCTTGAAATCATTTTCCAGGTCTCAGGGAACCCTTCTAGAAATGACTATAGCAACATACAACTCATGATATATTGGTGTGAAGGTGACTGAGAAATGCTCCTTACACTTGTGATCATTGGGAAGAATTACCCCTTTATGGATCACTGATGTCAATTGAAACTGAGAGGCAAACATTTCTCATTGCTCAAGGAGCCCCTAGCAACCTCTGGAGGAACCCTGGATAAGAAACCCTGGTCTATAGTACAGCTTGCAATAATCTTTGCTATATACAGTTTTATTCTCCTATAAAATCAGTTGGTTTAGGAAAGCCTGTAGCGCAGCCTAATAGACTATTAATTTAACATGGTTAGAAGCTCCTGCACTAGGTTTTTTGGCAGTGAAATGTTCTAGTTTACATTGGAGACTTAACAGGTTTTCTTTTACAGGTCTGGAATCCACAGCACTGTACAGAACCCAGAGTGCCAGCAGTGTGCCAGAGCTCCGCCAAATCATTGAATGTGGTAAGTTCCTTACCTAGTAGGTCGGTCCTTACATTCAGAAACCAGCGGATGAATACAATTTACCAGCATTAATGCCAGGGTCTAATTAATTATATTGATGACCAGTTCTGGACTGTCCACCGCATATATACTGTACCTGTGTGTGATTTTTATTTTTTTTTATAAGATCCTGGGGGGATGCGTGCCGCCGGAGTTCCGCTCCCACTGTGTCCAATCAGCGGATCTGGCGGCTGCGATGGCCATCGGGACCCGCCGATCGTTCAAAAGAACAAGCGATCTGCCTATGTAAACAGGACAGACCGCTGTTCTTTCAAAGTGTAAAATAGAGATCTTCCAGAGCCAAAGTGATTAAAGTGGTAGTAACAAGATGTTGATTTTTTTACCTATAGGTAACTCTATAATAAGGCTTGCCTATAGATACAGAAAAGATCTCCTCCTAAACGTGTAGTCCTCTTTAGGAAATATATACTGTAGCAGCAGGTGGTGACGTCTCTGGTGCACTGGGCTCTGAATTGACTGCACTGTCCATTCAGAACTCTGTGCCACGACCGTGACTCGCGTGCTGGAGTGACGTCATCTTGGCTTGGCTGAAGCCTGCGAAGACTGAAGAGCCCCCTATAGTTGGGCTGTGTTGCCATTTAAAATGTAGAGCACCTACATGCCTCCTAACTTCACATCAAATCGTGACTATACTACCCCCTCCTCCAGTAATGCAAAGTCCACCAGCTCCCCCCGCTGGCACTAACATCTTCCCCTGGTCGTCTTCTGGGTTCTGGATCTTCAGCCATCTTGATTGGCTTGCCATGATCACAAAACGCCTTGCGTGGAAGTTCCTCTATCTCCGCTCATCCTGCAATTCTCCACCAAGCTGCTCATGTAGAGTACATTGTGTATAAGAAGGTGAACAGGGGGGTGAGTCCTTTATTGCACAAGACATTGTAGGTCCTTCTGCAGGAAAAAGTCGGCCTGATCGCCCTCTTTTTTTTTTTTTTTTCTATTTTTTTTTTTTTATTATTATTTATACTTCAAATACTTGTATAAAGGGCGGGGGGGGACTACTATTCCTGCTTTTTAAAATGACAAATGTAATAATTCAGAGGTTTGATGAAATGTAATAGAACACATGGTAGCTAATTAGTACAATTTATTCAGAGATGAGCTTGGGAATCCTTTGAACTCATCTCTGACCTGAACTTTTTTTTTCTACTTCATGAGTTGCCGGCCAGGTAGTTCCCTGCCTGCACCATTTGTAAGCTGGGGGGGGGTTACTTTTTTGGGGGAAGTGTAGGTTTCATGCGAGATTAAAGATCTGTTTCATGGCAGCAGCTATTTAGCTCTTCATGTGTTAGAAATGCTGTGTAAATGTGCGCAGCACCTGTATTCGTTTTAGCTTGCCTGATAGTTACCGGTGCCAGCTGTCCTTCCTGGAAATGCTCTTTTTTTTTATTTCTTTTTTTCAAGAATTGTGCACAATGACATTGCTGCCAGTAGATGGCGATGCAGACCATCAAATAGTCCCTTTCACTTCAGTGTCATGGCTCGGAACTGGATTGTAATCTGCACTTTGAGGGTTTTAGCCTAGGTTCACATTGGAACGATTTGTCATGCGATTTGAGAGATCAAATCGCATTACAAGTCGCAGCCTATTGGAGGCAATGACCCTTTTTGCGACACCGATCTTGCTGCGCCACACCGATTTGCAAAAGTAGTTCCTGCACTACTTTTGCCAATTTTTCAGGTGCAACTTCAATAGACATGTATACAGATGTCTATCAAATAGCACCCGAAATTGTGATGACCGCGCTACTTTGAAATCGCGCTACTTCAAGTGAAATGGGCATGATTTCAAAGTAGCATCAATGTGAACCATGGCTTAAAGCTTATGATTTGAATGTTTGCAAGCAATCAGATGATCTAAAGTTTACCTAATTCAACAAAGCTAGGAACATTTTGTTTCCAAACATTTTTATTATTTTAGATATTTCTTGAACTCCAGACAAAAGCTTACTTACTCCAAGCAAGGCTAAAGTAAGAAATGTTTTGGAGTCTGTAAGCGTTATATTTCTATTTTTTTAAGTGTTTTTTTTTTGTTTTTTAGCTGCAAGGTTGTCACTGCAGACTTTAGCTATGTTTTGTACATGTCTTTCCATGAAGTTGCCAGCCAGCTTTCCCCACCCTGAATACAGTCTGTTGTGTCTGTCTATACATAATATTTACAGGCAAAACACAGACTTGTTAAAATCAGCTTTTCTAACCTTCCTGCTTTGCATTTTTGCAACAAGTTTTAGTTATACAATCTGCTACTTTTGCATAGGCTTTTAAGATAAAACTGGCGTCTAGTGAAAGCAACACCGCACAAGTCCGAGTCAATGCGGAGCTCTTAGGAAAGTATTATGGGTGTGTTGACAGCAGATTGGATGCTAAAGACTAAATTTTGTGTTTTGAAGCTCGATATCACAAGTATTTTTGTTTTTATTTTTGTTACAGATTCAGCTGCAGCCGATTTTGAGCATCTCGACTTACCTACTCTGGGTGACGCTTTGAAGAGGTTTCTATTGGATCTCCCAAACCCAGTCATTCCAGCAGCTACTTACAATGAGATGCTTTCCGCTGTAAGAGGTAAGGAACACAAAGGGATTCTTTCCTGGTCTGGATTGATAATATATTCACTGATGTTTGAAGAGTGGGATTTTTTGCTTAAAGTGGGTGTTAAAGCCTAAACATTTTTTTGCCTTAATGCATTCCTTGCAATAAAGTGATATTAAAGTCTCACTTTTGTTTTGTTTTTGTTTTTTTGCGTTTAAAAAACAAACCAAACAAGTTAGACTTGCCTGCTCTGTGTAATGGTTTTGCACAGAGCAGCCCAGATCCACCTCTTCTCGGGTCCCTCGCCGGTGTTCCTGGACCCTCTCTCCTGCCACCACAGCAAGCAGCTTGCTATGGTGGCACCCGAGTGGAGTCGCTGCTTTGTGTGTCAATTTAGACACTGAGCTGCCGCTCAACCCCACCCCCCCCTCTCTGGGTTTGATTGACAGCAGGGGAGCCAATTGTACCCACTGCTGTGTCTCAGCTAATCAGAAGGGAGAGTCCTGGACAGCCAAGGCTCTTGTGCAACATTGCTGGATCGAGATGGGGTTCAGGTAAGTATTAGGGGGGCTACTGCACACTGGATGGAACCACAAAGGTAAAAAATTCTTAGGCATCAAATTTGGCCCCTCACTCCCCTTATACTCGAGCCCTCATTCGATCCAGCGCTGTGCACATCTGCAGCTCTTCTCTACCCTCACTTCGGGATCTCACCGGAGCTTATGCATAGGATACAAGACTTGCACCCCTCACTTCCCAGCAGCTTGGCTCTAAATACTTTCTGGTGCTTCGACTGGTCGAGTGCCCCTCTGTGACCTCATGTACCATGCAGAGCTATGGCCCTGCAATGTAATTGATGACATCAGATTACTGCAGCCAACGGAGCGCCTTAGAGAAGAGACAGGTCTTATAGCATGGAGGGAGCCTGTAGAAGCAGGGGATTAGATAAGTAAAAGCCCTTCTTATTTCTGGTACCCTAGACATAAAGAAACATTTAACCGTTGCAGTCCAGGGGGAGCCCAATTGTAAGGATTGTCATCTTCCCCCCCCCCCCCCCTCCCCCAGAGTTCAGCTTTAAGGGATCCATGTACTGTACATACTGACTAAAATACTGTATATTATATTCATGCGTTTCCAATAGCGATAGACCTCTGATTCAATCTATCTATACACACCCCTAAGTATTAGTCATCATCCTTGTTTGGTCCATCCCAAGCGTGTCTGCTCTTATATTCTAGGAGATGTAGGATGATTAGTGTTACCCAGACATATTCAGTAACGGGTCGTACACACGGCCGAATATTGGGAGGTTCAATAGAAACCAACCAACATTCAGCCCATGTGTATGGCAGCCGGTCCGACAGAAGGGGCACTACTAAAGAAGGTCGGCCGATCAGCATGTGTTCAGGTGGGGGGTGTCCCCCTGTCAGAACACAATAGCTCAGCGGGGGAGATCGTTGTACTGACATCAGACTGTTAGTACAGGATCTCCTCCTTTAGTTCAAAGCGAAAAAACTGAGTGTACTGTGCAAACCGCAGTGATGACCTGTATTGTATAATAACCAGTATCCATCGATTATAATCTCTGATTGATTGGCTATTGTGCGTTTAATGCATGTTCCACTAACTTAACAGATAAGAATGCGTGTCTGCGTACAGCGTAGTTGCATTGCTTTTCCTTCGTCTTGTTTTGGATCTTTCTGGATAGCAGATTTCCATGCCTGTATCAGTGGGAGGTTCACACGCACTTTACTTTTTGCTCTTTAGAGGAGTTTTATGTGTAATATTTAACAATATGAAGGCCCTCCTGCCTGTGCAGTGCAAGGTAATTGTTAACCTTTTTATCTGTGCTGGCAAATGCTCGCTCTTCGGGGAGTACATGGTGTTCCCAGGTTGAGCAGCTTCTGCAGGAATCGGCACCTGCTGCTCTGTGGAAGCCTTATCTTTTCACAAAGTCCATACAGAGCAAATGTAGGGCGTCGCAGCATTAACCCACAAGCCGAAAGTTCAGTCACATGCTGCAGAAACAGGATATCGATCTGATAACCTTCAAATAAGTACAAGACCTGGAGGTACTGTTCCATAGCCAATGACCTGCAGGGGCTGGAACAATCACACCTCCTAGATTGTGTGGTCTGATCCACATGTAGATGCAGGTTCTCCTGTCCGTCATTTCAGGATCTACAGGATTGTGACTTTCATGTATACATGCACAGTGGAATATTCATTTATTCTTCATATTCTGTCTGCAGACTCCTTAAACTCTGACGACTATGCACAACTGCTGAGGAAGATTATCCAGTCCCCAAACGTTCCTAATCAGTACTGGCTCACTCTTCAGTACCTGCTGAGACATTTCTTTCAGCTCTGTCAAAACTCCAACAGGAACCTGCTCAATGCAAAGTTACTGGCAGAAATCTTCAGCCCACTTCTCTTCAGAAACCAGATACTAAGGTGAGCTAATGCCTTTGGTCTATTGGGGCAGGGGAGGGGGTGCTGGCACCAAGGGGCTACATCCCACAGCATAGTATGTCATTACTAGGCATTCTGAAATTTGTGGTTCCTCAGTAGCAGCTATAAATCTGTCCATTTAACCTTTCATAAAAATACACATTTTCCTTGGGCAGCTACAGTAATACACTGTAGTTGTATGTGTCAGAAGAAAAAAGTTAAAGGTGGTACATGGAGTTTAGAAAGTGTTGTGGTACATGCAAGCACAAGGGAACTCTGACGTAACACTCACTGGGTTTTCCCATGGTTGAGGAGGCGCAGGTGCTGCGTACAGCCGGCCATAACAGGGCATGGCTGTACATGATTTGCCCACATATGTAATTTCCTCAATGTGAAACATCCTTGTGCCTGCAAATGTGCATGATCAGGCCCAAAAAAAAAAAATATATATATATATATATATATATATATATATATATATATATATATATATATATATATATATATATATATATATATATATATATATATATATATATATATATATATATATATATATATATATATATATATATATAATTTTTTTTTTTTTTTTTTTTTTTATATATATATATATATTATAGTGTGTGTAGTATTACTACAGGTATTTATAGTGCATTGTCAATTTACATGGCACTTCACATATATTTTGTGCATTCACAATCAGCTCCTACCCTCAAGGAGCTTACAATCTAAGGTCCCTAATTCACACTCCAATTTACACACTGCAACCAATTTAGACAGGAGCCAATTAACCTACCAGCGTGCCTTTGGCGTGTGGGAGAAACCAGAGTACCCAGGAGGAAACCCGCACTGTAGTGCCATGGTTGGGATTTGAAGCTAACGACCTTAGTGCTTAGATATAGATATTAGAGATGCACCAATATTTAGGCGAGTGAAAAATTGGTGTTTTCGCCATTATGTCAATAAAAACAAAAGCACCAAAAATGCATGCAACTGTGCCACGAATTTACCACAGTTTTACTGTGCTTATGGTGTGTTTTTCATAGGTCTTGTGACACAAAAACGTAACACTGGTGCGTTCTCGATGCGTTTTTGCTGTGCTTTCAATGCATTTCAATAGGGAGGTGCATTTTCGGCATGTTTTTTTTTTTTTAACTGACCAAAAATGCAGGAGGTAAGATTTTTACCACCACCACGGAAGCGCAATGGAATATATATATTTTTTTTTGTCTCTTAGGCTGTGTTTAAAATTAAATGTATGCTATCTAGATTTTATTTTATTCACATCATATTTGATACCTGCAGTATCTTTCCTATCTAAGCCACGTGATTCCTTTTTTCGCAGCTCGGAAAGCCCAGATTACAGCGCTCAGATTCTGGAAGTTCTCATAGGGAGTGAATGGAGTGAACGTCAGTCTGCACCAGGTACACCAGTTATCTTCAGTTTGAATATGGTTGCAGTGAAATTTCCCCTTGGGCATATGTTACAGTGTGCTTGTACAGTTCTCAGAAAACCTCTGACTGCCTTAGGGACTTGGAGATACAATGCAGTTGATAAAGATATAGTATGACTTAACCATCTGTGTGTAGGGCGTAGTGTGTTTTTCATGGCCCGGGACCTGTCCTGCAGGAGAATTCCCTGCCGATGTTGCTGTGCATGTGAGCGGGAGCATGAATGTGACCGGTTTCATTTTATAGATATGAAGTGCGGACGACTTGGGGCATTGATGTTTTAGGTTACACGGTCTCCCTAATGGTAATCTGATATTGGCATGGGAAGCTAAGCTTTAGTATTGTTTTACAGTTCCCTTTGTGACTGAGCAGAATCTTGAGTGAGCAAGCAGATGTGGACTAATACAGAAAGCCAATGTTTAAGTAGTTCCTTTTTTTTTTTTTTCCAGCTGCAGGCAAAAATAAATAATAATAAAAAGGAAATACAATTGCAAAATGTACGGGCAATGTGACCAGTGTTTGGAAGATCATGCATACTTGTCGTCCCTTTCAAGACGTATGGGTTTTAGTCTGGGTTCACACTATTGTGAACACAGACCTTGCATGTAATTTGCACCCGCATTGCTATGCCGATCACATGCAATGTCTGTGCAATGCGAGTTCAGCTATACCACTGTATTGGATTCGGATAGAAAAAAAAAAAAGTGCAGAGACTTTTATTTTTTTTATTTTTTTTTTAGCTCCCCCACCCCGCACTGAAATCAATGTCTGTGCGATGCAAATTCAGCCATATAGTTTTTGTATGGCTGAACTCGCATTGCATTCACACGAAAATGCTGCAGGGAACCTTTTTTCCCCGCACTGGAATCGGATCGCATGGTTGTTCACACTCATACGATCCAATTCCTGTCTGAATTTTAAGTTCGCACTGCGATCTGTGAACTGGTCTGGTGAACTTTTGTTTTGACACCCACAGTGGTTCAAAGAGGGCCTGCGAGGGAGGTGTGATGTGGGAACCGGTGCTGGAATTGTGCTGGTTCCCCACATTGCTATTGTGTGAACCGGGGAGAAGTTACATTAAACGTTTTTGTGTTTGTTGTTTCAATTTAAAAAAAAAACATCATACTTACTTTCTCTGTGAAAGGGTGTTGCACAGAGCAGCCCTGATCCTCCCTTTCTAAGGTCCCCCACCAGCACTCCAGGCTCCTCTTCGGCGCATGCCCCCACGGAAAGCTGCTTTCCATGAGGGCTCCCGAGCCACACTGTCTGCATTTATTGGCACAGTCCGGGAGACACGGACCGTCCCCCTACTTCCTTCTCAAAGCATTTGATTGACAGCAGCGAGAGCCAATAGCTTCCACTGCTATCAATCTGCCCAATGAGGAGGAAGACAGCATCTGCTGTCGTGCACATCACTGGATCAGACTTGAGATAAGAATGGAGGATCCTGCAGCACAGGAGAGTTGTTGTGTGTTTTTTTTTTTTTTTTTTTTTTTTTTACCTTCATAGAATGCATTAAGGTTAAAAAACTTGCGGCTTTAGAACCACTTTGTCCTTGTCATAGATGGTCATTCTATCATATTTCTCATGGCTGATCATTGAATCTGCTAGAGTACCATGGAAGAATGTGGAGAGGACTGTACACCAAAGAGAGCGTTTGAAGCCTTGACTGTGACGTTGCTTTGTGTGATGTTCTTGTACTTTTACGAGAGCCGCTGGAAGTACATCCAAGTATTAGAGAGCATTAGCAGACAATGTCAGTAGCATGTCTTTGTGCTGACGCCCCACCCATAGGAATGCCGTGGTTAGCCAGGTGTCTTTCTCTGCTAGTCGCACCACAAGGATTTATTGTTTAATTCATGCTGCTCTTTGACCTCCAAAATGACAAGGCTGTGCAGCCAAGGGGATGAGCGGTGGTGGTAGGCCCACACGCTGCTGCCACTCCTAGGTGTCAGGAGGAAATTATCTACTCTTGTTTGAAGAGCCACTAAGCCTACAGACCTGCTGATCCCTCAAAGGAATGCATGTAAAATGGCCCATATATTAAGAGATTTGATGTTTGTCTCTTTGCAGCACAGCCTGTATTTTTTGCTGGTTGACAATTTTAGGCCAGGTGGGATGAAATGCGATACACCTACCCTTCCTTTTTTGCTTGTGCCCTGCTGCATTCCTGTCCTGGACACAGCCATAAACGCATGCACTGCGGTCGCCTGTTCAGTTCTTTTTCTCTATAAAGGCCTGTGTCCATGGGCTGTCAGTGTGTGTCAATGCCATGAACTCGACCTCAGATGAAGACGCTTCTGAGATCATTCAGACCTTGACCTGCCTCAAGCGGGTTTGCATTCTCATTTGCTTGAGAGGGAACGCAAAAAAGTGAACAAAAGCCCATTGACACAGGCCTTAAGGGAAATATCTCAAATTTCGTCTAATTCCTGCTGAATCGGCTGAAATGTGAGCCATTGATGGGCCTTGCATGCTTGACAAAAGTTAGTGGTTGTCGGACATAAAATATGAACAAAGCATATCCCTTTATAGTGTGTACTTGTCTCAATCCAGAACACTTGGTGTCATTGCTGTCTGCTGCTTCGTTCCTTTGCTATCAGCATTAATCACTTCTGACAAGTTTTCCCTAACAATAGAAAAATGGCGACAGGGAGGGCACAGTCTGTGCTTGGCACCCTCACCCCTGTTGCTGTGTGAAGGGTTGTCCCTTCCCTCCAATTAGCTTTCAGAGTTCTCCTTACTGCTGTAACTTCAGCTCTCTGCCCCTCATAGCTGAGGTTCTGTGTAAATTCTGCATTTTGAATGGATGTAGGGGAAAAGATGACTATAGATATACGTGTAAAAACATATGTAGGAGGATTTGTTTAATCTCTGTGTATCACCTAAGGCCAGTTACTTTACTGGTTATATGCAAGGGTTTACAACCACTTTAAATTAAAGAGGAAGTAAACCCTGATGAGTTTACTTCCTCTTTTTTTCCCTGCAAAGGTAAAGCATAATGGACTACTATGCATCGCATAGTAGCTCATTATGTGTCACTTACCTGACACAGGAGCCAGCGAAGTCGCCGCTGTCCCCTGTAGTCCGCCGCATCCATGTTGCTTGTGGCGTCTCGCAGCTCCGACGAATCACAGCGGCGCAACCGCGATGACGTCACTCCCGCGCATGCGCACGGGAGTCGCGCCTCGCAGCTCCGCCGCTGTCATACGGCGAAGCCGCGATGACGTCACTCCCGCGCATGCGCACGGGAGTCGACAAATTTGGCAAATCCATTCTTGGATTTGCCGCATTTAGTGCGCCTGCGCGCCGCTGTCTACGGCGCATGCGCCGTAGACAGCGGTGCCCATTTTCGGGCAAATATCTCCTAAACCATATAGGTTTAGGAGATATTGCTTGGACCTACAGGTAAGCCTTAATCTAGGCTTACCTATAGGTCCAAGTTGTTTGGAAGGGTTTACTTCCTCTTTAAGTGGATGTAAATCCTCACATATACCCAGTGAAGTGAACAGCCTCAGATGATACACAGGGATGAAACAAATTTCCCTACATAAGTTTTACATGTATATCTGCTGTCTTCGTTTTTATATACTGTTTATAAATTGAACATGGTGTTGGAATTTTCTCTTCCTGATTCACCTGTGTTGTGGATTCTTGCCATACACTGTGAGACAGCTGATTGGAGGAAAGGCGCACACACCCCCTCTCCAGGTAGGTAGAGACTTGCAGAGCTGTGCTGTGAATAGACCAGCTCTCTGCTAATCTATAGCACCCAACCTGACACAAATTTCAGACTGCTTTTATCACAGTTGACAGATAACTTGTCAGAAGTTATCATGTCGATAATAGAAGAATGGAGCAGGAGAAACCCACAGGACTTAGTGCTTTGAAGAGTGATAAGAAAACACTGCAGATATACGGGCCCAGCTCAGATTTCATGATCAGGTTTATATCCACTTTAACCTAACTTAAACTTCACCCAGTTCAGTCCTTTTTTTATCAACCACACAGAGCCGTCTATGGCCAACTTTCGCCACAAGTCCATGGGGTTAGGAGACCTACAGAGAGGTGTACCTCTAAGTGACCACTCTTCAGTGGACCAGCGCTGTCACATGTCCCTTCATACCCGGAAGTGCCATGTGTTTTTCTATTGTGTTAGCATGATATCCAGTGAGATTGAGATCTCTGTTGCTTCTATTGCTGTGTAACACATTCCACCATAGAGCCCTCTCTCCAATTCCTATATCTATATTCTGATCTTTTGTTAATTGTTAGGCATTCGGTCTCCTATCCTATGGATTCTGGTTGGTTGGACATGTTGGGTTGGTTATGGGTGTGTCTGTTTTTACTGAAAACATGAAATCTGTTGTGTCCTCATACCTTAGGCTGTAGTCATCACATGCAATTATATATTCTTGGTGCATATCATTTACTTCTCTAATTGAGCTGTAAACCAAGATGTGTCTGTACATATTTTATATTGGCATCCAGAGACAGTTTGTGCCGCAGTGTAAGTTATCTATATGTGTGTCCTTGCATGCTCTGTCCCTGAAATAACTAGATGTCTAACATTTCATACACCTGCAAAGGACGCCCATCACCCCCTGCACATCAGATTTGTTTTTCATTTGCATTCTATGCTGACGCTTTGTTTCTTGTATGGCCTTCTTGTCCTTAGGAAGGCCACTTGTACAGATAGAGGTGGTCACTGTCTGGGTGACTTTGTCACGTGTGAACCTTGTACATCTATTGCCTCCATGGGTGTCATGATCCCACTTTCTGCTGACTCTTTGCTACTTGGCGGGTCTTTGTTTTAGCCTCTGTTCACACCAGTGCGGCTTTGAAATTGCACTACTTCAGCATGATTTCAAAGCTGCAGATCAGTGCGATTTGGACCTCCGATTTCAATGCTACTTGGGACTTCATTTAACAGAAGTCAATTAGGGCTGAAACAACTAATCCACTAATCGATCATGGAATTAATCAATTACTATTTTCATAATCGATTAATCAGCCAGTAATGCGTTAAAAAAACTAAAATGAGCCCTTTATAGTACAAAGAGCAAATAATCGCTACTGTAAATATTACTTTCAAAATTCTACAGTAAAAAAAAAATGAACCCCTTACAGTAGTGATTATCTTTTTCTACTATAAAGGGCTAATTTTAGTTTTTTTTAACCCCATTATGTTACTAAATGTCTTAGACCTGGTTCACATCTATGTGATGATTGGTGCTTTTTGCAGAAATGCACTACAGTTTGTTTGCATGGTTTCCTATGGGACACGTTCACATCTGAAAGGGTCGAGGACTTTTAACGCAAAATGTTGCTTTATTGGTTCAATATACTTCAATGGAGAAGCTGCAGAAACTCATGTAATGTGTTTTTGCAGCAATTTGTGTTTTTTAATCTCCCCCAAAAAATGCAAATTGCAGTAAAATCACGTGCGCAGAAATAAAAATGCACAGCAAAAGGCACTGCAGAAACAGATCAAAAGCAAACTGCATAGGTGTGTACCGAGCCTTGTGCTGGCCACACAGATCAATTTTTGGATGAGAATATTCAGACAAAAAATCTTTGTACATTCGCTGAATGGAAAAATTTCGTTTGAAATTTTAACTTGTTTTTAAAATGAATGTAATATCTGAACGAAAACCACACACTGTCTGAAAAGTCCTTTGACTAAGAAGTTTTCTATTATTTCTAATTTTTCCCGTCACTGTGGTTGAAAATGAACGTCAATTTGACCCACTTTTTTTTTTTTAAGGGTATTAATCGAAAAACAATAATCGGCCAACTAATCGATTTATGAAAATAATCATTAGTTGCCGCTCTAAAGTCAATGCAAGTCACAAAAAAAATTGACAAAGTAGTGCAGGAACATTTTTCTCGAGTCGCAGTGATTTGAGCGGTTCCATTGCTGGTCATGGGATGTGACCTGTCATGTGATTTTGAACTGTCACATGACATGCAATGTTGTGAACCATGGCTTAAGGGGGAATACCTGGGCAGCAGTCCTAAAATTCCACGGGGGCTTTTCCTGTTGACCTGTTTTTTCCTAGGCTTGTCTTGTGCTGTATAGTTTCAGAGTACCATTATTATTCTATATTGCAGTGGTTTTCAACTCCTGTCCTCGGGGCCCACTAACAGGCCAGGTTTTCTGTATTACCTTGGGGAGATACAGACTAGAATACTGCAATCACTGAGCAGCAAATGATATCACCTGTGATGTATTTCTGTTATCTTGCAAACCTGGCCTGTTAGGGGTCCTGAGGACAGGGGTTGAGAACCACTGACAGGAACATTAACAGAATGAAAGTCTAATGCAGTATGTGCAGATGAGGGTTTTTATTATTGTGTGCTTGGTCTGTACTGAAAATCGAGAATGAAAACCAACCTTTTAAAGGAACCCTGTCGTGAAAGAAATATGAGAGCTGATGTGCTCTCCTCTGAAAATGCTGGTTGCCCGGCTGTTAGGCTGGTCCTCTTGTTGCAAAGCACTGAAGCCAGTGTTAAGAGTCCACTAAAAGTCCCAGGTCCTTTATCAGCATATTTGTTCTGGATCAGTGACGCAAAGTATTGAACCAAAGAAATTCCCAGCTCAACTCGCCAGCCAGTCTGCTACCAAACAAATTATCCTGGCTAACAGTATGCGTTGGCAGAGGTTTAGTCTGCACACATTTGCAAATACATGCGTAAGCTGCAGAGCCGCTCCAAGGCACCCCAATTTTCAAAAGTGTGGCCTACAGAACTATTGGGTTGCCCTGGAGTGGCTCTGTAGCTTACACATGTATTTGCAAATGTGTGCAGACTAAACCCCTGTTTTTAACGCATACTGTTAGACTGGATAGGTCAGTTGGTAGCAGACTGGCTTTCTTTAGTTTTGTTTTGCATGCGTTGCCCTTCCATGTGATTCTTGCTGTGAAGGACAGTTATAGGTGAGGGCAATGGCCATTTGTTTGTAACGCAAAGTATTGAAGCCAGAGTCAGCCAGGCAGTGAGCGTTTTTGAGAACGAGTGACCGGTGGTAACTATGCGGATGTTATAGGCACTATCATCTAGTGGGCATGTTTTGTTGGTTGTGCGTACAAGGTGATTAATGCTTTGTGAAAAATATACTTTAGAATTTTGCTCTGATTTACTCATAATTATTTTGGATCACTGGTCAGTATAAATTTTATCCAGCAGAGGTCCTCATTCAGCAAGTTTTATTTTTCTGTCCGCACAGCAATGATGATGGGCTCCCGGCGTGTAATGTGCTTCCCAAGTGTTTAACCTGCTGCAGCCAATTTGTTTGAGGCATTGTGAATATTAACTGTGTTACTCACAGTAATGCTAGAGGTACCTTCTATTAGGTCTAAAGAAATAATAAAGCAAATTGCAGCTACCAACAGTTGTTGTTCCCAAATACCCTTTATTTTATGAGTCTCCACCATGTACTGCAGTTTAGTTTGAAAGGGGAGACTTTAGAGGTCTTTACACACACACACACACACACACACACACACACACACACACACACACACACACACACACAACACGTATGTGTATATATATATATATATATATGTGTAATGCACTGCTCGCTGCAAGGCACATGGAACAATGTGATTCCAGCCTTAAAGTGTTTGTTACCCCAACATTTCATATTATTGATATGCCTGCTGTACTATGTACTTATATGAGAGAGTATCCTGTTCTCTTTGTATTGCTTCCTTTGTGTGAAATCCCCGATGCTCTTGCCAGTCCCTCTGCTTTCCTATTAAAACTGACCACACTATGCAGGAGAGCACACTGTGTTCAGTTCTCTAGCTATGCTGGGAACTGGCCTGTTCTTCAATGATCAGACATGTCCTGACATGACTCAACTGTACAGATTTTCACTGTGTGCTGCTGTTTCTCCTCCCCCAGCTCTTATGCAGCTAAGAACAGAGGGAATGTAAGACCCCCCCTTTTAATAAAAGGTGGGGGGGGGAATATTTTTATAATGTTTATATATAATATATTTATTTTAAACTAAATGGGATGTTTTGCAAGGTGATTGTTTACAATCGCTTTAATGTTTTATGAATCTTGGAATATTGTGGATAGTAACTTTTTCTTTAGTAATCCTACAAAGATGGAACACAGGCTGGTGGATTGGCCATAGTGGTATATATATAAAAAAGGGTCTTATTGTACCAGTATGGCCGATCTATCAGCCAGCGTCCTATCTTTGCAAGATTACTAGGGTAGCACAAAAAGCCATGACAATGTGCAAAGAGCCAGTTAGCCATAGCTGCCAATCCGATATTGGTTGACCAATAAATAATGGCTGTTAATTAGTTGCTGTGCTTGAGTACCTTTTTTACATTATGTATTGAATTGCTGCCTGTTGATGGTTTTTCTCTTTTAATGTTTTTTGGAATTGTATTGGTGACCCTCTTGTAGTATTGCTGATCACTCTACCATTTGATTCTAGGCATTTCTATTATTTTGAGCTCCGCCTCTTAATTTTCTGTTGCTTTCCTGTTTTTTGATTTGTGTTAGCTTGACAAGATGGGGTTCCAAATTTCTCCCTATTTGCTATGTTCTGCTATGACTAAAGGGGACCCATAGGGTGTATGATGATGAAAGTACAGCAGTAAAGGATAGCCCAGCGGAACTATACCATATTAGATTTGGAGACCTGAAGTCAGGAGCTATACCATATTATAATATAGTCTGCTGACCTCCAGTCTCCAAATATTGTATAGTCCATACTTCAGGCCCCGAGATATAATATGATATAGCCCCTGACCTCAGGTCTCTAGATATAATATGGTATAGCCCCTGACCTCAGATCTCCAAATATATCTGGAGACTTGAGGCCAGGAGCTATACCATATTATATCTGGAGACCCAAAGTCAAACGCTATACCAGATAATAATTTTGAGGCCTGAGGTCAATAGATATAGTCCAGGACTGACTCTGGAACTATAGATTTATGTCCTCCACTTAAAATGCCATTAGTAAGAGTGATATGACAAGACGGTTCCATTATGTATTCACAGGATCCCTGTAATCTGGCACACACCCTCAAACACGTTTTACAGGGAGGAGGTCGGTACTCATTGTCTGTGTCTCGTGTTGGCACTGCACACAATCGCCCAGTCCCCTCCTTTCTTGTACAGCTCTGGAGTATAAAGCTATATAGAGCGTTGTGTATTTCATAAGGCTGTTTAATGTGGACAATGGCTCCACTGTCACTTAAAGTATAGACTACCCCTGAGCACACTTGAGTTGTCAGACCCCGTTCTCAGCCCTGGGAACGATTTATGGAAATGAGATAAAAGGAAAAAAGTAAGAGGTAGCATGAACTGACCAATCAGTTTTTCTTTCTTTTTCTATTACTGAAAAAAAAAAGTGGTTGGTCAATTTCACAGCTTTGCTTGCTTTTAAATATTCATTTCCTTGGTTTGTCTTCACTTAAAAGGGAAACTTTACCCAGCTGTCTTTTTTTCAGTCCTCTCTTGGGTTCTGTTGGGTTATACTAACATATACATCCAGAGAATCCAGTGGTGTACTGTAAAGGGAGGCCGCTACACTGCTGCACACCCAATCCTGCGCTGCCATTGTCCTCTTCTGATTCTTGTAGCCGGTCCCCTGATAATGCGCATGCACCACACGTTATCAGGGGGGCAGCTGAGAGACCCAGGTAGAGGCAGCCGGCCCCCCAAATGTGGCCAACCATGTACATTTGCAGTTGATTGAACCAAACCCTCCTGGGATATGTCTCGGGAGTATCAACGGAAGCTGTTGGCAGCTTAGGGGCTACGTCATTCTTGGCCAGGTGAAAAATCCAGAAGTGAGGGCCATTTATCAAATTAAAAGGTATAAATGTGGGGGGAGGAGGTGGAACATTATAGAAATTAGGTGTGGGCAGTAAAGGTCCGCTTTAGTCCTTGCCTAAATAAAAAAAAGTTTGCACCAATTACTGTTACATCTGCTATGATTGATACATGTTGGGGTCTGAACAAGCATTGTTGGAACTGATAGTCCAGGCATATGCAAATAGCGGACCTCCCAGCTGTTGTAAAACTACAACTCCCATCATGCCTCTGCCTCTGGGAGTCATACTTATGCTGTCAGTCTTGCTATGCCTTGTAGTTCTGCAACAGATGGAGGTCTGCTAATTGCACATCCCTGTGATAGACCATGGGTGCTCAACCTGTGGCCCTTCAGTTGTTGCGGAACTACAAGTCCCATGAGGCATTGCAAGGCTGATGGGTAGAAGTATGACTGGTAGAGGCATGATGGGACTTGTAGTTCTGCAACAGCTGAGGAGCTACAGGTTGAGCACCCATGTGATAGACTGTTACAAATCTTAAGCCTAGTACACACAATAAGAATATCGGACGAATAATAGTGCGTTTATTTTGCATGTTAGTCTCATATCAAAAGCGAATAGGTTACTTATGCCGGCCATACACGATGCGAATTCCGAACGAAAATCCGAGCGAAAGTAAAATCGACCGATTTTCGTATCGTTAGTGTGGTATGCGCGACATGCGATTTTCGTACGACAGGGCAAATTGACAAATCCAACATGTTGGGTTTTTTTTCAAAAATCGTCCAAAAATCGTATCGTTAATGGCAGAGTTGGACGATTTGACATAAGAAAATGAACTGCGCACGATCTCTGGAAAGTTTGAACCAGAAGGAAACCAACACGGAATAAAAAAAACCCGTTAAAACATAGTGTTTTAACGTACGATTTTTGTACTTAATTGATGGCACATTCGCATGTTGTTGTGAGTGCCGCTTTCGTTTATCGTTCGACGGGTCGTTCGGAATTCGCATCGTGTATGGCCGGCATTAAAGGAGTTGTAAAGTCTCAGGGTTTTTCACCTTCATGCATTCTATGCATGAAGGTAAAATTCCAATCTGTGCTGCAGCTGCCCCCCCCCCCCCCCCCCTTCTTACCTGAACCCGATCGTAGCGAACACGAGCCCAGCAGCTCCAGCCGCCGTGTCGGGTCCTCATTGGATAGACTAATAGCAGCTGTTAATCAAATCCAGTGACCCGGGCTGAGTCCTGCTGTCTGTGTCAATGGACACAATAGCAGGACTCGGGAGCACTTCCGCCTGGGTGCCCCCATGGAAATCGGCTCTCCGTGGAGGCACTCGCCAAAGAGGGGGGTCCCCAGAAAGGGAGGATATGGGCCACTCTGTGGAACACCCTTGCACAGAGCACGTATGACATGTTTGTTATTTAAAAAAAAACAAAAAAAACCTTTACAGTCATTTTAAGTTACAAAAATTCTCGTAGGACAGAATATAACTTTGGAAGTGAATGTAATGTATTCTTTCATTTCATGCATGGTCTTGGTCATGTGATTTTATTTATTTTTTTCCCGTACAAATATGCTAATTACATGAAAATCACGCGTTCTGTTATGGGACAAGAACATTTTTCGTGCTTGTCCCTTTTGCAGGAACTGTCAGCTCTCGAAAAGCCGTGCACAAACAATCAGATTATCAGACGATCGCTCCAAAAGCAGTATTTTTTTTTTTTGGTCCGATTTTCTGATCCTGTGTACTAGGCATTCGACCCGGAAAGAGTGACGTCCTTTTGAACACGTTGCCTGCACATTGATGGTTTTATATGGTATATTGGGTTTGGGTCGCTGAACCATCGCACAGACCTTTGATCTCATTAAATGTCCGCCTTTTCCCCAGATTCTCATCAGTCAGTAGGAGCCAAGCCTGCACGTTGTACGCGTGGCTGTGGATTTGAATGGCTGGCAGGAGATTGTAGGGAGCAGCATTGTGTCACACAGGGATGTGCAGCAGATTGGTCGCTGTGTCACTAAGGAGTACGTGCAGAATAATGCACATCTGTGGTGCTGCAGTAAAGCGATTAGTCCCGGGGCTGGTGGAACATGCTGTGTGCAGAGGTTAAGCAGGCGTCATTGTCGTCATCGTGTACCTGTTCTGCTCTGTCTGGGAGCAGCGATGTGGCAGCCAGCACTGGCGGAGGGAAGGGGGCTGTGTACAGACACGTCAGTCTCTTTCTTGGAGGTACAAACCTTTTTTGCACGCCAGTTCTTTGCTGCTATTTTTTGCTGGTAAGGCGAGCCACTTCCTGGATCTGGCTGCTGACGGAGCTCGGCTCGCCTGGCCACCTCTTGAACAGCCAGCGACAGAGGTTATTTTAAGTCCCCCCCGCACAATGGCCGTCTCAGTTACCGAGCTAAAACCAGCGTGCTCCCCACATCAGCCACTTGTTAGCTGATGACAGCTTTCACTGTGATTGACAGCCTCTTCTCTCTCCCCCCCTCCCCCACCCAAAATCCATAGCTCAGCAAATATTTGAACCTGCTCGAGTTAATCATGAAACTGAGATCTTTATCTCAGAGAGACGTGCAAGCCAGAGTCTCACCCCAACCCCCCCTCCTCCTCCTCTTTGCTCCCTCCTCTGAGTACTGTACTGAAATCGCCTTCACTTTTTAATCATTAACTGGATATGAAGGACTAGATTCCACTGCACTACCTCTGGCGGCTGATTTCCCTGCAAAGTAGCAGCTCCGTCAGTCCTGCCGAAATTTCACCTGTTATGGGATTTAATCAACGCTAACTGGAAGCTTTGTTCAGCACTGGAGAATTTTGGACTTTAAGCACTTTTTTGGGGGGAATTACAGCACTGCGGAATTTGTACTGGAAAACGTTTTTTTGGATTTATTCTTAAAACGGGACAATGCACGATATTCTAAGTAAGTACATTTTTAAGCTTTTTTTTTTGTGTTCTTTCATTAGAGATGATTAATAACTCCAGGCCTGTGGCCGTCATTTTTTTTGGATTTTTTTGGATAGTTGATGACTATCTTGAGTTTGATCTGGTTTCTTCATTTATTTGGCATTTTTGATTAATTTAGTGCCCACGTCTACTTTATTGTATTTAGTGAACAGATACTAGAGATGTAATGATAGCTGTGTGTTATTATTAATAGAGGCACTAGTAACGGGAAGCTGACACAAAAGGATTTAACATACACACCAGCTGATTTGTGCAGATGAGCCTCAGCGGCCAGCCCAGGCTAGGAGCCAGCAGATTGCAGAGTGGTTTTCGAGAGTTAAATCTTACTGAGCCTGCGGTGTGATGTGTTCTGACGGTTCAGGGAAACTGGAAACATGCCGGCCTCTGCCCTACTACATGCTGCTACAGCCAGCTAGACAGGTCTGGTGGGCACATGCTGGCTCCCTGCAGCTCTGCTTTGTCATGTTCAGTGCTACCATTGGTGTCACAGGCAGGTCCAAGTTCCTATTAATAATCATCTTTATCGTGTATGTGTATACATTTTTTTTTTTTTTGTTTTTTTTGCGTCTTTTATCACCCAGTTTTTATAGGGTAAAGCTCTATAGCTATAAATTTAGTGTGCTAAATCTGTAAATGTTCTTCTTTTTGCCTCCATTACATGTATAAAGCCCAAAATGCCAGGCCTTTGTGAGAGCTGATGATGTGTGTATGTGTTTAGTACGTTTCAATAGTGTTTTATACAATATACCAGCTTTTATCAACCTTTGTAACATGAAGGACCACTTAGAATAACTTCAGTTTCAGGGAATCTTTGATTATTAATATTATGTAGAGATGGGGAGAGAGATCTAGAGAGGGAGAGATATTATAAATATATAGATATAAAGATATACCGTAGATATATATCTATATAGAGATGGAGATATATAATATATATCTATCCATCTCTATATAGCTATTATAAAATCTATAATCTATATCTATCTCTATATAGCTATATATATATATACACATACATACACATATATATCTATATATCTCTCTATATATGTGTGTATGTATGTGTGTATATATATATATATATATATATATATATAGCTATATATGTGTGTGTACATATAGAGATAGATATATATATATAGATATATATATATATAGATATATATATATATATAGATATAGATATATATATATATATATATAGATATAGAGATCTCTATAGCTTATGGTACATTAGTATGATTGCCAGTAGGTAAGAATGCCCCTAAATTTGTGGCGAGTAGTAAGAACCCCCAGGTGACTATAAAAGATTATTGATTTCTGAGAGGCAGAAACTGTTTTTAGAGAAATTCTAGCAACCTATGTAGCAGCTTTTCTCAACCTTTTTTACCCCAGGAATAAGTTTAAGGTCACAGGGTACCCTTACTTAGATCATTGGGAGATCATTGGGAGGGTCAATGGGAGAAAATGCCCATTACATTAGTGGTCAGCGGGAAGAATGCAACCCTTAAGCTAGCCATCCATTATACAATTTGCTTATTCAACTTCCTTTAGATTTACCTTCAACTGTGTAGTGCAAAGGCCTGTCTGACTGCATACAAGTTGAAAGTGATTAGGTTTGACTTCATTTTATGTAGTTCCAACTTCTGGTAAATCTAAAGGAAATTTGTATGGCCAGCCTTACAGTGGTGGTCAGAATGGGCCCCCTTTTAAAAATAAATAGATAAATAAATAAATAAAAAGCTAAAAAGATTGCGTCATGCTGCTGGGTTGGCCAAGTGGCATTGTCACCAGAACTAGGTAGGCACCATCAAATGGTAGGTTAAACGGCCTCAGGACAAAGAACGCCTAGCCACCTCTGTAGGACCCCTAGACTCCAATGGAGCCCTGATTGACCATGGCTGCTTTGGAGGAACCCTGAGAATTCATGGAACCCCTAGTTGAGTGTGGCTGATATATACAATTTGGCAAAGTACACATTACATGTAGGCAGTGACAAAGTGCAGCTCATGATAAAGTTGTACAAGAAACTTGTATAATGTATGGACACCCTTGGAGTTAAATGTTCAGAGTGGGTTTCAACCCTTTGTTTCTGTAAGTTTTCCCCATCCTGCCTCTGTGATTGAAATAAAATGTTGGAGCCAAGCAAAGGGCCTAAACCACACAGGTGGTTTGAATTGGTAGTAATGTTCAATGTGATGGCAATGAGGTTATCCCCCCCCCCCCCCTCCACACCCAACAAGAGGTTAATCTTCTGCCACAAAATGATGAAACTTCACCCATGGAGGGTTAGCATCTGCTGTAATTTGGGTTTATCTTTTGAGGGATTGACTTCCTTACCTGGCTGGTCAATACAAAGATTATCAGCAAGGTGCTTTTCATACAGAGTTGGCGTGGGAATTTTTCAAGCTTTGTTTGACATGTTAGTCATTGCACCTTGAGGAAATGACACGGCTTGTATTGGAGATAATGCTTTACCGTAATATGAAAATCCATGCGTTTTTGTGTCAGGAATGCCAAGTTGTAGGTCGTCTGGTCAGCTGTCTGGCTATTTGCATGACAACATGTTAGTGAGACATTGCTGCATGTCGGTGTGCCTGCTCTTCACACAAGAGAGGAGATTGTCGGGGGTACGTGCTGCAGCCCATCAGCTCAGCAGGCAGCCAGCAGTGGAACATACCATTCTGAACACTCATAAAAAAAAAAGGGCATCGCATTGTGCCAGCTCCTCTGTCCAAGGCAAGGAGACCCATGAAAAGCTTTTTTTTATTATTATTTTATTACTGGCATTTTCTGCTCCCATCCTATGCAAATCACATTCCTCCGCTGCAAATGTGAGCGTAAGGTTAGTGTGGAAGATGGACAGAGACAAAGGAGTGGCCCATCTTTTAGTACATTCGATTGGACGGCTCCGATGATGTAATAGGTTTCTGTGCAGCCCCTTAAAGGTTTTAAAATTAATTCCAAGACAGCATTTCAAAGGAGCTCTGGGCTGTATTACTTATCTGGACGATGTGCAACACTATGTGGCGTATAGATGAAGGCAACCCGGATTATGACAAGTTAGACATACATTACGAGGCAGATCTGATTTTCTATATAGAGATGGATGCACCAGGTAACAATGCAACCTTTTTCTGCACTGAAACGAAATCAGATTTATGTAGTGCATGCACAAAATGTAGGATGCATGTATGAAGGGGTTACATTTACTGTGCACTACTTCTTTCAATGATCAGCTGATGTATATCTTTGTGTGTATAGATATATCTATATATCCAATGCACAGAGTAGCTCTTTTGTCCACGCTTGTCATACATTTTCTATCAGTGGCAGTCTTTTGTTCAGCAGTAGCCCTGTGATTTGGCACTGAATGAGATCTTCACCTAGTTCTCTTGTGGGTTAACTGCATTATATATTGTCTTTCATTGTTGCTACACTGGCACAGAGGCAGCTTGCGCGATATTAAGGCAGATTAAAATGTCGTATTTTATTCAGAGATTAGCATCGGACATATTTGGGTCACAGATTGATGCTTTTAGCAGTTTAATGTGGTGGCGTTTTCAGGGCTGAAGCACATGCATTCATTTATCTGGTCTTCAAAGTACTTCTTTCTTCAGGCTGCATTTCGTCACCTCTTTTGCAAGTCAATGAAGGCTGACTCTGCCTAGCAACATAGTGCATTGTATAGGTCCTGATTCGCTAATTGGAGTTACAGTGCAGAGGTTTTTTTTAATTTTTTTTCTTCTGAGAAATGTACAGTTATTTTTCATTTATGTTGTAGATTTTAGCAAATTGTCTTCTGACTTGCAACATTTAGTGGACAAAATTAATTTTGTATATTTTTCTTTCAGCACTGCCACCAAAACCTCCCAAGCCCAGTCCTGTAATAAACAACGGTACTAACCACAATATGTCTCTGCAAGATGCTGAATGGTACTGGGGCGATATTTCAAGGTAATGCCCTTCCTGATCTTTGTGTAATTTGCTGTCAGATTTGCTTGCAGATGATTTTCTTTCCTATTCTTTTTTCCTTTTCCTTTTTCGCTCTCCTTTTCCTTGCCTTCTCCTTTTCTTTTCCTTCTCCCTTTCTCCTTCTTTCCTTTCTTTCTTTCCTTTCTTTCTTTCCTTTCCTCTTTCCTTTTTCTTCTTTCCTTTCCTTTTTCCTTTTCCTGCTTTCCTTTCCTTTTTCCTTTTCCTGCTTTCCTTCTTTCATTTTCCTTCTTTCATTTTCCTTTTCATTTTCCTTTCCTTTCTTTCTTTTCTTTCTTTTCTTTCTTTCTTTCGTTTTCCTTTCTTGTTTTTATTTCTTTTCCTTTTCTCTTTCCCTTTCCCTTTTTTCTTCTTTCATTTTACTTCTTTCCACCAGGCTGCAGGCACTAAATACTTTAACGCTTGTGCTCAGTTTTGGGTCTTTTTGAGTTTGGCTGAAGTCCCACTTTACCTACAAGTCATGTTATTTTAGAATTTGTATCTAGCAACTGTTATTGCACTCCAGATTCCACACGACACCCACTTATGATTCAAGTGTCAGACTACTTGACTGCAGCTCCAAATACTTTGAGATCAAATGAATAGTCAAAAATAGTTGTTTGAATGGAGCATATTAGCCGGGAAAAGGCGATATCCGGTTGCAGCATGTCTAGCCATGTTTGTGGGAGTTTTTTTTTAATTTTGACTTGCACACTTCGTTGTCTTAGGTATGGCTCTGTACTGTATTGTGAGCTTCAAATTTTGTTTTTAGTTATTTGTGTTCTCAGAAATATATGCAGTTGAAGATTTATAAATGACTGTTTTATTTTCTCCAGGGAGGAGGTTAATGAGAAGCTACGTGATACCACTGATGGTACCTTCTTGGTACGAGATGCATCTACAAAAATGCATGGCGACTACACGCTTACACTAAGGTGAGAAGGCGGGATTTGCATGTAATGTCTCAGTCAGCTGTCCTATGGTCACATCTGTGTTACTCCAGACTTGATTTTAACCCCAGTGTATTTGTTTATTTTATTTTTTTAGGAAAGGGGGAAATAACAAACTCATTAAAATCTTTCACCGAGATGGAAAATATGGCTTTTCTGAACCATTTACGTTTAACTCGGTGGTCGAACTCATCACCCACTACCGAAACGAGTCTTTGGCCCAGTACAACCCGAAGCTGGATGTCAAGCTCCTATATCCAGTATCCAGGCTACAACAGGTAGGTAACACTTTATAAGCATTCCACAAACATTGCTGTTCATGATCACTTTGTCTCAAAATGTTCTCACCTGGAATCCTTCCTTAATGGCCTTGTTTTTTATTTCATTAAGGATCAAGTAGTAAAAGAAGACAGTATAGAAGCTGTTGGAAAGAAGTTGCACGAGTATAACTTGCAATTCCAAGAGAAAAATCAGGAGTATGATAGACTGTACGAGGACTACACCAGGACATCTCAGGTAAAATGCAACATAGTAATTACAGTATTGCCTTACTAGTGCCTTTAAAGAGCTTATAAGATGTTGGAAGGATTGGTTAATGCCTGATGGCCAAGGAAAAGGAGCGCTTGAAACGCATGGCTCCTTAGTGAGGCTGTAGTTTTCTGTGCCAGAATTAACAAAAAGCTTTTTTGATTCTTTCAGGAAATTCAAATGAAAAGAACAGCCATTGAAGCATTTAATGAAACCATTAAAATATTTGAAGAACAATGTCAAACACAAGAGAAGTACAGCAAGGAGTACATAGAGAAATTTCGCCGTGAGGGGAATGAGAAGGAAGTACAGAGGTATGCAAGTTACTGGTTTATTTTACTCCCTTGTTAAAGGCTGAATCTCTGAGTTTTGGAAGGGCATTGTCGTTTTTATAAAGGATATTGAAGGATGCAAATGCAGGGACTTTAATTTGCAAATGATAACAACCTAGCAATGTATTGTGATTGCTTTTGAAAAGAGACTGAACTTCAAGTTGAAGTTCAAGAACAAGCACCATGGATGCTGGACCGCAAATGCACAAAGATTTCTGCGCCTTTAACAGATGGACGTTATAATAAAAAAAGAGTTGTTTTTTTCCAGTGATACAGGTCCTTCTAAAGATGCAGAACACTGTGTTCTCCCTTGAAAGAGGGGCTTTACAACCAAGACAAGTGTTTGCTAATCTGTAGAGTAATGTGGCCCTTTGAAGGACTCAGTTTTTAGCTAGTTTAGAGGGTAGCAAAATCTATTGTAGAGTATGAGAATCTTAAAGGATTTGAAAAGACTTGACCCAAATTTACCCCAACCAGCACCAATCCCCCCCCCCCCCCCCCCAAACCTACAGATTTGTCTTTTACTTTATTCCTGTAACCATAAGTGGATTGTATTAATCTCTGATGTCATTACCCCAGTTTTAGTAAAACAACCCCAGTGTGTGGACAGTCCCAGTGACTTAAGGGAGCAGCATTGGTTTACTTGAATATACATCACTGTATACATGTGGAAAGGGCCAAGGAGTGGCAGAAGACAGATGGATTTCTATAATTCAGCAGAGAATAAGGCAGGTAGAGCTGACAACTCTGCTCAGGATTTCAGTGCAGCAGAGGCAATGTTGTCAGTCCAGACAGGAAGATATGAGCACACAGGCTTTCTGGCAGATCAACAATTAATTGCAGCATTTTAAAAGGGATAGAACATGGGGAATGTGCATGTATTGCAAGGATGTTTTTTTTTTTTGCCTAGACTTACACTTTAACCAATTTCTTTTTCTCCCAGGATCTTACACAATTTCGAGAAGCTGAAGTCACGAATCAGTGAAATCGTGGACAGTAAACGTAGACTTGAAGAAGACCTAAAGAAGCAGGCTGCAGAATACCGTGAAATTGACAAACGTATGAACAGCATTAAGCCCGATCTCATACAGTTGAGGAAGACCAGAGACCAGTACTTAATGTGAGTACCTTGTATTTATTTTTATATATATTCATTTCACTTCTTTTAAAGTATAGGGTTTTTCCTGTGAAAGTAAAACAGGTTCACCTAATTTTGTGCTTCTTTGTTTTAGGTGGCTGACACAAAAAGGTGTTCGACAGAAGAAGCTAAACGAGTGGCTGGGCAACGAGAACACAGAAGAGTAAGTAGTACGAAGTCACTAGGCCTAACTGCCATATCTAGGACGAAACGTATAAATCAGCACTTTGCAGATTTATCAGTATCCTATGACCAATTTAAAATCTTGGCTGTTGCATAAATGTCATGTAGCTTATTTTAGACTTCGGTGTTATCAGAATTGTTTGAATTTTATTTGACAGATCAAAGTAGCATAACAAATCTTATTAGCCTGTTTGTAATAGATTTAAAACTGGAACAGTTTTGTAGAGATGCATTTTTAGCTTTTCTGCACAAAGGCATCAGAATCAAAGTCAAATGCTTCATTTTTTTGAGAACATTCTTAGGATGCATTTGAAATACTCCTGACTTTTTTGATTGCATTCATGTTGATTTGTATGAGAAGCAACAACAGTTCAAACTTAGATGGACAGGAGGAGCAGCAGCCAATACAGATGAACACTGCTCCATTAGATCCAAATCAAAATTCAGAGAATGCAATCCAAACGGTTTTGAAAATGCAAGTCAAAAGCATGAAGCCATCTGGCCCCCTGCAGCTTTATTAAGTCATAGTGTACTAATATGCACCGCATACTAGCACATTACGACATATCTACCTGCACAAAGATCCTTCTAGGGGCATGCTGGCATGGCTCCCTGAGGCTTTCACCATCATCCGGCTTTCCTTCCAGGTTTGTGGGCTCTGGTTGTATGAATGGCTGGGGCATGGAGCTCTGAAGGTACGGCACAGGTATGCCATCCTTTCAGAGTGCATGCGCTGGTGACATCGGCTGTATCCCATGTGAATATATCCTTTAATAGTCAAGTTTAGGAGATGTTCACCGTATCTACAAGTAAGCCTTATTATAGGCTGGCATGTATGTATAAGTTAAAAATTATTTTTTATTATATTACTCAAATGGTAACACTTTACAACCATTCAGACAGTTTTATGTAACTTTGACTTAGGACCTTAAAGCAGAACCTAACCAAAAACATCAAGCAAGGAACATACATTCCACATTAATAATTATGCTGCCAAAATTAGTGAGTGTTGTAAACTGCCTTCAGAATTGCTCCTGTTTCTTCATGCTGAAGGCTGCCATTTTGCTGTAGCCCAGAGCTCCTGAGTAAATCTTTAACCAGTCAGCAGATCAGCCTCTATTGGCTCTAATTTTTGGCACATTGCCAAAAATGTAGAGCAACGGAGCATGTGCAGAGCAGGGTGAGACAGTGTATTACTGGATTTTTTAACAGTATAGACACTTATTTTTAATGTTTTTTTACATTGCTATACCGGCAAAAGGGGGCATCCTGAAGTGATCTATCTTTCTGACTAAAGTTCCACTTTAAGTAATTCATCGATACAGGAGATTTAGAAAACATATTTTTTTGTGCTGCTTCATTAGGTTAAACTTTCTCAATTTTCTCCATTCTAGTCAGTACTCTACAGTGGAAGATGAGGACTTACCTCACCATGATGAGAGAACATGGAACGTAGGAAATATTAACAGAAGTCAAGCCGAGAATCTTTTACGTGGAAAGCGTGATGGTACATTCCTTGTGCGGGAGAGCAGCAAACAAGGGTGCTACGCCTGCTCTGTAGTGTACGTATATTTATTCGTTTTACCATACTTTGAATGTTTAACGAGTGCTCAGATTTTTTTATTTTACCTTTTAAAGCCCAGCACTAGGAAAGTTGTTTTTTTTTTTTTTTTTTTTTTTTTAGGTTTTTTTATTTGAATGGAGTGTACTGTCTCCATTGGAGATACTGGGACAGAAAATGGGAGGGGACACTGGGATTGGAAGTACCGACAGCATTACATAGCCACATACAGATTATCAAAGTGTTTTGTTGCAGTCTAGTGCCAATCAGGAGACTTTCAGTCGCTTCCTGTTCTATTGTCCCCTATCAGCAGGAGGTAACTGGCTATCTCAGGGGGAACACAGAGGGCTATAAAGACAAAGGATCTAAGCTATGGATGCACCAGTACCATTTTTTTTTTTTTTTTTTTAATAGTTGTAAAGGCAGAAGGGTTTTTTATCTTAATGCATTTTATGCTTTAGGAAACAAAAAGACTTTGGTGTGCAGCCCCCCCCCCCCAGCACCCCCAATACTTACCGGGCCACAGCTCCGTGTCTGAATGGACAAAGGGAGCTGTGACTCAGCTCGGGTGCCCCATAGCAAGCTGCGATTTTGAGCCACATGTCAGTGCAACTTGCGTGGCACCTGTGCAATTGAATGCACTGATATCTATGCAAGCTGCACCTTGAAATCAGCAAAAAAAAGTGCAGGAACATCTTTTTCTTTAATCTGCAGCATCGCAAAGATTTAAATGGTTTCATTGCTGTCAATAGGGTGCGACTTGTTATGGGATTTGGACCTGTCTAATCGCATGACAAGGTGCACTGGTGTAACCGGGGGGCTAAATTTCTAACTTGAAAGATTAGTTAGAGGTGGGACCCAATAAACGCATGTCTTTTCCAGTTTAGGTAAATCTTGCTCTGTGTTTCATTACATTTCTACAGTACCAAGGTTGTTCATAGATCTTATTTTTTTTATTCCCTTGCAGGGCGGATGGGGAGGTCAAGCACTGTGTCATAAACAAGACGCTTACAGGCTATGGATTTGCAGAACCATACAACTTGTATAACTCTTTGAAAGAACTGGTGCTACATTACCAACATACGTCACTTGTACAGCACAATGACTCTCTGAACGTCACACTAGCATATCCAGTATATGCACAGCAAAGGCGATGAACACCTAACAGACTCTCCTTCATCAACTAAGCTGATGCCGGTTTCGGCAAAAGGGATAAAATAAAATCCTAAAGCTCCCTCGTCCGCCTACTTCACAAGATTGAGCTGCAGTATCAAAGCTACCTTCAGATGAGAAAAGAGCTTTCTATCGCCATGGAAGCAGGAGATGAGTGTTAAGCTGTGAATGTATGTTTCTAAGCTATTGTGCTTGCTTTGAAAGAACCCAAGAAGCACAGCAACAGAAAGATATGGTATTACAAGCCTATCTCCCGGGCCTGCAGGTTCCTTGAGGCCTTCACCATGGTGCTTGTTTACATTCTTTTGAAGCTTTACCAGCTTGAATGTTGGTCACCGCAGATCCAAGAAGCCAAGGTGTCTTTTTGTTAGAGTACTGATTTCTTTTTTGGGGGGGGTGGGAAGGGGACACACGACGTTCCATTGCAGCCTTTGGAGGACTTGTGGCCTAGCGCTCAGTTGATCTACCCACACAGCCTTGCAGATTGTTTCAGTTTCCGAACCGAAAACACAAATATGTAGCAGAACGGACGGCACTTTCATTGTTTTCTAAAGAGAAACCTGCATAAAGGACACTGGTTCACAATTCAGCCCCACCAAGTGTATGCAGCAAAGTGCCAGGAAGTGTTTTATTGAGACTAGTCTTGAATCAAATGAACCTATTTAACATGGATGATGACAAGATGGAATAAGACTATAAACAGTATATATATAAATATATATATATATATATATGTACATAGCAACTGGGGAATAGCTATCAAAATGGAACCTACCAATACCAAACTGTCTACTTTTTATTTTGCGGACTGCTAAATCCTTAATGCTATGCAACATCACTTTTTCTTTAAGCTGTTTTTTTGTTTTTGTTTTATACGTATCAATAACATACCGTTTTTTTGTTTTTTTTGTTTTTTGTTTTGTTTTTTTGTGTTAAAGAATTGTGCAGTATGTTGAGAGAAAGAGGAGAGTGGTCGAAGTGGAGAGAATCAAGGAACTTTAAAACAAGAGCTATTTTACCATACAATGTATAGAGAACTTGGTTTAAGCCCAAGATTAAAGAAGAAAAAGATTGAGAATTCAATACAAATATTTGATTTAATGCATTGTTGGGCAGTGCCTAATGAGCTTCAAAGCTGCTTTCTTAATAAAGAAGAAAAAAATAAAAATAAACCTTTAAGATATATAAATATATAACAAAGATTCAGCGTTTGACAGTGTTGTATAATGGTTTGTTTCGAATTATGGTACTTTTTTTTTTTTTTTTTTTTCGGTAATGTGCTTAGGGCATTCTCGTCCTCTGTCCTTACTGCTTCTAAGTAGGTAGAAAGCACGCACAAAACATCTTTCTGCCTTTTCCCGTTCATTCTGAAAGATTAGACCCATCATTTCAATGTGTAGCATGCTAATCCTGCCATAAGATGATGTCACTGCAATGGTTTTAAAAGAAACTTTGAAACGTGTTTGGAAAAGGAAAGGGGGCAATTTTTGGGATGGCATGGTAATAGTTGGTTTTGTTTATTCAGCCACCCCGATTTAAAAAAAAATGTTTTTGCTTTTTTTTTTTTTCTGAATCAGAATTTCTGTCCTCCCAGTTTTGGTATCCAAAGATTTTAATGGAATGACTTCCAGATGAGGGTGACATACTGTAGGATACAAAGTGTCGTTGGCTGTACCATATATTTTTACCGTTTTTTTTAGCACTTTTAACCCTGCTGTGACACAGGTCAACTTTTTTTTTTTTTTTTTTTTTCCAATCTGTTTTGATTGGTGGCTGTTTCAAGCAGTGGTACACTCTGCTAAAGTTTTGTATTCTATAGTATTTTCAACTGCCTGCCTTGTATTTACTGACACACTATATATTTTTTTTTTTGGCTATTTGACTACCGTACCTTAGCCACTGTACATTGCTTTACACGTAAGACCGGGGTGAATAGTACTCCACAGCGATATTCAGTTATTGTGCATTGTCGGTGCTCTAGGACTCACAAATAGCTTGCAAACTTTCGAGGCCTGGACACAAATGTATTTATACGAACTACATGGTGTCTTCTAAAAAAAAAAAAAAAAAAAAAAAACACAAAAACTTTTTACTCTGGGGTTCGTGGATTTTCAGACTTTTATTTTTATTATTTCTACTCCTTGTTAAAAAACTCATTTTTTGCTTCCGCAATCTGTAAATCAATTGCGTGTTCTTGCCATCGTGTTAAACTTTTAAAACCTCTAATACTGAATTTCATTTCTTCAGAAATGTAAAGTGCTGGAATCATATGGCCCCGGTTATTGTATGCGTGAATAGTAACCCTGTATCATTGATTCACAATGATAAATGCAGACAGACGTTTGGTACTTTGAGAACTATAGACGTTTTGATAATTTAAGGTTTTAAGACCATTCTTTTTTCATATGCAGTTCTCCGTAAGACTCCGGGAAAAGCATACTTGATTTTTTATTTTATTTTTTCCCGATTTTAAGCCATATTTTTTTCCCCTTTTTGGTATCGTTTATTATAATCTCTCATACCGGTAATAGAACATGAATAGCTGAAAGGAAGTTTCTTTACATTTAAAGGAAAATCCACATTTATGAAATGCACTGTTCATCCTATTTTTAAGGTACACCATGCTGATTTCTGAAGCACAACACTATGCTTAATCGTTTCAGCGGAGACTTTTTCAAAAATGACGTGAATAATGTGGTTTGCTAAGGGGAGATCAATTGGCGGAGAGCAATTTAAAGGGCTACTAAAAGTAAAATACCAGTTGGGACGCAGTGCTAAGACATCTTACATTCAGAAACAGAGCAGCCCAAATTCTCAGCTTTACAGAATGTCAGATCATTAACCTATTAATGTGTTTTGAAGCTATTGCTGTCTGTTATTAGCGAACTACTGCCTAATAAAAGAGGCTGAATACAGTTTCTTTCAGTGGTTTTACAGACAGTTTAACTTTATGAATGTAAAAATAAAAAAAACTTTTGTATGACAACTTGTGTTTTTACATTTAGTAGTCCTTTTAATCTATGAAATCATTGTGAATATGCATGAGTAGTTTTCAGCAATCTAGCCATAAGCTGGGCTACGTGCCCCTCGGTGCTCAACACATATTTGATGTTCAAGTTTTAAGCAATTTCTGGAGTGCCAAAGCTCACTGATTTTTTTTTTTTTTCTGTATTGTAAATAACACTTAAAGCTATGTACCTAAAATGTAAGGTAAACTATATGACGAGACAAGTTAGATTGGGTTGGAACATAAGATATCTAAATATACCATTACAAGTGGCAAGCTGAATGCAAGACTTTGCTCTTTTATTTCATATGCAAAGAGCGGTGATAGATGGAAGTCAGAGCAAGCAATCTGATTTCAAGATCTGTGGAAGTGCATTTTTGATTTGTTATGGGTATTGCACATTCCTTGTTTTGTGGTTACCCATGAGAATTGGCTTCCTCTGGGTTTTTTATTTTTTTTGTAATGGTAAACAATTGGAAAAATAGAATGTACCTTTCTAATGTTAAAGTATACTGATTGCCATAAGTGGTGCTAGCAGGCCTTTTTTTTTTTATGTAAAGATGATACTTTAGATAATGTGGCCTGTTTCTTGTATGCACTTGCTGTCATATGAAGCACTTTTTGCCTCGTGACTCTATTGTATCCTGGTGAATTGATAGATGTGCTATCCTTATGTTCATCACTGCAGATTTTGCTTATTGCGGCTAAGTTGTCTCTTGAAAAAATACAAGTCCACCCTTAGACAGACCTCCAGATGTCTATTGTGTATTCTTCTTTTTTTTTTTTTTTTTTTTTTTAACAATTCGAAAGCAAAAAATAATTTGTGGAACAGAGACAATGCTAATGGTTTAAATAGATGGCTTGCACCTGTTTTCAGAGATCACTTAGCTTGAAGCATGTTGCGTGGAGTGGTTTTTTTGTATACTACAGCCGATATCTCCAGTTCCAACTCATGTCTAAAATGTTTACATTTATATTTATGAATGTTTCTAGAAGATCTCTCATATAAAGGCACCTCTGTATTACACAGTGAGCTGGACTTGACATCTCTATGAATTTCAAAATCTGGGCGACTGTCTTGTCACCTGTAGGCCCGGGTACTCATGGTATTTTGTGTTGGTCACATCTTTTTGTCTGGTGTTCGGGTTCTCTTTGGAACTGAGCGGGTTTTGTGCTCATTTCCTGGCAGAAGCAAAACATGCCAAATTTTATATCAACAGTTGAATGCGTCACTCTTTATGACTTGCTACGTCACTAAATTCATGATTACATGTCACCGTACGACTGCATTAGCTGCCCAATGTGCTGCTATTATTTTTATTTTTATTATTCCTATTTCAAACAGAAATTCTGTTCAATGTTTATAAAACATTAAAGAAATTTAACTTTGTTAAACACCATTAATACTTTGGTCTTTTGTTTGGGGGAAGAAAGGATGGTTAGTAGTAATTTGCCTTTACAAGGCAATTTAATAAAGTTGTGCCTCTGAAACTTTGAGCTATAGCTTTGATAAAGCTCTGTGTCTCGTTTTAAGTTGCTTTAAAACATTGTATTAGACCTTCAAACAAAATAAAGATTGTTTTGAAAACGATGACGTTGTCTGCCCGTTATTTTTGTAATGACTGTTATGTTCTCTTTTTAAAGTGGTTGTAAACCTCAGACATGAAATATGAACGAAGCATATCCCTCTATAGTGTGTACTTGTCGCACTAAGTGTAATTTTCTGTCTGCTGCCTTGGTCCTCTATCAGCATGAATCACCTGACAAGTTTTCCTGACACTTAGGTCCATTCACACCTGAGCGATTTGCAGCTGCAGCCGCTTGTTTATTTTTATTTATTTTTTTTTTACATGATCGTTTTTGAAGTGGCACCATTCATTTGAATGGGCCTTCCTCCACTCCAAAAACGCTCATATATCAAATCTTGGCATTTTTGCCGCAATTATACGGAGCAACAAATTGCAGCAAAAACCATGTTTGTGGCGACATTAAGAAATCATGGCGTTGCAAACTCGTTCCGCGTATTGCCACGATTCTGGAATTGCGGGCGGAATTGCCACGATTCTGATCCTGGTCACTCAGGTCGGAACAGAGCCTAAGAGAAATGGTGACAGAGGAGGGTCCTCCAGCTGTTGGCCTCAGATCTGTTACTGTGTGAAGGGGGGGGGGGGGGGTGTCCCCTTCCCTCCAATCAGCTTTCTGAGCTCTCCTCACTGAGCTTTGCCAATTGAGACTTCAGCTTTCTGCCCTCCTTTTCTCTGAACTCTCCGACAAGCTTCAGCACTTTGAACAGATGTAGAGAGGACAGCAGACAGGTACAACTTATGTAGGAGGATTTGTTTAGTCTGTGTATCACCTGAGTCCATCCACTTCACTGGGTATATGTAAGCATTTACAATCACGTTAAGGTTACAGTACTGATGTATGAATGCCGAATCTTCCTGGCAGAAAGTTCCTCTCCAAAGAAACACAAGTGTAGTCCGTATTGTGTGCAGATATCACAAGGATTCTTCTGGCTCCCACAATGTTAAATAATACAGGGAAGATACGATTTACATGCATATTTGCACATAGGCATTTGAAATACCAGTAATGCAAATTTTATGTATTTTTTATTTTATTTTTCTGATCTAAACAGCTCTTGCTTACTGGTCTTTATGCTTCTGTGTGTGTGACTTAATTGGAAGCAATGGGCTGCATTCAGATCAGTAAAAAAAAATGCCTTTGTGCCTAAAATGATGAATAAATAGATGATGCGGGGTAATGGGTAGAAAAGTCAACAGAAACTGGCCTATGAGCTTTGGAATGCAAGTCTTGCAGCACGCTGATTCAATGTCATGTGTCAGTGGCTTAGGTCATGTGACACTCGGCAGCTCTACGCTCTGGGTACTGATGTCATTCTTTGTGACCACAATGGCTTCAGATCACCCAGAATTGGCATGATGTGCTACCTGTTTTTCAGTTGATTGGTATCTTGGCTGATTCTTTGCCTCCCCTATAAAAGTATAACCAAACCCAAGAATAAAATTGTAATGCAGCTTACCAGTCCTTAGATGTGGTGGCTGCATTTATTTTCAGGCTAAATACTCTTTTCACAAAGTACAGAAAAATACCTGCTAATCCCAATAGAAATCAGCTAGGTGATCTGGGTGAAAGTGAGGGTGGCTACCTGTCAAAACCAGGTACCCGCTCCCCCCCCCCCCCAAAAAGAAAGTTGTCTAAGGTCGGCCACAGACAGAGTACATTTCTTTCCTGCAACCCAAAGAAATTTTGCTCAATTCCCTCTAACACAGATTGTTGCTAGCGGCTATAATTGCATGTAAAATCCAGCAGGCTGGTTGAACCCAACTTGATCGATCAGCCTGCCCATACGTGGTTCGAATCTCAGCTGGTTCCTGCTGAACTGGCTGAGATTTGAACAGTCTATGGCCGATCTATGGCCAAATTAAAGTTGAGGAGGGGAGAGTCTTGTAAAAGATACAGGACTTCCTCTGAATGGCTGAGAAGCACTCAGCCTGACTCAACTTTGTTTCAGCAGCAGACAGGAAGTTGTCCATGATGCTGGCAGAACACCGTGCTCTGGTCCAGTGGTTCTCAACCCTGTCCTCAAGTATACCCCCAACAGGCCATGTTTTGGGAATTTCTCTTAGATAAAATAGCTGTCCAAAATACCAAGCCATTGACTCTGATTTAAAGCACCTGTGCAAGATGAAGGGAAACCTGCAAACATGGCCTGTTTGGGGTACTTGAGGACAGTGTTGAGAACCACTGCTGTACACTGTATGTAGCGAATGCTACTAGGGTATGATATAGAGCCAACACCAGCAGAATAATAATAAATGTTTACTTGTGTACATGGATGGATGAGTGGCCCTGGTTGCAAGTGAATGCTCTGATCTGTGGTTACCAGCATTCAGCCGCAGCCTGTCATTGATTTGTATGGGTGGCTGCATATAAATACTGGGTACACAGATGCACGTTTTTCCTCTGAGCCCATGTGAATGAGCCCTTAGGGAACAGGTTGCAGTGTGGATTGGTCTCAAACAAATTTCCTGTCTGCTTATCTTAAAAGTATTTTTAACCACTTGCTTACTGGGCACTTAAACCCCTCCTCATGCCCAGACTAAGTTTCAGCTTTTATTGCTAAAGCACTTTAACAACTGCGCGGTCATACAACACTGTGCCCAAATGTATTCTCATTTTTTTCACACAAATAGAGCTTTCTTTTGGTGGTATGTAATCACAGCTGGGATTTTTAGCTAAACGAAGAAAAAAAAAGATGGAAAAGTTTGAAAAAAATAAAATAAAAATCATGTTTCAAAGTTTGTTACAAAATTTTGCAAGGAGGTAATTTTTCTCCTTCACTGATATGTGCTTATGATGCGGCGCTAGTGGGCACTGATGGGCACAGATAAGGCAGCACTGATAAGATGGCACTGATCGGGGGAACTGATAGGTACTACTGATAGATGGCACTGGCAGGTGACACTGATGGGCACTGATTGTGGGCACTGATGGGTGGCACTGGGCTCTGGTAGGTGGCACTGTTGTCTACTGCAAGGTGGCACTGGCAGGTGGCACAAATGGGCACTGAGCAGCTCTCCATGATTGGGACTGATGTCCCTCTCACGGCCACCAGTGATCGGCTTCTTTTTCAGCGCGAGGATAATACCTAGCCGATTACCAGCTCTATTTACAGCACATGATCAGCTGTCATTGGCTGACAGCTGATCACGTGGTAAGGGGTCGGGACTCCGATCTGTGATCCAGTGAGTCTCAGACTCGCTGATCACAGAGCGCACCGTGCTCGGGCACGGGACGTCAATAGAAGTCCTCTCGACAAAGCAGGTCCGTGCTGTAGCCGTCATTCGCTATAGCGCAGATCTGAAGTTAAGGGCAAAACTTTTTTTTTTTTTTTACTTTTGGACAGAGTGGAGAGGGATTAGAACACCAAATAGGTTTTTATGGCTGTCTGCCCCCCTATTGGGGAGATGCACCCTCCCTATTTGTTCTGTTTACCATAATCATTGAAAGTGAAAGTATGGAAAACCCCAAAATTTGGTTTGTCCTCAGAAAAGTAATGGGAAATCTTCCAATGGGGACACTAGTTCTGGTCTCCCCAATGAATTGCCTTAATGTTACAGGGATTCTCACAGTTCCTGTTTTGTATATGGGGCTGGAAGTGAAGGTATACAGTGCCTTGCGAAAGTATTCGGCCCCCTTGAACTTTTCAACCTTTTGCCACATTTCAGGCTTCAAACATAAAGATATAAAATTTTAATTTTTTGTGAAGAATCACCAACAAGTGGGACACAATTGTGAAGTGGAACGAAATCTATTGGATTTTTGAAACTTTTTTAACTAATAAAAAAAATGAAAAGTGGGGCGTGCAAAATTATTCGGCCCCCTTGCGTTAATACTTTGTAGAGCCACCTTTTGCTGCAATTACAGCTGCAAGTCGCTTGGGGTATGTCTCTATCAGTTTTGCACATCGAGAGACTGAAATTCTTGCCCATTCTTCCTTGCAAAACAGCTCGAGCTCAGTGAGGTTGGATGGAGAGCGTTTGTGAACAGCAGTTTTCAACTCTTTCCACAGATTCTCGATTGGATTCAGGTCTGGACTTTGACTTGGCCATTCTAACACCTGGATACGTTTATTTGTGAACCACTCCTTTGTAGATTTTGCTGTATGTTTGGGATCATTGTCTTGGAAGATAAATCTCCGTCCCAGTTTCAGGTCTTTTGCAGACTCCAACAGGTTTTCATCCAGAATGGTCCTGTATTTGGCTGCATCCATCTTCCCCTCAATTTTAACCATCTTCCCTGTCCCTGCTGAAGAAAAGCAGGCCCAAACCATGATGCTACCACCACCATGTTTGACAGTGGGGATGGTGTGTTGAGGGTGATGAGCTGTGTTGCTTTTACGCCAAACATATCGTTTTGCATTGTGGGCAAAAAGTTTGAGTTTGGTTTCATCTGACCAGAGCACCTTCTTCCACATGTTTGGTGTGTCTCCCAGGTGGCTTGTGGCAAACTTTAGACGAGACTTTTTATGGATATCTTTGAGAAATGGCTTTCTTCTTGCCACTCTTCCATAAAGGCCAGATTTGTGCAGTGTACGACTGATTGTTTTCCTATGGACAGACTCTCCCACCTCAGCTGTAGTTCTCTGCAGTTCATCCAGAGTGATCAGGGGCCTCTTGGCTGCATCTCTGATCAGTCTTCTCCTTGTCTGAGCTGAAAGTTTAGAGGGACGGCCAGGTCTTGGTAAATTTGCAGTGGTCTGATACTCCTTCCATTTCAAAATGATTGCTTGCACAGTGCTCCTTGGGATGTTTAAAGCTTGGGAAATCTTTTTGTATCCAAATCCGGCTTTAAACTTCTCCACAACAGGTATTACGGACCTGCCTGGTGTGTTCCTTGGTCTTCATGATGCTCTCTGCGCTTTCAACAGAACCCTGAGACTATCACAGAGCAGGTGCATTTATACAGAGACTTGATTACACACAGGTGGATTATATTTATCACCATCAGTCATTTAGGACAACATTGGATCATTCAGAGATCCTCGCTGAACTTCTGGAGTGAGTTTGCTGCACTGAAAGTAAAGGGGCCGAATAATTTTGCATGCACCACTTTTCAGTTTTTTATTTGCTAAAAAAGTTAAAATTATCCAATAGATTTCGTTCCACTTCACATTTGTGTCCCACTTGTTGGTGATTCTTCAAAAAAAATTTAAAATTTTATATCTTTATGTTTGAAGCCTGAAATGTGGCAAAAGGTTGAAAAGTTCATGGGGGCCGAATACTTTCGCAAGGCACTGTATCTCCCCAATAGGACACATATGGCAAAACATATACTGACGGGGGGTTGTAACGCTCCTTTACTCTATCCAAAATGTAAAAAAAAAAAAAAAAAAAAATTGCATTCAGTTCTACTTGCACTGAGGAAAATGTGCTGGGCGTCATTGCTGCCTTCCTTCTGAGGATGCTAGTAATTCAGCTGTCTGTTTTAACGCTTTTACTGGCAAGCATAAGATTGAAGCCAGGCCTCCTGATCTGTATACTCTGTATTAGCATGATCAGTCAGGCAACCAATAAAACAGGATAGCCTAGATATTCTCCTACTCAAGTCTGCTTCGAGTTCTGTGCAGAATCCGAGTGACAGTTACGGGAGAACGGTGATGAGGATTCTGGAAACTCCAACCTAAGAATAAACACAGTTCCTGCAGTTGCAAGGAAAATACGTTTCTTGGTAGTTGTTAAGAGACTGCTCTTTCGTTTGTTGGCACTTTTAGATAAATTCTAGCAAATATGGCTTTATTTTATATCTCTTCAGAAGGACTTTGTCTGTGAAGTGAATGGCAGAAAATGAATCTCAGTATGTTGTAATACAACTTTTCTAGGAGAAAGCAGATTACTGCAGTGTTCTTGTTAGGTTTGGCAGGGATGTCCAGAGTTTGTCCTTCACCTGATGGTTAGATTTGACATCCTGGCCAATACGAATTCTTTCCTAATTCATGGATCACATTCTTTATTGGCTTAAGTAAACACACAATGCGAAGAGCGTTAGGAAATCACTAAAACTGTTGCCCAGTGAAATACTAAAATGAAGGTCCAACATCTCGGCCTGAATAATCCACATTTTTAAAATTCAAAGTTAAAGTGACGTCCTTCTAAATAACTGAACTTTCATTAACACTATTTTTTTTTAAAGGGGGGGGGGGGATATATATTTTTGTTTTGAGATGATTTTTTTTTAACCACATGACCTCCTGAAAATGTTATCTTCATGTTAAAAGCATTTTTTTTTTTTTGTATTCAGCACTGTGCTACTTTAAATGGCAATTGCACGGTCGTGAAACACTGTACGCAAATTCAACATTTACAATTTTTCACACAAATAGGCCCCTTTCACACTGGGGCGGTGAGGGCGTCGGCGGTAAAGTGCCGCTTTACCATCATTTTAGCGGCAGTCTTAACCCCCGCTAGCGGCCGAAAAAGGGTTAAAACCACCCGCAAAGCGTCGCAGCGGTGCTTTGCCGGCGGTATAGCCACGCTGCCCCATTGATTTAAATGGGTAGGAGCAGTGAATACACCGCTCCTGTCGCCGCTCCAAGGATGCGGCTAGCAGGACTTTTTTCACCGTCCTGCCAGCGCACTGCTACAGTGTGAAAGCTCTCCGACTTTCACACTGGAGTGAAAGGGGACGTTTTTTTCAGGCGGTACACAGGTGCTATTTTTAGCGCTGTAGCGCCTGAAAACCGCCCCAGTGTGAAAGGGACCATAGAGTTTTTTTTGGGTGGTATTTAACCCCCTCCCCATTTTTTTTTTTTCAACTTAAATACTGAAAATTTGAAAATTGTGAGATTAAAAAAAAACAATATTTTCTACACTCTGTTATGAAACATATCCCGTAAAAAAATTTTATTTCTTCATAAATGTAGGACAAAATGTATTCTGCTACATGTCTTTGGGTAAAAAAAAAGGCAGATTTATATGCTTATTATAGGAACAAATCACAAAGAATGTAATGTGAGCCTGTCTCCAGGCTTTGGACATTCATTTGAGTGTTCACATTTTCTTCACAAGCCATAAATGAGCTTTACAATAAGCCTTCACTGACCTCTGCAGCTGCAGGTACTATGGACCAATTCATCCTGAAATTTTATAGCAAAAGCACTAGTTATTCAAATGTTTTTTTCACAGCAGTCCAGCCCAGCCTTCTAATCTCAAATATAAACACAGCAGGGGCTTTGGGAGGGAGGGGACAGCATGTGCTGAGCTGCTGAAAGAACTATTTAAATGACTTGAGTGCTTCTGCTGTAAGCTGTAGGCATGAATTGCTCCACAGTACCTTTAGCTAAAGAGGTCAGTGAGGGCTTGCTTCAAAGTTAGTGTACTGCTTGTTAAAAATGTAAATGCTTGAATGTTCATGGCCTGGTCACAGCTTCACATTACAACTACAGTCAAAATATTCATTCTAAATTTTTAGCAGCGTGGGCAATAGTTATGAGAGAGACTTTAATTTACTTCCTATGTGATGACAAAGTTTGTAAAGTGGTTGAGGATGGGAACCTCTAAGTTAGGTTTGTATTGCTGTTTTGACATCATTAGGGAATTATCACTTCTTTTTTGGTCACCAGAACAGTAAGGCTGCTTTCACACTAAGGCGGTTTTCAGCCGCTACAGCGCTAAAAATAGCGCCTGTGTAGTGCCTGAAAAAAACGGCCCCTTTCAAAAACAGCCCGGAGGGCTTTCACACTGGAGCGGTGCGCTAGCAGGACAGTGAAAAAAGTCCTGCTAGCCGTATTTTTGGAGCGGTGAAAGGAGCGGTGTATTCACCACTCCTAAACCGCTCCCACCCATTGAAATCAATGGGGCAGCGTGGCTATACCACCGGCAAAGCGCCGCTGCAGTGGCACTTTGCGGGCGGTTTTAACCCTAAAACGCCCCGCTAGCGGCCGCAGACCACCGCTAAAACTACGGTAAAGAGCCGCTAAAAATAGTGGCGTTTTACCGCCGACACCTGCACCACCCCAGTGTGAAAGGGGCTTAAGAGAGGTGTTGGGATCTTCTGTCTCAAGCAAAGACACAGAGGTTCTAACCCTATTCCCACTCTAACCAAAACTTAGAAATTCAGTATGTTTTGGTAGGTAGCTGGGCTTTTAAATGTGAAGTCTAGGCAGTCAGCTATATACACAATTCAAATCAGGAGTCCCCTAGCGTTTCGGCTCATCACCCTCTTCATAAAGTTTCAGATTGTTCATCAACCATGTATGAAAATAATTTGATGCATACCACTTTAAATAATAGTACAGCAAATAATAGATGATAATCTTTTGAATACTGTCACCACTCTCTTCTGGCATCAGCAGATGCCATTATGATTGTAACAGTGCTGAAATGTTGGTAAATATACAGCAACCTGTTTTTTTGGCAGAACTGTTATTGCTCTGGTGTACTCACTGGATCTCCAATGGTGTCTGGAGTTGGGGGAGTATGGGAAGTGAACACGTACATTGATCTTTTGTGGCAGGGCACAGCCACACAAAGCAAAGCATGCTGGTAAACAAGACCAGTATCACCCTTCAGCAGATAGAGGCAACTCCAAGGCCACTCTTGCTGGTGGTTGATCATCCAACCCTTGGTATCAATATCTTACTTCTAGCCACCTTACCCCCAGGAATAAGGATTAGTGTGGAGCTTTACAAAGACCTCAAAAAGTTTTTTTGCCATATTCAGCCTTTAGCCATTTACAGTGTCTAGAAAAAGTATTCGTAATTGTGAAGTGGAAGAAAAATGATAAATGGTTTTCAATTTTTTTGTGCAAAAAAAAAAAAAGTGAAAAGTGTGGCATGCATTTGTATTCAGCCCCCTTTACTCTGATACACCTAACTAAAATCTAGTGGAACAATCTGCCTCCAGAAGTCACCTAATTAGTAAATAGAGTCCACCTGTGTGTAATTTAATCTCAGTATAAATACAGCTGAAGCCCTCTGAGGTTTGTTAGAGAACCTTAGTGAGAAAACAGCATCATAAAGGCCAAGGAACAAACCAGACAGATCAGGGATAAAGTTGTGAGGTTAAAAAAAAAATTCCAAGCTTTGAACATCTCACGGAGCACTGTTCTATCATCTGAAAATGGAAAGAGTACGGCACAACTGCAAACATATCAAGACATGGCCATCCACCTAAAATGACAGGCCGGGCAAGGAGAGCATTAATCAGAGACACAGACAAGAGGCCCATAGTAACTCTGGTGGAAGATTCTGTCCACAGGACAACTATTAGTCATGCACTTCACAAATCTGGCCTTTATGGAGGAGTGACAAGAAGAAAGCCATGTGGGGGACACCGCAAACATGTGGAAGAAGGTGCTCTGGTTAGATGAGACCCAACTTGAATTTTTTGGCTTAAAAGCAAAACGCTGTGTGACAGAAAACTAACACTGCACATCACCCTGAACACACCATCCCCACTGTGAAACATGGTGGTGGCAGCATCATGTTGTGGGGATGCTTTTCTTCAGGGAAGCTGGTCATAGTTGATGGGAAGAAGGATGAAGCCAAATACAGGGCAATCTTAGAAGAAAACATGTTAGAGTCTGCAAAAGACTTGAGACTGGGGCGGAGATTCACATTCCAACAGGACAATGACCCTAAACTTACAACCAAAGCTACAATGGAATAGTTCAGATCAAAATATATTTTTTTATTCATGTGATATAATGGCCCAGTCAAAGTCCAGAACTAAATCCAATTGAGGATCTGTTGCAAGACTTGAAAACTGCTGTTCACAGACGCTTTCCATCCAGTCTAACAGAGTTTGAGCTATTTTGCAAAGAAGAATGGACAAAAATGTCACTCTAGAAGTGTAAAGCTGGTAGAGACATACCCCAAACAAATTATAAACAATTTATCATTTTCCTTCCACTTCACAATGTGGCACTTTGGTCTATCACATAAAATCCCAATAAAATACATTTACGTTTTTGGCTGTAACATGACAAAATTTGGAAAATTTCAAGGGGTATGAATAAGTTTATAAGGCACAGTATTAATCACCTATCAAGCTCTACATATTACTTTTGACTAACCAAACCTTTGGAGAGTAACATGAACCATAGGGTCAATATTGACCATTTAGCAGATCCATGATTTAAATGCCAATATGGGAACTCTTTTATCCTGAAAAAATATATTTCTCCAGTCATCTTCCAGGACGGCACACCTGAGAGATGACTGGTCCACCTGACAGGAAAAACAATCAACAACAAAGTTAAAAGTACCCACCTCTCCCTCAGACCCTCAGTTATGGCATATGTGGCGGACGCAGCAGAGGAGACTGTCAGAACCACAGCCAAATCAGTGGCACTTCTAAATTCCGCTAGGAGGGCCCTATGGGTAAAAACCTGGGACGGGGACTTCACCTCTAAGTCTCGTCTGTGCGGGATCCCTTTTGAGGGCTCCATGCTCTTTGGTTCGGGTCTGGATCAGGTGCTCTCCCGGTCCACAGAGAAGGGAAAGAAATTGCCTTTGAAGCCTAAGAGAGAAAAGGGCAAGAGATTTTTTCGTGGCCCCCCTTCAAAGGGTCAGCACAAGGGGAGAAGTGACCAGAGGAAGAAGTGGGGTCTTGGGAAGGGAAAGGAAAAGAGTGGCATCCTTTTTTCCCATAAAGAAACCAAATGACGCCACCGTAAAAGTAGGTGTAAGGCTCTGCAGGTTCCTTTCAGAGTGGAAGAAGGTTACGCAGAGTCCATATATTTTAAGTCTCTTAAGAGAGGGGTACAGACTAGAGTTTCAGCTGTACCCTCCACAGAATTTTCTTGTCACCTTTCTCCCCAGGGACCCTGCCAGGGCGGAGGGTCTTCTGGGAAGTGTATGGGAGCTGGCAGAGCAAGACATTATTGTTCCGGTGCCAGCCAGTCAGTTAGCCCAGGGGTTTTATTCCCACGTTTTCGTGGTCCCAAAATCCTCGGGCAAGTTTCGATTGATAATAAATTTAAAAGGACTCAATCGTTACTTGTTACACCAGAAATTCAGGATGGAAAGTATCTATTCTTTAAGGAAGCATCTTCAGGCAGGAGTTTTCATGGTCACTCTAGACCTGAAAGACGCGTATTTACATATACCCATTGCTCCAGAACACCAGAAATACCTACGCTTTGCAATACGCACTTCCCTTTGAACTAGCTGCCAGTCCAAGGATTTTCACCAAAGTAATGGCCGAAGTGGTGGCATACCTGCATCTCCAGGGAATAGGCTTCATAACCTACCTGGACGATTTACTGATCTACAGTGTGGATCATGCGCAGGCTTTGATTGACAGGGACAGGGTTCTACTCACCCTGGAGACCTTGGGTTGGATGGTCAGCCGGGAAAAGTCCTCACTCCATCACAGTCCAAGCTTTACCTGGGTTACCTGATAGACTCACAGGCACAGAAGATTTTCCTACCAGCAGAGAAGGTGGAGAAAGTCCAGGGGGCAGTATCCACCCTCCTCGAAGGGGGAGAAGCCTCTCTCAGGTATATCATGAGACTTCTGTGACTCATGACTGCATGCATACCAGCGGTGACTTGGGCACAACTCCATTCTCGGGAACTCCAAGCTTTCCTGCTTGCCTCTTGGGGGGAAGAAGAGAAGCACTGGAGGAAAGAGTGTCTCTCACAGAAGATGTCACCCTTTCTCTATGATGGTGGCTCAACTCAGACAATCTCTCGAGGGGTCGCCCCTGGTCCCTGATAGACCCTCCGGTCTTGACCACGGACACCAGCATTTGGAGTTGGGGTGCTCACTTGGGAGACCTGTATACCCAAGGGTCCTGGAACAGCAGCCAAACCAGAGAGTCCTCCAATTTCAGGGAACTTCTGGCAGTGGGCAAAGCGCTAAACTTTTTCCAACAGCAGCTTCAGGGCAGAGAGGTACAGGTCCTCTCGGAAAACCTGGTTACGGTATCCTACCTGAAACACCAGGATAAGGTCAGGCAGACTGAGGAAATTAGCGCAAGGGATCCTAGAAGAGGCGGAAGGCAAGATCCTGTCACTCTCGGCGGTACATATAAAAGGGTCACTCAACCTTCAGGCAGATTTGCTAAGCAGACAACCCATCCTTCAGGGAGAATAGGGGTTGAACAAAGATTTTTGCCCTGGTGTGCAGGCATTTCAGCAGGCCAGAAGTAGATTTATTTGCTTCCCGGAAAAATGTGAAAGTCTGCAGATTTTTCTCCCTCTACAAGGAACAGGGGGCAGAGGGGGTAGACGCCTTTGTTCAGACATGGAGTTTTAGGCTAGCGTATGCCTTTCCTCCACTAGTACTCGTACTGAGGGTACTACAGAAGTTGGTTCAGTCGAGGACAGACCTCATGCTAATAGCACCCTGGTGGCCGAAGAGGGTTTGGTTCCCCACCATTCAGAACTGCTCAGTGGCTCCCCCGCTACGTCTGTCGGTACTGGTTGACCTGCTCAGTCACGGTCCAGTTTTTCACCCCGACCCGGACCGTCTCTCTCTGACAGCATGGCTCTTGAGAGGGAAATCCTCCATGACAGGGGTTGCTCGGAGAGAGTGATATATACTCTCCTCCTCAGTAGAAAGGCAGTTACCAAAAAAATGTATGCAAAAGTCTGGAAAGTTTTCTCCCACTGGTTACAGTCTAGGGAGGGGGCTCTCCAGATGATACCTACCATCCTAGATTTCCTTAAAGAAGGGGTGGACCAGGGGTTGGCAGTTAGCACCCTTAAGGTCCAGGTGGCAGCCCTGTCTGTGTTTTTTGACAAGAGACTAGGACAGGAACATTTCAAAATAAGCAAAAAACACTGCGCTATCCAAACACAAACAGAAAAAAGCAGCAAACACACTAAATTGGATAAATTCAATTCAACTAATCAGTGTACAAAAAAGTGTTGCGCTAAAAATGAAAATAATGTGAAGGTGTGTTAGTAATACTTAGATATCACACTCATCTGTATTTAAGACTGATAAACATCTAAAACAGTGCTTTATAGAAATAAACTGTAGACAAAAAAAGAAGAAAAAACAAGAGAGTCCTTTGCTGGAAAGTCAAGGTTGTGCTCGCCCTTGGTGCAGACAAAAAGATATGGAAATGTTCATTTCATCTGTGGTATGTTTGATCCAAAGAAAACACCCTGGTGCTGACACCACCACACCCAGAAGTAAGATGTGAGCTTACCGACTTCCAATGACCCCTACGAGCATAGGCTCCAGGGGTCAAAAACGCTTTTCAATTATATCGATAGGAGATCCTCAGGTCAGGAAAGATGAACTTTAAATATTGGTGGTAGCTCCTCTCTCATTCAAGCTGAATTGGAAACGGAGACACTGCTCCCAGAAAGATCGCACCCTCATTCACGGAACCATATGGGACAAGAAAAATTTGCCGTCACACCCCAGACGATGTTCAAGGAGACAAAACGCGTCGGGAGGACTCTACTGCTGCCTTTTTATTTGCAAAGCGCTTGTTTCACTACTTTAATGTAAGTGTGATTTTACTTTAATAAATTCATTTATTGTATGGAATTACGCTATTTGGCCCAAATTTTTCGTGTCCCATATGGTTCCGTGAGGACTCTCTTGTTTTTTCTTCTTTTTTTGTCTACAGTTTATTTCTATAAAGCACTGTTTTAGATGTTTATCAGTCTTAAATACAGATGAGTGTGATATCTAAGTATTACTAATGCCCCGTACACACGAGAGGAATTAAGTCTGACAGACCTCCAAAGGAGTTCCGCCGGAGTTCCGCTGGAGTTCCGACGGAGTTCTGGCGGACTTTTCGACCGAACGGACTTGACCACACACCATCACACCAAACTCCGACGGAGTCGAACGTGATGACGTACGACTGGATTCGACGTAGGAAGTTCATAGACAGTAGCCAATAGCTGCCCTAGCGTCGGTTTTAGTCCGTCGGAGTAGCACACACACGAGCGGATTTTTCAAAGGGGACCGGGTCCGGCGGAGTTCCGTCGGGAAAATTTAAAGCATGCTTCATTTCTAAAGTCCGTCAGACTTTAGCTTCGCTAAAGTCCGTTGCAGCCCACACACGATCGGATAGTCCGCCGGACTCAGTCCGTCGGAGTTTGGATGTCGAAAAGTCCGCTCGTGTGTACGGGGCATTACACACCTTCACATTATTTTCATTTTTAGCGCAACACTTTTTTGTACACTGGCTAGGACAGGAACCCCTGATAAAAATATTTCTGTTGGCCAGGGAAAGGGTAGTCCCAGTCAGGTCAGTTAGGTGCCCTCCGTGGGACCTATCTCTGGTATTAGATGCCCTGACAAAAGGGCCCTTTGAGCCGGTGGCTCAGATTTCTGTTAGGTTATTATCATTTAAGTTAGCCTTCCTTCTGGCCATTACCACGGCCAGAAGGGTTAGTGATATACAAGCTCTTTCGATTAAAGAGCCGTTTTTGCATATCCTAGAGGATAGGGTAATCCTCAGGCAGGATCCCCTTTATTTGCCAAAAGTAGCCTCTGTATTTCACAGAACACAAGAGATTATTCTCCCGTCCTTCTGCCAGAATCCTAAGAACAAGAAGGAGGAAAGGTTCCATCTCTTATGCCGCGTACACACGATCAAACAAGCGGGTGGAAAAGTCCGGCAAACTCAAGTCCGCCAGACAATCCCCCCGTGTGTAGCCTCAGGCATATTTTTTGACCCGAAAGTACGGCGGACTTAGAAAGAAGTTTTGCACTCCAATCTTCCCGCCGGACTCGCATTTCGGCGCACATTCCGGCCGTGTGTATGCCAGTCCGCCGTACTTTTGAAATGAGCGGACTTTTCCCGCCCGGAGAAAAGTCCGCTCATTTCGAGCTGGTCTGTAGGTAGGCGGGGCCCGCGAAGGAGACGTCGCTGGCCCCGCCACCTGGTATGGACTTAAGGGGGAACCCCAACACCGAATTGTTCCCCCAAAGTCCGCAACAGACCCTTGTCCGAGCACGCTACCCGGCCGGCCAGGAAAGGAGGGGCGAGCGAGCGCCCCCCCTCCTGAGCCATACCAGGCCGCGTGCCCTCAACATGGGGGGTGCCTTGGGGAAGGGGGGCTGCGTGGCCCCCCCACCCCAAAGCGCCTTGTCCCCATGTTGATGAGGACAAGGGCCTCTTCCCGACAACCCTGGCCGTTGGTTGTCGGGGTCTGCGGGCGGGGGGCTTATCCGGGGGCCATCTTATTAAAGGGGGCTCCCGGATTCCGATAAGCCCCCCGCCCGCAGACCTACGACAACCAACGGCCAGGGTTGTCGGGAAGAGGCCCTTGTCCTCATCAACATGGGGACAAGGTGCTTTGGGGTGGGGGGGCCGCGCGGCCCCCCCTTCCCCAAGGCACCCCCCATGTTGAGGGCACGCAGCCTGGTACAGCTCAGGAGGGGGGGGGGGGGGCGCTCGCTCGCCCCTCCTTTCCTGGCCGGCCGGGTAGCGTGCTCGGACAAGGGTCTGTTGTGGACTTTGGGGGGGACCCCCACGCCAATTTTTTTTTTTCGGCGTTGGAGGTTCCCCTTTAAGTCCATACCAGGCGGCGGGGCCAGCGGCGTCTCCTTCGCGGGCCCCGCCTACCTGGAGACGCGCTCGAAATGAGCGGACTTTCCTCCGCGTGTGTGGGCGAGTCCGTTCATTTCAAAAGTACGGCGGACTTAGTGTGCCGTATTAATCCGCTGAAAAAGTGCCGTGTGTGGGCAAGTAGCCCGTTCGGAAAGTCCGACGGACAGTCTGGCGGAAAGTCCGCCAGACTAAGTACGTCGGACAGACGGCTACGTGTGTATGCGGCTTTAGACGTCAGGCGCTGTCTTCTCGTGTATTTAGAAAGAGTGAGAGACTTTAGGAGATCCAGTCACTTACTGATCACCTTCTCAGGGAAGAAAAAGGGTCTGCAAGTTTCTAAGCCAACAATAGCTAGATGGATCAGACAGACCATAACTATAGCTTATAGGCAGGCAGGTAAACCGGTGCCAACCCACCTTAAGGTGCACTCAACCAGATCCCTGGCGACCTCCTGGGCAGAAAGGGCAGGTGCCTCAAATCGACCAGATCTGCAGGGCAGCAACTTGGACGAGCTATAAGACTTTTCTGAGGCACTACAGAGTGGAGCTGTTGTCCCCTCAGGACTTGGCAATTGTCAGGAAGGTCCTACAAGCGGTGGTTCCATTCTAAGGTAGGCCTGAACTTCTTGCTCATCGTCTCAGGTGTGCCGTCCTGGAAGATGACTGGAGAAAATGACCAGTTACACTTACCGGTAACAGGTTTTCTGGGAAATCTTCCAGGACGGCAGGCCTACTTCCCTACCCTTTTTGTTGGTGTGGTGTATTCACTCCTCACAGAATGTTCCCTCTGACACTGGTGTGGGTCTATCCTTTGCCATAACTGAGGGTCTGAGGGAGGGGTGGGGACTTTTAACTTTGTTGTTGATTGTGTTTCCTGTTAGGTGGACCAGTCATCTCTCAGGTGTGCCGTCCTGGAAGATTTCCCAGAAAACCCGTTACCAGTAAGTGTAACTGGTAATTATTTTATTTTTTCATTTTCTTTCTTTACCAAAAAAAAAAAGATCTTTAAAGGACTCCCTATGCCTCTTATTAAATACATTATCTGCAAGCTATCTACTTTCCAAAATGCTATCATTTAGCAGATGTTTCTACTGTTCTGGCACTTCAAGGGCTTCGTACATGTGATAGGTAGGGATATCGTTTTGTGTGCATGACAGCCAGTTTAATGCCATATTGTTTTGTGTGCATGACTGCCAGTTTAATGCCATATAGTTTTGTGTTCGTTACTGCCAGTTTAACGCCAAATCGATTTGTGTGCCTTACTGCCAGTTTAACGTCACATAGTTCTGTGCGTCACTGTACATTTGGCGCATTATATTGCAATATATTATAGTGTAGCCGTGGAGTGTGTCTGTGTAGTGTGAGTACTCAAATTAAAGTGCACAAAACACCTCTTTACGTTGATTAAAGTGCATCTACAGATTATACCTTCTTCTTTACATTTGCTTATAAGCACCACCCCCTCCCAATAATGTCTAGGAGGACAACAAGGATAGACAGATGTTTCCGTGGCACTGTAAGAGGGCCAGCAACAAATGTGTCCACAGGCAAAGGTGGACATGGTGGTCAGTCCTCAGGCAGGGCATCATTTCCTCTGTTTAGTGAGTTTGCCCATGCTATCCAGCCGCAGCATGCAGAGGAGGTGGTAGACTGGCTTACTAAACCCTCCTTATTCTCTGTCACGCAAGCAGAGACAAGTGTGCAGACCCCTGCTGTTGCCAGAGTGGATAAACCTTCCTCCTTGTCCACAGCCAGAGGAAACTGAAGGTGAGGCGGCACAACCCCAAGGAGGCCGACAAGAAAGAGTAGAGAGCAGCCACCCTATTCCATCACATTCTGCAGCTGTTATCTCCCAGCCCACTCCCCAAATCTCAGCTGTCTGGGCCTTTTTCAGCACATCTGCAGCGGATTGCACTGTTGCTATCTGCAAACTTTGTCTCAGGCACATCGAACGTGGCAAAAACATCAATCATTTGGGTACCACATGCTTAACAAGGCATTTAACATCCAACCACTCAGCCCGTTGGCAAGAGCACCTAAAAGCCACACAAAAGGGGCACAAATCTGTCCCTCCTCCTCCTTACCCCGTTCAGGCTGCCCCTACGATTCAGTGTCATTACCTTTCAGCAGCCTCCACTGACCGGGATGATGATATGTCCCAGGTCCTAGCAGCACATTTGCCAGCAGCACACCACCAGCTGTAGACTGTTGCCGGAAAAATTTTCTGCCCCATCTGCTGCAGCGGAAAAAAAAATACAGACCCTGCCACCCATGTGTACAGCATCTGAATGCAAGCTTGTCAAAGCTGTTGGCTCTCCAACTTCTGCCTTTCAGCCTGGTAGATTCTGCCCCCTCCTGTGAGTTCGCACAATGTGCTGTACCACAATGGCAGGTTCCCTGTTGATAATACTTTTCACATAAGGCCTTTCCTACCATCACGTAGAAGGGAATGTTCTGGCATCCCTGGGCAAGGCAGCCAGCCATAAAATCCACCTTACTGGTGACACATGGTCCAGCAAGCATGGGCAGGGATGATATATTTCATTCACAGCACACTGGGCAATGCTGCTTGCAACTCGAAAGGATGCAGGACAGGGCTCGGTGCTGCAGCTTGTTGTGTCCCCATGTCTCCATACAGCTGGTGGTGATGATGCCAGACCTGTGAGCTCTACCCACTCCTCCTCCTCCGCCACCTCCATGCCCTCCTCTGCAGAATTGTCCTATGAACATTAGGTGCCCCCTAAGTGTTCAAAGAGTCAGGCTAAAAGGTGCCATGCACTGCTTAAGCTGGTGTGTTTAGGGAACAGGAACCACACCGGAGCAGAGATTCTTGCAGCTCTGCAGGGACAGGCCCTGAGGTGGTTCACACACTATGCCAGCTGGAGGAATGGTGGTGTCTGATAATGGCTCAAACCTCCTGTCCATCCTTAGGGAATGTTGACGCATGTGCCATGCCTAGCACATGTCCTCAATTTGGTGGTGTAGCGTTTCTTAAGTACGTACCCAGGGTTGCAAGATGTACTAAAGCAAGCCAGAAGAATCTGTAGCCATTTCAGGTGGTCATACACAGCCAGTGCTCGGTTGGCTAAAATTCAGCGGGAAATCCACCTGCCTGTAAACCGCCTGATTTGTGACATGCCCACCAGCTGGAACTCAACTTTGGGAATGCTGAAGCGGCTATACATGCGGCAGAGGGTCGTCAACGAGTACCTGTGCTAGTACGGCACAACGACAGGCTCATGCCACCACAGCTTTTTTCCCCCACACTATATGGCTAATCATTAAGGATGCATGCGCTGTATTGTCACCATTTGAGGAGGCCACAAGGATTTTGAGCAGTGACAGTGCATGCATCGGTGACACAATCCCTGTTGTGTTCCTGCTGGAGCAGACTCTGCGTGACATTATGGACAGGGCACTAAAGGCAGAGCAGCAAGAGGAAGAGGAGGACTTCCTTTCCTCTCAAGGCCCACTTTATCCAGACACCATCATTCATATGTCACCGAAGACACAGCACAGGAGGAGAGAGGGGAGGAGGATTCTGGTACTTTCATAGGCTTTGAAGAAGAGGAAGACATACGTCAATCTGTAAGCGATGGCTTTCTCCCGGGACCCTTGGGAGTAGTACGTGGCTGGTAGGAGGAAGTTCCAGATGCTGTCATCCTGAGTGACCCCAAGGAGTCTGCTTCTCAAGCCTTGGCAAATTTGAGGCGCATGGGCAACCTCATGCTTCAAAGCCTGTGAAAGGACCCAAGCATATGTGGCATGAAGGAGAAGGATAATTACTGGTTGGCAACCCTCCTTGACTACCGTTATAAGGATAAGGTCTCAGAACTCATCCCATCCCCACAGAGAGTGCAGAAGATAAAATCTCTTGAGGACACATTACAGAGGATTTTACTGAACATTTTTCCTGACTCCAGTAGGTTACAGTGTCATGGAAAAGTAGTTTTGAGTCTTCTGTTGGTCAAGAGAAGAGTGTTGGAGAAGGCATTTTGGGATTTTTTTTAGTCCTTGCAGCCCAGAGCTGTCAGCTTCCACATCCTATCGGCAGCATCTGCATCCCATTACCTTGGGCCAAAACAGAGATTGAGAGCTTTCCAGATGACGATCCACTAACTTATTGGGTCATGAGAATAGACCACTGGCCAGAACTTTCCCAGTATGCTGTTGAGTTGTTGGGCTGCCCTGCATCCAGCGTGCTTTCAGAACGGGCATTCAGTGCTGCAGGAGGTTTTGTTACTGATCATAGAACACATCTGTCCACAGACTCCGTGGACCGTTTGACTTTTATAAAAATGAATCAGTCCTGGATTACAAGTTATAAAGCCCCTGATGCCGATGTCACTGATTAAGTCTTTTTGGGATATGAAATCTCTGCATGACTTCGAGGCTGCCTAGCTTTGAGGGTGTTCAATCATTTCATCTGGAAAAATGTTTTTGATATAGGTTTTATGGGCACAATTAACACCCAAAGACCAATTTTTCAGCACCTGTTTGACAGGTGCATATCATTGCAATTTTTCATAGCAAGGCTAATTCTTGCTTTCATCAAGAGAACCTCTATAGGGTTATGGTGAGAAGGCGCCACAACACCTAAAGACCAATTTTTACACACCCGTTACTTCTATCCAAAGTCAAAATGACACCAGAAAAAAAAAAATCTGTAATCTTGTTCCCAGTGCACTACATTGTGGCCTCATCATACACACTGGCTCCCCAGCTGTTGCTGATCAAGATAAAGGCAGCTTGCAGGGAAAATGTCTTTTTTTAGGCTTTATAAATGCAATTATTGCTGCTGCAGATTCTAGACATGGTACAGATCTACCACTTTGCAGGTAGATTAACCACTAGAATACAGGGCACTTTCACCCCCTTCCTTCCCAGCCCAATTTTCAGCTTTCATCGCTCTAGCGCTTTCAATGACAATTGCGCGGTCATGCTACACTGTACCCAAATGAAATGGTTATCATTTTGTTCGCACAAATAGAGCTTTATTTTGGTGTTATTTATTCACGACTCCGTTTTTTATTTTTTGCGATATAAGCGCGCGCGATCCCGCTACTTCTGAAGGACGTTCCTGAACGTCCTATCAGGAGTAGACGGCTCCCACCCGGCTGTATATATGCATTGGCCGGGTGGGAAGTGGTTAAGGGGACCCCCAGGCACTATATTGGAGGGAATTTTTCATTTTAATGCTTTCACTTTAAAAATCCAAAAATCACTGCTCATTTAAAAATGACATTTTCACCAATTTTTTTTTCATTGATACATGTCCCTCAGCGCAGGACCCGGACCCCTATAACCATTGTATGCCCAATTACTTGCATATAAGCCTTCAAAATGGGCACTTTTGATTTTTGCCGTTTCGGTCCCTTTGACTTTAATGGGATCCGTTATTCGGGTCCGAGCTTTCGCGGTGTTTGAAAGTTCTGGTGAAAACCGAACAGGGGTCCATTTGGCCCATCACTAGTGATAGGTAGTTAGGAAATTAGATGTGTAATTTATGCCCCTTAAAGGTCCTCCTTGGATTTAGGGCTCCTCTTGTAGCTAAGGTGCAAAAAAAGTCTCACATGTGGCATCACCATACTTGTAAGGAGAAGTAGTATGTGTCTTTGGGGCCCAAAACCTTTGTTGGTCTTTGCTGTAATCTGGCACAGGTAATTTACTGGTAATACCTATAACCAGGAGCTGGTAGGAGGCTGGTAATGGTACTGGCTGTAATCAGGCACTAGTTGTAGATTTTAAGAGGCGTGGCAAGGGGTGCCGCAAGTGTAAACAAGCCCCTAGGCTGGTGCTGGCTTTAATCGATCAGGCACTGGTGGTGGGCTGGTCCTGTTGCAATAAGGCACTTGTATTAGGCTGTTGCTGGCTACACTAGCTGTAATCAGACATGGTTGCTCACTAGTACTGTCTGTAAGCAGAATGTAGCAGCAGGCGTCATGCACAATGGATATTTAGTCCATATTCATGAGATCCCAGTGTTTTGTGCTGGCAGAAGGCACAGGTGCACCATCCAGCCCTGCTGTCAGTAGCCTATAAGACTCTATGAGAGGCTGAAAACTGCTGTGGCTGGATGGTGCACCAAGTGGTACTAATGTTTAGGGCATTTTGAGCATTAGTCCCAGCCACAGCAGCTTTCAGCCTCTCATAGCAACCATTGCTTATATTTGTGATGCACTGTGATTGGTGAATGCGATCACGTGGTACAGAGCCAATCTGATTGACTATTTTTTGCCTGTGATCTTCTGTGTCCAAACAGCACAATCACAGGACTATTTTTTGCTCATTCTTAAGTAATGAACCTCTTCTCGCTACTGAGTAGGGATGAGCTTCAAATTCGAGTCGAACTCATGTTTGACTCGAACATTGCCTGTTCGTCTGTTCAGAGAACAGTGAACAATTTGGGCTGTTCGCTGCAAATTCGAAAAGTCGGAACACCCTGTACAAGTCTATGGGAGAAATCTAAAGTGCTAATTTTAAAGGCTAATATGCAAGTTACTGTCCTAAAAAGTGTTTGGGGACCTGGGTCCTGCCCTAGGGGACATGAAGATCATGCAAATAAAAAGTTTTAAAAACGGCAGTTTTTTCAGGAGCAGTGATTTTAATAATGATTAAAATGAAACAATAAAAGTGTACCGTATATACTCGAGTATAAGCCGAGATTTTCAGCCTCTTTTTTGAGGCTGAAAGTGCCCCCCTCGGCTTATACTCGAGTCATCGCTGTCTGCCCGCTCGATCAGCGTGTCGAGCAGACAGACAGCGGCCATTCTATTCAAAAGCCGCGCCTCCGGCTCCGCCTTCGCCTGTGATAGGCGGAACACTGAATTTCCCAGCAGCCTGTGTTCCGCCTATCACGGACATCGTATCATCCTCGTACTACGGACGAGGATGATACGACGTCTGTGATAGGCGGAACACAGGCTGCTGGGAAATTCAGTGTTCCGCCTATCACAGGCGAAGGCGGCGGCGCAGCTTTTGAACTTTACAATGGCCGCCGACGAAGAGGGCACGGGACGGAGGCAAGGGAAGGCACGGCACGGGACGGGACGGGACGGCGGCGGCAAGGCACGGCACGACACGGGACGGATGCAAGGAGGCAAGTCACGGCACGGGACGGAGGCAAGGAGGCAAGGCACGGGACGGAGGCTCGGGACAAAGGTAGGCTGGACACACACACACACACACACACACACACACACACACACACACACACACACACACACACACACGGATGGAGACACACACAGGGATGGATGGATGGATGGAGACACACACAGGGATGGATGGATGGATGGATGGAGACACACACACACACAGGGATGGATGGATGGATGGATGGAGACACACACACACAGGGATGGATGGATGGATGGATGGAGACACACACACACAGGGATGGATGGATGGATGGACACACACACACACAGGGATGGATGGACGGACACACAGGGATGGACGGACACACAGGGATGGACGGACACACAGGGATGGACGGACACACAGGGATGGACGGACACACACACAGGGATGGACAGGCATGTCTCACCCTCGGCTTATACACGAGTCAATAAGTTTGCCAGTTTTTTTGGGGGTAAATTGGGGGCCTCGGCTTATATTCGGGTCAGCCTATACTCGAGTATATACGGTAATATTCCTTTAAATTTCGTACCTGGGGGGTCCTGGGGGTCTATAGTATGCCTGTGAAGCGGCACATGGTGCTTGAGGGGTCGCATGTGGCCTGGTACGGTTCAGGAGGGGGGCGCTCTCTCGTCCCCCCTCTTTTCCTGCGGCCTGCCAGGTTGCGTGCTCGGATAAAGGGTCTGGTATGGATTTTTAGGGGGACTCCACATCAATTTTTTTTTTAATTTGACGCGGGGTTCCCCTTAATATCCATACCAGACCTGAAGGGCCTGGTAATTGAATTCAGGGGAACCCCCCGTTTTTTTTTATTTTTTATCAATGAATGAATTGTCGGCTCCGTAATACAGAGAATATTTACGTATTACGCCGCAAGTGATTTTAAAAGACTTTTTTTCCTGCAGAAATGACATTTTGTGCAGGGACAGTTCTAAGCACGGGAAACATGCACCCCTTCACAGGCATACTATAGACACCCCCCAGGTACGAAATTTAAAGGAATATTACACTTTTATTGTTTCACTTTAATCATTATTAAAATCACTGCTCCTGAAAAAATGTCAGTTTTTAAAACTTTTTTCTGCATTGATCCATGTCCCCTGGACTTCTACCTTTGGCAGGGCAGAGGCTGTGATCAGTCTGTGTGTCCTCTCCCGGCTCCCCGTCTCCCCCGCTTGCCCAACAATGTCATCCTATCAGCAGAGCAGGGGTTGAGAGGAGCTCTCCATTTCGATCTTCAGCTCCTCTTGCCCTGCTGATTGGATGACATTGTCGGCTGGGTGAGCAGATGAGCTGCGAGAGGACACACAGACATGGCTGCACAGCAAAAGGTGAGCGACAACCGCAGTCTGTGATAGCTGTGCGGACCGCGGTCACTGCTCATCTGCTGTGCGGCCCGGTTTTCAACAGGCCACAGACCGGCCCGGGGGTTGGGGACCCCTATTATAGGGGATGTATCAGTATCTTTTTTTTTGCAATGTCCAATCACCAGAAGGTAGCGGCATATAGCCAAGTCATAGTGATTAAAATTAGGACCAGCCACTGTGCACCAAAACAGTTGGTCAGCTAATTTGTTGTTCTGGGAGGACATATTGATACCTCCTCCCAAACCTGAGCATGTGTTTGTACAAACTATTGTATCTGAGAAGTCATCCACACTACCTACTGTGAGCAGAGATGCTTTTTCCCCTACTTTACCATTGGAGGGGGAAGTTTTCCAAGCCCTGGGATTTCAGTTTTAGGTGGATAGAATAAAAACCAATTGATCTGCACATAACTACAGATCAAGGTGGATCAGGTATATCTGGTTGTCTGCAGGGAAATTAAAGTTTGGTGTTTCCATTTGCTATGTTATCGGGAAATATGAGAAAATTGCAAATTGTGATCTAGTAGTAGAGTGTATGATACCCAGGGTTATAGTAGAGAAGACCTATGAGTATAGCTGGATTTACACTATAGTGTTATAGAAAAAACTAATTTCACTGCACTTTACAGCAACAAAATACACTGACGTACTAAATAACAGTTGTCGTGAAAATGTGTGTGAAGTGGTTTTCTGGGTGATACATTACTGTGTGTGCTAAAATAAAAAAATAAATAAAAGAAAAATCGGTGTCACTAGCCATCACCAAATTAATTACAATCTCATTAATAAAGTACAGCAAATGTTATTTAATAGATAAAGAACTATGTCTAGGTAATAAAAATTAATTGTTAATTTTTGCTCAGTGTTATCACGTATCCCAGTGTTATAATAACTGTACAGTTGCAAATTTAATACCTAGCACCCTCTGTACACCCAGAACACCCCTTATCTATACCCCTGGGCTAATTATAGGGCATCCAAGTATGATTTCCATCAACGAAAACAGTCAAATTTGCTGAAAACTGAGATTGTGTTTTTTTTTGTGGGAGTATATTTGTGTATATTGGTTATTTTATATATTGTTTGTTGTATTTATGTTTTTTCCTTATTTTGTGTGTATTTAATCATTTATGTACCATCACTCAAAATTAATTATTTGTCCTTTTTTTTCTGCTTTCATTTGTCAGTGTAGCACTACCCCCGTAGAAGCCACTGGATCGGATGGATCACCTGTTCTTTGCTTGACCTTCTCAAAAACCTTAGCCCCTCTAACACACCAAGTTGAGTATACAAACAATATCACAGGAAATCACTGAAAATAATACTAATAGTAGTGCTATATCAAAGAAAACAGGCAGTAAGGGCAAACTTAATACAGTCAGGTCCATAAATATTGGGTCATCTACACAATTCTAATTTTTGGCTCTATACACCACCACAATGGATTTGAAATGAAACAAACAAGATGTGCTTTAACTGAAGACTTTCAGCTTTAATTTGAGGGTATTTACATCCAAATTAGGTGAACGATGTAAGAATTACAACAGTTTGTATATGTGCCTCCCACTTTTTAAAGGGACCAAAAGTTATGGGACAGATTAACAATCATCCATCAAACTTTCACTTTTTAATACTTGGTTGAAAATCCTTTGAAGTCAATTACAGCCTGAAGTCTGGAACGCATAGACATCACCAGAAGCTGGGATTCATCCCTGGTGATGCTCTGTCGGGTCTCTACTGCAACTGTCTTCAGTTCCTGCTGGTTCTTAGGGCATTTTCCCTTCAGTTTTGTCTTCAGAAAGTGAAATGCATGCTCAGTCGGATTCAGGTCAGGTGGTTGACTTGGCCATTGCATAATATTCCACTTCTTTTCCTTAAAAAAACTCTTTGGTTGCTTTCGCAGTATGCTTCGGGTCATTGTCCATCTGCACTGTGAAGCGCCGTCCAATGAGTTCTGAAGCATTTTGCTGAATATGAGCAGATAATATTCCCCGAAACACTTCAGAATGCATCCTGCTGCTTTTGTCAGCAGTCACATCATCAATAAATACAAGAGAACCAGTTCCATTGGCAGCCATACATGCCCACGCCATGACACTACCACCACCATGCTTCACTGATGAGGTGGTATGCTTTGGATCATGAGCAGTTCCTTTCCTTCTCCATACTCTTCTCTTCCCAACACTCTGGTACAAGTTGATCTTGGTCTCATCCATCCATAGGATGTTCTTCCAGAACTGTGAAGGCTTTTTTAGATGTTGTTTGGCAAACTCTAATCTGGCCTTCCTGTTTTTAGGCTCACCAATGGTTTACACCTTGTGGTGAACCCTCTGTATTCACTCTGGTGAAATCTTCTCTTGATTGTTGACATACACCTACCTCCTGGAGAGTGTTGTTGATCTGGCCAACTGTTGTGAAGGGTGTTTTCTTCACCAGGGAAAGAATTCTTCTGTCATCCACCACAGTTGTTTTCCGTGGTCTTCCGGGTCTATTGGTGTTGCTGAGCTCACTGGTGCATTCTCTCTTTTTAAGGATGTTCCAAACAGTTGATATGGCCACACCTAATGTTTGTTTTGTTTTTTCAGCCTAATGATGGCTTGCTTCACTGATAGTGACAGCTTTTTGGATCTCATATTGAGAGTTGACAGCAACAGATTCCAAATGCAAATAGCACACTTGAAATGAACTCTGGACTTTTTATCTTCTCCTTGTAAATGGGATAATGAGGGAATAACACACACCTGGCCATGGAACAGCTGAGCAGCCAATTGCCCCATTACTTTTGGTCCCTTAAAAAGTGGGAGGCAAATATACAAACTGTTGTAATTCCTACACCGTTCACCTGATTTGGATGTAAATTCCCTCAAATTAAACCACAGAAAACAGATCTGCCTTAGCGCAAATCCCGGACGAGCCCCCAATTGTTTTTCTTGGTGTCTATTAAAGGGTAATTGTGGTACAAGCCAAGGAAGCTTGGACCTCTATAGTGTATGAATACTTTTACTAAACAGAAAACTACACATACAACTGCAGGATACACAATTTATAGCATGCAAATTGTTACAAAATATGCCTTCAATATGCACAAGCCAATTCCTTTCTAGCAAAATAAGCATGTACAATATGTATGCAATAAGTAAATTAAACAGTTACTCAACTTCTTAACGATGATGTAATCTCTTGGAGTCTGACATCAAACATCTATTTCCTCCAAAGTCTTCCAGCACTCCTTTTGCCGCGTACACACGATCAAACAATCGGGTGGAAAAGTCTGGCAAACTCAAGTCCGCCAGAAAATCCCACCATGTGTAGCCTCCGGCATACTTTTTTTGACCCGAAAGTACGGCGGACTTAGAAAGTAGTTTTGCACCCCGATCTTCCCGCCGAAAAAAATCGAGGGTCCACATCAGACCCTTGTCGGAGCACGCTGCCCGGCCGGCCAGGAAAGGGGGGGATGAGTGAGCGCCCCCGCCCCCACCCCCTCCGAGCCGTACCAGGCCGCGTGCCCTCAACATGGGGGGTGCCTTGGGGAAGGGGGGCCGCGCGCCCCCCCCTAATCACCTTGTCCCCATGTTGATGAGGACAAGGGCCTCTTCCCGACAACCCTAGCCATTGGTTGTCGGGGTCTGCGGGCGGGGGGCTTATCGGAATCCGGGAGCCCCCTTTAATAAGGGGGCCCCCGGATACCGGCCCCCCACCCTATGTGAATGAGTATGGGGTATAATGTACCCCTACCCATTCACCTGTAAAATAAAGTACAAAAAAAACACAACACACACAAGATAAAATCGTTTATTGCACAGCTCCGGGGGTCTTCCATCTTCGGGGGTCTTCTCGCCGGAGAAGACCCCCGCTAGCAAAAGAGCTAGAAGAAGATAGCGGAGGAGCCCGGCTTTCTTCCTCGCCGCCGCCCTCTTCTTCCGACTTCGGGGGTCTTGTCCCCCTCTTCGGTTCTTCTGCCGGGCCACCGCGCCTTCTTATAGCTCTTTTACAGGTGGTGGCCCGGTCTTCTGTCGCCGCCGCCACTTTCCGTTCTTCTTCTTCCTCTCCTTCTTATATAGGGACAAGAGGCGGGGTCATCGGTTGATGTCACATGGGTTGATGTCACATGGCGACAGTCCCAGCATCCTCCGGGACTGTGACATCGTAAGGGGGCGGGGTCATCGGTTGATGTCGCATGGTGACCCCGCCCCCTTATGATGTCAAAGTCCCGGAGGATGCTGGGTTCCCCCCTCCCCTCTCTTGTCCCTATATAAGTCGCCGCGCAGCGTGTCCCTGGCATTGCGGCCGGAGAGAGTGTCGAGTCAACATCTCCAGGAGAAGAAGGAGAAGAAGAAGAAGAACGGAAGGCGGCGGCGACAACCAATGGCCAGGGTTGTCGGGAAGAGGCCCTTGTCCTCATCAACATGGGGACAAGGTGCTTTGGGGTGGGGGGGCCACGCGTCCTTCCCCAAGGCACCCCCCATGTTGAGGGCACGCGGCCTGGTACGGCTCGGAGGGGGGGCGCGCGCTCGTCCCCCCTTTCCTGGCCGGCCGGGTAGCGTGCTCCAACAAGGGTCTGATGTGGACCTGGGGGGACCTCTACGCCGATTTTGTTCGGTGTTGGAGTTCCCCTTTAAGTCCATACCAGGTGGCGGGGCCAGCGACGTCTCCTTCGCGGGCCCCGCCTACCTGGAGACCCGCTCGAAATGAGCGGACTTTTTTCCGCGTGTGTGGGCGAGTCCGTTAATTTCAAAAGTAGTGCGGATAGTACGGCGGACTTAGTACGCTGTATTAGTCCGCTGAAAAAGTGCCGTGTGTGGGCAAGTAGCCCATTCGGAAAGTCAGACGGACAGTCTGGCGGGAAGTCCGCCAGACTAAGTCCGTGGGATAGTCGGCTACATGTGTACGCGGCATTTGTCTCACCATTTGCTTGTTCAAATGCCCCAATCTCCTCCCCCATACTTCCATTAATAAATCATATCCTGTAATCTGACTTAAACTAATCTGACTGGTTCATTTGCATATCAATGGGGGAGGCTTTGCTTTTAAAACAGCACATGGTCTTAAAATCTTACTCCATATTAGTGCTATAAAATCACTACAAATAGCCATGGCAACACACCACTCTGGTTATACTGGTCCCCAAAGCCTGCCTCCATATCTATCCCTGATGCCGTCTCTGCCCACTGACCACTTAGGCTTGCCATACACAAGCTATTTTCTTTTGCTCAACTCGCTGGTTGAACTAAAGAAAACTACTCAATACCCCCATCTACACACACTTGATGTGCATGGAGCAATGCTCCTGCTGTGCCTTTGTATTCTGACAGCAGAGAGATTTCCCCACCATCAGAATACACTCATCAGCTCTGCAGGTTATAGCCGGCAATGCTGATCGAGAAAACATTTTCCAACGGGTTGGTTGTACACAAGTATATTGATAGATCAACTTGTGTACTGTAACCAATTCACATAGGGGGAGACCAGGATCTGGGGGACCCCTTGTTAAAGGGGGCTTCCAGATTCCGATAAGCCCCCCTCCCACAGACCCCCACAACCACAGGGCAAGGGTTGTGGGGATGAGGCACTTGTCCCCATCAACATGGAAACAAGATGCTTTGGGGGTGACTCCAAAGCACCCCCCCATGTTGAGGGCATGTGGCCTGGTACAGGCTCTCTCGCCCCCCCTTCTTTTCCTGCAGCCTGCCAGGTTGCGTGCTCTGATAAGGGTCTAGTATGGATTTTAGGGGGACCCCACGCAATAAAAAAAATGCAGCATGGTTCCCCTTAATATCAATACCAGACCTGAAGGGCCTGGTATGGATTTTGATCTTCCCCTTAATAGTCATACCAGACCCAGAGGGCCTAGTAATGGACTGGGGGGGGAGGGGGGGCATGCGTTTTTTTTTTTTCAATGAGTTTTATCTATATTGCAAAGACCCGACAATTCATTACAGCCGCGATCAGTTTTAAATTTATTTTTTTCATTTAGAAATGTCTTTTACTGTGGTATTGTTCTAAACATGGGAAAACTGAGCCACTTTACAGGCATACTAAGGACACCCCTCAGGCACGATATTTCAAGGAAAATTCGATTTTTATTGTTTCACTTTAAGCATTATTAAAATCACTGCTCCCGAAAAAACATCAATTTAAAAAAAAAAAAATTTTTTGCAGTGATGCATGTCCCCAAACACTTTTATTGACAATAACTTGCATATGAGACTTTAAAATGAGCACTTTTGGTTTTTCATGTTAGTGTCCCGTAGACTTTAATGGGGTTCAACGGCTTTCAAATTTGCTGTGAACACTGTATAATGTTCGTTGCTCGCCGAACTTCTGAATAACAAAAGTTCAGCCCGAACATATGCTCGGGCCCGAACCATTCGCCCATCCCTACATTACATCCCCCCCACCACCAGCCTGAACCGTTGATACAAGGCAAGATGGATCCATGCTTTCATGTTGTTTACGCCAAATTCTGACCCTGCCATCTGAATGACACAGCTGAAATCAAGATTCATTAGCCCAGGCAATGTTTTTCCAATCTTTAATCTCCAACGTCCAAGTTTAGTGAGGCTGTGCACATTGTAGCCTCATGTTCCTGTTCTTATGCCAGTAGATCCCAGTGAATATCAAAGTAGATCAGCAGTTTTTGAAATACTCAGACTAACCCTGGCCCGGACTGGGACAAAAAATAGGCCCGGGCATTTTGGATTGAGCATCCCATGACATGGTAACCGGCCCCTTCCCCACTCTCCACTCTGACAAATCCCCTGAGAGAGGGGAGGGGGGAACCCAGCAAAGGTGTGGGGGGGGGGGGTGAGGTGGGACCAGGAAAGAGCATGGGGGTATGGAGAGCACAGGGAAGAATCTTGAGAACATGGGGTGGGGCAAGAGCACAGGGAGGAAGAGAAGAGCACAAGGGGCAGCGGAGAGCATGGGGGGAGGTGGAGAGGACAGGGGGCAGCAGAGAGGATGGGGGAGGTGGAGAGCACAGCAAGGGTGGTGGAGAGCACAGGGGGGGCGGTGGAGAGCATGGGGGGAGGTGGAGAGTGCAGGGAGTGCGGCGGAGAGCATGGGGGGAGGTGAAGAGCGCAGGGAGGCAGCAAAGAGCATAGGGGGAGATGGAGGGCACAGGGAGGGTGGTGGAGAGCATGGGGGGATGTGGCAAGCACAGGGAGGGTGGCAGAGAGCATTGGGTAGGTGGAGAGCACAGGGAGGGTGGTGGAGAACATAGGGAGGGGGCGGTGGAGAGCATGGGGAGCACACTGGGGGTTTGGCAGAGGGCATGGGGGAGGTGGATTGCACTGAGGGGGCGGCCGAGGGCATGGTTGAGGTGGATTGCACACTGGGGGGGTGGCAGAGAGCATGGGTGAGGTGGATTGCACGGGGGGTGGCAGAGGGCATGGGTGAGGTGGATTGCACTGGGGGGGTGGCAGAGAGCATGGGGGAGGTGGAGCGCACTGGGGTGGTGGCAGAGGGCATGGGGGTTGTGGAGCGCACTGGGGGGGTGGCAGAGGGCATGGGTGAGGTGGATTGCACTGGGGGGGTGTGGCAGAGGGCATGGGGGAGGTCAATCGCACTGGGGGATGCAGCGGGCATGGTTGAGGTGGATTGCACTGGGGGGGGGGGGGTGGCAGATAGCACGAGAAGGCAAAGAGTATGGGTGGTGTAGAGAGCCGGGGGGGGGGGGGCAGCAGTAATAAGCAGGAAAGGAGGAGGGGTGGGGGCGGCTGCATATAGAACAATCATTCTCTTCATCTTCCTCCTGCAGTCTCCTGCTTCTCCTCTCACAGACATTCTGATACTGCAGGAGGAAGATGGAGAGAATAATTGTTCTATATGCAGCCGCCCCCCACCACTCCTCCTATCCAGGTTATAAGGGGGTGAGCGCAAAGCACGGCGCGGAACTCACGTTTTCTGTTATCCGGTGTTCTGCCAGGACTCAGCAGCAGGTGTCTGCTTTGGCTCCTCCCCCTTCACAGTCATCATATACAAGAGATGACCAGAGACTGCAGATCTATTACAGGAGATGACCAGAGACTGCAGATCTAATACAGGAGATGACCACAGACTGCAAATCTAATACAAGAGATGACCAGAGACTGCGGATCTATTAGAGGAGATGACCAGAGACTGCGAATCTAATACAAGAGATGACCACAGAGTGCGGATCTAATACAGGAGATGACCAGAGACTGCGGATCTAATACAGGAGATGACCAGAGACTGCGGATCTAATACAGGAGATGACCAGAGACTGCGGTATAATGCAGGAGATGACCAGAGACTGTAGATCTATTACAGGAGATGACCAGAGACTATGGATCTAATACAGGAGATGACCAGAGACTGTGGATCTAATACAGGAGATGACCAGAGACTGCGGATCTAATACAGGAGATGACCAGAGACTGCGGATCTAATACAGGAGATGACCAGAGACTGCGGATATAATGCAGGAGATGACCAGAGACTGCGGATCTAAGGCCGCGTACACACGCGGGGACTGTTCGCTCAACTTTGTTCGTCAAACAGTTTCAGCGGACAGTCCGCTCAAAATTAGCATGGACGGACATGGCCACACACGACGAACGAACAGTTTGCTGAAACCGTGCGCGATGACGTGAACGGCACGTACGACGGGACTAGAAATCGACGTCCTATACACTGCAATGCAACCTTCGGCGTATAAATTCTTTCTGAGCATGCGCGGAACTTTGTTTGACGAACAAGCCAACACACGAGGGGACTGTTCGCTGAAACAAGGTTTCAGCGGACAGTTTTTCGGAAATTCCGAAAAACCTTGTTCAGCAGACTGTTCGCTGAAACTGTCCGCTGAGAGCCCACACACGAGCGGACTGTCCGCTGAAACACTGTTCAGCGGACAAAGTTGTGCGAACAGTCCCCGCGTGTGTACGCGGCCTAATACAGGAGATGACCAGAGACTGTGGATCTAATACAGGAGAGGACCAGAGACTGCGGATCTAATACAGGAGATGACCAGAGACTGCGGATCTAATACAGGAGATGACCAGAGACTGTGTATCTAATACAGGAGATGACCAGAGTCTACGGATCTAATACAGGAGATGACCAGAGACTGCAGATCTAATACAGGAGATGACCAGAGACTGCGGATCTAATACAGGAGATGACAGAGACTGCGGATCTAATACAGGAGATGACCAGTGTGATACGGATCTCTAAGAGAGACTGACCACTTTTATTTTTTATTAAGATCAGTTTAAAGCATTGCCAGGCATGAAAAAAAAAAAAACACTATCAGCCAAGATACAAAAAACACATTGACAGGCATGATAAAAAAAAACAAAAAAAAACATTGGCAGGCATGAAAAAAAAAAACACATTGGCAGGCATGAAAAAAAAAAAACACATTGGCAGGCATTGAAAAAAAAAACACATTGGCAGGCATTGAAAAAAAAAAACACATCGGCAGGCATTGAAAAAATAAATAAAAAAAAAGACATTGGCAGGCATGATAAAAAAAAAAAAAACACATTATCAGCAAAGATGCATTAAAAAATATACATATATACAGGCGGGCAATAGTGTCACTTACCTTTCTAGCAGTTGCAGGTCCTTTTACGACACTAGGCAGATGAGGTCTCCTCCAACTCCTCCCCCTTCGGTCACATGACCTCTTCACTTCCTCCTAAGGTGAAAGGCTGGCCGGATGGCCGTGGAGATGGCTTTGGTGAGCGGCGCTGGCACAAGGAGCAGCCCAGCCCGCAGCCCAGCCCAGCACGCAGCCCAGCCCAGCCCAGCCCGGGACTCTGGCAGAAATAAATGCGGCCGTCTCCGTGGAGTCGGCCACGGAGCCGGCCACGGAGCCGGCCACGGAGCTGCCGTGGAGCCGGCCGCGGAGCTTGTTGCAGGACCAGTTTCACAGTGCCGAGATAACATGCGGCCCGGCGGTCCGCGGCCCACCGGGCAAATGCCCGGTGGGCCCTATGGCCAGTCCGGGCCTGGACTAACCCATCTGACACCAATAACCATGCCACATTCAAAGTCACCTAAATCCCCTTTTTTCCCCATTCTGATGCGTGGTCGTCTTCACCACATCTAGATGCGTAAATACTTCCTGCCATGTGATTGGCTGATTAGCAATTTGTGTTACCAAGAATATGAACAGGTGTACCTAATAAAGTGGCTGGTGAGTGTATGTTGTACCTGTCTGTCTGCAGTCTTCTCTACATCTGTTCAAAGTGCTGAATTTTAAAACTTGTCTGGGAATTCAAAAAACAGGGGCAGAGAGCTGAAGTTGTACTCTGCAGAGCTCAGCGAGGAGAGCTCTGAGAGCTGATTGGAGGGAAGGGGCGCACCCCCTTCACACAGCACACAGAAACAGATCTGAGGCTGTCAATCAGCTGGAGGTCCCTCCCCTGTAACCATTTTTGTCTTGGAGTCAGGAAAACTTGTCACAAGTTATTTATGCTGATAGCAGAGGAATGAAACAGCAGACAGAAATTACACTTAGTGCCCTTAACCACTTGGGATCCGCGCTATTGCCAAATGACGGCATTAGCGCGGACCTACTTTTCCGGGACTACGTCTATTGACGTCGTCCCGTGCACGAGCGGCCTGCGCGCCCCCCGAGGGGCGCGCGCGGCGCGCTCTGTGATCGGCGAGTCCGTGAGACTCGCCTGATCACCGATCCGAGCAAGGGGTCGATCCCGACCCCTTATCACGTGATCAGCTGTCAGCCAATGACAGCTGATCATGTGAAACAACGGAGCCGGTAATCGGCTATTATTCCTCTTCGCGCTGACAGCGCAAGGAGAAAAAAAAAAGCCGATCACCGGCGGACGTGATCGGGACATCAGTCCCGATCATGGCCAGCCCTGCTAGTGCCCACCTGCCCCCTGCCAGTGCCCACCTGCCCCACCTGCCCACCAACATTAATAAAATGTTAGTGCCACCCAGCAGTGCCCACAGTGCCACCCAGCAGTGCCCACAGTGCCACCCAGCAGTGCCCACAATCTGCCTCAAAAAAGGTGCTGCACCCCAGTGCCACATATCCGTGCCCATCAGTGTCATCTACCCGTGCCCATCAGTGCCCATCAGTGCTGCCCATCAGTGCCCAGCAGTGCCACCTATCAGAGCCACCTATCAATGCCCATCAGTCCCATCTATCCGTGCCACCCATCCGTGCCACCCATCCGTGCCATCTTATCTGTGCCCATCTTTGCCCATCAGTGCCGCCTTATCTGTGCCTATTAGTGCCGCCTTAACTATGCCTATCAGTGCCCACCAGTGCAGCCTATCAGTGCAGCCTATCAGTGCCCACCAATGCAGCCTATCAGTGCCCACCAGTGCAGCCTATAAGTGCCCACCAGTGCAGCCTATCAGTGCCCACCAGTGCAGCCTATCAGTGCCGCCTCATCAGCGCACTTCAATGAAGGAGAAAAATGACCTGTTTGCAAAATTTTATAACAAACTATTAAACATGATTTTTTATTTTTTTTTTGCAACTTTTTTTGTTTGTTTAGCAAAAAATAAAACTCAGAGCTGTAATTAAATACCACCAAAAGAAAGCTCTATTTGTGGGAAAAAAATGATAAAAATTTCATTTGGGTACAGTGTTGTATGCCCGCGCAATTGTCATTCAAAGTGCATCAGCGCTGAAAGCTGAAAATTGGTCTGGGACTGAGGGGGGTTTAAGTGCCCAGTAAGCAAGTGGTTAATTAAGACAAGTGCACACTATAGAGGGATATGCTTTGTTCATATTTCATGTCTCAGCGTTACAACTACTTTAAGCCTACCTTACCTTAAGATATCTATCTGTCTATCTCTTGTAATCCTGCACACCTTTCTCTAGAACACACAATGCTGCATTATCCAAGGAAGAGCCAGGAATGCATTGTTCATCTGTAACTGTGAAGGTTAATGCTTACTTTGAACCCAATACAGAAATAAATGAGATGATGTAATCTTTACCCTAAATGAATCATTGGTTTTATTTGCCTACTGTTACTCGCAAGATATATGCTTGTTAAAGGGAACTGATAAAATCTGCTTCCAATATTCATAGCATATAGCTTTATTTCCTCATTATTCTTGTCACAGGTCTGGAGAAATTATATGACGAGATGGGTATACACGTTTATCTCTCCTCTGGGCTTCACAATTGGTCTCCACCTTCATGTGGAAAGGGTACAGACACTAAAACTGCTCATGTATGCCTGCACAAAGAGGTGCCTTGATATTTTATAAATTCCCCGTTGTGTTGTGAAAATGACATTTCATGCATGTTGTGCGTTACCGTGTGGTAAGACTTGCTACATTAGGAAGCCTATTCACCGTAACACAAGAAAAAAAAATAAAAAATAGCTGACCCTGTTTTGTTAACGCACAGTGGTCTGCTGCAGTGCAGGTACATTGTCCACTACTATAGCAATGTGTCGGGGGGTCCTTTTAAAATGAATGGCACCATAATGCATTGTGCTGGTGTTGAAACGCAAAGATCTGAAATGGCACTTCAAGTGCAACTGCAGCCAAAACTTTTTTTATGAATTCTTTTATAAAGTGGAGAAGTATTATAACAGTGTTTCCTCAACCTTTTTCCAGTCAAAGCACCCTTTAAAATTCTGCACAATCTCAAGGCACCCCATTCTAAAATGTAAAAAAACTAAACAGTTTTACATGACATAGCACCCTTAAGATTAGGTAGGGTTGCTAGTAAATGTATTTGCCAAGTGAAAGTTGCCTTGGCCAATTGATAGGAGGTCAATTGATTTCACCCTAATTCTGGAATTTCTGCAATTCTCTCTTCTGTCACTAGATGGCCGGGTATCTGGTGGCATTAGACAGGACGAGGGCATTGTAAGGACAGTTTAGGAATGAATGAGGTATCTCAGCCAATGGGCAGGGATTTTCTTAGGCTCTCCCATCAGACCAAGGGACAAATTTATTTGGGTGCGGTCAGGTGACCAGGATTCTGTGCCACCTAGACTGCTGTCTGGGTGGATGTGTTTTGTGCTGCCCTGGGCTGCTAGGCCAGAGACTGATGCCTATCCCAGGGACATCTGGCTGCTAGGTTGTCTGAGGGCCTATCCAGAAGCAAGACCATAGGGTTGTGATTGAGGCTTGCAGTTCAACCAGAAGTGACGGTTCTGCCGGCTGGAGAACCTGTCAAGGTCAGAAGTGGAGGGGAAGCTGTCGCCACTAAGGGACCATCCACCTTACTACCAGGTGCCAATGTGAGTAGTTGAAGCAAGTACCAGAGCAGTATTCTCACCAAGCAGGGACGGTGAAGATTTGGAAAACTTCAGCAGATGTCAAGCAAGGGACCCAGCCAGTGGAGGTGATGCTTGCAGAGCAATATTGTGTGCCAAGCCAGGAACCAAGCAGGCTAGTGGAGTGACGCTTGAGTATCTGTGGGTGCCAAGCTAGGGACCCAGCAGAGACGCGGGGGGTGACACTTGAGGAAGATACTGAATGAGAAGAAGTTTGGAAGAGCTCAGGGGATCCAGTGGCAGTGGATCAGCAAGTGTAGTGAAAGACTGGGATCTCAGTTGAATGAAGATCTAGGAGATTGTAAAAGAAGTGAACAAGTTCATTATAACCTTTGTTAGAAACAGTTTCAAGATTGTTGATATTTCAAGCAAGGGTCTCTAAACTTTTTAAACAAAGGGCCACTTTACTGTCCTTCAAATATTGGGGGCGGAACTGTGGCCAGTAGGAGTAGAAAATGCCCTGGCATTGGTGGGGTTAAACAATGGCATGGGCTTGGTGGTCAGTGGGAGTAAAACAAAATTACATCATTGGTGACAGTTGGAGGAATAGTGCCCCATCTTTAGTGTCAGTGGAAGGACTAGTGCCTCATATTAGTGGAAGGAATAGTGCCCCAAGGGCAGGATAAGGGCAATATGGTAGCCCACTTTTATTGAAAGTAACAAATGTAAGTTCATACATGCATGGGTTGCCCACACAAGGGATCTTCTCCCAAAAATTACAACACAAACAATAATGCCAAGCCATCTGACTCTCAAGGCTCACTCGGCCTTGGTTGCAGTACAAAGCTGCGCAGGACCATGCCTGGCCTCTAGGAAGTGGTTCTCCTGGCACTCCAGGCTTTCAAACTCCTCCAAGGCTCATTGTCCCCTCTTCCAGTTGTCTCAGCTATGGTCTCCCTGCTGGCCCAACTCTCTCAGTCCACTGGCCTGGAACCTCTCCCACATGGACTGCTGTCTCAAGGATATTGCCTGGGTTCTTAAACAGTAGCACACCTCCCACCTCCCCTGAGCTATGCGAGTGTGTACACCTGAACATACACACATAACCTGCAGAACTTCTGGAAAGCTCGGGCACAAGACTGAAGACTCCATCCCTTCCAATGCTCCTTGAAGTCTTCAAGTTTCCAGCCCCACCCAGACTTACAAAATCCAGAGAAAACTTAAAGCATAGTTTTCTCTGCTCACCAATCTTCTGCTGGAACTTCTCAAACTGCCTCTTTGAGAGTCCTCCTTTTCACCGAGACAGGGGCTCTCACAAAATATATATATATTATATCTCACTTTAGCTCCTACCCATAAAAGTGCTGCTTTTTTGTCTTTTGATTCCTGCTCCCCATTTCTCCAGTGGTTGGCAGCTGCACTGGGTATCAGTTTTATCCACATATTTTTTTGGACAGTTTCTAGCGCTTCAGGAACTTGTTGTCTGCCATGCGCACACATAGGCATTTCCAGGCATATTACAAGAGGGGCATTTAGCGACTGAAAAAAATGATACCACCAGAACATTCAAGAGAGGAGCTTTTGGCCAGAAAAAATGCTGAACAACCTAAATGCATGTAAACTTGTTTGAATCCTACCTCCCAATTTTTTGAGATGGGAACAAGGGACACCTATTAGCAAAATTATGTAGCATAGGACACACCCCTTTATAAGAAAATTCTTTAAAAAAAAATAGATTAGTTAAACCCACAAGTGCTTTTTTCCCCCCACAACTATTCCTTTATATTGGCTTTTAAAATTTACAAATGTAGCACTTTAGAAATTGAATGACAGGGTTAGCTCTGGAAAACACTTTTTGAATGGCCAAAATAAATTCATATTCCAGTCAATGGACTCAATGAATGCCCAAGCACTTGACATGCCTAAACACACCTAAACATATGCACAAAATGCATTTTTTGCTTATTTAATTCCAGGAGAGTTAAAAAACAAACAAAAATAACTGTATGCATGAGGCCTAAAGCCCCATACACACGAGCGGACTTTTCAACATCCAAAGTCTGACGGAATGATTCCGGCAGACTATTCGATCGTGTGTGGGCTGCAACGGACTTTTGATTCGCAAAAGTCTGACAGACTTTAGAAATGGAACATGCTTCAAATTTTTCCGCCAGAACTCTGCCGGACCCAGTTCCTACCGAAAAATTTGCTCGTGTGTATGCTATTCTGACGGACTAAAACCGATGCTAGGGCAGCTATTGGCTACTGGCTATGAACTTCCTTATTCGAGTCCAGTCGTACGTCATCACGTTCGAATCCGTCGGAGTTTGGTGTGATTGTGTGTGGCCAAGTCCGCTCATTCGGAAAGTCCGTCAGAACTCTGTCAGAACTCCGGCAGAACTCCTTCGAAAGTCTGTCGGACATAAGTCTGGTCGTGTGTACGTGGCATTAGAGTGCCTCCACTCTGGATGAAGGAGCACAGGGCACCATTGGAAAGCAGCATCAGTTTGAGGGGAGTGTTAGAAGTACTAGCAAATTTAGATACCTTAACAAATTGAAGCTCACACTGCAGTTACAGCAACAGTCTTTTTCTTTTGGGATAAAGATTTTACCTGGATAATCAAAAGCTGATCATTGTAAGCACCCCTATCAGGGATAAATGATTTTTCTCAACACTCTAACTGCTACGTTTGCAATAGAGTTTGTTCTGTTGAAAAACAGACTCTGTCCAGCTCCCTAGATGAAAATAGAAAAAGAAAACAAATGCAGTCATCACATCTAAGAAATCGTAAACTGCTGTATAGTAAGTGTTTGCATTTGGATTTAATACACCTTTACAAACTTCCCAACTTTTTGAGATGGAGACAAGATGTATGAGCAAAAGTAAGTAGGCATAGAACACACCTCCTTAAAGGAGACGTATACAAATTAAATGATTAGTTAAACTCACAAGTGCTTTTTTTTTACCTCTATTATTCCTTTATATTGGCATCTGACATTTACAAATGCAGCAATTTAGAAATTGGATGAGAGGTTTAGCACTGGGAAACACTTTGTTAGATAAGTAGAGCATTTTATATACAACTATATGGATCAGACCAAAATAAGGGACAAATGAGGAGGAAAGAGGGACTTTGCTCCAAATCAGGAATGGTCTCTTGAAATCAGGGACAGTAGAGAGCTATGCCTTTAGGACTCAAGAACATTGGGCGTTTGTCCAACTCTTGTGAATGTCTTTCGCCTGGCAGGACAAAAGAAGCATAAAAACGCACATTTAGATGCGTTCAGGCAAGCGTTTGGGCATTCATTCATTTCATTATCCAGAATATTATTTTATTCTGGCCATTGAAATGTATGAACCTTCAAGTACTAAGTGTACCTAGTGTTTTTTTTTTTTTTTAAACAATCAGTTTATTGGTAATTAAAATAGTAAAAGTTACAGTTTTTGTACATCCAACAATGGAGGGAAACAATAAAGAAAACAGTTCCGTAACATATAAAGGCACGAGTCGACATCCAGTAAGACCATTACATTGTACTTATATGATCACGTGCATTATAGGACATAAAAAAAAATGTCGTCCCATTGAGACATGGCGACAGCAGGTACTGGTCACCGACTAAGGTGAAGGGACAAATACCACATCCAGAATTTGCGCATTATGTTGGAGATAACGTTACCCAATCCTTGCCCTCCTATGCAATCCCTGCTCTAGTATACCAAAATCACAGCCCGCCCGGTCCCCTAGTGTAGATCAGATTAGATTGGCTCTTCCCCTACTGCTCTCCCGGTGATCTCATAGCGGTTTAGTAGGGCTAGTCCGCACAGGTGTCTGGGTTATTAAGCCATCGGTCCCAGATCTTGTTAAATTTGTTTGGGCAGCCTCTATGCGCGTATATAACTTTCTTTATTGGCAATGTTAAGTTTACCTCAGCTACCCAGGCCCTGAGTGTCGGAGTCTTGGACTGCATCCACAGCTTGGCAATCAGCTTCCTAGCACTAAACAATGTCTCTTGTATAAAAACAGCATGTGAGGGGTCGGTCGGAGCATCCAACACCAGGCCTAGTAAACAGTTTTTAGGATCTACCTGAAGGGGGGAACCCATATGGTCATGGAGGAATTGAATAACATGTAGCCAAAATGAATGGATGTCCGGGCAGGACCATATCAAGTGGTAGAATGAGCATGGAAGGCCCCCACACTGCGGACACCCCGGCTCCTGGGAGGGTTTGTATTTGCAGATTCTTGCAGGAGTGAGATAAGATTTGTGTATAATGTACAGTTGGGTCAACCTGTCCGCTAATCTAGGGGAAGCCTGTTTAACATTATCGAGGATCTCCTCCCAGTCTTCACTCTCTAATGGACCTACCTCCTCTTCCCACCTGTGCTTCGCTACCTCAGCAATTCTGGATTCTGAGCGTTTTCTGAGGGAGTCATAGATGGTAGAAATCAGTTTAGAGGGCTCCTCTCCAACCATGACGCCCACCAGTGACAGTTCTTGAGGGTTAGGAAACCGCTGCCCAAATTGAGCCTGGAGGGCATGGGATAGTTGCGCATAGCGAAACAGCATATGCGAGGGGGAACTCAAATTCCCCCTGCAGCGCCTGGAAACTACGTACCCCCAGAGGAGCGATGACTTGATGCAAGTACACAACCCCCTTGGAAGCCCAGAGGCCCGCACCCGGCAGCCCCTGGTGTTCCCTCAGTTGAGGGTTGGGCCACAAGGGTGTCTGGGAATGTACCCAGTCCGCACCCACCAGCTTTTGAGCGATTTCCCACACCCGCCTATGTTGAACCAGCAGAGGGGCGTGAGCCTTCTTGCACCTGTTAGTCTCCCTCCCCCTAAATAAGACCTGAAGGGGGGAGTGGGCATAACTATATGGATCTCTGCATATCAGTGCTTGGTACCTAGGAGCATCTGATTTATGCAGGTGATAAAAATGGGAGAGCTGGGCGGCGATATAGTATGCGTGGAAGTCGGGGAGCGTCGCCCCCCCCCCCCTGGTCGGTGGGATTCTTGAGAGTATTTCAAGCCAATTTGTGTCTTCCAGAGCCCCAGATGAAGGAATTAAGAATAGTGTCTAAGGTTTTGAAATATTTAAGGGGAATAATAATTGGTGCATGCCAGAATTTGTAAAGGAACTTGGGTAACAAAATAATTTTAACTAAGTTTATCCTTCCCATTACACCAAGGGGGAGCCTAAACCAGGATTGAGTTTTGCATTTCAAGTATGAGATCAGAGGTTCTATGTTATTAGATATATAATCAGGGGGTTCCCTAGTAATCTGGACCCCCAAATACTGGATGGAGGACACTTTTCGTAATGGGAGGGAAGCTGCGTCTCGCGTTGACAGAAACATGTCAAGGGGGAGAATCTGTGACTTCGTCCAGTTTATGCTGAGGCCCGAAGGCTTACCGAAATCCTCGATGGCATGAAAAGCGGCCCGCAAAGAAGGCCCCTTGTTCTCAAGGTATAAGAGCATGTCATCTGCGTACATGCTCACGGTCTCAGCTAGGGATCCCATCCTATGTCCTTGTGTGTATTAGATCTGAGGGAGCTAGCCAGCGGCTCCACCGCCAGGGCATATAGGATCGGGGACAACAGGCATCCCTGTCTAGTCTCCTGCCGTAAGGGCAGGGGATCAGACAGCCGCCCGTTCACCGCCACCCGTGCTTCCGGAGAAAAATACAGTATTCTAACCCATTTTATAAAATTGGGCCCAAACCCGAATCGTCTAAGGCATTCCCACAGATATTCCCACTCTACTGAGTCGAATGCCTTAGCTGCATCCAACGCTATCACGGCCCTAGTACCCACTGTCTCATGGGAGGCCTGCAGGTTCATATGAAGTCTACGAATGTTCATCGCTGTGTTCTTACCAGGCATGAATCCTGTTTGATCTGGGTGGATAAGGGACAAAATATGTGGGTTCAACCGGGATGCTAATATTTTGGCCAATATTTTTATATCCACCTGTAAGAATGAGATCGGGCGGTACGAGTCGGGGCGATGCGGGTCCTTACCCGGCTTTGGAATCACAATGATCATTGCTTGACGTAGAGTGTCGGGGAGGGACTCGGATTCGAACAGGTAGGTATACAAATTTAATTGCTCGGGGGCTAACACATCGGGATATGCTGCATAGAAGTCTAACGGTAACCCATCTTGCCCAGGAGCCTTAGATGCGGCTAGGGACGAGAGTGCCAGCTCAATCTCCTCAAGCCTGACCGGAGCCTCCAATTCTGAGATCTGAGCCACAGACAGTTGCGGGAATGAGACATCTTGTAGAGAGGTGTAGAGGTCTGCATAGTAAGACCATCTACCATCTAAGAACATCTCAGCGACTGTCACCGGGTCCGAGATAAGAGCCCCACTCCCGTCCGCTAGAGACACCACTACCGGCGGCCTCGCATCCTGGTGAGCGAGGTACGCCAGGAGTTTAGCCGCTCTCGCCTTGTTCAAATATCCGCTGCTGCGAAATAAAGTGTTTTTGCCTGGCTTGTTCAAAGTGTAGTTGGTCTAGAACGTGTATTTGGAGTTTGAGAGCCGAGGCGTTCGCCGCGGTGGAGTTCAATGCAAACTCACGTGTGATAGTGTCTAGTTTCTCCACCGCCTGACTGGCCAGCAATTTAGAGGAACTTTTCAGTCTATTGATCCGCCTCACTAAAATGGACCGTGCATGTATTTTAAATGTCTCCCAAACACTGCCACCCGATGCCGTTCCCCTATTTGTGTCAAAAAAATAACGCCATTCCCCTGACAGGTCGTCCTGCTCCCCCAAAGCCTTCAGCCAAAAAGGCTTGAGGCACCAGGTGCGAGGTCCCACCTGCTGTGCAAGCTGAAAAGTGGCCCAGCAGGGAGCATGATCTGACAAGGATCTAGCATGAAACCCTGCATCCTCCAACTGAGGGAGCAGGACGTCCGACACCAGAACATAGTCTATGCGGGACATGGTAAAGTGTGTGGCTGAGAAGCAGGAAAACGCCAGGGTTTTGGGATATTTATATCGCCACACATCAGTCAGCGAAAATTCCGTAAGGGTGCGACTCAGTCTAGATCTCGTTGGGGTCGCAGGGTTAGGGCTACTGTGCAGTCTGTCTATGCTTGGATTGAGGGCAATGTTGAAATCCCTGAGCCATACGGCAGGGGTACCTGGGTATTGAGCCATATATGATAATCCCTCAGTCACCAGACTAGCAGAGTATGGGGGTGGTATGTAGAGGGCTAAGATGAAATACTGTCTGCCATGTACAGTGCAGTGCATAGAAATAAACTGGCCCTGGGGATCCGTCCGCATGGTGATCAGGTGAAATTGCAGTGTTTTAGCTACTAATATAGATACACCACGGGAATAGGGGGTATGGGTCGCGTGGTATGCCCACCCAACCCATGGCCGCCTCAGTGCCAACTGGAGCTGGCCCGTAACATGCGTCTCTATTAGCACTATAATATCCGCCCTATATGATTTAAGACAATTATAGATTGCCGTGCATTTAAGTTTATCCCTGATTCCTCGGACGTTCCACGTCAGAAATTTAACTGGAGCCATAAGTCGGCGACATACATCCCAGTGCGGGACCCACCCCATACCCCCCAGACACAAAACTCCATCTCGGTATTGAATGCATCAGCTCAATTCTTAGTACCATAAACTCTAAAACAATCAACCATAAAACAAATACAAACCCGATCTCCAACCTACACCCCCCACCCCCCTCCCAGCTCTCAGCTTGCCCAACTGAGCTGGAGCATTTATCCCCAAATTGCCAAACTATCGTTTGCAGCCCCTGCACCGATGGTGTCCAGAGCGGCTGCCACATGAACTACCCATCTTTACAGGTGGGCAAACAAGGCACTCAACCGAACGTGGGGCGATCACTCGCTGTATTAGTCCCAGATAGAAGCCCTCCGGGCTTATCCGCGTAGCAAGGGTCGCGGCCTCCGCCCCCGGTAACATTGGAATTTATAACAGAAAAAGAAAAGATAACAAAAAGGAAAAAATAAATAGCAGGCGCCTGGTCATAGCACATACAGGATGTGGGATCAGCCACCTGCATAAAAGCTAGGAGCCATAAAGTATTAAGCACAAGACTATCCCCATCGGTTGAACGGGTGGGTTTGTGACCGGGCCAAAAGTCATCAATCCACGCTGGGTTTTACTCAGATAGTATCGTGGCAACCGGCACTTGATTGTCTCAGGGATATTAACAGTCACATCAGTCTGTGCTTGCAATTAAGGCAGAAAATGCAGCGCCACATAAACTGGCGCCGCCCGGCGTAGAAAGTGTGATGTCGACACATAGTGCACGCACACCAACCCCGCGCAAGGGGCCAGGGTGAGGGAACGCCCGCAGAGTGCATCGCAGCTCCCGGACCAGAAGAAAACCAAGACAGGGGTAACATAAACCACATCAAGACCACTGCCACAGCACACACAACCCTGAGGGATCCTATAGGGCAGTGATGGCCAACCTTGGCACCCCAGATGTTTTGGAACTACATTTCCCATGATGCTCATGCACTCTGCAGTATAGGTGAGCATCATGGGAAATGTAGTTCCAAAACATCTGGGGTGCCAAGGTTCGCCATCACTGCTATAGGGGAAAAGGGGATTAAAAAAAAAATATTTTTTGGTATATGTAAAGGTTTGAACACGACATCTGTTTGCTCAGCGCGTTTCGTGACTTGATGTCACTCATCAGGAGAAAGCGTGTACATGTGCAAGATATCTCTGTAATGATATATTGTACATTTCTAGTTGGTCTATTATAGTCAGAGGTGTGAAAAATATAAAAAGAAATGGGGGGTAAAACACCCTTTATGATACTTATGCATCCATGTGCAATTGGTACAGTATTGAGGGTCATGAATATTACCACATGGGGAACATCTCCTCCGGGAGCTGAGATTGTATGTTAACCGACAGCCAGCCCAACAGGCATCCTTCCAAGGGACGGTCATGCATCAGGCTGTGATATGTGAGTGAGCATGTGTGATCACGAAAACCAAATTGGGGCTGTAGAAAGTAAATAAAATTATAAAGGTGAGTGATGTGTATTTATAAATCTTATTTGGTTGCCATAAAATTCAGTTTTAAAATTGCCAGAGGACTGCAAAAAGATGGACGCATGCTTTAACCACCTGACCTTTTTTTTTTTTTACCTTACCAGAAATCCCTGTCTTCCTAATCTGCCTGTTCCTACTCCGCGGTGATCTTCGGTCTTCTCTCCTCCTCGCGTTGTCTTCTGGGTAATGGGGCATGCTGTTTTCTGGGAACTGTGTGTTTCCTAACACAGCGTGTCCCATTCACAAAGTGCTGCACGACTCGCGCATGCACAGTAGGAAACGGGCAGTGAAGCCACAAGGCTCAACTGCCTGCTTCACTTAGTGAGGATGGCAGGGCTGGAACCCGAGAGCTGAGGGACGGTGGGTGCCCTGGAAAGGTAAGTGTCATTATTAAAAGTCAGAAGATACTTTTATTTTACCTGCTGGCTTTTAAAAGAAAATGTTCCCGCAATCAAAGTAGAAACATAGAAAAGTTACGGCAGAAAAAGACAGAGAAGTCCATCTAGTCTGCCCATTTGTTTTCTTTTTTTGTTAAATGTGTTAAATTTGGGCCTAGCCACTGTGTGACTGTGTGAGATGCTTTTACTAGGGGAAGTACCGTATATACTCGAGTATAAGCCGAGATTTTCAGCCTCTTTTTTGAGGCTGAAAGTGCCCCCCTCGGCTTATACTCGAGTCATCGCTGTCTGCCCGCTCGATCAGCGTGTCGAGCAGACAGACAGCGGCCATTCTATTCAAAAGCCGCGCCTCCGGCTCCGCCTTCGCCTGTGATAGGCGGAACACTGAATTTCCCAGCAGCCTGTGTTCCGCCTATCACGGACATCGTATCATCCTCGTACTACAGACGAGGATGATACGACGTCTGTGATAGGCGGAACACAGGCTGCTGGGAAATTCAGTGTTCCGCCTATCACAGGCGAAGGCGGCGGCGCAGCTTTTGAACTTTACAATGGCCGCCGACGAAGAGGGCACGGGACGGCACGGCACGGCACGGGACGGGACGGGACGGGACGGGGGCAAGGCAAGGCACGACACGGGACGGATGCAAGGAGGCAAGGCACGGCACGGGACGGAGGCAAGGAGGCAAGGCACGGGACGGAGGCTCGGGACAAAGGTAGGCTGGACACACACACACACACACACACACACACACACACACACACACACACACACACACGGATGGAGACACACACAGGGATGGATGGATGGATGGATGGAGACACACACACACAGGGATGGATGGATGGATGGATGGAGACACACACACACAGGGATGGATGGATGGATGGATGGAGACACACACACACAGGGATGGATGGATGGATGGACACACACACACACACAGGGATGGATGGACGGACACACAGGGATGGACGGACACACAGGGATGGACGGACACACAGGGATGGACGGACACACACACAGGGATGGACAGGCATGTCTCACCCTCGGCTTATACACGAGTCAATAAGTTTGCCAGTTTTTTGGGGGGTAAATTGGGGGCCTCGGCTTATATTCGGGTCGGCCTATACTCGAGTATATACGGTAATGGATTTTTATTCCCTGCTTTGCGGCAAAAGAGAATCTATTCCTTCCTCGCAGTGGCATTGCTATGGCGGTGCGGGGGGTGCGGCCCGCACCGGGTAACACCCACCAGAGGGGTGACACCGGGGAAGCCACTGAACACTATAGCTTGGAACGGTGCAAGCAGGGCATTCAGGGACGGGGGAGGCTGCCTATAATACTCCCCAGCTGTCACTCAGGCCAGGATCTCCAATAGCTCCCATGGCAGCCGAATTAGGTGGGCGGAGCTGGGGGTGTGGCTGCCTCCTCCACTCCTCCCACAGACCCCTTCATGCCGATCCCACAGCTGAAGGAGTTAGACCCGAGGACACAGCAGCCCCACCCACGTCTTCATCTGCAAGCATGAGATAATCAGAGGTATGCTGTAAGTTACTGCACAGCACACTGTCACACATCCCTACCTGCCTTGTACCACCCCAAACCTGCCCTGTGCCACCCTAAACTGCCCTGTACCACCCCAACCTGCCCTGTACCACCCCCAGCTTGCCCTGTACCACCCCAACCTGCCCTGTACCACCTCCAACTTGCCCTGTACCACCCTAACCTGCCATGTACCACCCCAACCTGCCCTGTACCACCCCAAACTGCCCTGTGCCACCCCCAACTTGCCCTGTACCACCCCAAACTGCCCTGTTCCACTGCAACCTGCCCTGTGCCACCCCCAAACTGCCCTGTACCACCCCCAAACTGCTCTGTGCCACCCCATCCTGCCCTGTACCACCCCTTCCTACCCTGCACCCCCTCAAACCTGCCCTGTGCCACCCCAACCTGCCCTGTACCACCTCCAAACTGCCCTGTGCCACCCCCAAGCTGCCCTGTACCACCCCCAAACTGCCCTGTACCACCCCAACCTGCCCTGTACCACCTCCAAACTGCCCTGTACCACCTCCAAACTGCCCTGTGTCACCCCAATCTGCCCTGTGCCACCCCAACATGCCCTGTGCCACCCTCCAACCTGCCCTGTGCCACCCCAACCTGCCCTGTGCTATCCCAACCTGCCGTGTACCACCCCAAACCTGCCATGTACCCCCCAAACTGCCCTGTGCCACCCCAATCTGCCCTGTGCCACCCCAACCTGTACTGTACCATCCCAACTGGCCCCGTACCACCCCCAACCGGCACTGTACCACCCCAAACTGCCCTGTACCATCTCCAACCTGCCCTGTACCACCCCAAACCTGCCCTGTACTACCCCAACCTGCCCTGTACCACCCCAAACTGCCCTGTGCCACCCCCAACTTGCCCTGTACCACCCCAAACTGCCCTGTTCCACTGCAACCTGCCCTGTGCCACCCCCAAACTGCCCTGTACCACCCCCAAACTGCTCTGTGCCACCCCATCCTGCCCTGTACCACCCCATCCTGCCCTGCACCCCCTCAAACCTGCCCTGTGCCACCCCAACCTGCCCTGTACCACCTCCAAACTGCCCTGTGCCACCCCAACCTGCCCTGTGCCACCCCCAAGCTGCCCTGGTACCACCCCCAAACTGCCCTGTACCACCCCCAAACTGCCCTGTACCACCCCAACCTGCCCTGTACCACCTCCAAACTGCCCTGTACCACTTCCAAACTGCCCTGTGCCACCCCAATCTGCCCTGTGCCACCCCAACCTGCCCTGTACCACCCCCAAACTGCCCTGTGCCACCCCAACCTGCCGTGTACCACCCCAAACCTGCCCTGTACCACCCCCAAACTGCCCTGTACCACCCCCAAACTGCCCTGTGCCACCCCAACCTGCCTGTACCATCCCAACTGGCCCCATACCACCCCCAACCGGCCCTGTACCACCCCAAACTGCCCTGTACCATCTCCAACCTGCCCTGTACCACCCCAAACCTGCTCTGTACTACCCCAACCTGCCCTGTACCACCCCCAACTTGCCCTGTGCCATCCCAAACTGCCCTGTACCACCCCCAATCTGCCCTGTACCAACCCAAATTGCCCTGTACCACCTCCAACCTGCCCTGTACCACCCCAAACCTGCCCTGTACTACCCCAACCTGCCCTGTGCCACCCCAACCTGCCCTGTGCCACCCCAACCTGCCCTGTACCACCCCAAACTGGCCTGTACCACCCCAACCTGACAATATACTAATCCAACCTACCCCATATCACCCCAACCTGCCACTATACCACTCTATAATACCCTAACCTGCATCACCCCAACCTGCCCTGTGCCACCCCCACTTGCCCTGTACCACCCCAACCTGCCCTGTACCAACCCCAAACTACCCTGTACCACCCCAAACTGCCCTGTACCACCCCAAACTGCCAATATACCAATCCAACCTTCCCCATACCACCCCAACCTGCCACTATACCACTCTATACTACCCTAACCTGTCACTATACCACCCTATACTATCATTTACAGTGGCTGGTTTTGGGTGCGCCCGTGACCGTGCGCTGCCTGCAAGGTGTTGGCAGCCTAGGCAGGAGGGGGGGTGACACCATATTTTACTGCACCAGGTGACACCAACCCTAGTGACGCCACTGCTTCCCTGCTGACAGGACAGAGCACTGCCTTGTTTACAAAGGCAAAGCACTGTCCTTTGTAAATTCATGATGATCACTGAGTGCCCGCGGTATTCCATTGGCCAGCATCTGGTGATCGAAAGCACGGCTGGGTCAGTGGCAGCGCGCACCCTCTACCCAAAAGTGTCAGATCTGTCACAGCCGAGCCACCTTGCCACCGTATATCTAGATTATACGGTCGGCAAGCAGTTAACCACTTACAGACCAGGCCTCTTTTTTAGACTTGTTTATAAGTTAAAAACAATTTTTTTTTGCTAGAAAATTACTTACAAGCCACAAACATTATACATTTTTTTTCTAACATCCTAGAGAATAAAATGGCGGTCATTGCAATACTTTTTGTCACACCGTATTTGCGCAGCGGTCTTACAAGCGCACTTTTTTGGGAAAAAATTCACTTTTTTTAATAAAAAATAAGACAACAGTCAGGTTAGCCCAATTTTTTTATATTGTGAAAGATAATATTATGCAGAGTAAATTGATACCCAACATGTCACGCTTCAAAATTGCGCCCGCTCATGGAATGGCATCAAAATTTTACCCTTAAAAATCTCCATAGGCGACGTTTACAAAATTCTACAGGTTGCATGTTTTGAGTTACTAGAATTACTAGAAGTTATAAGGGCTAGAATTATTGCTTTCGCTTTAACAATTGCGGCGATACCTCACATGTTTGGTTTGACCACCATTTTCATATGTGGGTGCTACTCACGTATGTGTTCGCTTCTGCGTTCGAGCTCGTCGGGACAGGGTGTTTTGAAACAAAAACATTTCTTATTTATTTTACTTGATTTTATTTTTTCACAATTTAAAAAATAAATAAAAAATTGGGTCACTTTTATTCCTATTACAATGAATGTAATTATCCCTTGTAATAGAAAAAAGCATGACAGGTCCTCTTAAATATGAGATCTGGGGTCAAAAAGTCCTCAGATCTCATATTTGGATATGCAAAAAAAAAAAATAATAATTTGTCATTTGAGAAAATGACAACAGAAAAATGTCCCTTTAAGACGTATGGGCGGAAGTGATGTTTTGACTCTGCTTCCACCCTGCTATAGTATGGAGATGGGTGGGGGCCCATCTTCCCCTCAATCGTCTCCATACCCAGCCACAGATAGGTCCTGATCGCTTTCGCCGCTGCTGACGGCTCCAGTAAGCACGGGAGAGTGGCGGGAGGGGGGTAGCCCCTCTCCCGCCGCCGATAATGGTAAACTCGCGGTGAATCTGCTGCAGAGACCACCATTATTGTAAACAGGACCGCCAGCTGAAAAGACGGATACTTCGGTTGTGGCAGCAACCGAGATATCCATCTTTAAACTGCCGACGTAAATGTATAGGAGCCGGTCGGCAAGCATATCTATGGTCCAAATGTAAAATCACATATTAATTTCTATATTGTGTTGTAGTTAGTCAATTAGTTTGTTTTTCTTTGTTTTGTTTTTTTAGCCAAAGAAAATGTTGAAGTTAACATAAACATACATCTTGAGGCTTCACATGAAATCTATTACAAGACATAGTAAACTTAAAGAGGAAGTAAACTCTCCCACTCTGATGCTTCATTTAGTCCATTATAATAAGTAATTATCAGACTATAGCCACTGTAATCCAGCCCAAATAGCATATTACTTACTGTTTAAAGAAACTTTAAAAAACTTGTTTCCAGGGGTTAGGCAGCACCATCTAAAGTATTGTTTTCTGAGTCCACAGTGGAGTGTATTTCCACCCTTACATTGAGCACTTCCTGTACTGTTAACCAAGCCTCCTTCTCAATCTAATGTTTCTATGGCAACCCTGCTTCCCTGTTCATAGCTGACTTGATTATTTCATAGTATTTACTTGTGCCAATGTCTAATGTTTGCCTTTATCAGACTTATCAGCTTCAGCTGATAAGACTGCAGTAATGGACAGGTTTAGACAGTATGTCAGGTCACATGGTGTGTAGGAGGAAGCTCTGAGTGATTAGCAGAGTTCAGTGTTGTTCCGTAGGAAGTCCTGATAACAGATAGATAAGATATATAGAGTGTGCCTTAAATCAGGGGAGATCTGAGCATGCTCAGTGACTTTATTCTACAGAACAACAAGGATTACAAGAATACTAAGCAAGTAAGGAAATATCTACAAGCAGTGTTCATTAGGGTTTTTTATGCTGATTTACATGGGACAAAGTTGTGGGGGAGGGTTTACAACCACTTTAATTGCTTTTATAGGTTCAGTCCGTTACTCTCCCTCTTAACCCTAATAACAGCCTCAGTCCCCTCTGGTACACCTGGCAATAGTGTAAGTGCAATAAGCAATGAGAAACACACACACGTTGTGATAAAACACAGAAATTGTCTTTACTGCAATATTTCTGTGAAAGAATAACAGACAGTAACAGTATATTTTCAAGTAATCAACTAGAGATCAATAACTGAGATTTAAGAGCAATATAGCTCTCAATCCTGTATTCAAGCTGCTTTCAGGGGATTGCAAACACTAGAATGTCCCCAAGAGCAGAGGCGCACTTAAATGGCAAATAAATCACAATATGACACTTTATATTGGATTGGTTACCTCTACTCAAATTTGGCTCTATGAGTCCAGGCAAAAGAAAAGCAGAAGACTGACCTTCTTTATGTCAGGCCTCTCTTCTGTCCCCTGACATCACAGGTCCAACTACAAACACTGTACTCGGTTCAATATTTAGTTAACTTCCCAGATAAACTATCCCGTACACCCATTACATATACAGAGCCCTGAACGTGGGTGCGTGCCCGTATGGCACCAGTAACTTCAGTCTCTTGGAAGCAAGATGAGGCTTTGGATTCTTTAGCTAGCCATTTGTGTTGGTGCAATTAAACTCCTGAATAGCAGGGCCAAACAACACGACTTGTCCAGATTATCAAGTAAAGAATGCAAGATCTTCCTCAGCAGGGTGAAAGGACACTGGTGTCTGTATCTGGGTGGCCTGATATCCTGTAGCGCTACAAGGGTCGGTAAGGTGACTAACAGCAATAATGTCTGTATACAGTGTCCATATAACATACAAATCTGTGTGCAGCGTCCTTGTTTCCTACCAATGAGCAAATGTTCCTCACCCAATCTTGCGAACAAGGCCCAAAGGAACGTCCTGGAGCAGGCAGACTCTTCTAGTGACACGACTTGTCACTTCACATCCGAACACTTCACTCTGTTGGTGCAGGTGCATCCTGATATGCACCTGGGATTCCCCATCACTCAGGCCTGATGTCCCGACTGGCTGTGGATGCCTGAAATCACGCAGTGTACTGACCTAGGTGGCAGCCCCTCACCCTAGGTCTAATCTCTTTCTTTGCCTCATGTAGTCTGAGTTTTCCTCAGGAAATCAAAATGGAGTCTCTACTTTCCTGCCAGCAGATCATGCTGGTCTTTTGTAGTTCCATACAGTTCAATCTGAATGCGATACTTGAGTCCTGGAACTACAATTCCCTGTATGCTTTGCTTCGTGGTGTTATCACTCTGCTCACAGGATGTGATGACACAGAGTCTTAGCTGGCACTAGAGGGAAACAGTATCATTGCAAAAATGTTGCAGAGTGTATTTTGATACTGCAGATAAGATAGCCAGCTCCCTGCTACACACGTAGTCACTATGACCTGTGTGCAGGCACTGCTGTATCACACCTTTCACAGAGCCTGCCTTCCAAACTACAGAGGTGCTGAGAGCCCCTCTGTTCCAGAAATTGATATATGTTATATATGTAATCATAGTAATGTCCCGGAGCAGAGCCAAGTGCTGGAACAAGTTCAAGCACTTGTCTCCATTAAAATTATTGGCAGGGGTGCGCTGGCACTGGGCTTTTTTTCAGCCAGCGCTGCTCACATCTCCCTGCATGATCTCCATGTCAGTGCTGCTGACTCCACTCCCTCCGGCACTCTGTGGACCCAGGGGAAGCCTGAGCAACCAGGTGCTGCCCTGGGCAAACATGCAGACTGAGAGTGGCAGCAGGTCCAGGGAGCTGGACAGCACCTGACCGAGGGCTCCAGGAGGCAGCGGGGATGAAGAGCTGCGAGGGTGGATAGAACCATTTGCCCTGGAGCAGGGAGAAGAGCTCTGAAGACCTCCCAGCCCAGGACCAATGGACAGGCTGATCAGAGATTAGGACGGGTGGCCAGGAGGTGCTGGCAGCCAGAGATAGAAGGAGATCCGAGAACGAGATCTGTGCACTGCATGAAAGGTACTGTATCACATACACTTCTTCCTGCAGGAGGAACTGCAGATAGGGTTAGGATCTCTCTCACTTCCCCCCTCTACCTCTACCCTCCTCCCCCTCCTTTCCCCCCATCTCCCCTACTCCCTTTCCCCCCCCTCACCACAATCCTGCACTCAGTACATAGCGCAACCCTGCACTCTTTATGTAGCGCACCCTGCACTCAGTACATAGCGCGCCTGCAACCCTGCATTCAGTATGTAGTGCAACCCTGCACTCTGTACGTTGCGCGCCCTTCAACCCTGCACTCTGTATGTAGTGCGCCCCACAATCCTGCACTCAGTACATAGAGCATTCCTGCACTCGGTATGTAGCGCAACCCTGCACTCAGCACGTAGCGCATCACGTAACCCTGCACTCTTTATTTAGTAAAAGAATGTAGTAAACAATGCAGACTCCTTACCCCTGCATTATGTGCATTACACCCTCCTGACCCTTGTGTTCTGTGCATTACATCCTCCCAACCCCTGCGTTCTGTGCATTACACCCTCCCTACCCCGTGTTCTGTGCATTACACCCTCCCCACCCCTGCGTTCTGTGCATTACACCCTCCCTATCCCGTGTTCTGTGCATTACACCCTCCCCACCCCTGCGTTCTGTGCATTACACCCTCCCGACCCTGCTTTCAGTGCATTACACCTGCCCGACCCCTGCGTTCTGTGCATTACACCCTCCCGACCCCTGCGTTCTATGCATTACACACTCCTGAACCCTATGCTCTGTGCATTACACACCCACATTTTGCCGCTGCACGCGATGAAGGTTGTCCCTTGCTTCAAGTGTCTCTCATTGGGAAGTTCAAAGAGCCCGTTCACACTGAGGCAGCATGACTTGCAGCGCGACTGCCTCAGGCGACCGGGATCCGACTTTAGCGGCGGCTTGTGAAATGACTTCTGTATAGAAGTCAATGCAAGTCGCCCCAAAAGTCGTATAGGAACCTTTTTGTAAGTCAGAGCGACTTGAGTCGCTCCGATTAGAGCGGTTCCATTGCATAGAGCGGGACGCGACTTGTCAGGCGGCTAAGTCGCCTCACGGTTCGCCCCTGTGTGAACCGACCCAAAAGTTGGGAGGTATGTGAGAAGAGGAGTTTCAGGAGGTGGAGTCAGTACAGGAATTACTGCTTGCAGGCAGAAAGGTACCATGGGATATGTAGTCCTTAGAAATTTAAAGTAAACAGCAGAAGGGAAGCTGCAATGCATGCAGGGAATCCAGGAAGTTGTGGAAAGAGATAGCCATTTGACATTCGGCACTCACAACATGAAAGGAGATCTTTCAAGTAAGCTTATATTGAATTGTCAAATATAACTATAGTTTGCATTGTTGTTACAATGCTGAGGTTATAAAGTGAAAGTGTATGCTGTGACTCCTTCAAAAGACATGATGATGGCACATAATGGCTGTCATTACTACCCTCTCCTGAAAATACAATTGCTTAGCTGTGTGTCTGATCCAATGGTTTTAGTGCATGCTGGGTCACTGAACTGGTACACATTAGGAACTGTGACCTCACCCTGATTTTCCTGATCTGTTTACCGTACTTGTTCCAGGTCAGTGATTCAGAAAGTATTGAAACCAGACACAGCCAGGTAACTAGCATTTTTAGAATATGCTCACTAATGGTAGCCCCCATTTTTCTCTCATGGGACTTGCAGGGTTCATGTGCCAAAATGAAGTGGTGGTTTCCAGCGCTTGTGTTTTAATGGAAACCAGATCATTGATGAGTAGCCAGGTGACGTATTGCGGCTTCTGCATAGGAATTAATTTATTTTTTTACACCTAGATAACAGAGCTGGCCACACGGGAGTTCATTTATTTTATTATGGTTCCTCGTACGCTTACCTGTTTGTTTCTAATATAGTTTTGTTTAGAAAATGCAGTTTGATTTGCAGCATGCAATGTCATTTCCAAATCACATTTGTCAAATGCATTTGCTGTGCGTTTTGGATACATTTGTAAAAGCCCTCTCTGCAGGGCTCTGTTAGCTGGGATTAGTGCGCTGACAGATGGACCATACATGCAAAGAAATGCATTTAAAAAAAAAAAAGGCATGCATGTGAATTCATAAAGAAAATGAGCCATTGATGTCCAGAACATCAATACTGGAACAAGTCATTTGTATGAGCACACACCCTGCTATGTAATAAAAGCAGATTCCCCTGCAGGAATTTTATACCATATTCAATCATATGGACACTACCTAGGAGACCTGATGTGATTACCAATATTGTCTTTATATTTCCCACTAGGAAATCCATTTTTACATGTGTAGTTTCTGACACAATTTACTTATTCATTATGGGTCTCATGTACACCAGGGATCATTTATATAACTGTGCGGTCCGGAAATGGGGGGCAGTCTGCTATTTACGGGTTGTTTTCATAGAGCCTTTTATTTATAACATGTCATTGTTTACATTTTACTAAAGAAGGTTTTCGTTTTACACATCTTGTTTTACAGGAATTTAAAGTGCAATCCATTTTGAATAACAAATCATCTAGGCAATTCACACTTCAGAAAGATCAATACTGGTAGTTGTAAAGAACAATACAATAAAGTATACAGTGGTGTGAAAAAGTGTTTGCCCCCTTCCTCATTTCCTGTTCCTTTGCATGTTTGTCACACTTAAGTGTTTCGGAACATCAAACCAATTTAAACAATAGTCAAGGACAACACAAGTAAACACAAAATGCAATTTGTAAATGAAGGTGTTTATTATTAAAGGTGAAAAAAAATCCAAACCATCATGGCCCTGTGTGAAAAAGTGATTGCCCCCTAAACCTAATAACTGGTTGGGCCACCCTTAGCAGCAACAACTGCAACCAAGCGTTTGCGATAACGTGCAATGAGGCTTTTACAGCGTCCTGGAGGAATTTTGGCCCACTCATCTTTGCAGAATTGTCCTAATTCAGTTACATTAGAGGGTTTTCGAGCATGAACTGCCTTTTTAAGGTCATACCACAACATCTCAATAGGATTCAGGTCAGGACTTTGGCTAGGCCACTCCAAAGTCTTCATTTTGTTTTTCTTCAGCCATTCGGTGGTGGACTTGCTGGTGTGTTTAGGATCATTGTCCTGCTGCAGAACCCAAGTTTGTTTCAGCTTAAGTAAACGAACAGATGGTCGGACATTCTCCTTCAGGATCTCTTGGTAGACAGCAGAATTCATAGTTCCTTTTATCACGGCAAGTCTTCCAGGTCCTGAAGCAGCAAAACAGCCCCAGACCATCACACTACCACCACCATATTTTACTGTTGGTATAATGTTCTTTTTATGAAATGCAGTGTTCCTTCTACGCCAGATATACTTGGACACACACCTTCCAAAGAGTTCCACTTTTGTCTCATCGGTCCACAGAATGTTGTCCCAAAAGTCTTGGGGATCATCAAGATGTGTTGTGGAGAAATTGAGACGAGCTTTGATGTTCTTTTTGCTCAGCAGTGGTTTTCTCCTTGGAACTCTGCCATGCAGGCCATTTTTGCCCAGTCTTTTCCTGATGGTGGAGGCATGAACGCTGACCTTAACTGAGGCAAGTGAGGCCTGCAGTTCCTTGGACGTTGTTGTGGGGTCTTTTGTGACCTCTTGGATGAGTCGTCGCTGCGCTCTTGGGGTAATTTGGGCGGCCGGCCACTCCTGGGAAGGTTCACCACTGTTCCATGTCTTCGCCATTTGTGGATAATGGCTCTCACTGTGGTTCGCTGGATTCCCAAAGCTTTGGAAATGGCTTTATAACCCTTTCCAGACTGATAGATCTCAATTACTTTCTTTCTCAATTGTTCCTGAATTTCTTTGGGTCTCGGCATGATGTGTAGCTTTTAAGGATCTTCTGGTGGACCTTACTGTGTCAAGCAGCTCCTATTTAAGTGATGCCTTGATTGTGAACAGGTGTGGCAATAATCAGGCCTGGGTGTGGCTAGAGAAATTGAACTCAGGTGTGGACAACCACAGTTATAGTATGTTTTAACAAGGGGGGCAATCACTTTTTCACACAGGGCCATGATGGTTTGGATTTTTTTTCACCTTTAATAATAAACACCTTCATTTACAAATTGCATTTTGTGTTTACTTGTGTTGTCCTTGACTATTGTTTAAATTGGTTTGATGTTCCGAAACACTTAAGTGTGACAAACATGCAAAGGAACAGGAAATGAGGAAGGGGGCAAACACTTTTTCACACCACTGTAGTTCTGTACAGCATCCCCTGCACCCCTGTCTCCCCCATTACACAATGTACAGTATAGCTTTATACATGTACCCTCTCTTCTATCCTCATAGACACACAATATAGTATAGTATAGGCATCCCCTGCACCCCGCTGTTTCCATCACTGTACAGTATAGTAAAGACATCCCCTGCACCCCACTGTCTTCCGCATTGTACAGTACTGTATAGGCATCACCTGCACCCCACTGTCTCCATCACTGTACAATACAGAAAAGACATCCCCTGCACCCCACTGTCTCCATCACTGTACACTAAAGACATCCCTTGCACCCCACTGTCTCCATTACTGTACAGTACAGTAAAGACATCCCCTGCACCCCACCGTCTCCATCACTGTACAGTAAAGACATCCCCTGCACCCCACTGTCTCCATTACTGTACAGTACAGTAAAGACATCCCCTGTACCCACTGTCTCCATCACTGTACAGTACAGTAAAGACATCCCCTGCACCCCACTGTCTCCATCACTGTACAGTAAAGACATCCCCTGCACCCCACTGTCTCCATTACTGTACAGTACAGAAAAAGCATCCCCTGCACCCCACTGTCTCCATCACTGTACAGTACAGTAAAGACATCCCCTGCACCCCACCGTCTCCATAACTGTACACTAAAAACATCACATGCAACCCACTGTCTCCATCACTGTACAGTATAGAAAAGACATCCCCTGCACCCCACTGTCTCTATCACTGTACAGTACAGTAAAGACATCCCCTGCACCCCACCGTCTCCATCACTGTACAGTATAGAAAAGACATCCCCTGCACCCCACTGTCTCTATCACTGTACAGTACAGTAAAGACATCCCCTGCATCCCACCGTCTCCATCACTGTACAGTAAAGACATTGCATGCACCCCACTGTCTCCATCGCTGTACAGTATAGAAAAGACATCCCCTGCACCCCACTGTCTCTATCACTGTACAGTACAGTAAAGACATCCCCTGCACCCCACCATCTCCATCACTGTACAGTAAAGACATTGCATGCACCCCACTGTCTCCATCGCTGTACAGTATAGAAAAGACATCCCCTGCACCCCACTGTCTCTATCACTGTACAGTATAGTAAAGACATCCCCTGCACCCCACTGTCCCCCACATTGTACAGTACTGTATAGGCATCACCTGCACCCCACTGTCTCCATCACTGTACAGTAAAGACATCCCCTTCACCCCACTGTCTCCATCACTGTACAGTATAGTAAAGACATCCCCTGCACCCCACTGTCTCTCGAATTGTACAGTACTGTAGAGGCATCACCTGCACCCCACTGTCTCCATCACTGTACAGTACAGTAAAGACATCCCCTGCACCCCACTGTCTCCATCACTGTACAGTAAAAACATCCCCTGCCCCCCACTGTCTCCATCACTGTACAGTACAGTAAAGACATCCCTTGCACCCCACTGTCTCCATTACTGTACAGTACAGAAAAGACATCCCCTGCACCCCGCTGTCTCCATCACTGCACAGTATAGTAAAGACATCCCCTGCACCCCACTGTCTCTCGAATTGTACAGTACTGTAGAGGCATCACCTGCACCCCACTGTCTCCATCACTGTACAGTACAGCAAAGACATTCCCTGCACCCCACTGTCTCCATCACTGTACAGTAAAAACATCCCCTGCACCCCACTGTCTCCATCACTGTACAGTACAGTAAAAACATCCCTGCACCCCACTGTCTCCATCACTGTACAGTACAGTAAAGGCATCCCCTGCCCCCCACTGTCTCCATCACTGTACAGTACAGAAAAGACATCCCCTGCACCCCACTGTCTCCATCACTGCACAGTATAGTAAAGACATCCCCTGCACCCCACTGTTTCCCGCATTGTACAGTACTGTATAGGCATCACCTGCACCCCACTGTCTCCATCACTGTACAGTAAAAACATCCCCTGCTCCCCACTGTCTCCATCACTGTACAGTACAGTAAAGACATCCCTTGCAACCCACTGTCTCCATTACTGTACAGTACAGAAAAGACATCCCCTGCACCCTGCTGTCTCCATCACTGCACAGTATAGTAAAGACATCCCCTGCACCCCACTGTCTCTCGAATTGTACAGTACTGTAGAGGCATCACCTGCACCCCACTGTCTCCATCACTGTACAGTACAGCAAAGACATTCCCTGCACCCCACTGTCTCCATCACTGTACAGTAAAAACATCCCCTGCACCCCACTGTCTCCATCACTGTACAGTACAGTAAAGGCATCCCCTGCACCCCACTGTCTCCATCACTGTACAGTACAGAAAAGACATCCCCTGCACCCCACTGTCTCCATCACTGCACAGTATAGTAAAGACATCCCCTGCACCCCACTGTCTCCCGAATTGTACAGTACTGTATAGGCATCACCTGCACCCCACTGTCTCCATTACTGTACAGTAAAGACATTCCACTGTACCCCACTGTCTCCATTACTGCACAGTATAGTAAAGACATCCCCTGCACCCCACTGTCTCCATCACTGTACAGTACAGAAAAGACATCCCCTGCACCCCACTGTCTCCATCACTGCACAGTATAGTAAAGACATCCCCTGCACCCCACTGTCTCTCGAATTGTACAGTACTGTATAGGCATCACCTGCACCCCACTGTCTCCATTACTGTACAGTACAGTAAAGACATTCCACTGTACCCCACCGTCTTCCTCGCTGTACAGTATAGTAAAGACATCCCCTGCACACCACTGTCTCCCTGACTGCATAATATACTATAGTCATCTCCTGCATCCCACTGTCTCCCACATTGTCCAGTACTGTATAGGCATCCCATGCACCCCACTGTCTCCATCACTGCACAGTACAGTAAAGGCATCCCCTGCACCCCACTATCTCCATCACTGTACAGTAAAGGCATCTCCTGCACCTACTGTCTCCTCCATTACTCAGCATAGCTTCATACATGTACCCTCACTTCTATACTGACAGACACACAGTAGAGTATAGTATAGTATAGTATAGTATAGTATAATATAGTATAGTATAGTATAGTATAGTATAGGCATCCCATGCACCCCACCGTCTCCATCACTGTACAGTACAGTAAAGACATTTCAGAACCAACCCTCCATGACTCAGATCAGAAGTTCTGAATACAGGCAGTGGGCAGTGAGGTCACCCATAGTTACATAGTTAGGTTGAAAAAAGACACAAGTCCATCTAATTCAACCATAAAAATAGATTAAATAAATAAGTAAAAAATGTAATCATACAATCCCATATACTCAATCCTATACCCACAGTTGATCCAGAGGAAGATGAAAAACCCCAGCTAAGCATGATTCAATTTGCTACAGCAGGGGAAAATATTCCTACCTGAGCCCCCGAGAGGCAATCGGATTTTCCCTGGATCAACTTTACCTATAAATATCAGTATCCAGTTATATTATATACATTTAGGAAAGAATCCAGGCCTTCTTTAAAGAAATCTACTGAGCTGGACAGAACCACCTCTGCAGGGAGTCTATTCCACATTTTCACAGCTCTTACTGTGAAGAAACCTTTCCATATTTAGTGTTGAAATCTTTTTTCTTCTAGACGTAAAGAGTGCCCCCTTGTCATCTGTGTTGACTGTAAAGTGAATAACTCAACACCAAGTTTACTATATGGACCCCTTATATATTTGTACATGTTGATCATCTTCCCAAAAGAGAATAAATGCAGTTCCTCTAAGCTTTCCTCATAGTTGAGCTCCTCCATGCCTCTTATCAGTTTGGTTGCCCTTCTCTGCACTTTCTCCAGTTCCTCCCGATATCCTTTTCGAGAACTGGTGCCCAAAACTGAACTGCATATATCAGATGAGGTCTTACTAATGATTTGAACAGGGACAAAATGATATCTCTCTCTCTGAAGTCCATACCTCTCTTAATACAGGAAAGGACTTTGCTTGCTTTGGAACCCGCAGCTTGGCATTGCATGCTATTATTGAGCTTATGATCTAACAAAACCCCCAGATCCTTCTCCACTACAGATCCCCCCAGTTGTACTCCCCCTAGAATGTATGATGCATGCATATTCATATCCCTTTAAATGTAAAGTACATAACTTTACATTTATCTACATTAAACCTCATCTGCCACATAGTCCCCCAATTAGACAGTGCAATGAGGTCGGCTTGTAAATTGGAGACATCCTCTAAGGTTGTTATTCCACTGCATAGCTTGGTGTCATCTGCAAAGATTGAGTTTGTACTTTTAATCCCAGACCCTATATAATTTATAAAGATATTAAAAAGTAAGGGTCCCATCACTGAACCTTGGGGTACACCACTGATAACCTTAGACCATTCAGAGTAAAGCCACGTACACACGATCAAACAATCCGGTAGAAAAGTCCAGCGGACTACAATCCGCCCGTGTGTGGGTTCCGGCTGACTTTTTTTACCCAAAAAGAAAGTAGTTTTGCATATCAATATGTCCGTCGGACTTGCATTTAGGGGGACAATACGGCCGTGTGTGTGCTAGTCCGGCGGACAATACGTCTGTGTGTGTGCTAGACCACCGTACTTTTGAAATGAACGGACTTTTCCCGCCCAGAGAAAAGTCCGCTCATTTTGAGCACGGCTCCAGGTAGCCGGGACCAGCGAAGGAGGCATCGCTGGCCCCGTCACCTGGTATGGAGTTAAAGGGAAAGCCCTACGCCAAAAAAATGGCATGGGGGTACCCCCTAGGTCCATATCAGACCCTTATCCGAGCACGCTACCCGGCCGGTCAGGAAAGGGGGTGGAGACGAGCGAGCGCCCCCCCCCCCTCCTGAGCCGTACCAGGTCGCGTGCCCTCAACATGGGGGGTGCTTTGGAGAAGAGGGGGCCATGCGGCCCCCACCCCAAGGCACCTTGCCCCCATGTTGATGAGGACAAGGGCCTCTTCCCGACAACCCTGGCTGTTGGTAGTCAGGGTTTGCAGGCGGGAGGCTTATCGGAATCCGTGAGCCCCCTTTAATAAGGGGGCCCCCGGATCCCGGCCCCCCAACCTATGTGAATGAGTATGGGGTACAATGTACCCCTACCCATTCACCTGTGAACAAAATGTAAAAAAACACAACACACAAGGGTTAAAATAGTTTATTGCACAGCTCCGGGGGTCTTCTTCCGTCTTCGGGGGTCTTCTCGCCGGACTCCTCTGCTATCTTCTGCTAGCTCTTTTACTAGCGGAGGAGCCCGGCTTTCATCTTCGCCGCTGCCCTCTTCTTCCGACTTCGGGGGTCTTGTCCCCCTCTTCGGGGGTCTTGTCCCCCTCTTCGGTTCTTCTTGCCGGGCCACCGTGCCTTCTTCTAGCTCTTTTACAAGCGCTGGCCCGGTCTTCTGTCGCCGCTGCCTTCTGTTCTTCTCTTCTTCTCTTCTTCTTTTCTTGAGCTGTTGCCTCGTCGCTGTCTCTGGTCACAATGACAGGCACGCGGCGTGCAGCGACTTATATAGGGACATCAGCGGATGATGTCCCCGCCCATTATGATGTCACAGTCCCAGAGGATGCTCATCAACATGGGGACAAGGTGCTTTGGGGTGGGGGGCCGCGCGGCCCCCCCTTCCCCAAAGCACCCCCCATGTTGAGGGCACGCGGCCTGGTAGGGCTCAGGAGGGGGGGCGCTCGCTCGTCCCCACCCCCTTTCCTGACCGGCCGGGTAGCGTGCTCGGATAAGGGTCTGATATGGACCTAGGGGGGTACCCCCACACCGTTTTTTTGGTGTAGGGATTCCCCTTTAAGTCCATACCAGGTGACGGGGCCAGCTACGCTTCCTTCACTGGTCCCGGCTACCTGGAGCCGCGCTCAAAATGAACAGACTTTCCTCCGTGTGTGTGTGGGCGAGTCCGTTAATTTCAAAAGTACGGCGGATAGTCCAGCGGTACAGTGGATAGTCCGGCGGACTAAGTCCGCTGCAAAAGTACCGTGTGTGGGCAGGTAGCTAGTTCGGAAAGTCCGGCGGACAGTCTGGGGGTTTGTCCGCCAGACTAAGTCCGCCAGATAGTCTGATACTTGTGTATGCGGCATAATCATTATCTCTGAATTCAGTCTTAGCCAGTTTTCTATCCATCTCCAAACTGATATTTCCAAGCCTGTAGACTTTACCTTACAGATTAGCGGTGTGTGGGGAACTGTATTGGCGCACTGGGTAAGCCGCAGATCGCGGCGACATGCGCCGAATCACAGCGCCGGAGCAGCGAGACCCACCAAGAAGATAGATGTTCAGAATTACAGGGGACAGCGGTGACTTCGCTGGCTCCTGTGTCAGGTAAGTGACACATAATGGACTACTATGCGATGCATAGTAGTCCATTATGCTTTACCTTTGCAGGGAATGAAAGAGGAAGTAAACTCATCAGGGTTTACTTCCTCTTTAACAAGTTTGGTATACATTTTTAGTGTATCACATTCTCTAACTTGGTCCACCATCTCTAGTGACATTTTGTGCATAATGCTACTGTGTTTTTAACTTGATTGGTTTTAATCTTCGGTTGTGCTTTAATAAAATATTGTGTTTAAATTTATCTGATGTGGTTGTGCCTTCAAAATCCATGAGCTGCAGTTCAATTTTCATGACCATGCATATAGCATGTCTACTATTGCTATAGTCACATCCTTGAACCAGGATTGGTACCACACTGGAATTCCTCCATAGTAGGTGAAGTAGGATTACAAAGTGAGTAGGAAACTGAGCTAAATTATGGGGTTCAGGAGATATAGGTAGCAAGTCGGTGACTCCGCCAACCAAACTCCAAGTAAAATATCATCCTTGCTCGGTCCTTTAAATCAGCTAGTACAAACAAAGAAGCATTTTGGTGAAGTTTGATGCACTTTGCCCGTTACTGTAAATAAATTACCAATGCACATAAAGGCATTTTTCTCCTCACCCGTTAGCTGTGATAGTTACAGGCTGAAAGGAGTGCAGCTCTGCTTTTAGGCCATCTGCTATATTATAGTACTCAAAAGTACATTTAGGCTGAGTAATAATCCCAACTCTGGCCTATTTATCATCCACATTCCATTACTGCTGACATTACATAATATGTGATTCAGGTGCTTCTGCTGGGAGTAAGTACATTTTTATATGTGTTGTCAATGTAAACGGCATCCTACCAATCTCAATCAGTCTCAGATGATATCTCTACCACGTGCCTGGTTGTATGGCTGGAGGAAAGGAAATAAAATGGAAGGTCAACTTTTTAAAGGCTCTATTGCCCTGTGATATCTCATTGTTATATAGTGCAACTGTAACCATACAGAGAGCCATTTAAAGTAGAAGGTTACACAAGAATACTTAGATTTTAGAGCACTGTAAATAAAACTAGATTGCCTTTTTTTTAAATGTTAGGCTGGATTTACATCTATACCTTGTGATAACGTCGTACAATGTGCTTTACCGCAATGTATGGAAATGCATGATCTTCATTTGACACGTTGTTCGCCATTTGACACTTGTTAACATGATTTATTTGAATAGACTGCCAATGGGTAAAAAAACGGACAGGCACCATTTTTCAGATTCAGAGCACTAAGGTGCAAAGTAGTACATTACTGCACATTGTGGTCCACTGCATGCTTCACATATGTATATCGGAGGTGTGTTGCCTTAGAGCATTGGGAATTAGCATGCTAATGGATGTATGGTGCATTACTGCAACACACCAAAGTGGATAGGTGTGAATGGGTCTGGTTGCACTAGAGCAATGATGATGTGTGATAGACATGTGCACTGACAAAAATTTTGTTCGTTTTAATTAGTTTTTTGCTTTTTTGGGAAATTAGAAAATTAGAGAATTCAGAAATACGGAAATCCGAAAATTCGGAATTTTCACATTTCCAAATTTCCGATATTCTGAATTTTTGAATTTCTGAATATTCGAATTTTCAAATTTCTGAATATTCGAATTTTCAAATTTCTGAATATTCGAATTTTTGAATTTCTGAATATTCGAATTTTCAAATTTCTGAATATTCGAATTTTCAAATTTCTGAATATTCGAATTTTCAAATTTTAGAATTTCAAATTTCCGACTTGTTGAATTTCGAATTCCAGATTTCTGAATTTTCAAAAGAAAACCATTAAAATTCAAAATTAATAACTAACTAATGATAACTAACTATTAAATTATAAGTATTGAAATTTTCTTTCAAATTTGCCTGTTTGTGAATGGAACGAATATAAATTTATCTGAAGTTACGAATTGAATAACGAATAACGAATGACACATCTAAACAAATGGAATGGAAGAAATTAATAATAATAAATAATAATTAAAATGTTTTATTATTGTTATTTATTATTATTAGATCATTACATTCCATTCGTTTAGATATGGCATTCATTATTTCAGATCATTTGCAACTTCAGATAAATTCATACTCGTTACGTTCACTAACAAACAAATATGAAAGAAAATTCCAATACCTATATTTAATATTTATTATTAGTTAGTTATTATTTCAGATTTTCGGGATTTCTAATTTTCATATTTTCATTCTTTTGAATTTTCAGACTTTAATTCTTATTTTCAGATTTTCAAATTTCCAAATTTTAGAATTTTCTAATTTAAATTTTCGGAATTTTCAGATTTCCTAATTTTGAATTTTAGAATTTCTGAATTAGAATTTTCGAACTTTCCAATTTACGAAATTTTGCAATTTCCAAAATTTCCAATTTCCAAAATTTCCAATTTCCGAATTTCCAATTTCCGCAATTTCCAATTTCCGAAATTCAGAATTTTTGGAAATTCAGAAATTTGGAAATTCTAAATTTCAGAAATTGAAAAATTCTGAAATTTTCGGAATTAACGAATTTGTCACAATTAGTTAAAAAACCAATTAGGAAATAAACAAATTCCACATGTCTAATGCCTGACACAGAGTTAGGTACTGTCCCGGATGGGACGGTAGGAGTTAAGGAGCCCGGGATTAGAGAGCTAATAGGTCCAACAGAAAGCCAAGAATGTGTACGTAAAGAAGAGAGAAGGAGAACAAACCTTGAGATGAGCAGAAGACTGATGCTCACTGCTACCTGGATATAAAGCCATCAGAACTTGGGGTTCATCCTGAAGACATCAGCTGTTAGAGAATGCCTCAGTTGGACTTTGTAATTACATGGACTCTAGCTTTGCAGGTATGCCAGGGCAGTACATAGCTATAGCTAGGGAATTAGGAAAGAAAAATCAAAAATCTACACCAGCCCGCCCTGTGTAAGGAGGCATCCAGAGCAGGTAAAGGTGACAGCATTGATGGGGGACTGGCAGAACAGAAGACCCCCACACAGGGCTGGTGCAAGGATTTTTGACACCCTAGGTGAAACCTAATTTTGCAGTCCCTGTTGGCTCCGCCCCTGACTCCACCCTCTTTGTCCTGCCCATGTATATGGTGGAGGTCGTGGGTAGAGATTTTTGCGGTGTCTCTCCCCCTATTTCTTCAGCCGTGGTCCGCATTCCTGCACCGCTGGACCTGGCCTGAAGACAAATAATGGAGGCACCGCCTCGCTTCCTCATGCCAGCCCTGGTCCGCAGGTATATAGACAGAAAAGGGAAGTATATAGACAGGCTAGGGTAGTATATAGACAGGCTAAGGCAGTATATAGACAGGCTAGGGCAGTATATAGACAGGCTAAGGCAGCATACACACAGGCTAGGTCAGTATATAGACAGGCTAGGGCAGTATACACACAGGCTAGGGCAGTATAGACACAGGCTAGGGCAGTATAGACACAGGCTAGGGCAGTATATAGACAGGCTAGGGCAGTATAGACACAGGCTAGGGCAGTATAGACACAGGCTAGGGCAGTATAGAGACAGGCTAGGGCAGTATATAGACATGCTAGGGCAGTATACACACAGGCTAGGGCAGTATATAGACAGGATAGGGCAGTATAGACACAGGCTAGGACAGTATACACACAGGTTAGGCCAGTATATAGACAGGCTAGGGCAGTATACACACAGGCTAGGGCAGTATACACACAGGCTAGGGCAGTATATAGACAGGCTAGGGCAGTATACACACAGGCTAGGACAGTATATAGACAGGCTAGGGCAGTATACACACAGGCTAGGACAGTATATAGACAGGCTAGGGCAGTATACAGACAGGCTAGGGCAGTATATAGACAGGCTAGGGTGGTATACACACAGGCTAGGGCAGTATATAGACAGGCTAGGGCAGTATACACACAGGCTAGGGCAGTATATAAACAGGCTAGGGTACAACTCACTTTATCTGCAGGCCGTGGACCAGATCCTGCAGAGACACCTGTGCCGACATCAGGCAGATGGGGTCTTCTCCAGCCCCTCCCCTTCACAAGCAGCTGACATCTAGTCCCTGCTCCAATGTAGAACACAAGGACAGGGGAGATTGTGTGATCACGATGCTCACACACTGCTCATTGTTACCCGTCTCTCCAGCAGAGTTAGTTGAGCTTGTTTTCCCATGGTGAGAATGCCTGCAGCCTGGTTCCCTGAGTCTTGGAGCATGAAGCCGCGTGTGGTTCCAATCCCAGCAGCATGGTTGGCTGACTCAAGCTGCCGCAGGAGGTCATACAATGGACAGGCTCAGGTCTTCTGTCTACAGCAGTTTGTTGCACTGTCAGACGTCAAAGAAGTGCCAGTATCAGTGGATGGCCCGGGGCTGCCTTGGGCCCCAGAAATATGTGCGACCCGGTGCCGCTCCCGACTGATGTGTGCTCTAGGCCAGTGCCTACCTTTCCTTTTGTTAGCGCCGTACCTGCCCTCACAAAGTAGGACCTCTTTTTTATTTAGCACCTAGGGGTTAAAAACTGAAGCATGGATTGTAATGTATTTGGGATGCTGCAGTGCATGGAGGTTTTGTAGAAAATTTCCCTAAAGGTAAATTGACCTTTAAACACCAAACTTCTTGCTTGTATTGATGGCTGACATGGTACAATACTCTATTACTGCTATTTTTTACAAGGAAAACGTTACGTCTTCAAAGAATGGACTCTTGTGAAGTAATGTGAAGTGATGGCTGTTCATTTATAGTGCAGGTTTATTTTTTTCTGGAGTGTCCTGAAGAGTGCTCTGGGAATGATATTACTACAGACCACCGGTGATGACAGGTCTGGGTACGGCATGATCTGATCTCCAGAGTCTGAACTGCCCGTCCTTAGATATTTCCAGAGCACCGAGAGTTGAACTATATGAACATCTAAGAATTGGTAACCTGATTTATGTGGCATTGGTAGGCACATACCTATGTAAAAAAAAAAAAATATATATATATATATATATATATATATATTGAGTTTGTCTGATGATTTCTCAGTGGGCTTGTATATTAACTGAAACAAATTCCACCTTTCCCTATAATAAATAAAACATTATTTTAATGAGCACATATCACAGTCTTGTATTTACTGTATATGTGCCAAAACTGCTGAAGCGTCGATAGCATCCCTTCTGAGCCAAGGTTCCTCCTAAGGTTGCTTGGTTTTCCTTTAGCAGTGAGTACTGACAAATGTATCACCCACTACAAGTCACATCTGCATTGACCACTTATGTTGGGGGACATCATAATTTGAAATGTATTTTTCTTCTCTTATTCTTCATTTTAAGATGAACTTTTTCTCATATAGAAGAGAAGGGTTGTTAAAATGTATCAGCACTGCGTGTCCAATAACCTAGGTATGCAACACATCTTTATTGTTTTATTTAAAACCTTTTGCAGCTGATCTTGCTAAAGTACACTGAGCTATAAGTATAATTGGTTTTAGCAGGGGTTCCCTGAGACCTAAAAAAATTTTCATGGTTTTCGCCTGTGTAAAAGGGTTGAGAAATGCTGATCTATAGTGTACACTAGGAAATATTAAAGTGGAACTTTACTCTCTAAAGCCCCATACAAACTATTAGATTTTCTGCAGATTTTTTTCTTCATATTTAGATATCTTATTTTGGTTTCAGTAAATCCAAAGACAAAAATCTGCAGAAAATCTAATGTCGCATACACACGGTCGGATTTTCCATGAGCTTGTTGGCTGAAAGCCCGACCGTGTGTATGCTCCATCGAACATTTGTTGTCGGGCTTTTTACCAACAAATGTTAGCTAGCAGGTTCTCAAATTTTCTGCCAACAAAACATTGTTGTCGGACTTTCCGATCACGTGTACACAGGTCCGTCGCACAAAAGTTCACGCATGCTCGGAATCAAGTACGAGCCGGAAGCGCTCGGTCTTGTAAAACTAGCATTCGTAATGGAGATATCACATTCGTCACGCAGCAAATTATGAAATCACTCAATGCAGCTCATTCTATTCTTCTTTATAATGCTATAATAATGAAGTTGCTTTGCTGCTGATATTATTTTTTATTATTTTTTTTCTTAATATTAATAAATATATATATATATATATATATATATATATATATATATATATATATATATATTATATATAGTGATCTCCATCATTTTTTTTCTCATGATCTCCAGAATAATCTTTTTTTTTTTCTTTTTTTTCCTAGTGTTCTCCATAATTAAAATTTTCATTTTGCGTGTCAAGTTACCACAATACCATTATTATCTTGCATTTTTTAACCTCAAAGATACAAGTATGTTGGTTTCCCTTGTTAATTTGGCATTGTATTTCTGAAAAGTACCTGCCTACTCACAAACAAACTGTCCTTTTTGTAGTAAAACACATAGCCAAGTATTTGTCCAAACATAAATTTCAGATTTACTAGAGAGCACAAAGTCAAAATAACAAAATAAAGAGGAAGGCAACACTGGAGAAACAGTTGGAATTGGTGAAGTCTTTGTACCCCAGGGCAGACATCAATTATTTACTGTCAAAATACTGTCTATTGATATGAAACCACTTTGTTAAATCTGAAATTAGTGATCATTAACAACTAGTTAACATCATTCAATTTTTGACAAGAAATATGTTCAACAATGCTATACCTGTGTCAAGCTGGGCTCCTCCACATCTTATTCCTGGTTGGAAGGTCCAGGTTTGACTTCAGAAGCTTCAGCTGATGTGGAAGGAAGTTTTGAAGGGAGTGTTGATAGCAATGGCCCGGGTTCCGTCTGGTCAGACAAAAAATGCAAGCTGTCGTAGTACCACAGCCTAGGGACATATACGTCATCTTCTGCTGCTCCGGATCTCATGAAATCATGGACCTTCTTGCGCTCCCTATTATATGTGCTCCTCAGGCTACCGATTTTGGCCTTCAAATAGTTGATGTCTGCCGTGGGTTAAACAGGCTTCACCAATTCCAACAGTTTATCCAGCGCTGCCTTCCTCTTTTGCTTGTTCGAATAGTCCATGCATTGGACTTGCCAGAGACATGGCAGCTCCCTGTATTTGTGTATGACATTGGGCAGAATGTCAGGGGCTGTGAATTTGTCAACCATTTTATCTGCAAGACACAACACAAGGCAAACTCTAATGTCAGGCTAAACTCTCCTAATCTTGTCCCAGTATAGGCCTCAAACTATAAGCAGTATAGGCCACTAACTACTGATGCCTCAAGTTACAATTGTACCTTAGTTTGAACAATCGGCACTAGCGATCCTCTGTCCTCCACTCACAGATTGTACGTATGTCGCTCGCGTGTTCTGCTTTCTATACACTGCGCATGCGTTAAACTCTGCTCCGTCATTCTTTCGAGTGTATTCCCCGCCTCTGCTTTTTCGGGGCAGAGAGCGAGCACATGGTGAAGACACAGCAGGTGCCTACAGAGAGCAGCAACGATGAGGAAAGCCCAGAACAAGGCAGTTCCAGATCCAGGAGGAGATATAAGGTCTCAAATATGTCCTTTGAAGAGATGGTGGACATCTTGAAGAGGACAGACTATGATGGGAAGCATGGACCTTACAGAAATCCAAATGTGAGAAAGGCCAAGATCGTGACTAAAGTTGTGAGAAGTCTGCACAGGACTTTTGAGGTACGACGATCCAAGGAACAATTGAGGAAACGCTGATCAGACCTGAAATTGAGGGAGCAGGATCAGTATAGAAGGATCAGGAAAGTTATGCAAAAAAGTATTTGTCATATGTTACTATTATTATTATTACTTTCGTGCTGGTCCATGTGCTTTTCTTTACTGTTGTACAGTTTAAAATGACAAGTTTGAGGTTTGTGGCCGCAGTAATCGTTCATATTAAACATCGTTCATTCGACCACTAATATTACATTTATGGCAGGTGCAGGTTATGCATTTGTTCATGCCTATTTTGATTAAAATATGTTTATTACATTGTTGTCTAGATGTGTTTGAAACTATAATGAAATGACAACTTGATTCAGTGTAAGGAGAGGACACTCAGCAGCTGTTTACACATCTGGACGCAGGAGCACTAGTGTGGGACACCAAAACAACCTTTTTAGGGTGTCCCACGCAGGTGCTCCAGTGGATACTAGGGGTCTCTCCATGTGTGAAACGTGCACAAAACAGGTAAGTATTCCAAATTTTGAAAGGGAAAAAATCATGTCTTCAGCTTGGAACTCTGCCAAAACAGACAATTGGACGACACTTCCAAGCAATGTTTCATATTACCATTTCTACCCTTAAATATCTGTCTGCTAAGTATAACATTTTTATATTCACATAGGGAAGAAACTAATTGGGAGATCTGAGGACACCAGTAACTCCACAGCTCCTGAAGAAGGGGAACTCCCCTTCCTCCAAACTAAAGTAGGTGAGAGGAAGGGGTTGCACCCCGAAAAAAAACGTCCATTGATCCCCCATGATGAGAGCTAGCACATGTTGACACAACGTGGCTTATTTAAAAAAGAAAAAAACACTTTGCCCTACAAGTACAATGCAAGTGCATTTGAAAGTGCACTTGTAGGGCAAAGTGGATTGTCCTTTCTGAAATAAGAGCCAGTGTGTCAACATATGCTAGCTCCCATCATGGGGGATCAATGGATGTGTTTCGGGGGTGCAACCCGTTCCTCTCACCTACTTTAGTTTGAAGGAAGGGTTTGCACCCACAAAACGTGTACATTGATAACCCATGATGGTAGATAGCACATGTTGACACACTGTGCGTTTTGTGGCTTTAGCAAAATAGATGTAGGGAAAATACATACATTTTAGGCAAGTTCCTGCATTGGGGATGTGTATGTTCTGGTTTTAAACATGCCTGTTTAGCCCCAAAAAAGGCTATATACTGTCAAACATACACGTTATAGACCACAATTTTGGTTTGTTAAAAAACCCTTTTATAATGCACATGTGATTGTGCTTGGAGTAAAATGTTTTATTCTCAACAATGTGTGGCTTCTTTTTACCAATACCAATGCCAGTTTTTATTTTAAGTTGGTGTAGTTAAAGTGACAATGGGGGGTATTTAGTAAAGATAAATCCACTTTGCACTACAAAGTGGAGTTGCCTTTAGTAAATAACCCCCAATGTGCTGTAAAAATTGCCAAAATCAGGCCGTTTTAGGGACTACAAGCAATTAATTCATGGAGTTGAAAAGGATGGTTATTTTTATCGTTAATGCATTACATACATTAACAAAAAAAACATTGTGTGTGTGTAGCAGACCCACAGCACCACATAATAGTTAGCTGAAGAAGAGACTGTCACCTCATGTATCAAATAAGTTATGTTTGCACTATTGAAGAAAATGGCCAAAAATAAAAGGCCATTGGAGAACCGAGAGACAGATAAGGTTCACAGTAAATCAAATGAAATATAAGTTTAGTTTTTCCCCAAAAAAATATTTTAAACAGCTTCCAGATTTTCTGGTAAATCAATTGCCCCCCTACCCATGAAGTACTCCACATAGTTTTGCCGTACTTCACAGGCGCTTTGGGAGGGCAATCCAGGATGGCCACTTTCAAGCGCAGTAATTGCTTGTGCTGGTGAAAAGTCTGCCTCAGTCGTAACTGAGGCCAGATAGTTGGCTGCATTCTTCTGTAGGAAATTATGAAGAATGCAGCAGCTCAAAATTATGTGATTGAGTTTGTATTCGGACATGTTGATGGCCTTTTGGAAGAGCCAAAACCGGTGGCCATTATGCCAAAGGCATTCTCGACCACTCTTCTGGCATGGGCCAGACAGTAATTAAAAACCCTCTTCTCCGGGGTCAGGGTCCTCATGGGGAACGGCCTCATCAGATGGTCCCCCAGCGTAAAGGCCTCATCCGTCACAAAAACAAACTGGAGGCCGCCACATTATCCGCTGGACATGGCAACCCCAAGCTGCCATTCTGGAGACGCCGGTAAAATTCCATCTGTGCAATCACTCCTCCATCAGACATACAGCCATTGTTCCCTACATCCAGATATAAGAACTCATAATTCGCCATCACCACCGCCAACAACACAATACTACCGTACCCCTTATAATTAAAGTAGTATGAAACCGAGTTGGGTGGTGGGACGATCCGGACGCGCTTCCCATCCATCGCACCACCGCAATTGGGAAAGACCCACTGCTGGGGGAATTGGGAGACCACAGTCTGCCATTCCTTTGCGTTGGAAGGAAACTGTGGAGTCAAACAAGAAAAAAAAATGAGTACTTTTGCAAATAACATTGCAAGCAGATTAGACACAAACTTTCTTTGGCAACATAGATATAACATTTATTGAGATGAGTATATAAAGACAAAAGTATAAGGTTCACTTATCAGATTCCTCACCCCCTCTGATGGCCCATTGTAAAAATTTGAGGGTGGGGAGGAGATGCTTTGGACAGGTAACACTCTCCACTTCATTGATAGCTGAATGCTTAAATAATGCGTGTTACTTTGGCCAGCCCATCCTTACTTACACCATTAGCAGCCCACTGGACATGTAAGAAGTGTCATAATCCAAAAATGTGAATACACACTGTACAAATTGAAGCACATTTTTACATTCTGCAATTACCTATCAAGATAATAGGAGAACAAAACTTTTAACAGTACCATTTGAAAGTATTCAGGCAGGCACTTGCACTACATGCTTTGGTAAATTCATCCATAAATATGACCACAAAAGAGGTTGTCACGAGGCTGAAAAGCCTGAAACGTTTCTCACCAAACTTAACAGAAGGAGCCCAAAGGGTGGCGCACTGGCTATTGAACTTACTTTTTATTGGCTCATCGTACGTCTTGTACGTCACCACGTTTCCACGTTCGTAATAGTTGGCCAACATTTGTGTGACCATGTGTATGGAAGACAAGTTGGAGCCAACAACCTTGAAACAAAAATCCATGGTTTTGATGTTGGAACGTCCAATCGTGTGTATGAGGCATTATGGTGTGTATGGGGCTTAAATCATTAACTATTTTTCATCATTATGCTGCTAGCCTTTGTAAACTTTACTTTAGTAGATTTAAAAAAAATCTACATTTCTTTATTTGCTTTCTGGTTTCTGATCTAGGCCAGAATGATGTAATTTATCCAGAAAATGCTAAAATATGTTTAGGACTTTCCACTGTTTATGAGCTAAATGTTTGATGTCATACATCCAACCCAGATAGCAAGCAATTGTGCTGCAAGCTTGAAAATTCCTTGCTAAGCTATTGCTAGTCTTGCCAGGCTTCACAAGTTTGTTGTACAATTGCAACAAGTCGGCATTGCAAGGCTGCTGCAAGTTCTGGTTCAGTTATATTGAGCAATAGTCATCCCACCACAGGGGTCACTGTGACTTGCAGAGCTCTTGCTGTAGACTGATCACTGCAACTTTGCTCTTCCTAGATACTTGCCACGCAACTTTTCTACAAATTGGAAAAGTGTCAACTAGAAGTCTAGCAATAGCTTAGCAAGTCATTTTCAAACTTGCAGCACAATTGCTTGCTATCTGAGAAAATAAAGCATGGAGATGTGGATGGATGGGTGCGTTTAGTTTGAATTTTAAAGTAATTGTAAATGTTCAGAGTTTTTTTTTAATAACAAACATGTCATACCTGCTCTGTGCAATGGTTTTGCAAAGAGCAGCCTTGATCCTCCTCTTCTGGGGTTTTCTGCTGGTACTCCTGGTCCCTCCCCCCATCAAGTGCCCTCCCATAGCAAGCTCTGTCAATGGACACACAGAGAGGGGCAGGCTTACCCCTGCCCCTCTCTCACTCACTGTCAGTCACCAGCTTCTTGCCCTGCTCTTCCAGCTCTCATTGGGGCTGTGCAGGGGGTGGGAGCGGCTGGCTCAAGCTCTCACCGGTGCGCTGAGAGCCTGAGCCAGCCGCTGTTCAGGAATCTAGGTTTATCTCCAGAGCCTGGACCGGTTGATGCCCACCATCAACTGAATATGGGTCACAGAAGTGCAGAACAGTGCACTCTTGTGATCCCCGGGGGTGAGTAAGGCCAAAAGAGCTTTGCTTCACTGTCCAGTCACTGGTTGGTGACCAAGCTTTGATGGGCAGTATATATCCCAGGGCTGGATAGAAGGAAATATAAATTCTTTACAAAATTAATCTGTGTATTTAGCTGTTTGCTAAATAAAATGAAGTTCTAGATCTGTTAATAACTTCAGCATGATATTAGAATTTACTACCAAATTTGTTAAAATTTACAGGCTCAGAACAAGCCGATGCAAAGGAACATTTTTTTCTTTCCCTCCCTTGCCAAGAGAGACGTGTATGAACCTATTTCAGGTCTTATGTCATCAAGCTGTGATCAGATTACTCCCTTCTGATTGCAGAAGCAGCTTATCTGTGCCACGCTTACAGTGCCTGCAGCCACCACCTCCCCAATGCAAAGGCTGTTCCATGCTCTGATCACAGTGTGACTCTACTCTGTCCGGTAGACCAAGTCAAGTCATAAAAATGATTGCTGCTCGCACATGAATATGACCTTTCTTATAGCTGCAGGTCCTGATGACAAGATGGAAATATAATAGAATATTCATTTGGAGAATCCTCAATGGATGGAGATTTTGTACCCTGGGGGGAGTCCAACAGAAAGTAATTGCCAGCCAATAGTCATTGATTTTAATTTAGCTTGCACCGGCTAGTCATTAGTTACTTATTGTCTCATTTCATCACTGCAAAAAGTGTTTCATCTTATTAATCGTCTTCAAGAACTTTGTCACTGAGTTATGGGGACGTGAGGGTAGATTTGTAAAAATTAGGCTATTTTTAGCAACCATTCAGTTTTTTTTAATTAAACATAGTTTTAATTATTAAGTATTACTTATTGTATGTTGTCGTTAAAATTAAAAATAAAATAAAAGCATTAATTAAAATAATTTTTTTCTGTATTTTCTGTGCCACTTTTCAAAAATTATGTTTAGTGTATAGGACATTTCTAGTTTACACAAACTTAATATAGGGGAAATTCAATTTAGGTTTGATTAACTTACTTATAAAAAAGCTAACCATGAATGGAATATGTGGAACTCCTGGAACAATTTTTATTTACAACTTACCTTGGTCGAGCTTGGCACAATCTAAATCTTATATCTGTAGGATGGCTGGAGATGCTGAAAATCACTGAAGCGGTCTACTCTATATATAGTGTCATGTCAATATTCCCATCACACATCTTCCTAGACATGGGCTCGTCAGTAACGGGTGCTGCTGCAACTACCAGCTGGAAACTGGACAGATCAATGCACATATTCGCCAGCACACCATGGATTGTCAAATTTCGTCTGAAGCCTTTATTGCAGAAAGATCACATCACAAAAGAACCAAGTGCAACATTTCAAAGCCACGCAGGACCCCTTCATCAGGCTTCTCACATGCTTGACGAAGGGGTCATGCACAGCTCCAAAACATTGCACTTGGTCTTTTGTGATGTGATCTTTCTGTAATAAAAGCTTCAGACAAGATTTGACGATCTATGTTATGCTGGCAAATATGTGCATTGACATACAGTAATAAGCCAGTATTTTCTGGGTCCTGCTCAAGCAGCTTCCCCTCTGCACACTAAAAACAGGGGTTCACTCTGTGATTGGATGAGGGGAGATCATAATGTCATCCACCCCTTCTCTTCACCCTATCCAATCACAGAATATCTTGTATCCGCTGATAAAAATGCAAGGTGTTCTTCTAAAGACTACAGTGCCATGCGAGAGACAATCTGTGTTCTGTGTGCACAGGGGAAGCAGGACTCGGAAGATCGTGGCTATCAGTGTATGTAGCATGGGATACTACAGTGGATTTTAGCATCCCCAGCAGTCCTTTAGATATAAAATATACAGTGCCTTGAAAAAGTATTCATACCCCTTGACATTTTCAACATTTTGTCATGTTACAACCAAAAAATTTGAATTTTATGTGATAGACTTAGCCCTTGTACACACGGTCGGAAATTCTGATGGAAAATGTCTGATCGGACCGTGTTGTCGGATAATCCGACCGTGTGTGGGCTCCATTTGACTTTTTCCGTCGGAATGTCCGACCAACAAAGTTTGAGAGCTGGATATAAAATTTTCCGACAACATGATCCGATCGGACTTTGTCTGATCGTTTGTGGAGAATTCCCATTGGACAAAGTGCCATGCATGCTCAGATAAAATTAAGAGACCAAAGCTATTAGTTACTAGCCTCTACGTAGTCCCATCGTAAAGAACGAACAGCATCACATTCTGAACGATCGGATTTTCCCACAACTTTGTCCAACCGTGTGTATGCAAGACCAGTTTCGGACAAAATCCGATGGATTTTGTGGTCGGAATGTCCGAACCGTGTGTACAGGGGCTAACACAAAATGGCACATAATGGTGAAGTGGAAGGAAAATGATAAATGGTCTTTAACATTTTTTACAAATAAATATGTGAAAAGTGTGGCGTACATTTGTATTCAGCCCTGCTGAGTCAATAATTGGTAGAGCCACCTTTCACTGTAATTACAGCTGCAAGTCTTTTTGGGGATGTCTCTACCAGCTTTGCACATCTAGAGAGTGACAATTTTGCCCATTCTTCTTTGAAAAATAGCTCGACCTCTGTCAGATTGGATGAAGAGCATCTGTGAACAGCAATTCTTGTGCCACAGATTCTCTGGACTTTGACTTGGCCATTCTAACACACAAATATTTATTTGATCTAAACCATTCCATTGTAGCTCTGGCTGTATATTTAGGGGTATTGTCCTGATGGAAGGTGAACCTCCGCCCCAGTCTCAAGTCTTATGCAGATTTTTTATTTGAACATTATTTTTTTATTAATTTATGAAAAATTTAAATATACAAAACAGAGTTTCTGGGCATTCTGGGCTCGAGATATACAACAAACAAAACAAAACATTGTCTTTTGCAGACTTTAACAGGTTTTCTTCTAAGAATGCCCTGTATTTGGGTCCATCCATCTTCCTATCAACTCTGACCAGCTTCCCTGTTCCTGCTGAAGAAAAGCATCCTCACAACATTATGCTGCCACCACCATGTTTCACAGTGGGAATGGTGGGTTCAGGGTAATGTGCAGTGTTAGATTTCGGTCACACATAGCGTTTTGCTTTTAGGCCAAAAATTTCAATTTTGGTCTCATCTGACCAGAACACCTTCTTCCACATGTTTGCTGTGTCCCCCACATGGCTTCTCCCAAACTGCAAACAGGACTTTTTATGGCTTTCTTTCAACAATGGCTTTCTTCTTGCCACTATTCCATAATGGCAAGATTTGTGGAGAGCACGACTAATATTTGTCCTGTGGACAGATTCTCCCACCTGAGCTGTGGATCTCTGCAGCTCCTCCAGAGTTACCATGGGCCTCTTGCAGTAGCAGCTGTTTTTTTTTTGGGGGGGGGGGGGGCTGTCAGTCAGTAGTTGGGGCCCTTACCCCATCCCGCGGGCAGCACTCTGGGTGGCGAGCGGCGTCGGCTTCTCTCTGGGCAGTTCTCTCCGGCTGCTTCCTCGCATCCCCTGCATCTCCTCCCTCCTCCTCGTGGCCAATCTGATTGGCTGGGAGGAGAATCAATAGTGAATATTCATTCATTATTGTCACACAACCCTGCGCCCCGAGCCCACCCTTTTTTCAAGCCTAGCTCTAATAACGCATGAATAGGGGGAGCGGTGCACATGTGCCCCTAATGGTTGGACCACCACTGGCTCCTTAGCTGCTTCTCTGTATAATGCTCTCCTTGCCTGGTCTGTCAGCTTAGGTGGATAACCATATCTTGGTAGGTTTTCAGTTGTGCCATACGCTGTGCATTTTCAGATGATGGGTTGAACAGTGCTCCGTGAGATGTTCAAAGCTTGGGATATATTTTTATAGCCTAACCCTTTAAACTTCTCCAAAACTTTATCCCTGGCCTGTCTGGTGTGTTCCTTGGCCTTCATGATGCTGTTTGTTCACTAATGTTCTCTAACAAACCACTGAGGGCTTCACAGCTGTATTTATACAGTGATTCAATTACACACAGGTAAACTCTGTTTACTAATTAGGTGACTTCTGAAGACAATTGGTTTCACTAGATTTTAGTTAGGGGTATCAGAGTAAGGGGGGGGCTTATTACAAATGCACGCCACACTTTTCACATATTTATTTGTAAAAAACTTTGAAGACCATTTATCATTTTCCTTCCACTTCACAGTTACAGGAGGTCCCCGACTTACGAACCTCCAACTTACAAACAACTCCTACTTACGAACGGCAGGTGGCGGCGGCGGGCACATCGGAAAACATCAGAAAACAGCAGAAAACATAGGAAAACATCGGAAAAAAATGCCATTCTGCGCATGCACGTCCGAATTACGAACAAATTTGACTTAAGAACAAACAGGCAGTCCCAAGCCTGTTCGTAACTCATGGACTGCCTGTATGTATGTTGGGCAGCACGGTGGTGTAGTGGTTAGCACTCTCACCTAAGCAGTAAAAAGGGTCACTGGTTCAAATCCCCACCACACCACAACACTACCTGCCTGGAGTTCGCATGCTCTCCCTGTGCTTGCGTGGGTTTCCTCCAGGTACTCCAGCTTCCTCCCACAAACCAATGACATGCATGTAGGTTAATTGGCTTCTGTCCAAAATTGGCCCCAGTATATGAATGGGGACCTTGGATTGTGGGCTCCATGAGGGTAGGGACCGATGTGAGTGTGCAATGTACAGGTATAGGGACAATTGTAGACACTCACTCTGGATGAAGTGGTGTCTTTATTCAACCTTACTAACTATGAAACTATGTACTACTTTGTGTTGGTCTAACACATAAAATTCCAGTAAAATACATTTACATTTTTGGTTGTAACATGACAACATTGCAAGGAGTATGAATACTTTTTCAAGGCACTGTATATATATTACTTTATTTGCTAAAGTAAAATGATCTGTAATGCTTCACACACACACACATACACATACTGTATACTGTAAATGGAGATAGTAAACATGCTATGGGAACAGCATTGATGGCAGAAAAAAAAAACTGATGCAACCTCAAAATTATTGAGGAATGCCTTAACAGAGTTGTTAAGCCTTGTAATACTTTTGTATACTTTTCCATTGTTTGAGATGTGTAAATGTTTACACTGCAGAGTGTGTACATATATGGGATGTTAGAGCAAGGTAAAGGTGGCGCAAAGCATCCATATGGAAATACCACATTTTCTTTTATACTGTTTAATATGTTAGTGGTTTCTCTAGTTAGTACATTTGCACTCTTCTAGAACTGCTCTTATGGATGGGTGGCAACACATTAGCACTGCGGTCTTGCAGCAGCGAGGTCCTGCTCTAAATTCCCGCAGAGTCTTTTTCTCCCTGGCTTGCCTTCTGTCCCTATGAATGAGCAATTCTCTTCTGTATGTCTTCATTCTACATACATACTGGTTATAGGGTTGGCTTAAAGGAGAGCTACAGCCACAGCTCGTTTGACTGTACTTGTCCTGTGGAATACAAGAATGCAGTTCATTCTGCCCTCCTGACTGTGACCCGTTTTCAGCAGACATCAGGCTGAAGCCCGCTGTCGGCTGACATCACAGAGCTGGTTCAGGCTTGGACAAGTTTGCCACAGCGGAGTTGGGATCCGCTTCACTCCAGTGAGCACATGGGCAGAGCAGAGAGCTGTGACTGACATTTACCAGTTCTTTGCTCATGGCATTATGAGAACCGATCGATCTGCAGTGTTAGATCGCTCAGGTCTCAGTGTTAGAGGCGCCGAGGGACAGGTGCGGTATGGGACCGATCTTGCATCCACCTAAGTAAATATTGAATAATATGCCAGTGATATAAATATAAGAATTACTTAAAAATCGTTGAAATGATGACTATAAGACTCTTAAGACTGTAATGTTGCCAAAATAGGAAGGATATGGTAGAATGTAGCACAACTTATATATTTCTTTAAAAATAATGAAATGTGTTTTGACAAAGCATAGGTACTCAAATCTATCTGGATACCAGCCTTTGTCATCCACTGTACAGGGCAATCAGACAGGGTGAAGGGAGGGCAGTACTAGCAATCAATCAGGCTCTGTTGTGTGCACATGTGCTGACAGAATAGGGTGCAGGTTTGGGTGTTTATTATTTTTGATTTTTTTCCGGCACTGAGGAGATACAGTTCATTGAGGAAACCATGAATGCCAACATGTACTGTGACATACTAAAGCAGAGCAGAATCCCCTCCCTTCGGAGACTGGGCCGCAGGTCAGTATTCCAGCATGATAATGACCCCAAACACACCTCCAAGACGACCACTGCCTTGCTAAAGAAGCTGTGGGTAAAGGTGATGGACTGGCCAAGCATGTCTCCAGATCTAAACCCTATTGAGCAACTGTGGGGCATTCTCAAACAGAATGTGGAGAAGCGCAAGGTCTCTAACATCCACCAGCTCCGTGATGTCATCATGGAGGAGTGGAAGAGGACTCCAGTGGCAACCTGTGAAGCTCTGGTGAACTCCATGCCCAAGAGGGTTACGGCAGCGCTGGAAAATAATGGTGGCCACACAAAATATTGACACTTTGGGCCCAATTTGGACATTTTCACTTAGGGGTGTACTCACTTTTATTGTCAGCGGTTTAGACATTAATGGCTGTGTGTTGAATTATTTTGAGGGGACAGCAAATGTACACTGTTATACAAGCTGTACACTCACTACTTTACATTGTAGTAAAGTGTCATTTCTTCAGTGTCTTCGTGAAGGAAATCAGCTGGTTCAGTGATGTTGTGCTCCCCAGAGCAGTACAATCCTGGCAGTGTTGTATGCTACTATAAGCCTCAAGCTTTGAGGACATTGGCCTCAAGACACACTTAGCTGCAGGCAGAGGTCAGGTGAACTTTGCTGACTGATGCCTTGACAGAAGTGTTTTTGGCTTTCAGAATGTTGAACGGTGACACCAAACTGACAGATTTTAAATCAGTCTCTGCCAGTGCCACTGGTATGACTCATCCTTTGAGGCTCCCATAGCAAATCTGTACATTTTTTTAGGGCACTGCTTACGCACAATTAAAGCGTATATGTCAAAGCAAAACAAAATGCAGTCCGTCTCTGAAATCCATGCAAATTTCCCATGTTATATATGTTTAACCCTTTCACTGCCAGGGCTGGCTTTGCATTTTTTTGCGTAAAGCTTTAAAAAATAAAAATTATTTTATGCCTGAAGATTAGTTAAAAGCCCCAAACAGTATACATTTTCTGAAATCAGAAACCCTGGATAAGAAAATGGTGGTAGTTCCAATTATTTATGTCATACAGCTTTGTCCAACTGCTAATATATTATGCAATTTAGTAAAATATAACAGATAAGGTTGCACTGAGTAAATAGATACCCAACATGACAAGCCTTACAATTACGTGTGCTATGGAATGACAACAAACGGGTACTAAAGTTTTGTAACACAACTCTTAAAAAGCGCGTTCATGCCATGGGTTTAGAGTTAACAGTGAATAATAGCCCTAGAATTATTGATCTCACTAAGGTGTGGATGGCGATATGTAACATGTGTAGTTCAATCAGTCAATCAATTTTGTATGTAGGCATCCCTGACAAGTGTGTTTATATTCCTATGTACATGTGCTGGTGGGCTCAACATTTTTTGTACCTATTAAGACCCCTAATGTCCCACCTGCCCTCCGCTGAAGCTAATAGAATAGAATAGACTATAGAAATTGTCCGACAGGCGTCCCTATCAGGACACAATAGAACATCAAGGGAGATTGCTGTACCAACATCGGATACTTAGCAGCTGTCAGTCTTTTTTGTTCAGCCCTGCTGTGTTGATCAAAAAAAAACTACTAGTGTGTAAGAGGCTTTACCTATTGACTTTTGCTAAACTTCTTAACAACTTTCACTCCCAGCAAAAATAAGGATAATTATTCTTCAGTCCAAGATAAGAACTAGGAGGGCTCTTTGAGATCATGCAGAAAGTGTGCAGTGGCCACAAGACAGCACTAAATTAATTTTTTTTATTTTTTTATTTTACAGTAATCAATTGCATATAACAAAATGCTTCCAATAGTATAGTCAGCAAACCGAAAAGGAGCAAATATGAGTGGCTCATTTCAGGGTTTAATATTTCTAGATTTTGGTCTTTCAGGCGCTTTAGGAGCGGCGTACACACCGCTCCTAAAGCGTCCCTGCCTATTGAAATCAATGGGCAGTGCCACCGAAGCACCAGCAGCAGTGCTTTACGGGCGCTCTTAACCCTTTTTCGCCCGCTAATGGGGGTTAATAGCACCCTGCTACTGCCCGAAAAGCGCTGCTAAAACGGCGGTAAAGTGCCGCTAAATATAGCTAAAAGAACCGGACGCCCCCAACGTGCCAGTATGAAAGGGCCCTTAGAGTGCCTCCACTCTGGATGAAAGAGCACAGGGGGCATCTATGGACAGCAGCACTATCAGTCCAGGGGGGGGGGGGGGGGGTGTTAGATTTACTAGCAGATTTAGATACAGCACACACTTTATAAGCGGTTATAGACAAACATTTTTTTTTCCATTTGAGGTTTTACATAAATCAAAGCTGATCATTGTATGTACCCCTGTCAGTGGTGAATGATTTTGTCACATCTCTGTGACTGATACATTTTGCTGTAGAGCTTGTTCTTTTGAAAAGTAACAGACTTAGCCCCTGTACACACGGTCGGAGATTTCCACAACCAAATCCGTAGGATTTTGCCCTTCGGATTTTGTCCGTCAGATCTTGTCCGAAACTGTTGCATACACACGGTCAGACAAAGTTGGTGAAAAAAATCCGATCTTTCAGAACGTGATGACGTAATTTAGTTACGATGGGACTACGTTCAGGCTAGTAGCCAATAGCTTTGATGTAGGAATTTGATCTGAGCATGCGTGGCACTTGGTCCGATCAAAATTCTCTACACATGATCGGAGTATGTCCGACCGGCCCAGTTGGTCGGGAAATATTTCCAACATGTTGGAAAATTGGGTCCGACGGATATTCAGACGGAATCAGTCCGATGCATACCACACACAGTCGGATTATCCGACGACACGGTCCGATAGGACACATTCCGACGGATTCTCCGACCATGTGTACAAGGGCTTACTGGTTGGATCACCAGATAAAAATAAAAGAAAGAAAGCGTAAAAAATAAAATGAATGCAGCCATCACATCTAAGAATTGGTAAGCTGCTATATAATAAATGTTTGTCTTTGGGTTTAATACCACTTTAAGATATTCAGATAAGTATACCCTTTCATACTCAGGTTTTAGTAAAAAATAAAAACCCTCCAATAGAGTAAATTGATATAAACTAAAGGTACAGGGGACCATCATCCAAACGACAATGATAGATATTTGGGTGCAAGGAGACATCCCCCAAAAGGGTCTCTAGAGCGGGAAAGGAAAATAGGGAAATAATGGACTATCTCGACACCCTAAACAGATTAAACATAAAGATAAAACATAAAGATTTTTATTGGTACATAATTTAAAATACAATAAAGTATCTGGATACAGAGAATACAACTACAACATTATTTTGTGTACAAATATGTGACACTACTCCGGTATTCAAATACACTCCATGGTGGCACTGGCAAATAAGAGTTTCAAGTTTCCTCTGCATGTTTTGCGGCTCTAAGCCGCTTCTTCAGGATGAACACAAAACAAGGTCTATAGATAAGATAATACAATTTGCATGTTAAGCAACAGTCATAAATGCTTATATATAAACAGAAAAAAAATAAAAATTGGTTGGGGAAATGAAGCACGTGCAAACATTTACCAGTGAAGGCCCATCGGAGATCAAGCCTAGTCAGTAGTGTCACCAAGATTTTCCTGGGGGTATTGTGAAGGAGCTAGAAAGATGCATAAATCCCCTTTTTCACTTACGTTCTGAATCAGCCTTCAATGATGATAAATACTCATACACGCTAGTGCCAGTTTAGGTGGAAGATGTTAGCAATATGATTTTGGAACTATTAGCTCCACCTTGGGAACATACCAAGAAAGGAAGCATAAACACACCACAGTTTTACCAAAATCCTAATTTTCCATTTTCCATGTGATCTATAAACCATAGGAGCGCACATTCTCCCCTACTTTGCTCTGCCTAGTATAGCATACCTTGTCTCTGAACTGACATTGAACAGGTGCAGTCTGTACAATTACTAAAGCAATCCATTGTTGGGTCTAAAGGAAACCTGTGTCTAGTGAAATACAGAGACCGTCTGTGGTGACCTCCTTCTCAGGCTCACGTAGTGTTCAACGCAATTACAGCCAAAGTGGTTCTGAGGCTGCAGAAACACCTGAGCGAGTTTTTTTGTGTGTTTTTTTATGCACAGCTTTTTTTTTATTTTTTTATTTGCCAATAGAGAAAACTATCATCTGTTGCATCATTTGTTGCTAGGTATTTCAGCTTTTTTAGTTTTTCCATTAGCTTTTATTTTTTATCATTATTATTAATTTATTATTATTTGTTTTAGTTCGGGTAAGGGGGTTACAGTTAACCACTTAAGGACCAGGCCTCTTTTTCAGACTTGGTGTTTACATGTTTAAAACAGTTTTTTTTGCTAGAAAATTACTTAGAACCCCCAAACATTTTATATTGGGTTTTTTTCTAACACACTAGAGAATAAAATGGCAGTCATTGCAATACTTTTTTTCACACCGTATTTTGCGCAGCGGTCTTACAAGTGCACTTTTTTGGAAAAAATTTACTTTTTTGAATAAAAAAATAACACAACAGTAAAATTAGCCCAATATTTTTGTATATTGTGAAAGATAATGTTACACTGAACATGTCACACTTCAAAATTGCGCCCGCTTGTGGAATGGCGTCAAACTTTTAGCCTCGAAAATCTCCATAAAAAATTCTACAGGTTGCTGTTGTTTCTTTTCTTAGAGGAATGCATATACATACTTCCTTAAATGTGTGAATTCATGTTATCCTGGCAAATGATGTCTTATAGATAATTATTTCTGTTAACCTTGATAACCATCTGTATCACAAACATATGTTACCTATTGCTGTATGACCAATATCGATCACTTATTGTATGTTGACAAAATTGAATTAAAATTATTGAGACAAAAAAAAAAAATTCTACAGGTTGCATTTTTGCCATTACAGAGGAGCTCTAGGGCTAGAATTATTGCTCTCACTCTACCGATCGTGGCGATACCTCACATGTGTGGTTTGACTACCATTTTCATATGTGGCCACTACTCACGTATGCGCTCGCTTCTGCGCGCGAGCTCGTTGGGACGGGGTGTTTTTAAAAAACTTTTTTTATTTTATTTTATTTATTTGTACACTGTTTAAAAAAAAAAAAAATGGATCACTTTTATTCCTATTACAAGGAATGTAAACATCCCTTGTAATAGAAAAAAGCATGACAGGTCCTCTTAAATATGAGATCTGGGGTCAAAAAGTCCTCAGATCTCATATTTGAACTTAAATGCAATAAAAAAAAAATGTCCTTTGAAAAAATTACATTGAAAAAAATGTGCCTTTAAGATGAAATGGATATTTTGATGATAGGCAACTTCTATCCTCATATTGATTAGTGGTTCCAAATTAATAACTACTGCAGTAGGGAACAGACACAAAAGATACGCTCAGCATCTTTCCAAATAACCGTTCTCCTTTATTATGACGCATGTGAAGGTTTTTATACACATGATTACGTAGGTATCACATTAATATTACAATTGTACATTTATGGTAACAAGGGGCGTTACATAGGCAGGCTAATTCTAATCAGAACTCGAAAGAATGCAAAACATGTACTGAAAACATCATTAGTGCCGTGTGCACAGTGAGGGCATCGTGCAATACATATAAAATAGAATACAATTATATACAGAACCTACAAATTTCCATTACAAAGAGGTATGGGCAAAAGTGAAGTTTTGACGTCGCTTCCACTCTCCTATGGTAAAGAGATAGGTGGGGGCCATCTTAGCCTCACTTGTCTCTATACCCAGCACAGGAAAGGATCCGATCGCCTCCGCCGCTATCAACGGCTCCGGTAAGCAGCAGAGGGCGCGGGAGAGCGGCGGGAGGGGGGTGGCACCCCTCCCGCTGCCGATAGCGGTGATCTCGCGGAGAGACCACCGTTATCGCACACACGACTGGCGCCTGAAGAGATGGATATCTCGGTTGTGGCAGCAGCTGCTGCCGTTACCGAGATATCCCTCTTCAATAAATGGACGTACATCGACGTGCGCTGGTCGTAAAGTGGTAGGGTTAGGATTAGGATTAGGGATTAGGTTTATTTATTTATTTATTTTTTGTTCGGGTTAGGGTGTTAATACTACTACTACTACTACTACTACTACTACTAATAATAATAATAATAATACATGAATAAATAAATGTAAAATCAATACACATATAAATATAAATAATCCTAAATAAATGATAAATAAATTCAATAAATTAATACTAAGTAATAATTAATAAATAATTAACCCCTAACCTTAACCCTTAAAAAATATAAAATAAAATAATAAATAACTAAACACCCTAACGCAAAACAAATTAATACATTATTATTATTATTCATAATTTTTTTTGTTCAGGGTTGGGTGTTTATTATTTTTAAAAAGCTTTTTTTTATTTTCTTAACGGGTGTTTATTATATTTATTTTATTTTTATTAATAATTTATTTAATAGTTTTTAAGGTTAGGGGTAGGGATGCACCAATGCCGATTCTAGTATCAGTATCGGTGCCGATACCATGCATTTGCACAGGTATCAGTACTCGTGCAAATGCTACGATGCCTAATCCAATACCTGTTGTACCTGACCAGGCGTCCTTAAGCTCAGCAGGGGGGCTGGGCAGCCACACAGATAATCGGTGCAGTGGTGGGGGCAGTTAAAATCACTGATCTCTCTGTATATCTTTTCTGACAGCCGCTTCTCCTCCTCTCCCTCCCGCAGCTGTCAGGTGCTTTATTGAACATTATACAGCGAGATCGGTGCTTTTAACTGCCCCCACCGCCACAACGATCACCCCTGTGTCCTCTTCAGGGTCCTCCTCTATCTCCCTGGTGTTCTCCTCCCTCTCTCCGGGTTCCGGATTCCCCTGGTCCTCCTCCCTCTCACCGGTGTCCTCCCCCATTTCTCCATCGTCCTCCTCCCTCTCTCCGTGTCCTTGGCTCCCCAGATCCTCCTCCCTCTCAACACATTCCTGGCTCCCCATATCCTCCTCCCTCTCTCCGAGGTACTCCTCCCTCTCAGCGCTCTCCTCCTCCCTCTCTCTGGGTCCTCGGCACCCTGGCTTCCCATGTCCTCCTCCGGCCCCCCCTGTCCCAGATCTGTCAGGATGGAGAGCGGAGGAAGGAGCTGGTAAATCTGTAATTTACTGGCTCCTTCCTTTTCTGAATGAACAGAGTCAGTGATCACTGACACTGTCAATTCATGACTGAAACATCCCAACCTGTGTTGTGATGTCTTACTTTATGAATGGAGAGGAGCCTCCATTCATAAAGTAAGCCTGCTGTCAAACAAAGCCAGTAATGAGGGCGTGGGGGCGGGGTGGAGGAGAGGAGCCAGGAGTGCTGAAAAGAGACACAAGCAGAGGAGGTTCGGGGCTGCACTGTGCAATTCCATTGCTACAGAAAAGGTAAGTATAAAACAATATGTTATTTAAAAAAAGACTTTGTATTTTTAACCACTTGCCGACTGCCCTATAGCATACCTCCCAACATTTTGAGATGGGAATGAGGGACATCTACTATCAAATGTATGTAGGCATATGACATGCCCCCTGCCATGCCCCTTAAAGGGGATATAACCAAAAAAAGATTAATTAAGTGCAAAGTGCTTTTTTTTACCACCAATATTCCTTTATATTGACGTTTAAAATTGACAAATGCAGCAATATAGAATTTGGATGAATGGTTTTGCACTGGGAAACACTTTTTGAAAGATAAAAAATGCATTTTATATACAAGTACATAGATCAGACTAAAATGAGGGACACATGAGGAGGAAAGAGGGGCAGAGGGACATTGCTCTAAATCAGGGACAGTTGGGAGCTATGCTATAGCAGTTTTCCTGCTACAGGGCAGCCGTGTTGTGCAGGATTATGTATATATATATATATATATATATTTATGGTCTAGAGCCCTCTGACCGATACGGATAAGGATGACAAACAAGGTTAACATAACTCTCTTCCTTGAAATGGACCTGAAAGTGTGCCCTGGTCTAACGTACGGTATACCAAAATAAGGGGGCATACCCTAGATAGAGAAATGGGTATAAATGAGATGAATATGAAATGGAGTGAAATGAGTACTCTCATGAGGAGTATAATGCCTGAGAAATGCCCTAAAAAGGGGATGGGTGGGTGGGTATCGCGCACCGGAACCGACGAGGAAGGCAGGCGAACGGGCTAGTTATATACCCCACCGGGCTCCTCCCATAATTCCAGGCCACCATACTGGCCTTTCTATTTATGGTCTAGAGCCCTCTGACCGATACGGATAAGGATGACAAACAAGGTTAACATAACTCTCTTCCTTGAAATGGACCTGAAAGTGTGCCCTGGTCTAACGTACGGTATACCAAAATAAGGGGGCAAAACATTCAGGTAGGGGTTGTATTTTATTGTTTCAAGTTTGAGACTGGGTGAGTTTGACAAAGGCCTGGGCCATCTCCACTTGCGGATTGGGTATGTAACGGGCGAAACAGCTGGACTTCCATCTGCCCAACTTCTTGATAACGTGGTCCGGGACCCCTTGGCGGGAGGCGGTTGAAGCTGCTCCGATACGGAAAGAATGTCCGGAGTAGTGAGTAGGATTGAGGTGAAGGATGCCCAGAAGTATCCTGACATGTTCCATAAACTGGGCAGCGTTTCGAGTGAAATGGCAGAAGCGGACCAGACCCTGGTTGATCGGCCAGAAGGGTTAACAAGCGGGTGAGAACGGCGACCGGGCACCAGCGGTTGTAGGTTTTATAGAAGTGTATGTCCGTACCCGAGCCAAGCTGCTGCGTCTTGGAGACTGCTAAGTGTAGAATGTAATGGTCTTCGTATCGGACCAGGTGGTGCTTGCACAGCATACGTGCTGTGGGGCCGTTACAAGTAAACTCACCTGGCCGTAAGAAGCCGTAGAAGGCCAGGTGTATGGCTGCTTGCAAGACGATACTTATGCGGAGACCGAAAGGTGAAGTGGCCAGAATATCTGACATATCTCTAAAAACGTCTCCTGTAATAGGCAGCCGTTTGGTGCGGGCCACTGGCCGGCGCTTCTGGACGCCGCGCATAACAGCCCGCACGGCGTGATAAGAAAACAAGGAAGGTTCGGTAGGGTCCTGGAGGGACGAGAAATGTTGCACACCGGCCAGATATAGCCGGATCGTATTAAAGGATAACGCCAGCTCCGAGTGGCAGTAGGAAATGAAGGCTAGGACTTGCTTGACACGGGACGTCTCTGTGCTGTGACACGTCATGAAGCGGTTAAAGGCCCTCCAGGCCGATTGATAGGCCTTGAGGGTATTGCATGAGAGGGAGTGCTCGATGAGTTGGGTGGCCGCTAGGAGGTGTGGTGTTAATCCAGGGTCAGCTGAGACCAGTCCGGGATAGCTGCTGATGTTGGTCCGGCTCCGGGTACCTGATCAAAAAAAGAGACAAGGTTAAAGCGGGAGAGGGCGTCCGCTGCCTGATTGAATTTACCGGGGATAAAGGAACAATGGATGTTGAACTGAAATGATAAAGAGAGCTGGACCAGTCGACGAAGGAAGGACATAATCGCTAGAGAGTTGGATCTGCCTTTATTAATGATCTCCGCAGTGGCCAAATTATCTGTAAAAAAGGTCACCGTTTGCCCCGACCAACTGCGGCCCCATGTGTGTGCTGCAGCTACGATGGGGTACAACTCAAAGAGGGAGGACGTCTCGGCGAAGCCAGGAATAGCCAGTATCTGGGGAGGCCAGGGAGCTGCGAGCCACAGATGGCCAAAAATTGCCGCAAAGCCTGTGGAGGCCGCTGCGTCGGTCACCACCTGGGGTGAAAGGGAAGACACAGAGGGAATGAACAGGGACACGCCATTCCAAGAGGATAGGAACTCCTCCCACATAGCAAGGTCTGCTATTGCCACGGGATCCAGGCTGAGGACTTGCTCCGGGTCCTGTGAGAGGGACAGTAAGACTAATAGGCGTGACACGAACGCGCGACCCTGAGGGATGATGCGCATGGCGAAATTCAGCATGCCGAGTAGGGACTGTAGCTGTCTTTTGGTGCAAGTTCTGGCACGGGTGAAGTCCCTCAGGACCGTCCTGATGCGGGCCAGTTTATCCGGGGGGAGGCTGGCCTGCATGGAGTTGGTGTCTAGGCTGACCCCGAGAAAGGTGATGGTCTGCGTCGGACCATCCACCTTGTGCTCGGCAATGGGGATGTTGAGGTTACTGAAGACCGCCCTTAATTTATCCAGATCTCCTGGAGGTGAGCCGGGTGGCTCGATCAGCAGGAAGTCATCCAGATAGTGTATGACTCCCCGACACTGGGCTACGTGCAGCAGGATCCACGTGAGAGTCTGTGCGAAGGTATCGAAAAGCCAGGGGCTGCTTTTGGACCCGAATGTTAGTTTGGTGGCGAAATAGTACCGCTCCTTCCACTTGATGCCATGCCAGCACCAGAGAGATGGATGGATGGGAAGGAGCTTGAAGGCGTCCGAGATGTCGGCCTTGGAGAGCCAGGTTCCTGTGCCTGTTTTGAGAATGGCCTGGATGGCCGTGTCTACGGATGCATACTTGAGGGAGAACTCCTCTGAGGGGATAAGGGAATTAAGACTGGGGACAGAAGAGGAATGAGGCGCTGACAAATCGTACACCAATCTGAGTTTATTTGAGAACTTGCCCTTGACAAGCCCAATAGGGCTGACTCTCCAGGTGTTGAATGGGGGCTGTGTGAAAGGGCCTATGATGAAGTCTCGGTCTAACTCTGACTGTAGTAACTGGTCAATGGCTCGTTCATCCATAGCTGCTGACCGCAGGTTCTGGCATTCGTGCGTGAGGTGAGGGAGAGAAATAAGTCCAGTGTGAAAGCCTTGAGTGAAGCCCTGAACAAGGTAGACGGATAGTGAGGGGGTAGGATGATCGGTAAGGTAGGTGCTGAGCCACGAGACGTTGACCCGGCTTAGTCAAGACTTCTTAATCTGTTTGACCTCACACATGAGCCTGGGATGAGCCCTATGACACTGCGTGCATACGTGGAGCAGCCTGCACTGACTAAAATTGCATGAGCCGCTATTGTAATTGTTGCAGATTGCTGCGCCTCCCATGGCCTTGACCGGGCGCCCAAATTTATCCGTCTGCGGCAGGCGTGCCGGCGCCTGTGGGCCCTGAGCGGTACCTGAGGTAGAAGGACCGTCTGAGGGCGGGGCTGCCACTGAGCTAGCACACCAAGTCGCAGTATGAGTAGCCGATTGGCAAATCGCACAGAGCGGAGACCGTAGCCCTGCGAAGTGGCGGCAAAATAGCTCGGTATCCATGACGCTCCAATCAGTAGGCGTCTGGAACTGGAAGAGTCTGGCGGCCGCCTTGGCTGAGAAGGAGCGGTGGTAGTCGTAAAATGAAAAACCGCCGTATTTATAACCTAGATCTACTACCACATGGAGGTAGCGATCCAGCTCCTCCCTCCTGCCAGGGGAGACTGAGCAGATGATGTCCCTCATCATGCCGAAGGCCAATGTAAATTCGGTGAAAGAAAGCTTCCTGTCCAGCCTGGGGTCTTTGGTCTTGAGGACCACCGACACGTCCCCCCATGTATAAGCCTTGTTCTCCGCAAGTTCATGAATGGAGATGAGAAGCGAAGCCAGATTGACGTCCTTTCCCTCTAGGATGTCCTTCCTGATGCTAGCTGACACCAGATGAGAAGGGTACACCACTGACGTACACCCGGTGGTACCTGCGAGAGGGTTAGTCACCGCCTGGGATGCTGGTACTGGAGGAGACACGGGCGGGCGGGTCTCGAGGAGGGCCACCCGATTCTGGACCTCTGACATTGAGGTCGTCAGGGAAGACACCAAGGTATGGAGCTGCGAAATAGAAGAAGCGATAGCGCCCAGGGAGGCCTGCTGGGTACTAGCCTCAGCCGCAGCTGGGGGAGGAAAGAGGAGCCTGAAAAGCTCGGCCTTTCTGGCTGTTGCCGGAAAGGGTACGCCTCTGCGCCTAAGCTCAGCTGTCAGCTTAGGAATAGTCCATGCTCTGAGGGACCGTTGGCTGCCACTCTCTGAGACTAGAGACGGAGATGAAGGGGCAGTGAGGTCCTCGCTGCCAGCCCGGGACATGGTGGCGTAATCCAGGCCTGGCGAACCTATTAGTCCTCGGGTTCGGGTTTTCTCCTACACGGAACCTACATGTGGGTGACATGGATTACAAGACTCGTTGAAGACTCCTGACAAAGAATATATGCTTAACAAGAAGGATGCTTCCGCTCATGAGCGTTTCCTCCCAGATGACGTTTTTTTTTTTTTCTTTTTCCTTACCTAAGGAGGCACCGTCCCACCAGGTGCAGGGTGGACCTACTGAAGACTCGACTGACCTGAGGAGATGAAGGTGAAGTTTGTTTGAGAGTTCTATACCTGAACAGAAATGGCTAGCTAAAATAGTGACTTCATGGAGGTGAGATTTAGAAATGAAATGAAATAAAATAAATGAAAAATGAAACAAACAAATGAAATGTTGCTTCCCTTTCTTTTTCTTCCTTCCTCTTTTTTTTTTTTTTTTTTTTTTTTTTAGCAGGTATGAAACTTTGAAGCAACTTATAGTGAAATGAGGCCGATGAGCAAGGCCCCCAGTAGGAATCCAAACTTGAAGAATCAACTGGACTCCGGGAAGCGGCATGTGACAGTGAAATGAGTGAATCTGCCATGACAGAGGTCCGGATCGCCATTCCACAATCTTGCGACCGAGCACGAAACGGATTCTGGAGCATGTACTGAAATGAGGCCAGTCCTAGGGCACGCCAAGACGAATTTGGTACACAGGTGTGACTATTCGCACCGGAGCGTGATAGGTGAGATGAAATGATACCCATGACAAAGACAAGAATCAGAGGATGAGCCCATGAATGCAACAAATGAATCCTGTCTTTGGAGCATGTACAGAAATGAGGCGTGACAGCTGGGCACACCGGAACAAATCGGTGCATCAATAAATGCAACAGGATTCGAATCGGAGCGTGATAAGTGACAGAAATGATATGCCATGACAGAGACAAGAATCAACAACTGGACTGATGGTTACAACAAAGAATCCGTCTCTGGAGCATGTACTGAAATGAGGCGTAACAGCTGGGCACACCGGAACGAATCGGTGCATCAAATGAATGCGACGGGATTCGAATCGGAGCGTAATAGGTGACCGAAATGGTATGCCATGACAAAGACTAGAATCAAGGACTGTGCCTGAACCTGCGAGTGACTCAGTCTCTGGAGCATGTACAGAAATGAGGCCGAAAACTGGAGCACTTCGAAGCAAATCGTTGCATCGGGGATGCGACAGGATTCGCACCGGAGCGCGGTAAGTGACAGAAATGATGAAATGATTAGAAATGATTGAAATGATTGAAATGATTCGATCTGACATAAGAGAGATTGAAATGATACGAAATGACATGAAATGATCGCAATAATTCGAACGGGATGAAATGATTGAAACGATTTCGAATATATGAATCGTATTGCCACGGTCGGACCGATTTACTGTTTGAAAGGACATGGCTTTTGAAATGGTCCAAACTGCTTGCATTTAACGTAACGAGCAGTCGGCTGTGGTATTGAAGTGATTCGAACGATTCGAATATTTTTTAGAAATAATCGGGGAATCGTTTCGGCTCGAGCCGAAGTGCCTGACGTGGCACGACCGACATGTCTCGAAACGAAATAACGACTTTCCTTCGAAAGGAAAGGAGTGGTGACATGAGGTAACGAGTACGAGTGACACGGTTTAAAACGTTCGTGAAATGAAAAGTGAGAGGTTCGTGAGTTCAGGCTATCGTGTTTAAGTGACATTGTAACACATGAAATAAAATGGGTGCCGAAGCCCTACCTGCGACAGCCGGCCCAGACGCGTTGTACGACAACGGCAATTTCTTTGAGTATTGCGACACTCGGACAGAAAACACACGAACGCCAACGACGACAAGGAGACTGACAACACGGACACGATCGGGACAAACACGGGAACTCACAAACACAACTCGCTACGTTTGGTCTCGAACAGTCGGCCCTTGATCTCTGACGTATCAGATATCGCGCACCGGAAACCGACGAGGAAGGCAGGCGAACGGGCTAGTTATATACCCCACCGGGCTCCTCCCATAATTCCAGGCCACCATACTGGCCTTTCTATATATATATACATGATCCTGCACTTTCAGATATTGGCATTAGTGGGCACTATCGCCGGATCACTCCCGATTTGATTCTACACAGTGAGAGTGTTCGGCGGAGACGATCTCGTGGACTCGATGTCTGCAGGCACCCACTAATCATTCTGTATACGAGGCAGACTACCCTTCTGTCAGTAGAGAAGGCATGGATACTGTGTCTCTAAAAAGCAGGAACACAGATCCATGCCTTCTACTAGTAAAAACACCTCCCCCACTACACTAAAACACTGACTAGACACACAGTTAACCCTTTTATCTCTCCTAAAGTTAACCACTTCACAGCCAGTGTCATTAGTACAGTGACAGTGCATATTTTTTGCACTGATCACTGTATTAGTGTCACTGGTCCCCAAAATAGTGTCAGTTAGTCTCCGATTTGTCTGCTGCAATATTGCAGTCCCGCTATAAGTCGCTGATTGCCGCCATAAGTAGTAAAAAGTAAAATTAATAAAAAATCCATAAATATATCCCATAGTTTGTAGATGCTATACATTTTCTGCAAACCAGGGGACATTTAAAGGGGCAGGGCACATTACATGGGACAGGGAACATTACATGGGATGGAGGGACATTACATGGGACAGAGCACATTACATGGGACAGGGGACATTACATGGGGCAGGGGACATTATATGGGTAAGGGCATATTACATGGGATAGGGCACATTACATGGGGCAGGGAACATTATATGGAACAGGGCGCATTACATGGGACATGGGAGAGGGCACATTACATGGGGCCGGAAACATTACATGGGACATGGGACATGGGACAGGGTACATTACATGGGACAGGGGACATTACATGGGACAGGGCACATTACATGGGGCAGGGAGCATTACATGGAACATGGGACAGGGCACATTACATGGGACAGGGGACATTACATGGGGCAGGGAACATTACATGGGACATGGGACAGGGCACATTACATGGGACAGGGCACATTACATGGGGCAGGGAACATTACATGGGACATGGGACAGGGTACATTACATGGGACAGGGGACATTACATGGGACAGGGGACATTACGTGGGGCAGGGTACATTACATGGGACATGGGGCAGGGCACATTACATGGGGCAGGGAACATTACATGGGGCAGGGAACATTACATAGGACAGAGAAAATTACAAAGGACAGGGCACATTACATGGGGCAGGGAAAATTTCATGGGACAGGGGACATTACATGGGGCATGGGACATAGCACATTACATGGGACAGGGGACATTACATGGGACAGGGAACATTACATGGGACAGGGGACATTACACGAGGCACGGGACATGGCACATTACATGGAACAGGCTGTTAGGCACATTGTGAGGGACACAGCTGGGCGTACTACAGTACCGGCTTTCTTCTTCTGGCTTCAGAACTTCTCCAGCTTTCACACGTCCTCCAGTGGTTCGCTGTTCCCTGCCAGCCTTTCCTCCTATCCTGTCCACCCCAGATGATGTCACATACAACCGCTCAGGAAAGACAAGGGGGCCGGTGGGGAACAGCGTGCTACAGCCAATTGTATGCCAGCGGCTTCCTTGCCTAGCTCTTCCTGCGTCCTTGTGATTCTCCTGTCAGCTTCCTGCGACTGACAGTCAGATCGCAGCAGAACCCCTGGGAGGTTTAGGATGTTTAGTTTGAGGTTTACAGGGGGCATTTGTGTGAAGTTTAAAGTGTCACTAAAGGCATTTTTTTTCAACTTTGGATAGCGTGGAGAGGGATTAGATCTCTTGTCAGTTTCTATTGCCGTCGGTGCCCACGTTAGGGAGATTCACCCTCTCTAATTATCCTGTTTACCATTAGAAAATCACAAATTTTGGGTTAACATCAGAACAGGAATAAAGAGGAAATCTTTCAATGGAGACCCTTGTTATGGAGAACCTAGTGACACCCTGGGATTCCCTCACTTTAGAGGGATTTTCTCTAACATCCTGTTTTGGCTACAAAACAGAGGGGAAATCTCCACAATAGGACACAGATGGCATAAAAAAAAACATCCCTTACACTATCCAAAATGAAAAAGTTTTTTGCCTTTAGTGACACCTTAAAGTGGTTGTAAATCCTGTTACACCACTTGTACCTACTATAATAAGGCTTACCTGTAGGTACTGTAAATATCTCCTAAACCTGGTACATTATGTGGGGCAGGTAAGGTAAGTATTTCATAATGAGCTAGTATGCGATGCAGGGTTTGTTTTTTATATTTTTTATTTTCGGGTTTATAACCACTTTAATGTTAGGGTTAAAGGGAGGACTTGTGTTACAGCTGTAGAAAGGGTTATTTTGAGGGTTACATTGGACATTTGTGTAAGGATTAATGTTAGGGTTACAGAGAGGTTAAAGTATAATTAAAGGCAAAACTTTTTTTTTTAGTTTTGGATAGAGTGGAGAGGGATTAGAAAACCTGTCAATTTTTATTGTTGTCTGTGCTCCCGTTAAGAAGATTCACTATTTGTCCTGTTAACCATTATCATTGAACGTGAAAGTAAAAAGAAAACCCCAAATTTTGAGTTGTCCCCAGAAAGGTAATAGATGAGAAATCTTCCAATGAGGACACTAGTTCTGGTGAGCTGGGGGTCCCCAAGAAATTCCTTTTATTTGCAGAGATTTCCTCTCACTTCCAGTTTGGCTATGGGACAGGAAGTGAAGCAAAATCTCCGCAATGGGACAGAGATGGCAAAAAAAAAAATCTGACAGGGGTTATAACCATCCTTTACTCTATCCAAAATGAAAAAAAAAAGTTTTGTCCATAGTTCTACTTTAAGTTTGAGGGTTACAAGGGGCATTAGTGTGAGGTTTAGTGCTAGGGTTAGAGAGAAGATTTTTGTGATTGTTAGGGTTACAGGAAAAGTTAGTGGTAGAGCTAGTTATAAGAATACACATAGGGATACATCTAGGGTTACAAGAAGGGTTGTTGTTAGGAGGAGGGTGGTGGATGTTGGGTAGTGCATGGTTTTCTACAACAGGAGCCCTAATTGGAAAACTAACATCGCTGAATCTGAAAGCCAACATACTGTGTCCTGTGTTCCATATGTCCCATAGTGCTTTACTGTAGCATCGAAATGAAGAGCAATGAGTGTACCCCACTCATGGCCCATTATTTTCATATATTAAGGATACAGTAGACTCTTTTATTCTATATATGAATATGTCAAATAATGCAAAGGCACTATAGCCTTTTGATATTTAGGTAAATGTGAGAGCGTCCTTACAAATGACCACAATCTTACAGTAGAACCAAACTGGAAAAGATTAGCAGTGAGTCATGAGAATAAATCATGAGCTAAAAATTGTGTCTACCTTTAAAAAGACTAGCCAGACATAACAGAACAGCCATATGCAAAACAATTAGTGGATGTCCCCGGGGATGATGCTTCACAAAACTGCTGTAAGCTTCTCTTGGTGAAAGTGATACTTCACAATGGACAGGCCTTTCCACTGCTGAATTGGATTTTTGTTCAACATTATTAAGTTCCTTCAGTGATTTCCATTACCCGGTGTTTTGCACTCTGGGGATGTTTACATCTATTGGGTAATGGAATTTAAATATTGAATTGTGACACTCAAAACCATTAGCAAGACAAAGGCGATCAGAAATCATATGAGCAGAATCCGTGGTGAGCTTCGCCATTTACGTCATATCTGCATCAATATTGTTCTAGTATATTTCACAGTAAGATGAATGAGAGATGGAACAGACCCAGTCAATGTTCATGAAACATATTGATATATTGTATAGTGTTTCCAGTTATCACAGACATAAACCTTCTGTACATCATCGTTTCTCTTGGAACCCCCTGCTTACTGGCTGTTTGTAGCAAAGATATTGTTTGAACTAATTTATTAAAGGGCTTTTGTTTTTTTTGTCTAGCTTACTTTTGTTAAACAGCCCTTATTTACAAGGACAATATGCTCCCTGTATGAGAACATTAATAAAAAAAAACAATAAAACCTCAACCCCTTAACCCAAAAACTGCCTTACCTGCCCTTTATTCCCTTTATCCCCTTTATGGCCAAAGCAATTGGTTCAATGTAATGCCCCTGCCCAGTTTCATATATCTTCCCATTGTGCCCCTGTCAAACCATTCAACTGCCAAAAGTGAAGAAAGATGGGCCTGTGATGTCAGAGGAAAAGAAGGGATGTGAGTCACTTGCTCCTCAATATCCTTAAGGTATAACTAAAGGCACTTTTTTTTAAAGTTTTTTGATAGAGTGGGAGAGGGTTATAATCCCTCTAAACCCTCTTTGTTTTGCCACATGTTTCCCATTGGGTGGATTTACTTTCCCTTCCTGTCCCATAGCCAAAACAGGTAGTGAGTAGACATCCCTCCAAAGTGAGAGTCACAAGAACTAGAGTTCCCATTGGAAGTTTCCACTCTACCCCAGTTTTGGTGACAACCCAGAATCTTTTTTTTTTTCACTCTCAGTGATAATTGTAAACAGAATAAATAGAGAGGGTGAATCACTCTAATGGGGGTAGAGGCAGCAATGAATACCTAACAAGGGTACAGAAAAGAAGAGAAAATTAGGACTTTAGATGAGGCCCACCATAACAAATAATAGGAATAGAATAGGTACATATATGTATATATAAATAAATTGTTTATTATTACAATCTAAAATTCATACCAAACTCTTGAAAAAATATTTATACCTAATAAATTGGTAGTCACATGACTTACACTGGAAATATAATGCTCATAGCACACAATACAGTTAATGAGTTGACATGATAGACATAAAAAATAAAATTAATACATAAAAATTATATATATAATGGAACCAATAATAGCACTCGAGATGTTTCATGGCGTTTCAGCCACTCATCCGGAGTGTAATGCGACAATATACTGTAAAAATGGAAAAATAAATATCAATTGTTAATAGTGTCCTCTAAAAGGGGAAGAAAAATAATTTTCCCAAAAAATGGCAACAGGTCAGTAACTTACAACTCTGCCCCAAGGCCCAGACCCTGCATGGGAACTTGTGGTGATCTCTGGTAAGGTGTCTCCCCCTGGGGTTGAGGTGGAAAAACCATCCGAGGACTAAGGAGAACAGCCAGAGAAAGGCCGGATGGCCACAGCACAATCCAATTATGATATATGTGCACATATCGTGCATAGTGTCCTACAACGTATATATAAGAAAAAAGTAAATGAATGAGTGAAGATGGGTGAAATTAAATGGTCATCTAAGTGTTTCCTCGAGTGGACTACATATGGGGGAGATAGTAGGTGTGAATGTGCCCACTTAAACAAATTTAATACTGTCCTAAAAAATAGTGCAAACCACCCTTCCAAGTGATAGGATCACGCAGAGTGAGTTAATTGACGTCTCGATGTTGGGGACGATGTTGGGGACGTTCCCTTCCATCCCACGCCATATATGAGGTGGGCGTGGATCCACTGCTGGCAGTAATGCCACATACAGATGGGACATGCTTCCTCACCTCCTTCATGCTGTATTAGCCTGTTCAGCATGATGTTGGCAGGGCCCCGAACTGGACTGAGGGTAATTATCAGCCTGAGATGGCCGGTGGCTCACTCTGCATGATTCTATCACTTGGAAGGGTATTCAGACATGAATTGGTTCATACACCATATTCACAGGTAACTAATGACCTAATCACATTTTTAGAAGCATATTCTCCGCAAGACCCAAGAGGCAAATATATGGTAAAAATGTGATTAGTATGGTCAAAGGTGGTGACCTTCTTACTATACTGGGCAACTGGTGTACAAAATATATGTTTGCTCTAATGCATAGCGTATGGGTTTTGTTTGCCCATGTATTTTTAAATCAAGCAATGAGTGGGACAAACCCAGATTCCAATGCAAGAGTTCTGCTCTAGCCACCCTAAAAATTGAAAGCTAATAGAATCAATATGAACATGACAAGTAGAATCCACAAACACAAATCACACAGGCAGCTCAAACACAGCCTCCTAACATACATCCACACTGAACAATTAATATCATTTAAAATAAATTGCAGCCTTGTGTTTGATGTACGTTCCAAACACAGGTAAAATGCAGTAAATAGAAGTCCACCTACATGAGCCCTAAAGTTAAAACCCTGAATGTCTTCTGTGCAGTTCCTGGTAGAGGGGACAAAGCCTCAATGAGATGGCAGTCTTTACAGTTTTTACAAGCAAAGAAATATTCATTCTAGTACAATGACCAGTGGCTGAAAACTGAAATAAACATATTTGTTGGATAAGCGTTAGGATCAATTTTCTCACTAGGCCACACAGGCCATCTCCTAGGGTGGCATGACTGGAATGGGTGGCACGTAGCTGCTTAGTTCACCAAAAATGAACATCTAATTATAGGCTAACACAGCCTAATGTCAGACAGAAATCTACCCCTTCCTCCTTGTACATTTGGACTCCCTTCATGAGCCCACCTAGAACTACAATCAGTCTTTAGCTACTCTCATTCCCTGTGTGCTAGGGCATGTGGCAGGAAATGTTTCATTATTATTATGCCCCATACACACTATCAGTTTTTCTGCTGAGTTTTTCCTTCAGATTTACCAAAACTATATAATATGAGGTCAAATCTTAGGAGTTTCAATTTGTATGCACTACATGGTTTTGGTAAACCTGAAGGAAAAACTCAGCAGACAAACTGATAGTGTGTATGGGGCTTTATGTGTTATTCAAGCAATTCTATACAATGCAGTTGAATCACCTGTGTCTCCGATTATTTCTCATGATTATGTGAAACACTGCATATGTCCTATGTGTGTCCATGTTAAGGGAGGGTGGGGATAGGGTTAGAAAAAGTTAGCTGGCCTGCAGATGAAAAGAATATAGCTCCGGTCCTGGTAACTATCTACCTTTTTTTTAATTGTATCTTCTTGTCTGTCTATCAGTCCATCAGCCCTGTGACTGAGATAGTTTAGCCGCCTTGACTTACTATCATCTCAATAACCCTCTCTGAAGCCACAGCATGTACACTGTGACATTATTTAGTGCACTGTCTGTCAAGGATGTAAGCATATTTCAAATGTATATAGACCCTGTATATTATACATTATTTATGTTTCATGCATGGATGAGCTGCAAACTAGACGTGCACTGCCAAAACATTTTTTTTTTTTTGATTCATTCGTTTTTATTTTTTGTTTTTTTGAGGTCATTCATTCTGAATTTAATTTGTTATTTCGAATAAATTTGTAACTTCAGTAAAATTAGAATTCTGAAATAAGAACGAAAATCTGAAAATAGGAGCGAAATCCTGAAAATTCTAAAGAGTAAGTTTGGGGTGGAGGAACTTGACTGACCTGAACAAAGTCCTGACTTCAACCCAACAGAACACCTTTGGGATGAATTAGAGCAGAGACTGTAAGCCAGACCTTCTCGTCCAATATCAGTGCCTGACCCCACAAATGCGCTTCTGGAAGGATGGTCAAACATTCCCATAGACACACTCCTAAACCTTGTGGACAGCCTTTCAAGAAGAGTTGAAACTGTTATAGATGCAAAAGGCAGGCCAACTCTATATTGAACCCTACGGACTAAGACTGGGATGCCATTAAATTTCATGTGCGTGTAAAGGCAGGCGCCCCAATACTTTTGGTAATATAGTGTATTTTTCAATGTACAGCAGACATAGGCTTAGCATATCATTCTTTTTATAAAGGATAAAATACAAAGGTGAACAGGCTGCATCACTTCTTCTACCTATACTGTTAAAATGTGTCTCCCATTTTAAGGCCATGCTGCACTAGCACCTTTTATACTAAGGCTCATCATTTGGAAGGCATATAAAATACAGCTGTATGAATAGCAGTAAGTTAATGCTCTGTTCTGGATAGAGCCTTGGCATTCTATAAAGGGAATACAAGGAAAGTGGTAAATTATAAGGTGTATGGGTTTAGTCACAGAAAAGATAACATTAGGACAATGGGCTGCACTGTAATTACAGTCTTCCTCCTTTCAGTCTACAGAGTGGATGATATTACTCATACTACTTTCCATATCTACTTTTCAGCTTCTATTCCAGCCTGTGACTTTACAGATGAAGAGGAGCAGGTTGTCCATTCTGTCACATTGTGTATTAAGCTGAAGTATTCTAAGCACCTTGAAAAGAGCTAATGGCACAGTAAACCCTACCGGTGCACCCTTGAGCTAAGATCCTTTACACCATGAGCCTATTTCCATTTGCTTTATGGGCTAATTAGCAGGATCACCAGATAAGAATAAAATAAAGAAAAAAGCCAGAGTAAAGAAAAGTAATGCTGCAGCCACATACAAGGACTGAACCATTAACATTTTGGGGATTTGGCTTGGAAAGACATATATTACAACTTCTTGTTCAGAGATATCTTAAAAGAAAACTTTACTAAAGGCTGAGTGTGTTGGGTATTTCTTTTATTTTTAATCTATTTTAAATAAATACTGTATATGAATAATTTATTACTACTGGTATTGTAGAATAATATGTATTGCAGTGATATCAGAGCGTTCTGCTTTGCAATTCTTCTATTGCCTCTATTTATGATTTATGTTAACACAACATAATGCATTCTAGTGGCATTATCATGGTAAAAAATATGTTTTGTATTTTCAGTGTCTAAAACACACAGCTGATTCAGAGGAGAGCAACACAACTCTTATAAAGCTTGCCCGATATGCTCTTACAGGCAAACATCCCTCCTGATCTTCAAAGGCAATTGGATACTCCCTGGATTCATATTCTAGAATACTGATATATCTGCCTATTTACATGTCTCCCCTCACTCCGGGCAAACTTCTAATTACACAGATGACATACAGTATCTCACAAAAGTCAGTACACATTTTTTGTAAATATTTTGTTATATCTTTTCATGTGACAACACTGAAGAAATGACACTTTGCTACAATGTAAAGTAGGGAGTGTACAGCTTTTATAACAGTGTAAATTTGCTGTCCCCTGAAAATAACTCAACACACAGCCATTAATGTCTAAACCGCTGGCAACAAAAGTGAGTACACCCCTACGTTAAAATGGCCAAACTGGGCCCAATTAGCCATTTTATTTCCCCGGTGTCATGTGACTCATTAGTGTTCTCAGATGTGAATGGAGAGCAGGTGTGTTAAATTTGGTGTTATCACTCTCACTCTCTCATACTGGTCACTGGAAGTTCAACATGGCACCTCATGGCAAAGAACTCTGAGGATCTGAAAAAAAGAATTGTTGCTTTACATAAAGATGGCCTAGGCTATAAGAAGATTGCCAAGACCCTGAAACTGAGCTACAGTACGGTGGGCAAGACCATACAGCGGTTTAACAGGACAGGTTACACTCAGAACAGGCCTCGCCATGGTCAACCAAAGAAGCTGAGTGCACGTGCTCAGTGTCATATTCAGAGGTTGTTTTGGGGAAATAGATGTATGAGTGCTGCCAGCATTGCTGCAGAGGTTGAAGGGGTGGGGGGTCAGCCTGTCAGTGCCCAGACCATACGCCGCACACTGCATCAAATTGGACTGCATGGCTGTTGTCCCAGAAGGAAGCCTCTTCTAAAAATTATGCACAAGAAAGCCCGCAAAAAGTTTGCTGCAGACAAGCAGACTAAGGACATGGATTACTGGAACCATGTCCTGTGGTCTGATGAGACCAAGATTAAACTTTGGTTCAGATGGTGTCAAGCGTGTGTCGCGGCAACCAGGTGAAGAGTACAAAGACAAGTGTGTCTGGCCCAAGGACAGATCCAGAGTCTAGTCTCGGGAGGGGCACTATCAGAAAATACGTTTTTTTGCAGGCAATTTATCGGGAAAATGGCTGGTGATGGCACGTCAATCATCCTGGCACCATGGTTGTTATGGTGTCAGGATGATTGAAGTGCATTCTTTCTATTATTACATTGGAATATAAAATAAAATAGTTCAACTCACCCTAATGCAGAATCAATGGGAGCCCTGAGTGTGTCACTTGCCACCGTCGCCTTCCACCAGATGCTGATTGTACTTGCCATGTCACCTGCCACAAGTTGCAGATTGTCACTTGGCATGTCACCTGCCACACGTTGCAGATTGTCACTTGCTGTGTCACTTACCTGCTACAAGGTGCAGATTGTCACTTGCCACGTCACCTGCCATATGTTGCAGATTGTCACTTGCCATGTCACCTTGCCACCAGACACAGTTTGTCACTTGCTGTGTCACTTGCCTGCTACAGCTAAATGGTGTAGATTCTCATTTGCTGTGTCCCAGCATGAAGGCAGGCAGAAGAGAGATGATATAATCTCTCTGCTGCCCACGGCTGCACAGTAAGGGCAGGAGAGCGGTGATGCAGGGCGGGCGGCTCGCTCACCTACCAACTGTCCCGTTCGGCCACTCACCCTCCAGCACGCTGACTGATCCACCCGCCTCCCTGTCACTAATTTCTTGGGGGGGGGGGGCAATTGCCCTGGATCCACCCCTGGTCTGCCTACAGTCAAGCATGGTGGTGGCAGTGTCATGCTCTGGGGCTGCATGAGTGCTGCCGGCACTGGGTAACTACAGTTCATTGAGGGAACCATGAATGTCAACATGTACTGTGACATATTGAAGTCAAGCATGATCTCCTCCCTTCAGAGTCTGGGCCGCAGGGCTGTATTCCAACATAACGACCCCAAACGTACCTCCAAGATGACCACTTGTTGGAATCAGACAGGAATTATTGTTATACATCTACACAGCTGTTTGTATAGCCGAACTCAGCCATAGTGATTGCCAGGCAGTTTCACACGTTTAAAAACAAGGAATGTGACACAACTTGAATAGCAGAATGAGTTTCTATTCAGCCCACCTGGAATGTACGGAACTTCAAAGAGGATATGGCGCCGGCTTGTCTGCAAGAACAGAGGGACAGTTGGTGGGGCGTCCGAGATTAGGCCATGAGATAGCAATCCAGTCGGAGCAGTTGCAATTATGGGCAAACACTGCCCCCAGAGGCCAAGTATGGCAGGACTGGTAGCCTGGGGGAGGAGACGCCCCAGAGACGCTGATTGGTCTATGGGAAAGAGTAGGATGGGCTATGGGGTGTGGTATGGCTGAAGTATGTTTGACAAAAAGGGTTGTGACCTGAGCTCTGTCTCTTTATTCCATCAGAAGACCCAGTCACGAGGATCGATAAGTATAAGGCTTAGATTGCACTGTGATTGTATGCTATGTATTATTGTAACTTCTATGAATACCTAATGCACGCTGTATTATTCCCTTGGGAAATAAATAAGATTTAATTGACCTTAGACCGTGTATTGATTTCATAGCCAAGGGTGGTAGTAATTCTGATATTACCAATAACATGTGCTTAGCATATTGATTGATAGCTAAACTATAGGGACTAAACAAAGGAATACGTAACTGATAATAACAGCACTAGACTAAATTGATCAGTTACTTCATTTGGCACCCCAGAAGGCGTGTAGTACGTATTTTTACACAGAATCCACGAAAATCTAATGTATTTTTGTTTCTGAGTCCCTGTAAGTCGCGACGATCCTCAAAGACACCCAGAACTGAAAGTCATCTCTAGTGTGGACAAGATTAGCGCTGGCTCGCGAATTCTGAAACCACGCTTGGATGAGCAGGAGGATTCTGGGAGATATTCCACTGGTAGAACGGACGCGTAAAACCTGGTGAGAATTGTGACTGATATATATATATATATATGTACATTATTGTTGTGTTTGCTGCAGAAACTGTAACCAGAGGGCAAATTGGCGCACTGGCGAGATAAGGGACTGATCATCCCTGGTTATGTGATATAACCGCAGATTGACAGGATAAATCATACAATTTTGAGGGAAAAGTGGAAATATCCACGTGATTGTGAAAAAGCGGTCTGTCCCAATAGAAATTCCCTATGACCTGCTATCGGGTAGAAGAGCATTGAATAAGAGTGTGTTCTCCTACAGAAATTCGTGGGTAAACGGATTTGTATTTGTTGTTGTTGTTTTTTTTTTTTTTTGGGTGGGACTACAGGTCAAAGCTAGCTTCTAAACAGCTTCCTCTATGTCGTTGTGTGCTTGGTATCTGATTGTTTAGTGTATTGCTAATGCACAGTGTTGGTTAGAGAGTGGCAGGAATTACCATACATCTTTGAGGAAAAAGTGGGAGAAGTATAGGTTTTTATTTCTACACACGTGACAGTGAAATAGCTCTGGTCCAATAAAACCAAGGCATTGATTAAGAGTGTGCCTTGTGTCTTGTATGCTGTAGAACCACAAGTCACTGTAGATTTAAACGTTCGTATCTGTTTTTTTTTTTTGTTGTTTTTTTTGAGTAGGGGGGGTTGTCCATTTGTTATCTGTTTTCTTTTGTCTAAGCAACTGGCTGAGCAATCTAGTGTGGATAGGCTAATTAGCATGTCAATGGATATCCTTGAAGAGTTTCTTGGGAAAAATGCTTGTATTCAATTCAACAGTATAGTAAAGGATGCTTTAACACACCAATTCAATGATCTATTGAAACAATGCAATACTCATAATGATGCCATAAAGGATAAAAAATCTTCAAAGAAGGGCAAGAAAAAGAGAATAGCCAATTCTGTACGCATGTTACTGAGAATGAAAGAAATTGCAGAACAGAAAGAGTTGGAGTGGTATAAGGATAGAACAGAGTTACTAGGAAAGATAGAAAATGCGAGTAGAGATATTGCAGCTATAGCGGATATTTGTGAATGTGAGGACCTGAGGAATGAGATTGAACAATTGGTGACTGAGAATAATGTATTGGAACAGGGGTTGGATGAATGGAAGGAAACATGTATGTTGAGAGAACGGTGTATCGCATCTTTAGAAAAGAAGGAGGCTGGGAATGTAAATGCGATAGAAATGCTTAGGGCAGAACTACAGGAATGTAAAAGTCAGCTAGCCCAAAAAGATCATACCATTGTGTCTTTGAGAGCACGGGCAATGGAGAACGTGCGCACCCATTGCTGTGCTAACAAAGATGCACATTCCATTGTGACCCAGGATCAAAGAGAAGGAATACCGATCGAACAGCAACCAGTATGTTCGGCTGACAATGCTGAAGAGTCCCCGAATCAAAGTTCTTCTCTCTTCACTCCTGTGCCAGAAAGGACTGGACAAGGATTAGATATCATAAAAAGGGAGGGTAGCACCCAATCCACAACACTCTCCATACAAGATCGCACAAATTTGTGCCAGATTTTGGGAAAGTTTGACACTAGCGCTTCACCCATTAGTCTCTCGAACAGGCTGGAAGCGGTAGTGGCACAGTACATTTTGAACAATAGGGATGCATGCGCACTCCTCCGCGCATGGCTTCCATTGCAACTGTGTGAAAAACTGCAAACACCAGTCGGGAGTCATAGAGGTCTATCTCCCGAGTTAAACTCAAATTGGGGGAACTCGGCAGATAGAATGAGGGAAATGCAGCGCATAATGGGAGGAAGAGATACTAGGGGTTCAGACGCACTGGAAAATACAAAGTTTAGGAGGGGAGTTGATCCAATACTCTTTTGCAGTGAATACTTCTCCATTTATAAAGCCACCTACAATTGTCCTGATATGTCTCCTGATGACAATAGCTTTCTGTGTTCTATGGCTAATAAATGCACATGTATAGATTACCATACCAGAATTGCACTGAGGAACGCCACCTCGTATCAGACCTTTATAAACATATTAAGGGACTGGGTTCGGGAGACAGATCAAGACAATAGGCCCCATAAAAGAGTTGCGGAGATAGTTAAAAGCGAACCTAGAGTGAGATTCGCAGGCAGGTGTTACAGATGTGGCAATACAGGCCATGTGATAAAGGACTGTAAACTGCCTAGGAGGAACATGGGTGAGAAGAAGCCTTGGCATAAGAGGGAACAGCAAAAACCTGGACCAGATAAGGTGGCGAAGGAGCCAAACGAGGCACCTGATGCTATAATATATGGTTCTCTTCGGGGGGAAGTACAGAGGATAGGGAAAAGGATTGAGGAAAACCACGAGGAGTATAAAATCCCTCCCCCAACCAATCCTTATTTTAAACCATAGGGATGTCAGGCCCCGGAGTTGTCCCTAATATGTCAGCTGGACAGGGACAAAAGCGGCAGACCACGTATCCGAGGGGCGATAGGGGGCCATCGCACAAATGTACTTTTGGATACAGGGGCAGCTGTCAGCATAACTAACATTGAACTTCAAAAGGATCCTGCGGGGAGGCAAATTTTCCTTAGAGGATTCGGGGGACAACTAGTACCCTCTGAGCAATCAATACCCGTAAACATAGAAATAAAGAGGTTATGTGTGGAACACAGTTTGTTTCTTTCCCCAACACATGAGGGCACTATTTTGGGCTCTGATGTCATGGGGGCACACGGACTGATTCTCGATCTATATAATTGGGTATTGTGGAAAGGGTCTAGATACAAAGGCAAGGTGCATACGGTCATAGACAGCGGTGAGGTTGCATCAGTTAAAACAAATGAAATCCTTGACCCGCAGGCAATACTGAAAACAGAGGACCAAATATTGGCTAAAATCTTGTGGCAACATAACAAAGTGTGGGCAACATCTAAAGCGCAATGTGGTAAGGTTTCAAACATGATTGTTAAAATTGAGGGCCCTGATCCGCCACCTCAGCGTCAGTACAAAATTCCACCCGAATCTATCCCATACATAGAGAGCACAGTGAGGAATTTATTGGCACAAAATGTAATTAAAGAATGCCAGTCTAAAACAAATGCAGCCCTCTGGCCAGTGAAGAAGGAGGGGGGGTGGAGGCCCACTGTAGATTTCCGTGCGCTAAACAGATGCACCCCATCTATTACAAATGTAGTTGCTAAGATGCCAGATATGATGACGGCACTGAAACCTTCAGCGAGGGTGTACTCATCAATTGATATATCAAATGGCTATTTTTCAATTCCCGTACATGAGGATAGCCAATACAAGCTAGCCTTTACATTTCAGGGAAAGCAGTATGCATTCTGTCGATTGGCCCAGGGGTTCAAATCCAGCTCTACATACTTCCACATCTGTATGGTGGATATTCTGAAGACATTTTCTGAGCCAGAATGCATCATTCAATATGTGGACGACGTCTTACTTCAAACAGAGACAAAGGAGCAGCACTACGCTCTGCTGGAGGAACTCCTGACACTAATCGAGAATGCGGGTCTGAAGTTAAATCCCAAAAAGGCACAATTGATGAAGGATTCAGTGTGTTTCTTAGGTGTGATAGTTTCACAGGGGGGAAGGACTCCAGACCCGAACAAATGTGAAACTATCAGGAATCTACCAAGACCAATCACTAAAACTGCTTTGAGGCAGTTCCTGGGAATGGTTGGTTTCTGCAGGGACTTCATTGAAGGCTTTGCAGAAAAGGCAAGACCCCTGTATGAGTTTCTCAAAGGAGAAAAGAGGGAAACAGACCCCTTAGACTGGTTGGGAGAGCATGAACAAGCTTTCACCGAGCTAAAGGTGAGTCTGATGCAGGCCCCGGCTTTGAGCAATCCGAATGCCGATTTGCCCTTTGCACTACAAGTGTACGCCTCTGCTGTAGCAATAACAGCTGTGTTACTGCAGGAGAGGCAGGGTAAATGGGTACCTGTGGGATATTGGTCCAGAGTACTAAGCCCGGTAGAGAGGGGATTCGATGAATGTGTCAGGAACCTTTTGGCAGTGCATTGGTCGGTTCTCGCCACAGAACATGTTGTGGGGTTTGGTAAAATCATTCTGCAGACACCCCATTCCCCAATTAAAATGCTTCTGGAACGTACCCTCAGTGGAGTATCCTCCCAAAGGGTAGCCAGATGGCTAGTGGATTTGACACCCAGGAATCTGGCGGTGACCCACAATGCCACCTACACTCTCCCACAATTAATGCAATATGAGGGGGAGCAACATGACTGTGGGGAGGTACATCGGACCAGGACACAGGAGATGTTCAGATTAGCATTGGGTAATGGAGACCTTAAAGTCTGGGTGGATGGATCAAGGTACTGGGATGAAGGAAGTTTTCACACAGGGTATGCCCTGTGGTGCCCCCAGACCAATGAGAAAATCATGACCAAATGCCCTCGAAGCTTTTCTGCCCAAAGAGCTGAACTAGAGGCAGTGAGAGAGGCCATTACGCATTTCAGTTCAGGTCCCATAACCATATTCTCCGACAGCGCCTATGTAACAAGGTCTCTGACCGAATACATGCCTTTGTGGCAGTCAAGGGGCTTCAGTGATGCCTCGGGGAGAGAATTGGTACATAGTGCGGTGCTAAGAGACATATGGGAAAGAGCGAGTGTGGAACCTCAGAGAGTGGCTATCATTAAGGTGAGAGCACACCAAAAAGGTGGAGAGGAAATTACTGTGGGTAACAACAAGGCAGATGAGCTGGCAAAGGAGGCAGCCCTGATAGGGGTCAAGTGGACACCCTATGATGCGGAAGGGAGGCAGGCATGGGAGGAACATAATTTTGAGGAGCAGAAGGTGACAGCAGGTTCACATGAACTCTTGCCGGTGCTAAGGATGCCTACCCCATGTTTAGCAGGTGAGCAAAATAAGGACGAGGCCTTGAGCTCAATCAAAAAGCAGCTTAGAGCAAAAGCGGCAGATGCTCCCCAAGATTATGTATTGGAAGACGATCTACTGTTAAAAGAAACGTCAGAAGGACGAAGGTTTGTAGTTCCCTCCCAACATCAAAAAGACTTAGCCCTTGAGAATCACAGGTTAACAGGCCACATGGGTGTTCAGGGTACCTTGAAATTTGTACAAGCTAGGTACTGGTGGGAGACAATGGGAAACACAGTCTCACAGGTAGTGCAGGAATGTTTAATATGTGCACAAATGAACCCTAGGCCAAAGGGACAGAGACCAGTATTAGCAAGGGTACCATTAGCCAATGGACCCTGGGAAAACCTACAGATTGACTTTGTTGGTCCATTGCAAAGTACCCCTGGAGGATACAGATATCTACTGGTAGTGGTGGACGTCTTTTCGAAATGGGTGGAGTCTCTGCCCCTAAGAAAGGACTCTGCTACGGCCACAGCTAGAGCTCTGTGGACCGAAGTTTTTTCAAGATGGGGGTTCCCCAAAGTCCTGGAATCCGATAGGGGGACTCACTTTACCGGCAGGGTCATGAAACATATTTGTGAGCTGCTGGGTGTAGAACAGAGATTCCATGTGCCATACCATCCACAATCATCAGGAATGGTTGAAAGGATGAATCGAACATTGAAGGAGAGGCTTAAAAAGATGGTACTGCAATCAGGAAAGAACTGGCTGATTCATCTGCCTGCAATCCTGATGGCCGTACGAGGGTCTACAGCCAAAAGTACGTCAGTAACTCCATATCAGCTGATGACGGGGAGAATGATGAACCTTAGCCACCCAGCAGACCCAATACTTAGTACCCCCTTGAGAGAGAGTGCGGAAAAGGACAGATTTCTGGTCCAACTGCAAGAGCAGGTACAGAGGTATTTGCAATTTGCTGCAAGTAACATGGCACCTAAAGAGAAGGAGCAGCCTGGAAGGCCTCCCATTAGCTTGAAGATTGGAGACAGGGTCATGGTAAAGAACTTTGTTTCCAAGTCTTCATGGGACGCAAACTGGACTGGACCGTTCGCAGTCACTATGGCCCTTAGTGATCAGGTGGTCAAAGTAAAGCGGCTCATGGATAACAAGGGTGCAAAAGGCATGAAAAAGAGGGAAATAGAGAGATGGGTTCATGCTGATCAATGTAAAAGGTACTGCTGATAGGAATTGATTCCGCTCTTGTTCTTGTTTTTCAGAGTCCTGGTGGAGCAAAGATTGGCAAAGTCTCTGAAAAAAAAAAATGGATGGAAGGATCATAATTGTCGTGTTGGCGATCCATCTGAGCCATGTAACATCTCAAATTGACTCAGACGAAGACTCAGGGGATGATGTTGAAAGGGAAAACCCTGAGGAGAACCATGCATCCACTTCAATTGTATCATCGATGTTGGACTTGTTGGGCCAAAAGGGGATGCAGGGGGGAGATGAAAGAAGGAGAAAGGTCAGGATTATATCAGAAAGCCCTAAGTTACCGGACACATACCAATGGGGTCACCAGGGCAATTTGCAATACAAGGTTTCTTTTGCTTTTGGACGATTTAATCCTAACTCAACATCTCAAGGACGTGCGTATAAACAAAACTTGCAAAACATCATACCGGAAACTCTCCAGCCGTTTATAGATGTGACTATATATATGAATGAAACGGGTTATTGGTTAGGTAAAGATTCCAACCTATCTAAACCTTGGGAAACAAGGGACGTAGGATATGGGGTTTTTGGTGAAGAATTGAAAGAAGGGAAATATGTTTTTATGTGTGGCATATACTGGCATGATCAAAGTAATAGGGCGCAGAGACCTAGGAGGCTGACACTTAGGCATAGTAGGGTGGCCGTCGGCCAAACGAGGGAGCTCCAGATGACACATCAACGGGGTGAGAATTTCCTTGTGGGGGCAGTATCTCGGTCTTATCAGTCCTACAGAGAAGCTCTTGGTTACTGGACGTGTGGGACACCAGAATTGGACATGGGGGAGATACGCCTGGTTGATGTCTCACCTGAGAGGTTGAAACCCTGCATAAGCGGTGCCAGTGATCACACACAGGAGCATATTCCATTAGAGAAAGGGGAACCGCTACAAATAGATCTAAGCTCACCACAAACACTGGCTACCAGGGTACAATATGCCTTCACCACATGGCATTTCAATGTCTCGCAATGGTTGGTAAAATCATATTACCCTATATGTGCTGAATATACGATGAATCAAGTGCGGTCAGTATATCAGTGGCTTGCTCCGCGGAATGGGGTCCAGACAGGACGCTTAATTCTGAGGAGTGACCGAAAGAGGAGGGATGTATTCAGCACTATAGTAGGGGGAATAGGAGCCGGGATGGGGGTTATCAATGGAGTGGACATCGATCTCCTGAGGAACAAACTCTCAGCCATAGTTTCAGACAGTAAGCGGGGCTTTGTTGCTCAGAAAGAAATTAATGACATTATGGATAATATTCAACAGCGTCACATAAATACTCAGGTACAAGTAGCTCAAGATTTTATCCGCCATTTTAGGAGGTTGGTGGATAGTGTGGTGATACAGGGTAAAAACATGTCATGGGCTCTGGCATGCACGCAGGGACAGGCGGAACTATCAACCAACATCAAGCTAATTGTACAGTCCCTGTATGGTGGGAAATGGCCTTATGAGCTGGCGTCACAACTCAGTAAGATCTTACCAAAACACATCCCTTACACTAATCCAAGTTGGTGGTCGAATGCCTGGATCGGATGTACTGACTTGGATTATGAGAGATGTTACGCTTCTTCATTGATCCCATATACAGAAGTGCAGACCCAATCTGTGTATTCGGTGGTATCAATGGGCTTACTGACTGGGGACTCTACTTTATTGCATCCGAGGCTAACGTACCCACATGTGATCAGAGAGTATGGCAGCTGGAGGCAGGTTGATATTTCCCTCTGTCGGAGGCATGACCATGACGTCCTTTGTATGCCGGGCCAATACACAGTGGTGAATGAGAAATGTTGGGAGGACGCGTCACTCTGTGTGCTGGATGGGGAGAATATTGCCGGGAAGGGAATACCAGTGTATTATTTGGGACATGGGAGAGTTTGCTTCTTTGTCCTAAAGGATACTAATGTGACTTTAATCATGAAAATAGGGTGTTCGGTGAACCTGACAATGGCAAGGGGAGCATGGTGTACCCTTGGCGGTGTCTCTGAGATCCAGACACAGGAATGGAACTATGTGGTACCGCATATGGCCAACCTGTCGGTGGATATCAACCAGAACCGCCCGGTTAATCTGAGAGCCCTGAACCTTGGTATGGGAAATAAAATACAAGAATGGTTAGCAGATTGGGATAAGGATGAGAGCCTCATGAGGATGCTGCAGCAAGAGAGAGCTAATGCTACTATAGCCATATATCATAATCAGAAGGAAATAAAGGAGGTAGTGCATCAATTAGATACTGATGTGGGAGGGTCTTGGTGGGAGGTAATCTTCGGACATTCCAATAAGGCCAATAGCATTTTGAATTATTTAATACATCCCGTTGTGGTATTACTCATTATTGCTGCAGTGTCGTCATTGGTGCAAGTTGTTATGTGTTGTTGGACCAGACATTTATATAGGAGGGTTTCGCATCTATCTATGCAAGTGGAGGGACGAACTGACGGTAAGGTCTCTGCATATGTGATAGAGGCTTTGCTGCCAGCTCAGAGCCCTGGAATAAAACTGACGTGCCAAAATTGCAGTAGGGAAGGCCATCGTGAGCAAGCCTGCCTAATCCCGACCCGTAGTTACGGCAAGGATGTATAGGAGGTGGGGAGCGGGATACGCAAATTGAGAGGTCCTATGTATATATGTATATTAGGGTAATGGGCTGTTTTATGTCATGGCATAGTGTGATAAAGGTGTGTTTTAGGTTAAAACATGTGCGAAAGGCCGTCCTCGTGACTCAGGGTCTGAAAGCTGGGCGATATGTTGCTCTGAATGGGTGCTGGTGAATGGTGAATGAATGGGCACCCCTTGCCTGTACTGCCATCCTGAAGATACCCAAGATGCAGAATGGTGACATGGAAGCTGTCGCTGAAGAATGGTGGAGATGTGTCACTCAGTGGCAAAGCGGCACGTGTTGGGAAACATCACGTGGTAAAACAATTATGGACTGCTCCATAGGACCTGTTTCTGCACACGTTGAAAACACAACGTGGTAAGACACTTGTGTACTGTTCCATAAGAGATGTCTCTGGAGCGCTCGTTGGAAACAACCACGCGTTACACAAGCTAAGGACTGTGCCACAGGTACTGGTTCGGAAGCACATGTTGGGGAACCACACACGTTAAGACAGTTATGGACTGTTCAAAAGGAGCCGTGTCTGAAGAAGGGTGGTATGCGCCGTGTTTAGGCGCAAAGCGGCATATGTTGGAATCAGACAGGAATTATTGTTATACATCTACACAGCTGTTTGTATAGCCGAACTCAGCCATAGTGATTGCCAGGCAGTTTCACACGTTTAAAAACAAGGAATGTGACACAACTTGAATAGCAGAATGAGTTTCTATTCAGCCCACCTGGAATGTACGGAACTTCAAAGAGGATATGGCGCCGGCTTGTCTGCAAGAACAGAGGGACAGTTGGTGGGGCGTCCGAGATTAGGCCATGAGATAGCAATCCAGTCGGAGCAGTTGCAATTATGGGCAAACACTGCCCCCAGAGGCCAAGTATGGCAGGACTGGTAGCCTGGGGGAGGAGACGCCCCAGAGACGCTGATTGGTCTATGGGAAAGAGTAGGATGGGCTATGGGGTGTGGTATGGCTGAAGTATGTTTGACAAAAAGGGTTGTGACCTGAGCTCTGTCTCTTTATTCCATCAGAAGACCCAGTCACGAGGATCGATAAGTATAAGGCTTAGATTGCACTGTGATTGTATGCTATGTATTATTGTAACTTCTATGAATACCTAATGCACGCTGTATTATTCCCTTGGGAAATAAATAAGATTTAATTGACCTTAGACCGTGTATTGATTTCATAGCCAAGGGTGGTAGTAATTCTGATATTACCAATAACATGTGCTTAGCATATTGATTGATAGCTAAACTATAGGGACTAAACAAAGGAATACGTAACTGATAATAACAGCACTAGACTAAATTGATCAGTTACTTCACCACTGCCTTGCTAAAGAAGCCAAGGGTAAAGGTGATGGACTGGCCAAGCATGTCTCCAGACCTAAACCGCATTGAGCATCTGTGGGGCATCCTCAAACGGAAAGTGGAGAAGTGTAAGGTCTCTAACATCCACCAGCTCAGTGATGTCGTCATGGAGGATTGGAAGAGGACTCCAGTGGCAATCTGTAAAGCTCTGGTGAACTCCATGCCCAAGAGGGCAGTGCTGGAAAACAATGGTGGCCACACAAAATATTGACGCTTTGGGCCCAATTTGGACATTTTCACTTAGGGGTGTACTCACTTTTGTTGCCAGCGGTATAAACATTAATGGCTGTGTGTTGAGTTATTTTGAGGGGACAGCAAATTTACTCTGTTATACAAGCTGTACACTCACTACTTTAAATTGTAGCAAAGTGTCATTTCTTCAGTGTTGTCACAAAAAAAGATATAATAAAATATTTTCAAAAATGTGAGGGGTGTACTCACTTTTGTGAGATACTGTACATACAAATGAGTCCTATTTCTGTCCATCCAGTCTTGAGATTTACACAGCAGTGCCACACAGCATAGCCCTGTCTTATTTTTCTCTGCTGCAATTTCACTTTCACTTACAGGTCCCATTCCTGCCCTCATTGGACAGTAAAAGAAGAAAGCTCATCTCTCTGTCACTCTGCTCTTTCTATCTATTCACATGCCCCTTGCACTGGAGCACAACTGATTGGCTCCTTGTGCTACATCTGCCACCCGCTTCCTGAGCTCTGCTGTACAGGGGATTGCACAAAAGCTGATACCAAGTAAAATGCAGGTACTTACCATGCTTGCATCTAAAAAATACAGCAAATTTAAATATGTATTATTAGTTAAAGAGCTGCATTCATTTGTGTATTTTATAACTGCGTGGTGTTTAGGTTTAAGAACACAAGTCAGCGCTTTACATCGGTTCATCAAAATGTATTTTTTAGGTCCATTCCAGATTCATCCTCATACATGACATCAGAAAGGCAAAGGATCAAGTGACTAGAGGCTGTAGTTCTGTGCAGACGATCTGTAAGTACAGCCGTGGGCAAAAGTTTTGAGAATGACCAAAATATTTGTTTTCACAAAGTCTGCTGCTTCTGTGTTTTTAGGTCTTTTTGGCAGATGTTACTATGGTATACTGAAGTATAATTACAAGCATTTCATAAGTGTCAAAGGCTTTTATTGCCAATTACATAAAGAGTCCATATTTGCAGTGTTGGCCCTTCTTTTTCAAGACCTCTGCAATTCGCCCTGGCATGCTGTCAATCAATTCCTGGGCCACATCCTGACTGATGGAAGCCCATTCTTGCATAATCAATGCTTGGAGTTTATCAGAAATTGTGGGGCTTTTTTTGTTCACCTGCCACCTGAGGATTGACCTCAAGTTCTTAATAGGATTAAGGTCTGGGGAGTTTCCTGGCAATGGACCCAATATTTTGATGTTTTGTTTCCCAAGCCACGTAGTTATCACTTTTGACTTATGGTAAGGTGCTCCATCATGCTGGAAAAGGCTTTTTTCATCACCAAACTGTTCTCGGATGGTTGGGAGAAGTTGCTCTCTGAGGATGTTTTTGTACCATTCTTTATTTATGGCTGCATTCTTAGGCAAAGTTGTGAGTGAAAGGGAAGGGAAGAAAGCTCCAAACCGGAATAGTGTAGTACAATTTATTAAGTAACATACCATATAAAACAAATGGAACTCACAAGTGGGTGAGGATGAGAGAGAGGAAGTGGATTGTAATGAACTGGGAGTTGTGTGGTAGTCCCTGGTGGAGAAGAAAGCCAGCTGTGGTAGGGAGCAATATGAGCCTGGAATCCATGCAGTGAGACCGGCGTCAGGCTGTCCTGTGTGGCCGTGATGGTATATCCAGAAATCGGATGTCTGCCCCAAGACAATGTGTCCAACTGGAGTAGTGAGAGGATCTGTCAGTCCAGCCGCTGTGTGAGCCAATCAGGACACGTTTTGGAAGCTTAACCACACCTCCTTCATCAGCCCTCAGCCCTTTGCTCCCAACCACAGCTGGCTTTCTTCTCCACCAAGGACTACCACACAGCTCCCAGTTCATTACAATCCACTGCCATCCTCTCTCTCCCCTCACTGGCTTGTGAGTTCCGTTTGTTTTATATGGTATTTTACTTAATAAATTGTGCTACACTATGCCGGTTTGGCGCTTTCTTCTCTTCCCTTCTTATTTTACAGATTATGGATTTCCAGCCCACATATGAAAGCAGCCTTGCCAGCACCACCGTGTCAGCCATTTTCTACCAATTGACATTTTTATTCCTATACCTCCGGTAATAATTATCCTTCAGTACTTCTTTTTTAACCTGGTTTATGCAATTTTATCACTATAGGATGGGCACAGTATCAGCGAATCTCAGCCAATCAGGAGGGAGAGACCCGGTAGAGCCTTGTGTCTCGTGCACATAGCTGGATTGAAATCGAGCTTAGGTAAGTATTAGGGGGGCTGGGGGGAGAGCTGCACACTGAAGGTATCCTTTTGCCCCTGTTCAAATCATTAGTAAAACCTCATCTGGAATATGCAGTTCAGTTTTGGGCACCAGTTCTCAAAAAGGATATCGGGAAACTGGAGAAAGTGAAGAGAAAGGCAAGCAAACTGATAAGAGGCATGGAGGAACTCAGCTATGAGGAAAGATTAGAGGAACTGAATTTATTCACTCTTGATAAGAGGAGATTAAGGGGGGATAAGATCAACATGCACAAATATATAAGGGGCCCATATAGTTAACTTGGTGTCGAGTTATTCACTTTACAGTCAACAAAGAGGCCAAGGGGGTACTCTCTACGTCTAGAGGAAAAGAGATTTCATCTCCTAATACGGAAATGTTTCTTCACAGTAAGAGCTGTGAAAATGTGGAATAGACTCCCTGCAGAGGTGGTTCTGGCCAGCTCAATGGATAGCTTTAAGAAGGGCCTAGATTATTTCCTAAGTGTACATAATATAACTGGGTACTAACATTTATAGGTAAAGTTGATCGGGGAAAATGTATAAGTTTGTCCCGAGCTGAAATGACTGTGGGCCCATAGGAGGTTAGAACTTCCTCCCACTGGGCCTCAGTCATCTCCAGAATCACCTCCGTCCATCTGCTCCTAATTTTTTCCTCACTGGGCTGTTTTTTGGCCATAAGAACCACATAATAGGTAGAGACACGTTTTGTGTGCTCCGGTTCTGCAAGCAATTTTTCCATTCTTGTGTTTTCCAAAAGTATTGGCCCAGTCCCAAATTGAGAATGAGCCGCATGCTTCAGTCTGGTGTACTGGAATGCCCATGAGTCAGGAATATCCAACTCTCTTTTCAATTGTGCAAAGGTTTTAAGGTCCCCATTGTCAAAGAGCTGATGTAAATAGACAAGGCCATGCCTCGCCCACTTATGTCCGTCGTCCAGGAGGAAAAAATCTTTTAAACAGAGGTTAAACCCCAGGGGGGCATTTGGCGATAAATAGGAGGGTGCGTCCTGTATATGCCTCGTACATGTCTCTAGCACTTGTTTAGCCGGTTTGAGTGCAGTCATGCCATGGTACGTCGGTACTTCACCTCTAAAGAAAAAATTTAAGAGCGTCTCATAGGAGGAAGCCGCAGCTGCCTCCACTGCTGTCGCTGCATTGTTCAGCTGTGGAAACATACGCCAATGAGCCTGAACTAACTGTGACGCCAAGTAGTACATGCGAAGATTAAGGATTGCCAGACCCCCTCTCCACCACCCCACAAAAAGGAGGTCAGCAAGGAGTCAATATAACCGAAAGTCTTTTTAGGGATAAATCTCGGGGCATTGGAGAGTATGTATAGAAATTTCGGGAGATAAATCATTTTAAACAAGTTAGCTCTTCCTAAAAAAGTGAGCGGAAGTTCCTTCCATTTTTGTATTCTGTCTCTAAAGTCTCTAATTACCGGCCATAGATTCACCTCCGTGAATGACTCGACAGGCAATTGAACGTGTATCCCTAGGTATTTAAATTGGGTTATGACTGTCAGAGGACAGCGAGGAGGGGGCACTAAACCTGTGGGTCTAGCGGAAATAGCGTTGATTTGGCCAGTTAATCCGAAACCCCGAAAAGTCTCAGAATTCCTCGATCACCCGGAATGCATTGGCTAGCGATTGGTCAGGGTCTCCAAGATAAAGTAGCACATCGTCTGCGTATAATGAAACAGGTTCGGGATTGTATGATATTATTATTTTTTTTTTTTTGTGGTTGAACTGGATGGACTTGTGTCTTTTTTCAACCTGACTAACTGTGTAACTGTGAAGGTTTTTTACCTTCATGCGTAGACTGCATGAAGGTAAAGACCTTCAGCCTTTACAACCACTTTAAACTTATATCAAGGAAACTTGGACATACTTTTTGGGCACATTGTACATTAGCAATGATTACTGGATAGCGAAAGTACTTTAAGGATTGATTTTACTTATTGCATAAAGTGGCTCTAATTACTCCTCCTTAACTGACCCAATTTTCTAGTGCGGACATGCCTGCCTACTGACGCACTGTATAAACTGCTGTGAACAAAAGTTATTCAGCTTGGATCATGTTAATTTAATTATCAAAGTACTGTGAGAAATTAATTTAGAACACCACGAGAAAATGATCATGCTGCTATGAAAGTCCTTTTCAGCTAAAGTGAAGCTCCAGCCAAAACAGTTTTTTTTATATAGAGTAGAGAAGAATTGTCTAATTCTTCAGTGAAAATAATATCCTTTTTATCATTTTTAGCTGCCTATCCACTAGTAGAATTTAATTTGAATGTATAATTTAAAAAACATTTGTCTTGATGGAAATTCTTTCAAAAGAACAAATTTCTAAGCCCTTGTACACACGGTCGGACATTCTGACAACCAAATCCGTTGGATTTTGTCCGACAGATTTTGTCCGAAACTGTTGCATACACACGGTCGGACAAAGTTGTCGGAAAATCCGATTGTACATAACGTGATGACGTTATTTCGTTACGACGGGACTATGTTCAGGCTAGTAGCCAATAGCTTTGGTCTAAGAATTTGATCTGAGCATGCGTGGCACTTTGTCCATCGGCCGATACTACACATGATCGGAATTAATAGAATGTGTCAATAAAAACTTTTTAATCATAAGTGCTTATTGCTTAGGAGCAATTACCCCTAACAAAAAATCTGAATCCATTTTATGCTGGCCTGACATTTTCTGTCCTGATTACATGCTGGGAATTTTTTTTTGTCATTTAAATGTTTTATTGAGGGTGTATAAGATATAACAGAGGAAAGCATAAACACGGACGCATCAGCTAAAATAAACATACGGATGGAACAATATTTCCGTTAAATGTATAATACATATGACACAATATAATGATTATCACTTGTCGCTTGGCAAATGGTCAGTTAAGGAACCATAGCATTTCTTTGTTTTCTTTCATAGATCGAAGGGTGATTTCAAATATGTCTGTTGTTATATAATGGATTTGGTGTCTAGATTCCAATGTGGAGATCGGGGATGTGTGAGTGGAGGTATATGAGTGGGGGTATGTCGGGGGGTCAGCAATTTGTCAAGGAGGGTGACTGGTTTCTTCTAGTAGTATCCTGAGGGGGAGGGGGGGGGGATTCTGGAGAGTTGCCTCTCTCTTTTTGGGGCCACGACGCTCCAGGCCATGTCAGGTTGTAGCATTTTTGTATTCATTGCTAGGAATTTTTTTACATTAAGCCCTGAGCAATGTGTTTGCTTTGGTAGTTAGCTTTTAGAGTGTTCTCATTTATTCGCACCTATTCTGGTAACGATTTATTAAAAAAGCAAATTGTAATTCAATATGATTTGCAAAGAGGCTAAGAATATATAGACCCTAACAATGACGTATTTAGTACCCTTTGGTTCACTAGAGGCGTCAGTGATGTCAGTGTTGTGTGGCTCTTTTGTATGGTTATACTGAGACACCTGGAGCAACGACGGAGCTATTGCCATGTGGCCATGTTAGATCAATGATGTCACAAGCTTCCCCGTCACTTTGGGGGAGATTTACTAAAACTGGAGCACACAGTATCTTGTGAAGCTGTGCACAGTAACCAATCAGTTTCTAGGTATTAGTCCCAGTTCATACTCGAGCAACATATGCTCTGACTCTGGGGGGCACATATCGCATGGCATGTACAAATCAATGGTTTCTGGAGACCCCTCCCCCTTGTGACATCACCACCTGGGGCATGATGGGGAGGTGACGTCCGTATGATGTCATCGGATGGCCATGCACTATGTCTATAAAATAACTGGCACAGAGCAGAGCTTGCACAACTGCAAGAGCTAACATCAGGAGAAAATAGGAGGAAGAACTGGCAGAGGAAGAAGACAGCAGAAAGAGAAGAACGAGAGAAAGAACCGGCAGCGGTAGAAGACATCAGCGAAGCAAGAAGAACTGGAGGATGAAGACATGACCGGAGGGAGAAGAAATCTGAAGGAGAAGAGATGCTGGAGCTGCTTTAATAAAGGACTTTGAAAAACCTAAATGCTGGTTTTATTTCTTTGACACTTTTTTGGGTGAATGAACATACCGCACACTTATTCACATAGGATGGGGGGCCATGATCTGGGAGCCCCCTTGTTAAAGGTGGCTTCCAGATTTCAATAAGCCCCCCTTCCCACAGACCCCGGCAACCACCGCCCAAGGTTGTCGGAAAGAGGCCCTTGCCCCCATCAGCATGGGGACAAGGTGCTTTAGGGTGGGGGGGCAGCACCCCCCTGCCCCAAAGCACCCACCCCCATGTTGAAGGCATGTGGCCTGGTATGGTCCGGGCGAGGTGCTCGCATGCTCCCCCTTTCCTGACCTGCTGGGCTGTGTGCTTGGATAAGGGTCTGGTATGGATTTTGGGGGGGGGGGCCTTACCGGTTTAAAAAAAAAAAAAATGGCATGGGGTTTACCCTTAAGATTCATACCAGACTCAAAGAGCTTGGTATTGTTGAGATCAAAGTCAGATCCTGTTCATTAAAGTCATATGGCAGTTGGATATGAAGTTGCAGGGCAAAGTTGGATCCACAGATGTATGACTGTCGTGTTGTACCATAGTGAACCCAGCAGCTTAATTGCACAAGCTGAAGTTAAAAGCTGATTGGGTACTATGCACAGCTGCACCAGATTCTGTGTGCACCAATTTTAGTAAATCTTTGTGTGCATGCAACCGGAGAATGTCCTACCCACAACTAATTGGCCTGATGGGGGTGCGATCGTGTGACAGCATGGATTCAATTCCGTTTGAAATGGAACCCAACTTATCTCTGCTAAGGATTGGTAAACTAAAATACAATACTATGACACCAACAAAAACAGAACGAGGAAAGCTATACCTTTGGACCTAAGCTAACCTCCAAGCAAGCAAGAATTTGTATTTATTCCTATCCAGTCTTGAGATTTACACAGCTCTGCCACACAGTACATTCCAGGAGGAATACACCACTTCTCTACTACACATTAGGTGTAATTTCCCAAACTACGGCTCATTGATTAGGAGCAGCAGAATACTGATGAACCCATCTGCTGTGCTCTGTGTGCCACTGCACTGGAGTTATAACATTCTAAAATCTAGATGAATTCGGACAGCAAGAGGTAATATTAAAGGAGAGGTACAGCTAAAGCCTGTCCAGGCTTGGGAAACAATGCAACCATATGGTCGGGATCCACTCACATGCATGGACTGGCAACCGGCTCAGCCTCTCAGCCAGCTCAGCCTCTCAGTAAGCTGCTGAGAGCCTGAGCTGGCCGCTCCCGCCCCCTCCACAGCCCAGCTCTTCAGTGAGACAGTGATTGGCAGTCACCAGTTATCTGATCAGGGATATGTGAGAACCGAGTGATTGGCGGTGTTTGATCGCTCGGGTTCTCAGTCTTAGAGCTGTTGGGAGACAAATGCAGCATCGGTCCGAAGCTGCATCCACCTAGATAAGTATGATTCTGAAAAAGAAACAATTCTCATACTTCTCTTTTAAGGCTAGGTAAGTTTAGCGCTTGAGCATTCAATTTATTGCATATAGAGCTGCATTAGTTTGTGTCTTTTATGTCTTCCAGGAGTTCAGCTTTAAACGGTTACAATATTTTTCATCCACAAACACCATTTGCCTAGGTTTCCCAAAGTCTTTGATGCCCACCTGCCTTCCCACAAGTTCTTCTTGGTAAATCCTGATTTTATTCTGTCTCTGCTCCTCTGTAAAGCTTGCAGAAGTATTCAGAATAATAATGGATTCTTGTTCTGCGGGATCATTGCTGGTGACATTAATGGTTTAAGGCTCCTGAATTTTGATTGATTGCTGTAATCTACTGCAACTATTTCAAGACACAGATTTATTATTATTAAGCCTATAAAATGATATCAGGGTCAGTGCAGGCACACTATTTGGGTTGTGATGCAAACAACATTGCCTGTGAGAAGATTAAATCTTTTCATAAACCTAATAAGGTAAAATCAGAAGAATACTGTTTCATTCTCTGTATCCCGAGTCGCCAGATGCATATACATCTCGCAGTAACAAAATGACTTGCTGAATGTAATTTTTTTCTTTTCACTTTAAAATGTAACCTTCACAAACCACTGAGTACATTGTCTAGTCCTTCTGGAGATTGAAATCTCTGAAGTTGTCTTGTTTTATTAGCATTGCGTCTCCTTTGCATAGTGGCAGAGGAAGCGCCGAGAGACGTAGAACAACACTGCGGAGAACGCGGCCGTAACAAAATGCCTCATTAAGGCCAGGCGTTTGATCTGTTCACAGGTAGTTTTTATTTTTAATGATGCTCTTTTATTTTAAAACAACACAGGGATTAAGTGTCACTCGTTTCAGCAAAGAAAATCTCTCTACAAAAGAATACGTTACAATGAATGACATTATTGCAGAAACACACACACAAAAAAAAAAAAGTACTGAGCGAAAGTAAATATTTTTCAATTAAGCATTATAAAAGCCATTTATAATTAATCTTTCCCAGGAGAAACATGAGGACATATGAACTTCTGAAAATGCTAGTTGCTTGGCTATCATGCTGACCTATTAGCTTTAATACTTTGAGTCAAAGACTTGAAATAAGTATGCAGATCAGGAATGTCCGAGAAAAATTCTGTCCTGATATACAAACATGTTTGGCGTCAGTAATGTATTGGAAATTTTATAGATAAGCAACTGCTATCCTCAGCTTGATCAGTGGTTCCAAATGAGCCACTTGCCACCTGCAATGAACTGCACTACAAATTTTGGATGGACTCTGTGCACACTGCAATACACCCTTTCCAGCAAACTATGCAATGAAAAACAGAGTCATTTATATATATATATTGCAATACATGCTTAAGTCGGCCAACTGCATCAAAGTAATCCCCCCCTCTGGCCAGTACTGCACTGCCCTGCCACTGCAAATGCTAAGTGGACACCATGCCAACATGGGGCTTAAAGACACAAGGTGGGAGGCAGCTACTAGGTTAGTAACATGTGGTCACACCCCTTTAGCAAATAATAGTCTAAATACATGTACAAGCTATTGATATTTGAGCACAAGTATATATTTTCTCTGTTGAAATGCAGCTCAGTGACCAGACCTGAACCTAATAGCTCTCCCCCACTTTGTGTCTTCATGCCCCATGTTGGCATGGTGTCCATCATAGCATTTGCAGTGGCAAAGCAGTGTAGTACTGGCCATAAGAGGGATTACTATGATACAGTTGGCCGGCTTAACCGCTTAAGAACCGCCCCACGTACATTTACTGCGGCAGGGTGGCCCTTAAGCGCAAAATCACATACCTGTACATGATTTCTTTCTTTGGCTTCAGGGCATGTGTGCACCTCCAGAGCCCCGCTCCCGCTGTGATTGGACACAGTGGGAGCCAATTAGCGGGACCGGCGGAACGTGATGTCCACCGGGTCCCGCCGAACATTCTGAGGAGATGCAAAACGGCAATCAAGGCAGATCGCCGTTAAGCCAGAGAGGAAGATGGAGGTCTCGTGTTTCTGCAGAAACACGGATCTCTGTTTTCCTTTTGTAAAAGCACATCCCCCACAGTTAGAAAGCACCCCCTAGGGACAGGCGGGACATAATTGGTACGCAACACGTCACTTCCGGCTTCTCCGAACTTCCGGTTTCTAGTCCGTTCAGCTGTGGAACGCAAGCAGCGAACACGCCGGGATTGCGGAAGTGCCTTGTTTTTTTCCAGTGAGAGCATTGGAACTCTTTTTAACCGTTGTGGTTTTTCATGCCATTTTTTAAAAAATAAATAACTTTGGTTTACGGATTCACACTATGGGATTCATCCTTTTTTACCTCTATGTGGATGCCTGGTGCTGACGAATTTTGAGCATTACAGTTGAGAGGAACATTCCATTTAAAGGATTACAGTGGTCCAGACCTGATTGATATCCTGCCAAGTAGGAGATCGCCGCTTGGATACAGCTGTATACGCCTGTTACCCCTGCAGGGGTGAGGGAGCACTGAAGAAGTCACCTTTATCTATTCATTTCTGCTACATGGATCCATGGATTGCCATTCGCAGGGCTTCATATATATATATATATATATATATATATATATATTTTTTTTTTTTTTTAGTTTTTTTTAGTTTTTTTTGTTATACACCTTTTCACTTATACATATATATATATATATATATACATTTTTTGGACACTTTTTCATGTGTTTACGTATATGATTTCGGACTGATTTTAGTAGAACACCAGCACTTGTCACTTTTTTTGTGGTAGCATTTTACTTATAGTTTATACAGTGGTGTGAAAAAGTGTTTGCCCCCTTCCTCATTTCCTGTTCCTTTGCATGTTTTTCACACTTAAGTGTTTCGGAACATCAAACCAATTTAAACAATAGTCAAGGACAACACAAGTAAACACAAAATGCAATTTGTAAATGAAGGTGTTTATTATTAAAGGTGAAAAAAAATCCAAACCATCATGGCCCTGTGTGAAAAAGTGATTGCCCCCTAAACCTAATAACTGGTTGGGCCACCCTTAGCAGCAACAACTGCAACCAAGCGTTTGTGATAACGTGCAATGAGGCTTTTACAGCGTCCTGGAGGAATTTTGGCCCACTCATCTTTGCAGAATTGTCCTAATTCAGTTACATTAGAGGGTTTTCGAGCATGAACGGCCTTTTTAAGGTCATACCACAACATCTCAATAGGATTCAGGTCGGGACTTTGGCTAGGCCACTCCAAAGTCTTCATTTTGTTTTTCTTCAGCCATTAGGTAGTGGACTTGCTGGTGTGTTTAGGATCATTGTCCTGCTGCAGAACCCAAGTTCGTTTCAGCTTGAGTACACGAACAGATGGTCGGACATTCTCCTTCAGGATCTCTTGGTAGACAGCAGAATTCATAGTTCCTTTTATCACGGCAAGTCTTCCAGGTCCTGAAGCAGCAAAACAGCCCCAGACCATCACACTACCACCACCATATTTTACTGTTGGTATAATGTTCTTTTTATGAAATGCAGTGTTCCTTCTACGCCAGATATACTTGGACACACACCTTCCAAAGAGTTCCACTTTTGTCTCATCGGTCCACAGAATGTTGTCCCAAAAGTCTTGGGGATCATCAAGATGTGTTGTGGAGAAATTGAGACGAGCTTTGATGTTCTTTTTGCTCAGCAGTGGTTTTCTCCTTGGAACTCTGCCATGCAGGCCATTTTTGCCCAGTCTTTTCCTGATGGTGGAGGTATGAACGCTGACCTTAACTGAGGCAAGTGAGGCCTGCAGTTCCTTGGACGTTGTTGTGGGGTCTTTTGTGACCTCTTGGATGAGTCGTCGCTGCGCTCTTGGGGTAATTTTGGGCGGCCGGCCACTCCTGGGAAGGTTCACCACTGTTCCATGTCTTCGCCATTTGTGGATAATGGCTCTCACTGTGGTTCGCTGGATTCCCAAAGCTTTGGAAATGGTTTTATAACCCTTTCCAGACTGATAGATCTCAATTACTTTCTTTTTTCAATTGTTCCTGAATTTCTTTGGGTCTCGGCATGATGTGTAGCTTTTAAGGATCTTCTGGTGGTCCTTACTGTGTCAAGCAGCTCCTATTTAAGTGATGCCTTGATTGTGAACAGGTGTGGCAATAATCAGGCCTGGGTGTGGCTAGAGAAATTGAACTCAGGTGTGGACAACCACAGTTATAGTATGTTTTAACAAAGGGGGCAATCACTTTTTCACACAGGGCCATGATGGTTTGGATTTTTTTTCACCTTTAATAATAAACACCTTCATTTACAAATTGCATTTTGTGTTTACTTGTGTTGTCCTTGACTATTGTTTAAATTGGTTTGATGTTCCGAAACACTTAAGTGTGAAAAACATGCAAAGGAACAGGAAATGAGGAAGGGGGCAAACACTTTTTCACACCACTGTATACTTTTAAGAATTTGTATTTTTTATGCATATTTATATACTAATATCACAGCCATTGCAGATGCATATTTTCACTTTATAGCTTTAGGTGTCAGCACTTGCACTTTATTATATCTCCCCAGTACTCCTAATATTTATACATTTTTTTATAATTTCTATTTGAACAGCGCCAGTTTCCCTGTTTAGAGTTTTAAAACCCCCTAGGGACACACTTAGTACTTTGATCACCCCTGATGTGAACCCCTTCCCTGCGAGTGTCATTAGTACAGTAACAGTGCATTTTTTTTTAGCACTGATCACTGTAATAATGTCACTGGTCCATAAAAAGTGTCAAAAATGTCAGTTAGGTGTCCGATTTGTCCGCTGCACTAAAACAACACCTGCCGTGCAATTGTATAAAATTCTTTACACACTGTGATATATATATATAGTCCCATTTGGCATTTAGTCAGTTCCCCCCAGCGTCAATTAGTGTCAGATTGGCCATCGCAGTCCTACTATAAGTCAGTGATTGCCGCCATTAGTAGTATAAATTTTTTTTTCCAGTATATACACCATAGTTTGTAGGCGTGATAACTTTCACGCAAACCAATCAATATACACTTGGGATTTTTTTTTCTTTTTATCAAAGACATGTAGCAGGATACATTTTGTCCAACATTTAGAAATAAATTATATTTTTTAAATGTTTTTATTGGATATGTTTTATAACAGAAAGTTAAAAGTATTGTTTTTATGTTTCAAAATAAAACTCTCTTTATGTGAAAAAAATAATGTACATTTTGTTTGGGTACAGTGTTTCATGAATGTGCAATTACTAGTTAAAATAGTGGAATGCCAAATAGCAACAAATGGCCTGGTCATGAAGGGATAACATCTTCTGGAGCTCAATTAGTTAATAATAAGTAGGGAACAGATACAAAAAGATACAACCAGCATCTTTCCAAATAGCTTTTTTGTTTATTCAGCACATCTGCTTTTATAAGTGTTTCATACCTGCTTTTGTAGGTATCACATTAAAAGAAACGTATGGACTTGCAGTGAGAACTAAGTGATCAAAAACTGGTGATCACTCAGTTCTCCCCTCTGTCAGTCCCCGGCTCTCTGCTCTGCTCCTCCAGTGCTCACTGGAGCATCGGGCTATGCAGGAGAAGGGAGGGGCTGGCTCAGGCTGCTCCAATACAGTTGGGGTCTTTCCCAAACCCTGACCAACTAAATGACGTCAGCCATCAGTGGACTTTAGCCCGCTGTTGGCTGAATATGGGTCACCAGAGTGTAAAACAAACTGCACTCCTGTGATCCATATGAGAATTACAGGCAAAATAGCTTTGGCTTTACTTCTCCTTTAATAATAAAATTGTGCTTTTAAGGTAACAATGGGTATAACGGAAGTCGTACATAGGCAGGCTAGTTTTTTATCAGTATATAAAGAATCTCAATATGTAACACAATAGGGTGTCGTGTGCAAAACATTATCTGGTTGATTTACCTATGCTTATTTTTTGCACACTGCACGCATATTCTGCACATGCAACTCATAGTGGTTGATTTACTAAAGGCAAATAGACTGTGCACTTTGCAAGTGCAGTTGCAATTATTTTCCTAAGATCTTAGTGAACGTGGTGAACTTCTGCTGACTTACAAAATCCAATCATTTGAAAGTAAAAATGCTGTTTTTTTTTTTCAAATTCCTTGCACCTTATTTGGTATTCTTTACGAAGTGACATTCACTAAGCTCTGTGCAATATGAGTGTAACTGCGGTTGAAGAATGAGTAGTCATCTATGGCAACTTTTTTTGTTTCTTTATTTTTAGGAAAGGTTTTCTTTAAGTTGAAAAGTAGCACAGTGTGGTGGCAGAAATACTTTTCATTTACCTAGCTCTCCCCTAGCTTAAATTATGGAAAGCTGTGTGTCTATTTTGTCCTTCCTAATGGTTGTGATGTGCAATAAAAGGGATTGCAGTTTAATCAAGAAACAAAAAAGACATTTGTCCCCCAATATCTGACCAACATAATGAGGCCTGGAAATCAGATTACTAAATCAGAGTACTAAAAATCATTTATATTTCCTGGATAAAAGATGTGCATTGCCTAAAGGAACTAAATGTCTACCATCAGAATTACTTTACTAGTATGAACTTGAATTTTATTATATATAATAAAAAAAAATGCAAACAGCTTATTTTTAACTTTTAATTCTCTCCCACATCAAATCGCAATTAAAAATGTTTTGCTTTAAGTAGAAGTAAAGCCAAAGACATAGAGAGCTAACAAATCGGATATAGATTTCAACATCAACAATTTCCTATTGTAATATAAAATTAAAGAAATTGTGCTTTACAAACACTTTAGTAATGGAATTAATACCTGGCTCTCTATAAGGATCTATACCTTGGTGTAATGATTCATTGCACCTAGAGTAATCTATACCACTATAAGACAACTTTATGGTACAATTCATAGAGGTCCAAACTAGGAATGATTCTCTGTTGGACCTGATAATCTCAAACCATGCAGAGTTTATTATTAATGTTTATATAAAGGAACATCTGGGTAGCAGTGACCATAACAGGATTTAATTTAATGTTAGCTGTAAGCAACAAACACATACGGCAAAAGATAAAAACACTGAACTTTAGGAGAGCAAATTCTCCAAGGATTAGAGGGCTGCTCTCCAGGACTTAGACTGGGAGGGAATATTGGCATCGATGAACACAGAACAGAAATGGGAATTCTTCAAAGCGACTGTATGTGAACTCACTGCAAAGTATATTCCCATGGGAACTACGTTTAAATGGTCAAAAATTAAATGCATGTGATGCACGCACAAAGTTAAAAAAAGCTATGAATAAGAAAAAAGCTTTTAAAAAATATAAAAACGAAGGAACACTATCATTATTTAAATTTTACAAAGAATATAACAGAATATGTAAAAAGTAAATCAAGGATGCAAAAATTCAAAATGAATGCAAAATATAGTAGGAAAAACCCCCCAAAATTCTTCAAATATATTAATAGTAAAAAGGGCAGGTCTGAGCATGTAGGCCCGTTACAAAATTATCTAGAGTGAGAGACTGGGGACAAAGAAAAGGCAAATTTATTAAATATATATAAGCAAAGTATTGCGCTGCCACATGTGTGATATATTAACCACTTAACCCCTGGACCATTTTACAGCTAAAGGACCAAGCCCCTTTTTGCGATTCGCACTGCGCAGCTTTAACTGACAATTGCGCGGTGGTGCGACGTGGCTCCCAAACAAAATTGGCATCCTTTTTTCCCACAAATAGAGCTTTCTTTTCGTGTATTTGATCACCTCCTGGGGTTTTTATTTTTTGCGCTATAAACAAAAATAGAGTGACAATTTTGAAAAAAATGCAATTTTTTTTACTTTTTGCTATAATAAATATCCCCAAAAATATATATAAAAAATTTTTTTCCTCAGTTTAGGCTGATACGTATTCGTCTACATATTTTTGGTAAAAAAATCGCAATAAGCGTTTATTGATTGGTTTGCGCAAAAGTTGTAAGATGCGGATGTCACATGGTTCGGGGTTCCGGTCCAGAAGTATGTTCTGACTCCATGGTCCTGGTCCTCCTGACCAGCCTCCAGGAAGGCTATGGCCTGGGGTGCGGATCCACCCAACTTTATGTCTCGGGGCTGGCTAGCCCGAGGCAGGGAAACTAAGGAAAGGATTCGGAGGTGGTCCGGTGCCGTCTCCAGTCATGGAGAGGCCCAGCAACTTTGTAGCTATCCAGGGGAGGACTCTTCAGAAGAAGGCCACGCACAGGTTGGCTTCTTAGCAAGAGCATGGTAGGGCTGAAGTCCCCAAGTGAATCCCATTTCGTGGGTACGGCTGAAAGATACAGATATCACACGAGTGTTCTACAAGTCCTAGTTTCCTACATGTTTTACAATAACGTCTGTGGCAGAGACTTATTCCTACGTGTTCTACAACAAAGTCTGTGGCAGAGACTTATTCCTGATTTAAGCACCTTGTTGGCTGCTAGGCCTGGTGAGAGAGGGACTATCCAACTTGAGTGAACATCCAGCTGTGAATGGCTATTCTCTGGATTTAATCAAAGTAAGCAAGTTCTTTATTATTGACTTTGACTCTAAGAGTACCTGAACTTTTCTCCTAACCCTCTGATCCTATACTAAGAGACTGTTCGTTAACTACGTTTTTGCAAATAAAAATCTGCGGATCTGTCGTCAGTCTCTAAAGTTTCTGTGCCATCTTCCACGGGAAACCCCTAGATGCAAATCGAGGTGAAGAAGGTAACGGTAAGCCCAATCAAACCAGTAGCTCTTTTGGGGGTTAGTGCTACAAAAATATTTACAAACATGTGAGGGGTGTATTCACTTTTGTGAGATACTGTATATCCTCTAACCAGATAGTCAGACCTATCAAGGTTTGTATGTGCATCAGTGAGTAATCACCCCTCGTCTCTCCTGTTCAGGCTGCTTTTGGATGCCAATGATACAAGTCACGGCATGCATTTATCCTTTAGGGAACCTCAGATCCGGTCATGCGATATGCTTTTGTTTGCCTCATCCTGGTGATGCTCACATGTTACCCCCATTAATGTTCCAGGCACCATTCCCTGAGGGGCAGCCCGACGGCAAATTCAAAAAAGTGCAAAATACATAACACGTACAATACACTGTAATCTTCAAGATTACATTACTCTATCAAATCATTTCACATCCCTTTTGTGAGTCCCTAGTGCTTTGTCCAATGCCCTGCCTGCACTTTTATATTATATATACTGTTATACTTTTATTTCTGTCTGGAAACTTGAGAATGTCCATGGCATCCAAAAACCGTCCCTTTACGTCAAAAGCGGTTTTAGACCAGCTAGAAAACAGCGATAGTGAATAAGAATCACTTACAGCATTGAACGATAGTGATTCGTGGGGAAATTCGTCATCAAATACTGAAAGTGACAACAGTGACAATTCTGCAACTGAGCAAATTTCAGTGTTTTTTATTTGATTACATTATTGAATAAAATGTATTATTATATTATTATTTTTTATAATTATTTAAAGTTATTTATTATATTATAACTTATGATTTTGTGTTTCAAACTTTATCATACCCGGGATGTCTACTAGACTTTTGTTTGACAGATTTATTTAAGTGAGTTATTCTTAAAAATTACAGGCCAACAATATAAAATGCCAAATTTCCATGCAAAACAATGTATTGCTTTGAGATTCAAAAATCTGACATAATTATACCGCTAGGGGGGTTAAGGGGGCATATGATAAAAATCTAAAAATACATAAGGGGTCTATATAGTGGAACTTGGTTCAAGGGATCAGGAAGGAATTTTTCCCTTGCTGTAGCAAATTGGATCATGCTTTGCCTGGGTTTTTCGCCTGCCCCTGGATCAACTGTGGGTATAGAATTCTGTATATGGGATTATATAATATTTATATTATTTTTTTTGTTTTGTTTTTGCTATGGCAAATATTGGAATCTCTAAACTGGGTACTCACACTGCATTTTGTACAGAACACAGTAACATTTATCTTTTTACTCTTCCATTGTTTGTCTGTTTAAAGTATAACTAAAAATAAAACAATTTTTAGTTCTAGACAGAGTGAAGATGGATTACAACACCTATTAGGTTTTTACTGCTACCTCTACCCCCTTTGGGGAAATTCATCCTCTCTATTTGTCTTGTTTACCATTATCATGAAAAAGTGAAAGTGAAAGAAAATCCCAAATTTTGTGTTGTCCTTAGAACAGTAATAGAAGAGAAATCTTCCAATGGGGACAATAGTTCTGGTGACCTGGGCGCCAAGGGATTCCCTTAATTTGCAGAGATTTTCTCTCACTTCACAAACAAATAAATGATTTACCAGCACACTTACCAGCCAGCAAAACAACCAAATTGACTCTATCAATGACTTGACTCTAACAATATACTTTGTAAAGATAGGGTTTTGTTTTCACACATTTGCAAATATATATGTAAGCCACAGTGCCCACACCAAGGGGCCTCTGTATATAGCGGCCCTAACTCTAAATTTCCAGAGCCTTCATAGTAGGAGCACATGTTAGAATGGATAGATTAAGGGCAGGTATGCCTGAAGGGAGGCACAGGGATGCACGGGATACACGGGACGTGCATGCTGTGGCACAAGGATAAAGGCACATGGATACCCAGCAAAAGCAGTATGGCAGTGAAGGCATCCAGTGCGTCCCTGCATCCAGTTCAACCAACTGTACAAAAAAGCGGCAGCCATCTCAATCTATAACTGGCCTTTGCAGCATGGTGCACAAGGAAGGGCAATGCAAATCACAAGCAAACAAACAAAATATTTCCCAGCACACTTATCAGTCAGCCTGCAAAACAACCAAATGGACCCTGTCTAACAGTTCACAGTTTTCTCTCACTTCCTGCTTTGGTTATGATGAAGGAAAAGCTCCCCAATGGGGCACAAATGGCCCCCCCCCCCCCCAAATAAAACCTGTTATAATCCTCCCTTTCTTTATTAAAAATGAAAAAAAAAATGTTTTGCATATTCTCTGCCTTTTGGCTGAGATCGAGTGTACGTATTTGTTCTTATCAGTGACCAGTAGGGATGCTGTGCTGTCGTTCCAGCTTGGGTGGTACTGGAATAGCTAGCTATATCGTATTACTGCTGGTGTGATGGGGGCTCTGAAGGCTAGTACCAGCTGGAACAGAAATCGGGGTGCCCTCAGGCTGTCGGTGCATGGGAGTAATTTCCCCGGGCAAACTGAATGGGACAAGTTCCTCTGGATTTGAGTGGATCTACCTTGTCTGGCCATGGGCTGGGAAAGCAGAGAGTCTGCAGTGGCTATGCCCCCTAGGAGTGGTTGCCCTAGGGGTGCTTTTAGTGGCACTTGGGTGTGGGACCCCACGGTGTGAAAAGGCACATGGTCACAGTCACTAAAACTTTTTCTGCACTGTGCCTTTTAGGGCGGGGCCTTTTTTGTCTTCCAGGTCTCAAGGCTCAGCCAGTGTACATTCACACCCACTTATTTATTTTAATTTACTTTCCTCCACTGTTTCTCACTTTTGAGTCCTCTGTCTTGCCCTGACGTCTAGGGGGGAGCATGTGTAGCCTTCTGGTTCCCTCCTCCCCTGTCCCTGGGGGGGTCCCTCTTTTGGAGAGCCCCTCAACCTAGTATTGGATACTCGGCTTTGGCTAACCTAGAAGAACGGGGTATATCAGGTCTTCTGGCTAGGCGGACCAGTGGAACCCTATGTACCTGTCAGGAGCTTTATGCCCTGGAGGATTAGGGAGAGGTCCTGCCCCTTTGGGGGTGGACAAAGCACACCCTTAATTGGACTTTTTAGTGTGTTTTACATGCACGTTTTTTGGACACTTAATGGTTTTTCCATTTTTGGATTTTGGCACCACTGCAGATGATAAGAAAAATAATTAAGCCAATAGTATTAGAGCTTGTTCAAAAAAACAAACAAACTGATGTGCGTTTCTCAAAGACTTTACCTGACTTTTATCTAAAGTTTGATAGTGAACATTCACCTTGTGTATCCAGCCAAATTAGTGGAAATTCGCTCACCCTTAAAGGGGTTATAAAGGTAAAAATTTTTTCACCTTAATGCATTCTATGCATTAAGGTGAAAAAACATCTGACAGTGCCGGCGCCCCCAGCCCCCCCCCCCCCGTTTTACTTACCTGACCCCTCGAAAGCCCCAACATCCTCTTCGCCGCTCAGCCTGGCCGTTGATTGGCTGGAGTGGATGGATTGAAAGCAGCGCATCCATTGGCTTGTGCTGCTGTCAATCACATCCAATGACGCGGCATGCCGGGGTCGGGGCCGAGTGATACACTGAGCTGCTATAGCCACCGGCTGTATTACGGGAGCGCACCCGCAAGTGCTTCTCACCATGCGACGGAGCTCGCATGAACGTGAGAAGTACTTGCAGAGGGAAGCCGGGACAGCCGCCGAGAGACCCCAGAAGAGCAGGTTCGGGGCCACTCTGTGCAAAACGAGCTGCACAGTGGAGGTAAGTATAACATGTTTGTTATTAAAAAAAAAAAAATTCCCTTTACAACCCCTTTAATGACATTTTAAGATTCAACAAAATTAATATAACATAATAAAATATATGTTCTTTGCTGTTGCCCTATTTAAAAAAAATAAAAAAATAAAATAAAAAAAGTGAATGTTACCTTACCTACAAATTTATCTATTATTTCCTTAACCCATTTTTATTTAATCTGTGCTGCTAAATTACTGTACTCTCTATTGAAAATGCATTGATCTTTTATGCATTGTTTTAATGCATGTTCAGCCCATGGTTCATTTAAAAAAATATATTTTTATTTAATGACAATTATGTGTTTCAGGACCATGGATAGCCATTGCCTGCAATATTTGCTTTCAGGCTATCCAAAATTTCACTGAGATTTGATGGCTGGTAACTGACAGATGCATTCACCTGGTACACATTTACATATGACCATGGAATGCAGAGTAAGTACAGTCAAATCTCTTTAAAAATATATATTATCCACTTGGCAAATTTGCCTGTTATATTTAAGTTATCAACTTCAAGTGACTTTGCATAAGATACCATAATCCAAATTCATAGTTCTGCAGACTGATCTTATAGGTCAGTGATGGCGAACCTTGGCACCCTAGATGTTTTGGAACTACATTTCCCATGATGTTCATGCACTCTGCAGTGTATTTGAGCATCATGGGAAACGGAGTTCCAAAACATCTGGGGTGCCAAGGTTCGCCATCACTGTTATAGGTCATGTTTGGCATTATTTGACATTACTGGCACTTGCCGGTTAACAACACTTTAACATTCAGCAAACTGCTATTTAGTACTGAGGGCGGTGCGCAATGGTTGGTTTAAGCGTTAAATAAACAATGCCGGTATCTAAGAAGAATCAATGGGCACAATACAATACAGCATCTTCGATAAGAGATCTCTCTCCTCTGCATAGAGACAGAAACAATGATAAATCTCTATTCATCCCGTAATCATCAGGGATAGATGGGTTATTTTAGGTGACAGGGCAGCCAGCTCGAGCAATAGCAAAAACATAATGTGGTATGTGTAGTGGATAGGTGCATTGAATAACAAAGATTTTTATTATATTTCTAAAATAAAAAAATACCTTCAAACATGATGCTCATGATTAAAAAATGTTTCAGTTGCAGAACAAATTATCTAATGTCCATGAACTTCAAAGAAAGCCTTTTATAATTTTTTTTTCAGTAAAAAATTTCTTTAAACTAAAAAGGTAGAACAGTGTGGTGGCAGATATACTTTCCATTTACCACTTCAGCCCCGAAAGGTTTTACCCCCTTTATGACCAGGCCATTTTTTGCAATACGGCATTGCATCGCTTTAAAGTGGTTGTAAAACCTTACAACACACTTTGACCTACAGGTAAGCCTAGATTAAGGCTTACCTGTAGGTCCAAGAAATATCTCCTAAACCTATACGGTTTAGGAGATATTTGCCCGAAGACAGGCATCGCTGTCTACGGCGCATGCGCTGTAGACAGAGGTGCGCAGGCGCACTGAGCGCGGAATCTTTAACGACGGAGATGCCGCGCGTGTTGGCTCCCGTGCGCATGCGCGGGAGTGACGTCATCGCGGCTTCGCCGAATGACAGCGGCAGAGCTGAGAGACCCCACTGAGAAGATGGATGCGCCGGACTACAGGGGACAGCGGTGACTTCGCTGGCTCCTGTGTCAGGTAAGTGACACATAATGGACAACTATGAGATGCATAGTAGTCCATTATGCTTTGCCTTTGCAGGGAATGTAAGAGGAAGTAAACCCATCAGGGTTTACTTCCTCTTTAACTGATAATTGTGCGGTCCTATGATGCTGTGCCCAAATAAAATCGATGTCTTTTTATTCCCACAAATAGAGCTTTCTTTTGGTGGTTCCTTCTGTGCTTTTTATTTTTTGCGCTATAAAGAAGAAAAAAAAGACACAATTTTGAAAAAAAAAGTATATTTTTTACTTTATGCAATAAAACATACCCAATAAAAAATGTAAAAAATATAATTTATTCATCAATTTAGGCCAATATGTTACAGAAAAAAATCACACTAAGCGTATATTGATTGGTTTGCGCAAATGTTATAGCATCTACCAACTATGGGATAGATTTATGGAATTTTTATTTATTTCTTATTTTACTAGTAAGGGCGATGATCAGCAATTTTTAGCGGGACTGCGACATTGCGGTGGACAAATTTTGGGGGACCAGTGACACTAATACAGTGATCAGTGCTGAAAAAATGCACTGCCACTGTACAAATTAGACTGTCAGGGAAGGGGTTAACAGCAGGCAAGGGTTAAATGCAGCAGGCAATGCCAGGGTTAAATGTGTCCCTAGGGGGTGCTTTCTAACTGTGGGGGATGTGTTTTGACTAGGAGAAAACAGAGATCCATGTTCCTTGTTTACCTCAAAATGATGGGCAGGTCACAGCGGACATCACGTCCACCAGACCTGCTCATTGGCTCCCGCTTTGTCCAATCACAGTGGAAGCGGGTCACCAGTGGCACACGCACGTTCCCCAGACCCGTGCACAAAATCCCGTACATGTACTTGATTTTGCGTAGGAGGGCTGCCCTGCCGCAGTATATGTGCGTGGTGCAATCCATAAGTGGTTAAACTAGTTCTCTGCTAGTTTACATTACGAAAAAAATATATTTCTACTTTGTTCTTCTAAAATGTTCTAATTTACAATAAAAGGGTTTGCAGTTTAATCAAGTAGTAAAAAGAGGATTTGTTACTGGACCCCAAGAAAATGGGCGCACTGTCAGACCAAAGTAATGGTGCTTCGAAAGCAGATGTACTAAAATGTTTTCTATTTCCTAGATACAGGATACTTGTTGCCTAAATAAATTAAATGTCTTCTGTATTGCTTTACTAAGTGTTAAAGTGATTGTAAACCTCAGACATGAAATATGAAGAAAGCATATCCTTGACACCAAGAGAAAAATGGTGACAGGGGAGGGATCTCCAGCTGATTTACAGCCTTAGCTCTGTTCCTGTGTACTGCATGAAGGGAGATGTGTCTCTTCCCTCCAATCAGCTCTCAGATCTCTCTTCACTGAACTCTGCAGAGGGTAACTTCAGCTCTCCGCCCCCTTTGTTCTGAACTCTTAGACAAGCTTATAAATTCAGTACTTTGAACAGATGTATAGAAGAGAAGACTGCAGACAAACATTTACAACGTATGTAGGAGGATTTGTTTCATCTCTGTGTGTCACCAGAGGATAGTTCCTTCATTGAGTATATGTAATGCCGCGTACACACGATCAGACTATCTGGTGGACTTGGTCCGGCGGACTTAGAAAGAAATTTTTGACTCAAAATTGTCTGCCAGACTCGGCAGTCCGGCGGACAATCCGGACGTCTGTGTGCTAGTCCGCTGGACTTTTGAAATGAACGGAATTGCACACACACACACACACAGAAAAGTCCGTCCATTTTGAACTTGGCTCCAGGTAGAGGGGACTAGCGAAGGAGGTCAATGTCGCTGCCTCCATTGGCGAGATTGACACCTCGCTAGCCCCGTCACCTGGTATGGACTTAAAGGGGAAGCCCTACGCCGAAAAAATGGCATGGGGTGCCCCCAAAGTCCATATAAGACCCTTATCTGAGCACGCAGCTCGGCCGGTCAGGAAAGGAGGTGGGGACGAGTGAGCACCGACCCTCCTGAGCCGTACCAGGCCGCATGCCCTCAACATGGGGGGTGCTTTGGGAAAGAAGAAGAAGAGAAGGCGGCGGCGGTGACAGAGAACCAGGCCACCGCTAGTAAAAGAGCTGGAAGAAGAAAGCGGAGGCACGGCAAGAAGAACCGAAGGGGGGGAGAAGACCCCCGAAGTCGGAAGACCCCCGAAGTCAGAAGAAGAGGCGGAAGCGGCGACAGAAGACCGGGCCACCGCTAGTAAAAGAGCTGGAAGAAGAATGCAGAGGCCCGGCAAGAAGACCCGAAGAGGGGGACAAGACCCCCGAAGTTGGAAGAAGACCCCCGGATGGCGGCAGCGATGACGAAGAAGAAAGCCGAGCTCCTCCGCTAGTAAAAGAGCAAAAGATAGCGGAGGAGTCTGGCAAGTAGACCCCCCAAGACGGAAAACGGACGGACACCACCGGAGCTGTGCAATAAATTATTTAAAAAACATGTGTTGTGTTTTTTTCTTTACACTTTTTTCCCCAGGTGAATGGGTAGGGGTACATGGTACCCCAATACTCATTCACATAGGGTGGGGGGCCGGTATCTGGGGGCTCCCGGATTCCGATAAGCTTCCCTGCCCGCAGACTCCAACAACCAATGGCCAGGGTTGTCGGGAAGAGGCCCTTGTTCTCATCAACATGGGGACAAGGTGCTTTGGGGTGGGGGGGCCGCAGGGCTCCCTCTTCCCCAAAGCACATCCCATGTTGAGGGCACGTGGCCTGGTACGGCTCGGGGGGGGGGGGGGGCGCTTGCTCGTCCTCACCACCTTTCCTAACTGGCCGGGCTGCATGCTCAGATAAGGGTCTGATATGGACTTTGGGGGGACCCCAATGCCGTTTTTTCGGCGTAGGGCTTCCCCTTTAAGTTCATACCAGGCGATGTGTCAATCTCACCGATGGAGGCGGCGACATTGACCTCCTTCGCTAGTCCCATCTACCTGGAGCCGCATTCAAAATGAACTGACTTTTCTCCATGTGTGGGCAAGTCCGTTCATTTCAAAAGTCCAGCAGACTCCCGCCATAGTCCAGCGGTTTGTCCGCCATACCTAGTCCGCCAGAAAAGTCCGGTCGTGTGCACACACAGACATTTAAAAAAAAACGCAACGTAAAACTAGTACCTTTATCCTTGTTTTGCATTGGCGTCAATGCGCGTTTAGTCACGTTTCTCTGCCTCTATTCAAAATCAATGATTCTGGGGCGAGATGATTCGACTTGATGATCCCATTCTTGAAGGGCAACACTGCAAAAATGTAAAAGATTTTGCATGAAGCTCCCCCCAAGATGATACCACACCCTTCGGTCTGGTGTGGATCTTAAGGCGAACCCCCAAAGCCCAAAAAAGTTTTTGGGGTCTCCCAAGATCCATACCAGACCCTTATCCACAGCATGCAGACGGCAGATCAGGAAAGGAGGTTGAGTGAGCGCCTCCCCCCTCCTGGACCATACCAGGCCACATGCCCTCAACAGGGACTCTGCCCCCCCACCCCAAAGCACCTTGTCCCCATGTTGATGAGGACAAGGGCCTCTTCCTGTCAACCCTTACCGTTGGTTGCGGGGGTCTACGGGCAGGATGCTTATTGGAAGCTGGAAGCCCCCTTTAACCAGGGGCCTCCAGATCCCGGCCCCCCACCCTAGGTGAATGAGTATGGGGTACATCGTATTCCAACCCATTCACCTTAAAAAAAGTGTCAAAAATGAACACGCTACACAGGTTTTTACTGTATTTTATTAAGACAGCTCCGGCACATTTCCCTCTTCTGGCGACATCTTCTCCCTCTCCAGGGCTGGACTGGGAAAAAAATTTGGCCCTGGACTTCATCCAGACCAGCCCACTTTAATTTTTCAAACAAGCACAAAAACAGTATATAAACTATACGCAATTGTGCAAAAAAACAGAAGTAGCATAACATAAGGAGTCCTCACTAACCTCTTTTATTATTTCACTTATTCTCCTCTGTATTTTTCTCATCTTTCTCACATCACTGCGTGAAGTTGAGGGTGAGCAGCGCAGCCATTACTTTGTCACTGAAACCATCAGCCCACCGGGAATCTCCCTGTAGTCCCAATGGCCAGTACATGCCTGTCCCTCTCCAATTCTTCTCTCCTCTCCGGTTCTTCTCTCTGCGCTGTCTTCTCACTCTGCTGTCTTCTCACTCCGCTGTCTTCTTACTCTTTTGGGTCTTACTCTTTTTGGGTCTTCTCCCACTGCTCTTCTGCCGATGTTGACTACGATCTCCCGATGTAATGCTGGATCCGCCATGTGCAATGACTTATATTGGCATGGGGCGGGCCACCCGATGACATAATTTGGAGACCACGCCCCTTGTGACATAATCGCCCCATCATGCCCCAGGCTGTTTTGCTTAGGAAAGCTCTGAGACTGCTCATTACCAAAATAGACCTTTTCACAGGGTTATGCCTGCCATTTAACCAAGCAGCCCACAAAAATATTTAAATTAAGTAAAATAGTTTGCTTAGTAACAAACCCTAAAGCTAGAGGGAGACTGAAGCTTCCATCTACAGCCCTGATTCACCAAGTGGTTAATGAACTAAACTTTGCCCTGCCAGGAATCAGGACATAATGAAGTAGTTTTGTTCAGAACAGCAACAAAAAGGTAGGTATTTGCAACAGAATTACAATAATATTCTGCAGTGTACACAAACCACCCAAGGGAATTGTAGACATCATTAAAACATGCCCCCCCCCCTTTTTTTTTTGAAAAACTGGAGAGCACAAAAAATATAAAAGGATGTCCTATATTTCAGAAGGCAATAGCTGGCTATAGTAGTCATCCACAAGTGACTTCATGAAAAAAGAGAGAAGGGGCAGGATGCAGTCAACAGTGGGGGGGGTCAAAAAATTGTGCATTTAATATGTATCATAATAAAATTCATACAGAGTAAAAATTGTTGTCACAGTATATTTGATCTACATACATATAGGAACACGATAATACATGACAGTTAAGAAAAAAGTAACTGCACCACCTGTAGGACTTCCCATTGCATTAAAAGATGTTGATCATCAGAATAATATAATAAATGTTCATATGAGTAAAATTAAACACATGATCGGTTTAAATATTGCATGTAGAGAGGCTTGACGCGTTTCGTGGAGTTTTATCCTCTCTTCAGGAGCAAACATGTGTATATCGGAAATTTAATATATGGGTTTCTAAATCACTGCCTTTATAAAGGAAAAAACTAAAGAAAAAGTGTAAATCGGGGGTGGTATCCCATTGTCTGTAAAATACAACCGCCATACAACCGCCAAGAGAGTGCAGCATAAAGAGCTGGAAGCTCCACTGAGGGCATATTTTCCGGGAGCTGTGGCAGCATGTGGCGCATGCGGGCCCCCACATGGCAGCACCAGAGGAGGACAATTTTCCATTAAGTGATGGTCCCTGAAGGTAGTCGCAAGCGTAGCCAAAAGCATCTTGGAAGCTTCTAGAAAAAAATGTGGACGTGTGTAATTTAGCATATATGCTAAATATCCTGTACTCAAATATAGAGCAGGATAGTGCAGCTGTAACTATGATAGTGTCAGTGAGGCCCAACCAAAGAAAAATAAGAGATTGAAAGGTTTATAAAGAGAGGCCAAGGCCACCAAGAGAAGACAAAAGTACCCAATATGTGAGCTACCAAAATGTAAATGATTTCATGTTGCTAACATGATACCTGGTGTTGAATCATGGGAAGCCGTGGGAAGCCATGGGAAGTGAGTGCTATCCATGGAGTGAGGGAGAACCAACAGGATGGATAAGCCACCCCAAATGAGACCTATATATGGGCCCACATGCCAAACACTCCCAAACGCCACGCCACGTGCGTGGCGAGGAGGAGGCACCAGCACCAGAGCGACCAAGTCACTTTGCCTTTGGTGCCAAAAGCACAGGTGACTCCTCTACCTTCTCTGGGAATGCTGGTCTTTTGAGGGGGTTGGCACAATGGCACAATTGTAAAGCAAACACAAGAAGCCACCAATGGGTTAATGCCATATGTGAACAGAAAAGGTATTACTTTGTGCACCTGTTATGCAGAGCACTCCCTGTGGAGGAGCTCGGAGTATGCATAGTGGCTGCAGGGAGCAAGGCACAACAATACCCAGCAATGCAGCATACATTTGGATACAAAGCATTTTTAAATTTAGCTCACCCAACCTCCGCCATCCAACTGTAAACACTAGCACAGCACGGCTGTGCGTGACTAGGGGAGACTCTGCCGACACTGCTGTCCTCTTCACATGGACCCAGTGGACCCCAGACAAGGCTATTAGCTGAGATAAAAGCCTCCCTGAAGACCAACAGTGGTGCTCCCTGGATTATGGGTCATTTAGCTGAGACACTAGGGCTTGCCTCCAGCCCAATCCACATGCATGGACAGACTGCCAGCCCTTTAGACCAGCCAGGTAGAGGAGCACACCTAGGTCCCGCACAAAGGAGGGAAAAAAGAAGAACGCCAAGGCTGTAGGTGGGCTCAAATTTATATGAGTTAGGTCCTGGAATCTTGGGGGGGGGGGGGGGTCCTATACCCAGCTGACATGGAGCCATCAGGAAATCATGTGTTTTGGGCAGATTTTACTTCCAGTCTATCCAAATTTTCACTACTATGAGACTCAGTGGCTGTTTGGTGGTAGCTGCAATCGTCCAGTGCACATTTACATGTAATGGTGGAATGTCGGGTGAATCCTGTTACATTCACTTGGATGAATATATCTGGATTATTCACTTGATGACTTGCCCTTTTGATTATTAATTAATACACCCTATATTTTATTATCAGGCCCAGCCTTTTAGAAGAGATACCAGAAACCCAGCTCATAGATTTTCAGATGGCATTATTTGACATTATTTTCATGCATCTGTTGAGAACACGTTGAAATCCAAGCTGCTATTGAGTACCAAGGACATGCTGATTGGTTAGTTTAGGTGTTAATTAAACAATGCTGGTATCTAAGAAAAATCATTGGGCACATTCATACAGCATGGGATATTTCATCTTCGATAAGACATTCTTCTCTGTGTAGTGACAGAATGATAAATCTCCATTTATCCTGTAAGCACGAATAGAGGGGTTATTCCAGGTAACAGGGCAACCGGCTTGAACAATAGCAAAAACATGATGTGGTATGTGTAGATGATAAATGCATTGAACAGCAAAGATATTTCTTATATTCCTAACATAAAAAAGTCCATTGGAGCATTGTGCCTGAGGATTATGTCTCATGGTTAAAAAATATTTCAGCAGAAAAGATTACATAATGTCCATGAACTCAAAGGCACAATAGATAAATAAGTGATGGGACATAAGACACAGTGTTTATGTTTCCGGTAGCCAGTATAAAAAGGGAGCTCTTATATACCCGCGGGTTTTGGATTGTTTTCCTTTTAATTCTCCTTATTTCTTTTACATGGTTAATATTTAGTTAAAATGCTAATGTGTATTTAATTTTTAATAAAGTATTTAATTGATTATTTTTGAATTACATTTAATTTTAATTTGCATATTTTTTTAATTCAATTTAATTTAAAAAATTTTTTTTAATTAAATGTATTAAATAATTTTATAGTTAGGTAGCTAATATTTATATAAAAATGCCTGCAAATTATGCACATATTAAAGGGTTTCTGGTTTTTATATTCATTAGCAAGGCAATGCCCATTATTTCCACAATGATGGAGAAATGCAGTCGAGCATGCCATTCTATTCTGTGCCATGTTCTTAGATATTATACTGTATGATATTTATTACCTAAAATATTGTATATGGGGTACACATTGTACATACAAATTTTCCAGGGGTTATACATTTTGCACACATGGTATAGAGTGATATACTTTATATTTTTTAGAAATAGTATATTACCGTATATACTCGAGTATAAGCCGAGATTTTCAGCCCCTTTTTTTAGGCTGAAAGTGCCCCCCTCGGCTTATACTCGAGTCACCGCCGTCTGCCTACCTGATCAGCGTGTCGTGCAGACAGACGGCGGCCATTCCACTGTTCAAAAGCCGCGCCTCCCTGTCTGTGATAGGCGGAACACTCAATTTCCCAGCAGTCAGTGTTCCGCCTATCACGGACATCCGCTCATCCTCATACTACGGATGAGGATGAGAGGATGTCCGTGATAGGCGGAACACTGACTGCAGGGAAATTGAGTGTTCCGCCTATCACAGACAGGGAGGCGCGGCTTTTGAACAGTGGAATGGCCGCCGTCTGTCACAGACGAGGAGGAGAATTGCGTCTTTTGAATCCTGGCATGTTTTTATGACATGCTGATACACGCTGATCGGTGCAAAATGGCACACAATGGCACACGGAGCTGCAGAAGGACACAGAGGCTGCAGAAGGACACAGAGGCTGCAGAAGGACACAGAGGCTGCAGATTGGCATGCACAGGACACAGGTAGGCTGCAATGGACACAGGGAGGTACACAGGGAGGTATGCAGCTGTAGATGGGCATTGTTGACCCTCTTTTCCACTCTTTTAAGCTGTAACAGTAGCTGCTGCAAGTCTCATCTTCGGCTTATACACGAGTCAATACGTTTTCCCAGTTTTTTTGTGGTAAATTAGGGGCCTCGGCTTATATTCGGATCGACCCATACTCGAGTATATACGGTAGATGTATGCTTTGTACATGGTAAAGGGTATCTGTTGTATTTATGTAGAGTTGCTTCTAGTATGGATTTAGAGTTGGATTTGCCACCAGGGCCGCTGATAGGGGGACCACCAGTCCTCCTGTAGGGGGCCCAGGCACACAGGGGGGGTCCAGACAGCAGTGGAAATTTATGTGGTCCGGCAGAGTGGCAATTACAGAAGGATGCCCTATGAGGCTTTCTGCAGCAGTTGAAAGCCAGTTTCTCTCTCTCCTGCCAGCTTTCAGCTGCTTCAGGGAGAGACACAGACACATTGCATTGTTCCTGTATTTGCTTCCCCCACACCAATCTCCCTCCCTGTTCTGCCTAATTCCGATCCCCCGTGTGTGTCACTGTGTGGCAATGCCCCCACCCCTCCCCACAGTTCTTCCGGCTTACCTGTTTTGTACTAAAATAACAAATTATAAAAAAAAATGTTAAGAAATGTAAAAAAAACTTTTTTAAATGATAAAAAAAAAGTTTAAAGATTCTACAAAGACTATTTAAAAATGGCTAATTCACAAAGGTCATCTGTTATGTTTGTGTCCACTAATAATGATTTTAGTTTATCTTCTTGTGAAAATATTGTTTTTCTATATTTTGGTGGGGGGGGGGGGGGGGGGGTTGGGAGTGGAATAAGATAAGAGAAGAAAATATACTTAAAAAGAATATAAAAAAAAACAAAAAAAATAAAAACTGCTGCATGCTCCTAGGGGCCTCTGGTGATTTTTTTCCTGCCTCTAAATTTTTCCTGCATATTAGCCTGTTTGTCCATGCGCAAATAGGCTTTTAGCAGCATTTAGTGGCAGGAGAGTTTAGAAGCAGGAAAAAAAACCACTGCCAGTGCAACCAGGAGCAGCAAGGTTTTGGCAGAAAAAACGCTTGACGCGTGTTAACACGTGTAAACACATGTTAACGCTAGGCGTGTTTAGCGCTTGAGTTTTAATTCATTTCAATGGCCAGAATAAAATTATTCTGGCCACTGAGATGAATTAATGTCCAAACGCTTGATGTATGTAAATGTGCCTAAACGCTAGTTAATGCGTTAGACACTTTTATAAGTGTCAGGCGTGTTTTCTATCAAAATGCTGCTCCCAGGAGAAAAGGCTTCTAGGAAAGTTTGCAAAACGTCCTGTGTGCATGAGGCCTATAGTCATAGTCACGGGCATCATTTAGATGTGTACTATACATAACTGTACCAGCCTCTGCCGAACCTTGATCTTTTTATGCAGTAAAAGCTTTGATAGTGCCAAACTTGTCCCGGAATTGGCACGATTTTAAATCGCTGCAAAACACGGGATGCGTTTGCGATGCTGTTACTTCTTATTGGCACCCCAATTGTGCATGCCCAAAAGAAGCTCATGTTCCTTTTTGAGCAACAAGCGTAGCACTTTGCGATTGCAGCTTGATTTACTGTGTGACAATCGATGCACAATTGGGGTGCTATTAAGAAGTAATGGCATCGCATTCTGCCTTTTGCAGCAATTTGAAATCAGGTGTGAATGCAGCCTAATGGCCACTGGTGTGACACCTGGTTAATTATCTGATTTCCAGCTTTGCCCCATCCACTACCTGCACTCTGCCCAATAAACAAGGCTTTAGCCCACTTTCACACTGAAGGCCAGTTTTGATTTCAAACCGGCATTTCTTGTCCGACTTCAGGGCTGATTTGACAGACATCTGTGCGGGTTCCAGGGCTGGACTGGAACAAAAATGTGGCCCTGCACTTCATCCAGACCGACCCAGGGCACAACACATCAGGGTATGGTACACCAGGGCACAGCACATCAGGGTACAGAGCCCAGCACATCAGAGTACAACACATCAGGGTACAACACACCAGGCCACATCAGGGTACAGGGCACAGCACATCAGGGTACAGAGCCCAGCACATCAGCATACAGGGCACATCAGGGTACAGGACATCAGGGTACAGAGCCCAGAATATCAGGTTACAGGACATCAGTGTACAGAGCCCAGCACATTAGGGTACAACACATTAGGGTACAGGACATCAGGGTACAGGTCACAGTACATCAGGACACAACACATCAGTGTACAGGGCACAGCACATCAGGGCACATCAGGGTACAGGACATCATGGCACAGGACATCACGGCACATCAGGGCATGGGGCACATTAGGGCACGGGGCACATCAGGTCACGGGGCACAGGACATCAGGACACGGGGCATATCAAGTCATGGGGCCCATCGGGGCATAGGACATCAGGGCACATCAGGGCATGCGGAACATTAGGGCATGGGGTACATCAGGCCACGTGGCACATCAGGCTACATGCAGGGCAGGACTTACCATTGGGCTTGACTGGGCTCAAGCCCATGGGCCCCACCCAATAGGGGGCCCCGCTGAGATTCATAGCAGAGTGTACTCGGCTTGACTCCACTCACAGTCACGCCCAGTCCCACCCTATGTTGGACATAACACAGGGACTGGGCGTGACTGTGAGCCGCATACACTTGGCCACTCTCGGCTCTGCTCGGGTCTTGCGAGAGGACCCGAGAGCCCCCGAGAGCTGTCAAGATACACAGGACTCTGTATCTCATCTGCGCCATTTTTAAACTTCAATACTGCAATGACAAGGCGGCAAATGACACTGGGGCAAGGCTGCAAATGATAAGGCTACACTGACAAGGCTGCAGTGACACTGGACAAGGCTGCAGATGGACACTGATAAGGCTGCATTGATGGGCATTTAAATGTAAGTTTTTTTCCTTAAAATTCCCTCCTAAACTTGGGGTGCGTGTTATACGTCGGCGCATGTTATACGCTGATAAATACGGTAATGTGTAGAAGGTAGGGCCCGAAAGTGACTCAAGCCCCGGGGCCCCCACCACCCTAAGTCCTGCCCTGGCTACATGGCACATTAGGGCACAGGGCACAAACCACATCAGGGCACAGGGCACATTATGGCACATGGCACATCAGGACACATGGCACATTATGAGGCACATCAGGGCACATTATGGGGCACATAGCACATCGGGGCATATAGCACATAAGAGCATGGGCCCCTCAGGCCGCATGGCACATCAGGGCACATAGCACAACAGGGCATGGGGCACATCAGAGCACAGACACATGGCACATCGGGGAACATGGCACATTATGGGGCACATCAGAGCACATTATGGGGCACATTGGGGCACATAGCACATCAGGGCACATAGCACATCAGAGCACGGGGCACATTAGAGCACAGGGCATGGGGCACATAGCACATCAGGGCATGGGACACGTGATGAAGCACATTAGGGGGCACATTATAGGGCACATTAGGGGGCACATTATAGGGCACATCAGGGGGCACATCATGGGATCTTACTAGCCAGCATGCAGAGTAGCGCAGGAAGCATCTGTCTGTAATAAGTTCTCTCTCTCATGTCATGCAGCAGTGGGCCCCTCCTCTCTTCTCGTCTATCCCCATTGGCTTGTAAGATAATCTGTGATAGACGAGAAGAGAGGAGGGGCCGCCAGGGAGTGAGCAGCGCTGCGTGACATGAGAGAGAGAACTTTTTACAGACAGGCGCTTCCTGCGCTACTCTGCATACATCTAGATCTAAATTAACAAATAGTGTGGCGCTAGATTTGTGTAGCAAACTTGTATATAAAGTATAATTGTGAAAAATCAAAAAACAGAATATGAGTATACAAAAATATAACATCAAAAGCTGTGGATGCAGGAAATAATTAATAGTTAAATTGATGAGTCCCAGTAAATGAGTCCACGTATATTAAGTAGTGCACAAAAGTTATGGTGGGTTTTCCACACAGGAAAATCAGGGAATCCACAAATCAGGTGAAACCAAGGATATCAACTTGTCTGAAGTAATATAAAAGATAGGTAGAATACTCTTACCAGAGAAGATGGACAAACCAGTCTTACGACAGTTGAGTCAAAAACGCTTGGGGTCCAAACATGGAACAAAATGATGAGTTGTAGGTAGTCAGGACCAATGTTGGGGAGACTTCGGAGGTTATGAGCCCATGGTGGACGTCTCTCGAAGCGTCTCTCGGAATATCAAGGTCAGATTTATCGCATTGGGGTTCCAACCCCAATGTGGAAGAGGGCCCACAAAAATATAATAAAGGGAAAAAAAGAAAGCTACAAATGGTGCAGGTCAAAGGGTAACCATTAGGTTTTATTTAAAAAGTCATAAGAATGAACAAAAAAATGATGACATGTGATCACAAAAAAGTACTGAATAAAACGCGTTATGCCCCTGTTGAAGACATATTCTGTTGAAACGCGTCGGGCTTGCATCTGGCACCCCACATTGCTTTTATTCAGTACTTTTTTGTGATCACATGTCATCATTTTTTTGTTCATTCTTATGACTTTTTAAATAAAACCTAATGGTTACCCTTTGACCTGCACCATTTGGAGCTTTCTTTTTTTCCCTTTATTATATTTTTGTGGGCCCTCTTCCACATTGAGGTTGGAACCCCAATGCGATAAATCTGACCTTGATATTCCGAGAGACGCTTCGAGAGACGTCCACCATGGGCTCATAACCTCCGAAGTCTCCCCAACATTGGTCCTGACTACCTACAACTCATCATTTGGTTCCATGTTTGGACCCCAAGCGCTTTTGACTCAACTGTCGTAAGACTGGTGAGTCCATCTTCTCTGGTAAGAGTATTCTACCTATCTTTTATATTACTTCAGACAAGTTGATATCCTTGATTTCACCTGATTTGTGGATTCCCTGATTTTCCTGTGTGGAAAACCCACCATAACTTTTGTGTACTACTTAATATACGTGGACTAATTTACTGGGACTCATCAATTTAACTATTAATTATTTCCTGCATCCACAGCTTTTGATGGTATATTTTTGTATACTCATATTCTGTTTTTTGATTTTTCACAATTATACTTTATATACAAGTTTGCTACACAAATCTAGCGCCACACTATTTGTTAATTTATTATTATTATTTATTTATCTTTTTTTCTGTGTTGGTTTAGCATAGCGCAGTGTTTTCCCCTTCAAATAATACATCTAGATCTACCTGACAGGTGCCAGCTGTCGGTGGTGGACGGGTAGATTGCTGAACACCGTAGATGTGGCTGAAACTGGCCCAGGCTGGCCATCGTCCCACCAGGAATCTCACGGTAGTCCCAATGGCCATTCCATCACTGGCAGGTTCCTGCACAGATGTCTATTCAAATTGCCCAGAAGTCTCCAAAAGTAGTGCAGAAACTACTTTTGGGAGTCAGTGCGGTGCCACAAAGTCAGCATCACACCAATTCGGTTGGTGCTGTTGCCGGTGCTCTGTCAAAATAGCCAATTCATCAAGATCTCCATTTACATTACTTCCGGTTACTGTAAACCATCATTAAAGGGAGATTTTGATGACTTGCCATTTTGACACAACACCAGCAAGCGTGTACACTCTGGTACACAAAGACTTTGCTGTTTTGACACAACAGCAGGTAGTGAGGAAAAAGTTGTCGCCGTCGCGGACCATCCCATTTTGTTGGTTAGTATCGGAGCAGACTAACAATACCCGCTCACAATACCTAGAACTAAGGTGTATACGGTTGCCGGTGTTGTGTCAAAACAGCAAGTCATTGAAATCTCTAATTACTGACGGTTTACAGTAACTGGAAGTGACATAATTGGAGATCTTGATGAATTGGCTATTTTAACAGAACACTGGCAATAGGTGGCGATTTGACATGCGATTTGACATGTCAAATCGCATAACAAAACGGCCCAATGTGAATGTGGGCTTAATGGCTGATGAGATGCTTACAATGGACCCTGGGGATGGGAGCTGGGCTTATCCTTAGCCCAGGGGCCAGAAACGTCATGCCTTTGATAACAAAGAGAAATTAAATTAGCTATACAGAGGATGCATTTTGTCTTGTCTACTCTTGCAAAGTAAACTAGTAGTCTAGTAAGGAATTTAAACTAAATGTTTTAACTGACTGACAAGTTTTGCTTTACATTTATCCTGTGTTTTCTTTATGTTTTATGTCCTTTTTTAACTTGTAAAGAAAACAGCAAGTGTTATTTTTGCTGTTTTACAGCAGCAATGACTAATATGTGTCCCAGGAGGAAAAAAGGGTAGAACTGAAGGTAGTAGCTAAGCAGAGGAGCAAATGTGTGTACTGGGATGCAATGCTTTATGCCCCGTACACACGAGCTGACTTTTCAACATCAAAAGTCTGACGGAATGATTCCGGCAGACTATTCGAACGTGTGTGGGCTGCAGCGGACTTTTGATTTGCAAAAGTCTGACAGACTTTAGAAATGGAACATGTTTCAAATTTTTCCGACAGAACTCTGCCGGACCCAGAAATCCGCTCGTGTGTGTGCTAGTCTGACGGACTAAAACCGACGCTAGGGCAGCTATTGGCTACTGGCTATGAACTTCCTTATTCTAGTCCAGTCATACGTCATCACGTTCGAATCCGTCGGACTTTGGTGTGATTGTGTGTGGCCAAGTCCGTTCATTCGGAAAGTCCATCAGAACTCTGTCAGAACTCCGTCGAAAGTCTGCCGGACTTAAGTCCTGTCGTGTGTACGCGGCATTAGGCTTCCCATAGGATAAGCATTAAACCCTTACAACACATTTTTTGCTACAGGTAAGCCTATAATAAGGCTTACGTGTAGCTACCCAGGATATCTCCTAAACCAAAATGGTTTAGGAGATATCCCCTGTATTTGCATGTGTCGACGTCACATGCGCACTGAAGCAAACTGAAGCAATGGCACATACGTGTTTAGTTACTGGCGGCTCCCACGCACATGCACAGGAGTGACATCATTGCGGCTTCGGGCAATCACAGCGCCAGAGGCCGCGATACCCAGAAGTAACTCCGGGAGTGATGTCAGCCACTGGAGCGGTGTATGAGGACCTCGTCAGAGGCTTCGATCTCAGGTAAGTAATTCATAATGAGCTAGTATGCTATGCAAACTAGCTCATTATGCCTTTGTCTTGCAGGGTTTTTTTTGTTCTAGGGTTTACAGCCACTTTAAGATAGACATGTGCACACTGAAATATTTAGTTTCGGAATTTCGTTTTCATCCGAAAAATACATTTATTTAGTTACTCCCAAAATTAGTTTTTATTTATTTTGTTTTTCGTTAAAAATTGCATTCGTCCGAAAATCCAAATTAATTACCGTAAGGCTTATGGTGTCTGTCGAATGTTCAAAGAAGATTTGACGGAGCAGCTAAACAATACGACGCTGGGACCCAATGCAATTTTTTTTTTACATTTTGTTTTTTTTTCAATGAGTTTTATCTATATTGCCGAGACCTGACAATTCATTACAGCCACAAGTAGTTTTAAATTACTTGTTTTCCTTTAGAAATGTAATTTTGCTGTGGTACTGTTCTAAACACAGGAAAACTGCACCACAGGCATACTATAGACACCCCCCAGGCACAATATTTAAAGGAATATTAAATTTTTATTGTTTCACTTTAAGTTTTATTAAAATCACTGCTCCTGAAAAAAATGGTAGTTTTTAAAACTTTTTTTTGCATTGATACATGTCCCCTGGGGCAGGACCAGGATCCCCAAACACTTTTTATGGCAATAAATTAGATATATGCCTTTAAAATGAGCACTTTTGCTTTTTCATGTTAATGTCCCATAGACTTTAACGGTGTTCTGCGGCTTTCGAATTTGCTGCGAATTCGGCTCGAACATCAGGCTCATCCCTACCCCATAACAAGCTGCTTACTGTGAGGGCATTCAACAGGAGGGAGGGGCCAGGAGCACAGAAGAGGGACCCAAGAAGAGGAGGATCTGGGATGCTCTCTGCAAAACCACTGCACAGAGAAGGTAAGTATAACATGTTTATTTTTATAGAAATAAAAACAAGACTGCAATCACGTCAATGCATGGAATGCATTTTGGTAAAAAAAATATATTTTAGAACTACTTCATGTTAAAGTGATTCTAATGATTTTTTTCATTAAAAAGAACGAGGTTTATACTTACCTGCTCTGTGCAATGATTTTGCACAGAGCTATCCCTTACCTCCTCTTCTGGAGTCCATCAGTTCTGTCCACTCCTCCTCTTCTTCTGAGTGCCCCATGAGCAAGCTGTGTACGTGCTCCAAAGTCAGGCTGTGTATGTCCATAGACACACACAGAGCAGATGGGCTATGCCCACCACTCCTTCCATTGACAGCATTTACTGACGGCAGCAGGAGCCTATGGCTCCCGCTGCAACCTGGCCACTTCTTCAGAGAAGTGTATGAAACATATTATGTGATGTCCCCACTTTCTCCTCATGGCTCCATTTGAAATGGCCACCTATGTTCTGCGGATAGCCCTGTGTGGCTGAGTTACTTAACCCTGACTTTAATCAGTAAAAAGGCTGTCTGCAGAAAGGTGACCCTTTTAAATGAAGCCATGGGGAGAAGGGGAGGACATCCCAGAATGCTCTTCATACACCTTCCTGAAGAAGTCACCATCCCTATTTCATGAAATGCGTTGCTAGTGTTTTATGCATTGTCCATTATCGATATCTATGTTATGTGGATACAGTCTCCAAGCACATCTTTTGCTAACAGTTTGATCTTGTAGAGTGCCAAACGGTGGATGTTGGAGCTATTGCCTATTTAAAGCGGAAGTAAACCCATCCATAAAACAGTTTAATTTCCAGCAAGTGCCAAAATGTAACACTCCCATTGGTTGTGCTCTCAACCAAACTGTCAAACCATCCAATGGCTGGTGTCATAACTGATCACATGTGCAGCATCATGGCAGTTGTAGATGAAACAGAGGCCAAGAAAAAAAAAATCTGACAGGTGTTCTAATCCCTCTCCAAAGAAATTCCAAGATCAACTTACCAACCAGTCTGTGACCAACAAAATTGTCTAAGCCCTTGTACACACGGTCGGACATTCCGACAACCAAATCTGTCGGATTTTGTCCGACGGATTTTGTCCGATGGGTTTTGTCCGAAACTGTTGCATACACACAGTCGGACAAAGTTGCCAGAAAATCCGATCGTACTTAACGTGATGGCGTTATTTCGTTAGGACGGGACTACGTTCAGGCTAGTAGCCAATAGCTCTGGTCTAGGAATTTGATCTGAGCATGCGTGGCACTTTGTCCGATCGGAATTCTCTACACATGATCGGACAAAGTCCCATCGGATCATGTTGTCGGAAAATTTTATAGCCCAGCTGGAAAACTTGGTCCGTCGGATACTCTGACGGAAACAGTCCGATGGAGCCTACACACTGTCGGATTATCTGACAACATGGTCCTATCGGACATTGTCCATCGGAATGTCCGACCGTGTGTACAAGGGCTAAAAGTATGCGTTAAAAACAGGGGTTTAGTCTCCACACATTTGCAAATACATACTTAAGCTCCTGAGCCTTATCAAGGTACCCCAGTGTTCTGTAGTCCTAACTCTAAATTTTGAAAGCCTCCACAGTGGACATGCATTATAATGGTTAGGCAGAGGGCACGTGAGCCTGGAAGGAGCCCACCCCTCCTTAACCACTTCCCGACCAGCGCACGATGATGTACGTCGACAGCATGGCACGGGCAGGCATATTGGCGTACATGTACGTCCAATATTCGTTGCCGCCGTGCCATCGGGAGCGCGCCGCCGGCGGTGCGCTCCCACGCTGGTCGGGACCTCCGTGAGTCCGGTCGCGGGACCCGCGGACTCGATCGCCGCGGGCATCCCCGCGATCGTCTCACGGAGCGGCGGAATGGAGGAAATGCTGTATAAACAACATTTTCTCATTCTGCCTAGCAACTAGTGACGCTGATCTCTGCTCCATGTGATTGGAGCAGAGATCAGTGTACACTAAATGAAAGCCCAACCCCCCCACAGTTAGTAACACACCCCTAGGAACACTTAACCCCTACACTGCCACCCACAGGTTAACCCTTTCACTGCCAGTGTCATTTACACAGGAATCACTGCATTTATATAGCAGTGATTACTGTATAAATGACAATGGTCCCAAAAATGTGTCAAAAATGTCCGATGGGTCCCCGACAATGTCGCAGTCACAATAAAAATCGCAGATCGCCGCCATTACTAGTAAAAAAAAAAATAATAAAAAATTATTAATAAAAATGCTATAAAACTATCCCTATTTTGTAAACGCTATAACTTTTGCGCAAACCAATCAATAATCGCTTATTGCGATTTTTTTTACCAAAAATATGTAGAAGAATACGTATCGGCCTAAATTGAGGGAAAAAAATGTTTTTTTATATATTTTTGGGGGATATTTATTATAACAAAAAGTAAAAAATAATGCGTTTTTTTCAAAATTGTCGCTCTATTTTTGTTTATAGCGCAAAAAATAAAAACCGCAGAGGTGATCAAATACCACCAAAAGAAAGCTCTATTTGTGGGAAAAAAAGGACGTCAATTTTGTTTGGGAGCCACGTCGCACGACCGCGCAATTGTCAGTTAAAGCGACGCAGTGCCGAATCGCAAAAAGTGGTCTGGTCTTTGACCAGCAAATTGGTCCGGTCTGAAAGTGGTTAAAGGCATAGGGGTACACTGGACACCCAACATATAGCACCATGGCAGCAAAGATGTCCAGTGCGTTCTCTCACCAATATTTCAACCATACAAACAATTGGCCACTGCCCTCACCTATAACTTGCCCTTGCAGCAAGGAGCACAGGGAAGGGCAATGCATATAAAACAAAACCAAAGAAATTCCCAGCTCAACTGTACAGCTGCTATGTAATAGATTGAAATATTTTAATTATTATTTTATTTTTTGGTTTGTCTAGATGTCTCTTAGTGTTGACAAGGAACTTGTCAGTCAGGATCAGTGCTTCTCCGTATAGTGCTGCTGAGGAAGCTATATACGGCAGCACTAAACGGTGAAGCACTGATCCTGACTGAAAAGTTCCTTGTCAACACTAAGAGACATCCAAACAAGGCTCTGAAGAAGAGGGAAACCTGGAAACGCATTAGCGATGTGACTACAAGTGTTGTGGATTTTCGCATATGGATTTAAGTGGATGATTTTATGATAATACTATGACACAAGTACTGGTTTGTGAGTATATTCACCTCTATTTCATTAAATAAAAACATGTATTGAGGATAATGCGCTAGGCCTATGCACCCTCTGCATTCTTCTATGCTTCCCCGCCTATCTTAAGCCAGTTGGGGATTCATTTGGCGGACCATAATTTCATCTATTATGGCAATCCTCCATCCCTCAACAATGGTTCATTCTCCTCACATTAGACCTCCCAATATTTTACGTAACATATGATCCTAATGATATTTTGCCATGTAAACGAATTACACAGCTTTAACCTTCTCACATATGAAGGCGCTGATTTGAATTTCTTCCCATGTACTCAGTCAGCGCAGTCAGCATCTACTATACACAAGGTCACGCTGCTCCTATCTTGTTCTCCGGCGCTAACATTTGGTAGCCTAGTCAGATAAGGTTAGGGCATGTAATGTAATTTGTTACTGGGGGAGTAAAAGAAGGGGAAAAAAGGAGAAGGCCTGTATTATGTGCATCAATAATGCATAACTTGCCATATTCAAACACTGTGTGCCTTTTGTGACCTCATCTTTATACATGAAAGACCTAATTTAATTGTAAGCTTGTCATCTCTTATAATTATGCACGGTTCATATAATGCAACCTCTTATATTTATGCATGAATGCCATATTGTGCTTGCAGACTTTCTAGACATATAGTGGATTGTGATACTAATGCAACACATAAAATATTAACATATCAAACATCATGTGTTATTCATATCCATATCATACAGGGCAGCGTGAAAACAAAGCCCTATATCTAAACTGCTGTCAACACAATTTATTCATGAAAGGCCATAAAACTATTTATATCTATACAACATACAAAAAAAATCAGCAGTTTACAATATAGAGAATAGAACCTTGGCCATTCTATTTAATTGGAATGTAAAGTGTTTTTGTATATATTTTCTTTATTTTGGCTAATATTAAAACTTAAAAGTAAAATGAACTATTGTATATGAATATATTTAATATTTTATGAAATTTCAGCCAGTAGGTGAGACTCAAGGCTTGCATGTTCACCAGGCTAATATTAGCTGCTTTGCTGATAAAATCCTGTTGTTTGCTGAGCTCAGTAAAGCCTGGTACACAAGAGGAGACTATCAGACAAATGATTGTCCATTTTTTTGCATGCTATTCTCTTGCTGAAAACGAATAGGTTACTAAAGTTACAAACATAATCATAATACAGAATACAACTTCCGGCGCTCGATTTTTTACGGACAAATACTCTGCTGATTAAACAAAAATAGTTTGTTCTGTTATCATACAAGGAACAGTTTTGTGCTTGTCCCTTTAGACAATCTCGCATGAACTGTTATGATTGGCTCTCGAAAGCTGCATAATAACAGTTTATCGAACGATCACTCAGAAAGCGTTTTTTTTCCCCCCCAATTTTTTCATCGTATGTACTAGGCATAACTTTCAAATTCAAATTATACACACAGGTAAATATATCACCGAATTAGATCATGATCACAACGCCCCCTGATAACAATAGAGAGTATATTATCCATGTCCTTTCTTTGCTCTTTGCACTGCTGTGAGGTAAAGCTGGGCCTAATCATATAGTCATGTGCAAGCAAAAATCTTTTTTTTTTTTTTTTTTTCTTAATATTCCTTTCGCATGATGAGGTATTTCAAGTTAACCTAACTCCACCTTATTTATTGAAGCTGAGCTCCCAACCCTTTAAGAGCTTTTAAATGCCAGGAGGCGGGCATTCAGGTCATGTGACTGATGTGATTGGTTGTTACAGTGGTCACTTGATTGGTAGGCTCCTGATCGCAAGTATGCATCGGGAGATTTCCAGTCCCTGCTGGTAACTGTGTTGGGAGCATGCAGGGCGTTTACATAGGGCCGCATATATGCAGCCCCTCTATGTTAAAGCCCACCTCCCAAGAGGCTACATATATGTGTATGGCTGGTGGGAAGAGATTAAAGAATTTCTTCTTGTATGAAAACGAAGTCATCCAGGCAGTAAGAAAAACTGACTTTTATGGTGCAGAAAAAGCCCTCTGTCTCCTTAATAACTTTTTTTATAAGACTGGTGGCTATTATGCCCGCTTTTCCCCCTGGACACCTGTTTTGGACATTCCCCACTATACTTCTGTAGAAAGCAAGCCATGATGTAATTACATTGCTGCTTGCTCTAGTAGTCAGACCAGGGAGCCTTATGGGCCACACACACGATAGGATTTTTCGACAACAAATGTTCGATGTGAGCTTGTTGTCAGAAATTACGACCGTTTGGCTGTTGAGAGCAGGTTTTCGAATTTTCCGATAACAAGACTTGTTGTTGGAAATTCCGATTGTGTGTACACAATTCCGACACACAAAAGTCCACACATGATCAGAATCAAGCAGAAGAGCTGAACTGAACTTAAATTTTCTCGGCTTGTCGTACGTATTGTACGTTACCGCCTTCTTGACATTTGGAAATTTCCGACAACATTTGTGTGACTGTGTGTATGCAAGACAAGTTTGAGCCAACATCAGTCGGAAAAAAAATCCACGGTTTTGTTGTCAGAATGTCCGATCGTGTGTACATAGCATTCAGCTCCTGGTCTGAACTGCCACTGTAATGTATAGTTTGATTGATGGACCAGGAGACTAGGTGGCATCAGAAACTTATACGTGGCACACTTTTGTCACACACATGCCAACATTCCCGCCCACATGCCCACGAATTCTGGACACATATTCCCTGGATATTATGGGAGTAGTCGCATTGTTACTTCTGAGATACCTTCTCCCGGTATTTAGGAATAGCCAATTCTTCTGTGTAGCCATGAAGTCATCCTGAAAAAACTGAGTTTTTGTAAAAAATGCAATTGAAAAAAAACACATAATTGGTTTTGCTTTACTAAAGAAAGAGATCTATTAGTGTGATTCATTGTAATACTCGTGTTCGTGTTTATTGTGAACCATTCTGTAATGTGAACATTCACTTCTTTTATAGTGAATTAGTACTAATCGTTGTAAAAAACGTGTAGATACAAACTTCTTAATTGTCTCCAACTTTTGTTTTTAATTATTGCATTTTTATATATAATATAAATATACATTTTATTATTTTTATATAGAATAGATATTAGCATAGTATGCATACTATACTGTATATTGTATTAATAGCCATTTTGTTTTTCTGTTTTGGATAGCGTATAGGGTGTGTGCCCTTGCAGTTATTTCACTTCAAGTTCTATCCTGAAGGTGTAACAAGAATTGACAGGAAATTTCCACAATGTGAGGGTAAATGCCATGTTAGGTTGTTGTCACTGAAACAGGTGTCCTCACTGTAAAATTTCCTATCACCTAATGTTCTATTGGCAACTTTATAGATTGGAATTTCTCATCGCTTTCTGTCCAGAGCGTCACGGAGCTGCAGCCACAGGCTGTGAGCATAGGACGGCATGACAGATGCTTTGGATGTACTGTTGCCGTTTTTAGGAGAAAAGGTTCTGCCGCTTATGAGTGCGGCGGGCGGGGCGGTGGGTGGAGCCAAAGTACAGGAATCACGAGGCTGAGAGGAAGACAAGGTCAGTGTAGAGTGGAGGAGGAAGCGATTCCCACCCACCCTCCCCTTTTTTGTTATGGGTTTTTGGTTTAGGGTTGGTTTTTGGATTGGCAGTGTTCTGGGGGGTAGTGGAGAAGGTCAAGTGGAACAGGTGGAAAATAGGTGGTACCCATCCATGGTGATGGGGGTGGTTGGATTTGTACTTCACGGTTACATGGGGTTAACCGGAAGAGTAAAACGGGTAGGTCACTGCATTGGTTGGGATAGCCTCCGAGACAGGGGATTCCGTCTGGAGGTCAAGAGGTTAAAAGGTAATGTGCAGTGACCAGTAGGGTCGAGTATATGCTATGACCCAGGATACAGTTTAATGGAAAGTTTACAAGTTATGGTTATTTATTAAAGTTATATTTGTTATTTATATATATATATATATATATATATATATATATTTTGGATAAATAAATCAAGGCCTGTCGGCCCTTTACTCCAAACTTAGTCTGGTCTGGTTAATGGGGGAGTTGGGTTTGGAGAGTGGGGAGGTATTGATATGGTTAAATTATTATGCAAAAAGGGGTCAGACAATACAGAGGTCATGAAGACAACAGTCTCATGTATAGAGTTTTGAATCTCACCTTTCTGGACATCACCACTTTTTTAATCACTCATTCCCCTAAGTCGACTCCATACTTACGCTTTATACCCAAGATGAATTTAGAGGATGGATGTGCCCAGATTCCCCACTTAATAAACATACCCATAAATCAAGTTCAGACTGTGTGAATGTACACAGCCTTATAGGTTGATTACAACGTGTGCAAATCAGAAATCTGACCGCATCTCCCATAGACACTCAGAGTGCTTACCAGTCGAGACACTTTTCTATATCCATACCTGGCCACTATTTCCTTACCCAACCATCCACCAACAAGTCCATGGAGGCTCCTCAGCAGGTGGATATAGGAAAAGATAATACTAGTCACCCACTGACATAACCCCCTCACCATGATCTAAACAAAACCTGCTGACATTGTGTACATCAGGGGTGCCCAGCCTACGGCCAACGGGCCGCATGCAGCCCAAGAAGGCTATAAATGCGGCAGAACACAAAGTCATACACTTACTTAAAAACATGTATTTTTTTCTTGGAATTTTTGTAAAAATATGTTTAAACTTAGCGAACACATACAGCCGAATAAAAATGTGACAGTGTCTTTACTTTACTTTTACAAATAAAAATCTCTCTCTCTTCACAATTACGCCTTATTCATTTCATCTGTTTTTAGCAGCACTTATATTTGTGAGCAACTTGTCTGCTTTCACCCCCCCTTACTGAAGTTCACCATCTTATATTTAAAAATTTTTTTAAAAAACATGCCGTCTTCTTGCCAGTCTGGTGACATCACAGGTCCTTTCTCTTCTTTCTAGGTGATGGTGGTGGGTGGGCCTTTTTGCTGGACCAATAAGTCCTCATATAAATACATGTGAGTCAGTCAATATGCCAAGGATAGGCAAAATGGGGAGCATGGCCTGGGCTGTCAACCCAAGGAGGACCTACAATGGTGAACAGGAGGAACCTGGTGACAGTTGTACAGCCATGGCCAAAAGTTTTGCGAATTACACAAATATAAATTTTCACAAAGTCTGCTGCTTCTGTGTTTTTAGGTCTTTTTGTATACTGAAGTATAATTACAAGCATTTCATAAGTGGCAAAGGCTTTTATTGACAATTATATTAAGTTTATGCAAAGAGTCAACATTTGCAGTGTTGACCCTACTTTTTAAAGACCTCTGCAATTTACCCTGGCATGCTGCCAATCCACTTCTGGGCCACATCCTGACTGATGGCAGCCCATTCTTGAATAACCAATGCTTGGAGTTTGTCAGAATTTGTGGAGTTTTCTTGTTCACCCGCCTCTTGAGGATTGACCACAAATTCTCAATGAGACTAAGGTCTGATGAGTTTCCTGGCCATGGACCCAATTCCGATGTTTTGTTCCCCAAGTAACTTAGTTATCACTTTTGGCAAGGTGCACCATCATGCTGGAAAAGGCATTGTTTGTCACCAAACTGTTTTTGGATGGCTGGGAGAAGTTGCAGTTCCAGTTGGAGGATATTTTTGTACCATTGTTTATTCATGGCTGTGTTTTTAGGCAAAATTGTGAGTGAGCCCACTCCCTTGGCTCAGAAGCAACCCCACACATGAATAGTCTCAGGATGCTTTACTGTTGTAATGACACAGGACTGATGGTAGCTCTCACCTTTTCTTCTCTGGACAAAGTTTTTTCCAGATGCCCTAAACAATCAGAAAGGGGATTCATCAGAGTAAATGACTTTACCCTAGTTCTCAGCAGTCCAATCCCTGTACCTTTTGCAGAATATCAGTCTGTTCCTGATGTTTTGGAGAGAAGTGGCTTCTTTGCTGCCCTCCTCCAAAAGTCTTTACCTCACTGTGTGGACAGATACACTCACCCCTGCCTGCTGCCATTCCCGAGCAAGCTCTGCACTGGTGGTGCCCTGATCCCACAGTTTAATCAACGGTAGGAGACGGTCCTGGCGCTTGCTGGAATTTCTTGGGCGCCCTGAAGCCTTCTTCACAAATGCAGTGGAAATAATTTTTATGGGATTATGTTCATTTTCATGGCAAATTACCGTATTTATCGGCATATAATACGCAAGTTTTTCCCCTTAAAATCAGGGGAAAATCATGGGTGCGTGTTATATGCCGATCCCCCACTGATTGTGCGGCTGTGGGCAGCTTTCGAGCGTCCTTCAGCCAGTCTCAGACACTCTCGGCCGCCGAAAGTAGCCTAAAGCCATTGAGAACAGCCGAGAGCCGGCAAAAGCTGCCGAGAGCGGGAGTGAAAGGCACCGACAGCGGGTGAAAGCTGCCGAAAACTACTGAGCGCCGCCGAGATACACAGGACATCCGGCTCTGTATCTCGGCAGCGTCATTTTTAAACGGCAAAGCTGAACATAAAACTGACAAGGCTGCAAATGACACTGTCAAAGGTGCAAATGATGGACAAGGCTGCAAATGACACTGACAAGGGTGCAATGATAGACAAGGATGCATGACAAAGCTGCATATGACACTGGCAAGGCTGCAAATGATGGACAAGGCTGCATGATAATGCTGCAAATGATGGACAAGGCTGCATGACAAGGCTGTAAATGACACTGACAAGGGTGCAATGATGGACAAGGCTGCAGGTGGACACTGACAAGGCTGCATTGATGGGCATTTAAATGTAATTTTTTTTCCTTTAAACTTCCCACCTAAATGTTTTTTTCCTTAACCCCTTCCCGCCGAGCGTACGCAGATCTGCGTATTCGGCTTCCGGGGGGTATACCGGGATGATGCCCGCACCTGCAGGCATCATCCCGGTACCGTTTTTTACAGCGGGCGATTGGCTTTCCAGCCATAACAACCGATGCGGCTAAAAGCCGCTCGGCTGTTATGCCGGAGGAGCGGGAGGGGACGTCCCCCCCTCCCGCCGCCTCTCGCCGCTGTTACCGGTGCTCCCGCTCGATCGGGAGCACCGATTAGCGATCCGTCGGCTCTGGCTGCTGGGGAGGAACTGGAACAAAGCCGTAATCGGCTTCGTTCCAGTCTCCTCATCGTAAACACGGAAGCGACGTCATGACGTCACTTCCCGTTTACTCGGCTGCCAATGGCGCCGGTTTAAAAAAAATATCCGGTATTCAGAATCGCAGTTTTCGGCGATCTGAATACATTGAAGTGTAAAGGAGGGGTGGGGGGTCTTTTAGACCCCCGATCCCTCCATAAAGAGTACCTGTCACCACCTATTACTGTCACAAGGGATGTTTACATTCCTTGTGACAGCAATAAAAGTGATCAAATTTTTATTTTTTTTTTAAAAACAATTTAGTCATTTTAAAATAAATAAAAAAAATAAAAAAAAAATAAAAAAAATTCAAAGCGCCCGCCGTCCCCGCGAGCTCGCGAAGCAAAGAAAACGCATACGGAAGTCGCGCCCGCGTATGTAAACGGTGTTCAAATCACACATGTGAGGTATCGCCGCGATCGTCAGAGCGAGAGCAATAATTCTAGCAGTAGATCTCCTCTGTAACGCTAACCTGGTAACCGTAAAAATTTTTTAAAGCGTCGCCTATTGAGATTTTTAGGTACCGTACTTTGTCGTCAATCTACAAGTGCGCGCAATTATAAAGTGTGACATGTTTGGTATCTATTTACTCGGCGTAACATTATCTTTCACATTACGCAAAAAAATTGGGCTAATTTTACTGTTTTGTTTTTTTTTTATTCATGAAAGTGTCCCTTTTCCCAAAAAGTTGCGTTTAAAACACCACTGCGCAAATACCGTGTGACATAAAATATTGCAAAAATCGCCGTTTTATTCTCTAGAGCCTCTGCTAAAAAATATATATATATAATGTTTGGGGGTTCCAAGTAATTTTCTAGCAAAAAATATGGATTTTAACTTGTAAACACCAAATTCCAAAAATAGGCTTAGTCATGAAAGGGTTAAAATTCCCTCCTAAACTTGGGGTGCGTGTTATACGCTGGCGCGTGTTATACGCCGATAAATACGGCTATTACAATTCATCTAATCACTCTTCATACCATTCTGGAGTATATGCACATTGCCACCAGAAAAACTGAGGCAGCAGACTTTGGTAAAATTAAAATTGATGTCATTCTCAAAACACTTGGCCATGGCTGTAGAATGTGGAGAAGGTAAGTAGAACTATGCATGTTTTTTTTAATTATGGGGGGGGGGGGCTGAAAAGTAAAGAAAAAAAACATTGTTAAGGATATGTAAATACTTTAACCACTTCCCGACCAGCGCACGACGATGTAAGTCGACAGAATGGCACGGGCAGGCATATTGGCGTACAGGTACGTCCAATATTCAATGCCGCCCTGCCATCGGGAGCGCGCCGCCGGCGGCGCGCTCCCACGCTGGTCGGGACCCCCGTGAGTCCGGTCGCGGGACCCGGGCATCCCTGCGATCGTTTCACGGAGCGGCCGAATGGAGTAAATGCCGAGTAAACAGCATTTCTCCATTCTGCCTAGCAACTAGTGACGCTGATCTCTGCTTCATGTGATTGGAGCAGAGATCAGTGTTCACTAAATGAAAGCCCAACCCCCCCACAGTTAGTAACACACCCCTAGGAACACTTAACCCCTACACTGCCACCCACTGGTTAACCCCTTCACTGCCAGTGTCATTTACACAGGAATCACTGCATTTATATAGCAGTGATTACTGTATAAATGACAATGGTCCCAAAAATGTGTCAAAAATGTCCGATGGGTCCCCCGCAATGTCGCAGTCACAATAAAAATCGCTGATCACCGCCATTACTAGTAAAAAAAAAAATAATAAAAAATTATTAATAAAAATGCTATAAAACTATCCCTATTTTGTAAACGCTATAACTTTTGCGCAAACCAATCAATAATCGCTTATTGCGATTTTTTTTACCAAAAACATGTAGAAGAATACGTATCGGCCTAAACTGAGGGAAAAAAATGTTTTTTTATATATTTTTGGGGGATATTTATTATAACAAAAAGTAAAAAATAATGCGTTTTTTTCAAAATTGTCGCTCTATTTTTGTTTATAGCGCAAAAAATAAAAACCGCAGGGGTGATCAAATACCACCAAAAGAAAGCTCTATTTGTGGGAAAAAAAGGACGTCAATTTTGTTTGGGAGCCACGTCGTACGACCGCGCAATTGTCAGTTAAAGCGACGCAGTGCCGAATCGCAAAAAGTGGTCTGGTCTTTGACCAGCAAAATGGTCCGGTCTGCAAGTGGTTAATGTTGACAGTCTGAAAGCAGGTACACGTTAGGCGATTACGTACTCAGTGACAGTTAAGAATCAAAACTAAAGCACATATTAAAATAAGCGATGGAAAACTTCTCTGTGAAAAAAAAATATTTTAGCATTGAGGAAAAAAAAAAGTAAAATTACAAAAATTATTATTTACATGTTTTTATTACTAACAATTTACTCGGGGCTGGAAGCCATTTGTGTGTTTTTATACATATGTGCAGCTCTGCAAGTAGAGAAAGAGACAGTAATTTCAGAGCTGCTAAGAAGTTGGGAACATTCTATCTGAGTTTAGTCACTTATCTGTATTGTATGCCGTGAATGCTTATGTTTGTTTTTGGTGAGAGTTTAATTATAATTCCTTGTAAAGCTTCCACTATCAAATCTTATTTTAAAGTGAAGAGAAAAAAATGGGTTCAATACTATGGTACTTTCCCAGTTTCCATTAATCAATTTACACACAGTTCATGTGAAAGTTTCTTTTCTATTTGATCATCTTTTACTCATTTGGAGATTGTTTTCTGAATAACTATTTTGATTTGTGTGGCAATCCATTGTTATAGCACGGCTGTAGTCTACACAGTTTGCGTAACTGTCCCAAAAACTTGTGTGGACTTTCTTGGTAAATTACATATTAATCATGTCCTTTTTTGCTCTTTTATTTCTGCCTTAAGGTACTGATACATTTATATTTTGCCATTCCTTTGCTGTAAATTCCCATTCTCCAGAGAGTGATCCCTTCTGTATAGGCTCTTAAATCTTCAGTTCTTCCAGCTCTGGGCTACTACGATAAATTATATGTTTTTAAAGTGTATTTAAATACCACAAATAATTTGTCTAAAGATAGATATAGTTTCCAAAATACAATAGCAGAGCTTAAGGGTTTGATATTTGTTGGTTGATTTGTAATAATAATTACCTATTGAGCCTGCAAGTTTCGAAGTGCCAATGTCAAAGATTTAAAACATTTTATGTTTTTTATCTATTTTTAATCTTTATTTTATTGCTTTTTTTAGAATATATCATCAACAGCATATACAATACAAAAAAATTTGAATTTTCAAGCTAAAAATACTATATATATATATATATATATATATATATATATATATATATATATATATATATATGAGGAAATTCTTTATAGGTTATGTAGGATAGCATGTGTCAGTAATCGTGTTAAACCCTAGCCTGTTGCAGAATAGTAATGGGTAGATGTTGCAGAATAGTAATGGGTAGATGTGCATACAAGTGGATAAATATAGACACCAATTCATTGCACTAAGGTTAGAGAAGTAAGAAACAAACTGTCATTAGGAAAAGAACCCCCTTAAGGGATAATGAAATAAAACATTTTAGATTGTAAGCTCTCAGGAGCAGGGCCCTTCTAACCCTTAAATTGTATGGTAACTATATTGTCTCCCTTTATAATGTAATGTGCTGCACATCTGTTGGCTTTATATAGATCCTGTACAATAATATTATTATTTTTTTATTTTTATTTTTTTTACATTTTAAATGTACAAAATAATATTAGTGCATTCTACAGTTTGCTTTATTGTGAAAAGCAGGGCTCACGTGTACTTTACATGTACGTAATGCATTTCCGAGTATTTTGTTAAGCTTAATGCATGCAACTGGGCAGATGTATGAAATGTAATTTTTCCTTCCTTTTGGTAGGAACAAAAGTTTGGCCTTCAACCTCCAGCACTGCTAATGGAAAGGGGGTGGGGCATAGCAGAAAAAGTGCTATGGACAACATAGTCAGTGGAACTGACATATAAGAAATTAATTACATAGTAACGTAGTTAGTCAGGTTGAAAAAAGCCACAGGTTCATCTAGTTCAATCAACAGAAAATATAAGAATAAATACAGTATATTGAAATCATCTACATATATAAAATCCTTTACCCACAGGAAGGCAACAAAAAAAAAATCTTGACACATGGTCAAATTTGCTCCAGCAGGAAAAAAATCCTTCCTGATGCCCTAAGGCAATTGGATATTCCCTGCAGTAACAATCTATTGCTTGTTACTACTAACGGCCGGTTATATTCTGTGCATTTAGGAATGCAACAAGCTTTTATTTATTTTTATTTAATTTTTTTTAATTAGTTGGCTAGAACTAGTTGTCAAGGAAGTCTACTTCACAGTTCCACTGCTCTTACTGTGAAGAAAGCTTTCCATATTTAGAGGTTAAACCTCTTTTCTTCGTTCACCAAGAGTGTCCCTGGTCCTTTGCAATGACCTTAAAGTGAATGAATTTGGACAAAGTTCACTATATAGGGACACATGGTGATCATATTAATGTTAATCTCTATTAATCACTGGATTCCTGGATGCTGGATAAACACACATTGGTTGTATACTTTTTTTTTTTATTTGTTTGATGGTTACAATCAAAATTAAATTTAATATTACAATTCAAAATGATGTCTGTTATATTAAAAAGAAGTTATTTTCAAACAATTTTTTGTATTCCCTAAAAAGTTTAATAAATAGTTTTAATATCCCATGCATGCTATAACCACAACAAAATGGTCACTTACAAAAAAATAAAATAATGAAAGTCAGCACTGTAAAAGAAGAGGCACTATACTTATATTTCTTGTGGCTCATGCCTTGTAATGCCTCTGCTCCCCAGCCCCGGCTAATGCAAGTATTTGAGTGGTCAGATGCGTTGAATACCTGTTGATTACAGGGGTTTAGAATTGCTTAACTTAAATTGTTTATATTCTAAATAAACTGTTGCTGATAAAATTTTATTGTATACTTATCGTATAACTCTACATATGCTTGAAGAAAATCACATTTACATAAATTAAAACTGGGAAGTGCAGGTAACCATTGGCAATGCTATTGTTAAAATAAGTAATTGAGCTCCACATTGATTTTCCCATTGATTATATTTTGTAACTAACTTGGGTTATTTGTATATAGGTTCAGCAATCTCACATGTAAATAAACCAATATTTTCTATCTTGCAGTGTTACACCATTAATTTCATGACATCCCATAGGACATACAGCAAGCTTATGTATATCAGTGCTGTAAATATTTCAGATCTACACAGGGGCCGAGAAAGGCATGCTTTATTTGTGTATAAAATAACAATTTTTTTCTTGGCAAAAACATAATAAAATTGGAAAAAAGACTTATAAACTGAGAAAAAGTACATGAATAGGTCCATTTACCTCCAAACCCCCATATCTATTTTGATATACTGGGCTCTTTGGTGGTAGGAACTCTTTGCTTTAATCCCCATGTCTTCTTAGCTGCTGGTTTTATATTTTGGAGAATGCTAAATGAGACATGGGAACACCCAAATGTGGATGTGAACATCTACTTCAATGCAGCGAGGGGGGGGGGGGGGGGGGGTGTCACCAGCAGAAACACAAGAAGCAAGAAGCGGACTTATTCCACATGACACACATTTCAATATAGGTAAGGTTATGCTTTTGTGCATGTGCCAGTACATAGACGGACTCAGACTAGTAACCAGTAGTGATGGCCGAACGGTTCGCCCGGCGGTCGTTTCGCGGCGAATTTCCGACTTTCGCCGTCCGCGGGTTCGAACGCCTTTTTCCGTCGTTCGCCCCGGCGGACTTACGTGTTTAATGTATACAAGAACTTTAACCTTTCGTGACACGTTTATCATGTGTTACAGGACAACCAATTGAGACATGACAGCTCATGGACACTTGGACATTCCCCCTAACCTATAAATACACCCGATCCGGTGGCCATTTTACATTCTTTCTTCTGTCACTGTAGGGAAAGGATCCTGTGTGGAGTAGGGACAGAGAAAACGCTAGCTATTTGGTACACAAAAGTTCTTTTCAGGACTGGTATAGGTGTTAGGTCAGCAGCCTGAGTTTCTTTTGTCAGTTTAGATAAAGGGACAGAGCGCTGTATGCTGCTATTTTAGGGACAGCTCAGCCAGATTAGTCTTTCTTCATCATCATCATCATCATCATCATTAGCTGTTACTATCAGGTCCACAAAAGAGCTGTTCCAGCTAATCGTTCCAGCCTACTCTTTTTTGCCAATTTGTATAGGGACAGGCAGGAAGCAGTGTGTCAGGCAGTGAGGATAATTTTAAAGACTTGCTGTTACTATTAGTTCCACAAAGGTTCTTTTCAGGACTGGTATCAGTGGTACGGTAATAGGCTTGTACACGTATAATATTCTTTCTTCCAAATATAGAAAGAATATTATACTTGACTGCTGCCCTTCTGCTGCAGTCTGCTAATCATTCACAACTCACTTGTTCCACAAAGCTCTTTATCAGGACTGGTAACTTGGTCTGTCTAGGGTGCTACGGTACATAGGCTTGGGTGCGGTACAGTCTGCTGTTCTGTAAGGACCGCTATCGGTCCACAATACATAGGGTTGCCGTGCACTACTGCTGACCGCTGCCCTATACTGCAGCAGTCCTTCATTGGTATAGGGACTGACGTACAGTCTGCTAATCACTAACACACAACCTGCTTGGTCCACAAAAGTTCTTATAAGGACTGGTAACTTGGTATAGGGTGCTACGGTACATAGGCCTGAGTGCGTTACAGTCTGCTGTTCTGTAAGGACCGCTATCGGTCCACAATACATAGGGTTGCCGTGCACTACTGCTGACCGCTGCCCTATACTGCAGCAGTCCTTCAGCGGTATAGGGACTGACGCACAGTCTGCTAAACACTAACACACAACCTGCTTGGTCCACAAAAGTTTTTATAAGGACTGGTAACTTGGTATAGGGTGCTACGGTACATAGGCCTGAGTGCAGTACAGTCTGCTGTTCTGTAAGGACCGCTATCGGTCCACAATACATAGGGTTGCCGTGCACTACTGCTGACCGCTGCCCTATACTGCAGCAGTCCTTCATTGGTATAGGGACTGACGTACAGTCTGCTAATCACTAACACACAACCTGCTTGGTCCACAAAAGTTCTTATAAGGACTGGTAACTTGGTATAGGGTGCTACGGTACATAGGCCTGAGTGCGTTACAGTCTGCTGTTCTGTAAGGACCGCTATCGGTCCACAATACATAGGGTTGACGTGCACCACTGCTGACCGCTGCCCTATACTGCAGCAGTCCTTCAGCGGTATAGGGACTGACGTACAGTCTGCTAAACACTAATACACAACCTGCTTGGTCCACAAAAGTTCTTATAAGGACTGGTAACTTGGTATAGGGTGCTACGGTACATAGGCTTGAGTGCGGTACAGTCTGCTGTTCTGTAAGGACCGCTATCGGTCCACAATAGATAGGGTTGACGTGCACCACTGCTGACCGCTGCCCTATACTGCAGCAGTCCTTCAGCGGTATAGGGACTGACGCACAGTCTGCTAAACACTAACACACAACCTGCTTGGTCCACAAAAGTTTTTATAAGGACTGGTAACTTGGTATAGGGTGCTACGGTACATAGGCCTGAGTGCGTTACAGTCTGCTGTTCTGTAAGGACCGCTATCGGTCCACAATACATAGGGTTGCCGTGCACTACTGCTGACCGCTGCCCTATACTGCAGCAGTCCTTCATTGGTATAGGGACTGACGTACAGTCTGCTAATCACTAACACACAACCTGCTTGGTCCACAAAAGTTCTTATAAGGACTGGTAACTTGGTATAGGGTGCTACGGTACATAGGCCTGAGTGCGTTACAGTCTGCTGTTCTGTAAGGACCGCTATCGGTCCACAATACATAGGGTTGACGTGCACCACTGCTGACCGCTGCCCTATACTGCAGCAGTCCTTCAGCGGTATAGGGACTGACGTACAGTCTGCTAAACACTAATACACAACCTGCTTGGTCCACAAAAGTTCTTATAAGGACTGGTAACTTGGTATAGGGTGCTACGGTACATAGGCTTGAGTGCGGTACAGTCTGCTGTTCTGTAAGGACCGCTATCGGTCCACAATAGATAGGGTTGACGTGCACCACTGCTGACCGCTGCCCTATACTGCAGCAGTCCTTCAGCGGTATAGGGACTGACGCACAGTCTGCTAAACACTAACACACAACCTGCTTGGTCCACAAAAGTTTTTATAAGGACTGGTAACTTGGTATAGGGTGCTACGGTACATAGGCCTGAGTGCGTTACAGTCTGCTGTTCTGTAAGGACCGCTATCGGTCCACAATACATAGGGTTGCCGTGCACTACTGCTGACCGCTGCCCTATACTGCAGCAGTCCTTCATTGGTATAGGGACTGACGTACAGTCTGCTAATCACTAACACACAACCTGCTTGTTCCACAAAAGTTCTTATAAGGACTGGTAACTTGGTATAGGGTGCTACGGTACATAGGCTTGAGTGCGGTACAGTCTGCTGTTCTGTAAGGACCGCTATCGGTCCACAATAGATAGGGTTGACGTGCACCACTGCTGACCGCTGCCCTATACTGCAGCAGTCCTTCAGCGGTATAGGGACTGACGCACAGTCTGCTAAACACTAACACACAACCTGCTTGGTCCACAAAAGTTTTTATAAGGACTGGTAACTTGGTATAGGGTGCTACGGTACATAGGCCTGAGTGCGTTACAGTCTGCTGTTCTGTAAGGACCGCTATCGGTCCACAATACATAGGGTTGCCGTGCACTACTGCTGACCGCTGCCCTATACTGCAGCAGTCCTTCATTGGTATAGGGACTGACGTACAGTCTGCTAATCACTAACACACAACCTGCTTGGTCCACAAAAGTTCTTATAAGGACTGGTAACTTGGTATAGGGTGCTACGGTACATAGGCCTGAGTGCGTTACAGTCTGCTGTTCTGTAAGGACCGCTATCGGTCCACAATACATAGGGTTGACGTGCACCACTGCTGACCGCTGCCCTATACTGCAGCAGTCCTTCAGCGGTATAGGGACTGACGTACAGTCTGCTAAACACTAATACACAACCTGCTTGGTCCACAAAAGTTCTTATAAGGACTGGTAACTTGGTATAGGGTGCTACGGTACATAGGCTTGAGTGCGGTACAGTCTGCTGTTCTGTAAGGACCGCTATCGGTCCACAATACATAGGGTTGCCGTGCACTACTGCTGACCGCTGCCCTATACTGCAGCAGTCCTTCATTGGTATAGGGACTGACGTACAGTCTGCTAATCACTAACACACAACCTGCTTGTTCCACAAAAGTTCTTATAAGGACTGGTAACTTGGTATAGGGTGCTACGGTACATAGGCTTGAGTGCGGTACAGTCTGCTGTTCTGTAAGGACCGCTATCGGTCCACAATAGATAGGGTTGACGTGCACCACTGCTGACCGCTGCCCTATACTGCAGCAGTCCTTCAGCGGTATAGGGACTGACGTACAGTCTGCTAAACACTAATACACAACCTGCTTGGTCCACAAAAGTTCTTATAAGGACTGGTAACTTGGTATAGGGTGCTACGGTACATAGGCTTGAGTGCGGTACAGTCTGCTGTTCTGTAAGGACCGCTATCGGTCCACAATAGATAGGGTTGACGTGCACCACTGCTGACCGCTGCCCTATACTGCAGCAGTCCTTCAGCGGTATAGGGACTGACGTACAGTCTGCTAAACACTAATACACAACCTGCTTGGTCCACAAAAGTTCTTATAAGGACTGGTAACTTGGTATAGGGTGCTACGGTACATAGGCTTGAGTGCGGTACAGTCTGCTGTTCTGTAAGGACCGCTATAGGTCCACAATAGATAGGGTTGACGTGCACCACTGCTGACCGCTCACCTATACTGCAGCAGTCCTTCAGCGGTATAGGGACTAAGAGTTTTGTCACAGGGTCATTTAAAAAATGACATGCAGAGGAAGAGGCAGGCCCTTCCGCAGGGGTGGTAGGGGTAGGGCAGGAGCAACAGGCTTGAGCCAAAGTGGGAAGTTGCAGAAGGTGCGTTCAATTACTTTAAAGGATGCACCAGACTTGGTTGAGTGGCTCGCTCAGCCTTACTCTTCTGCACCCTCCTCATCCTCTCGATCTGCACCCTCTTCTTCACTCTCTGCTATGTGCACCCCCAAAGACACTACCACCAACAACACGACCACCACCACCACCACCACATACCTTCCGCTTGAGTCACTGGAATTATTTTCCGATCCATATCAAGAGGACATTTCTGATGCGCAGCCACTCTTGGTATTGGATCAGGAAGAGGAGGTAGCAACAAGCGCTACTCAGCAGTCTGACGCCAGTACCCAGATCAGCCCAAGGAGGAGGTTGGTCCCCGGTGTTGCTGCCTACTCTACTTATAGCGGTGGGGAAGGTGACGTTGATGATGACGTGTCTAGTGATGTCACGTGGGTGCCCACAAGAGAGGAAGAGGAGGGGAGTTCAGAGGGAGATATGGACCAGCAGATAGGGAGGAGAAGCAGCAATGACTTACATTGCACAGCAGGGACAAAGCAGACTGCAAATGTATCAGGAGCGAGTCATCGACCATGTACGGTCACATCTGGCGCTCCCAGGACACCGGCACATGGCTCCGCAGTGTGGGCTTTTTTTAACGTGTCCGCTGCTGACAATAGCGTTGCCATCTGCAATCTTTGCAGTCAACGCGTTAGTCGCGGTAAGCCCAATACTCACCTAGGGACGACCGCCTTAAGAAGGCACATGAGCAGCCATCACCGAGCCCAGTGGGAGCAACGGAACACACAAAGCCACACTGCAGGCTCTCACCGTCCAGCCTCGTCTTCTACTTCTCCTTCTCCTCTCTCCTCACAATTGTCCTCCACTCCACCTTCCATCACGCCAAGCTCACATTTTTCTGCAAAAAGGCAGGCTTCCGTGGGCCTAATGTTTGAGCGTAAAAAAATGATGACGCCGGATAACCCTCTTGCCCAACGGTTGGCGGCTGGCTTGTCAGAACTCATAGCCCGCCAACTACTGCCATATAAACTGGTGGACTCGGAGGCCTTTCGCAAATTTGTGGCCATTGGAACACCACAATGGAAGGTCCCAGGAAGGAAGTATTTCTCAGAGAAGGGCATCCCAGAGCTATATGGCCATGTTCAGCGGCAAGTGAATGTATCTCTGGCACACAGTGTCGGTGCCAAGATACATCTGACCACAGACACGTGGTCTAGCAAACACGGGCAGGGAAGGTATATCAGTTTTACTGCCCACTGGGTGAACCTTCTGACGGCCGTCAAGCATGTAACCCGTGGCACCCGTGTAGATTTGGTTTTACCGCCACGGATTGCATGCAGGCCTGACTCTTCTTCTCCTCCTCCTACTCCATCCTCCTCCCTCTCCTCCTCAGCTGCCTCCTCCTTTTCCGCTGCTAGCGTCTCTTCCACTGCACCGCCCAAGCTCCCCAGAACCTATTCCACATGCCAGGTGAGACGTTGCCATGCCGTGCTGCGTCTGTTGTGCCTGGAAGCAAAGAGCCACACTGGCCCGGCACTCCTTTCAGCTTTGCGTTCACAGGCAGATGAGTGGCTAACACCGCTCAATTTGACAGTTGGTAAAGTGGTGTGTGACAACGGTGCCAATCTGCTTAGCGCATTGAAACAGGGCAAAATCACGCACGTGCCGTGCATGGCACACGTCTTAAACTTGGTCGTGCAGCGATTCCTTGTCAAATACCCTGGGGTCCAGGACATCTTGCGGCAGGCAAGGAAAATCTCGGCCCATTTCAGAAGATCTTACACGGCCATGGCTCGCCTTGCTGACATTCAGCGGCGACACCATCTGCCGGTCAGACGTCTTATTTGCGATTGCCCGACGCGATGGAACTCAACCTTCTATATGCTTGATAGGCTGCTCCAGCAGAAACGTGCAGTTAACGTCTACCTGTATGAACTCTGCGAAAGAAACGGTTCTGGGGAGCTGGGTTTTTTTTCACCGCGCCAGTGGCTGCTCATGCGCGACACATGCAGACTTCTGCGGCCATTTGAGGAGATCACCAAACTGGTCAGTCGCAGCCATGGCGCCATCAGTGACATGGTACCTTATGCCTTCTTTCTGGAGCGTGCATTGCGTCGTGTCATTGATCAGGCTGTGGAGGAGCAGGAGCGGGAAGATGAGGAAGTCGCAATGCTGGATGAATTCCCAGGGGGGGCTACTCTATCTGAGACAAGTCAACAACAGGAGTCTGATGAGGAGTCAGAGGAGGATGGTGCCGGGGCGGATGAGCAGGAGCAAGAAGAGCATGCTTTAAACCTTTCTGGGATCCCTGTTGTGCGAGGATGGGGAGAGGAGAATGAAGAGGACGACATTATCCTGGATGATGAGCAGGAGCCAGGCCACCACACCGCTTCCACTTTAGTGCAAATGGGGGCCTTCATGCTCCAGTGTTTTAATAGGGACCCCCGTATAAAAAGCATGAGGGTCAAGGACCAGTACTGGGTGGCAACGTACTTAGACCCCCGGTACAAACACAAAATGGCGGAAATGTTACCGCCGTCGCAGAGGGCTGTCAGAATGCAGCACTTCCAGGCCTTGCTTCGAGAAATGCTGCATTCTGCTTTTGCGTGCGCTGGCAGAGGAGCAATTCCCACTCCCAGAGAAGGATTTGCGGGTACCAATCCAACAGCGCCTGCAAGAAGAGGCCGGTTTGAAGATGTGTTGGTGACTTCGGATATGAGGTCATTCTTTCAGCCGACCCATCGACAGGTGTCATCCGGATCCAGCATCAGGGAACGCCTAGACCGTCAGGTGTCCGACTACATTGGGTTAACGGCCGATGTGGACGCTCTGAGGAGTGATGAACCCCTAGACTACTGGGTGGGCAGGCTTGACCTCTGGCCAGAGCTTGCCCAATTTGCAATCGAACTGTTGGCTTGCCCCTCATCCAGTGTCCTGTCCGAAAGGACGTTCAGCGCAGCAGGGGGGATTGTGACCGATAAGCGTACTCGCCTAGCTCACCACAGTGTTAACTACCTCACATTTCTAAAAATGAATGAGGCATGGATCTCGGAGGAATTCAACACATGTGATCAGTAGACCATGTATATGTCTATAAACAATTTTTGGAATCAAGCACACAGACCTTCTTAATTCATTTGGCTCACTTCCCTGACCCAAAAAAGCACACCGTACTATATGCCCCTACCCTCCTCTTTGAAGAGGTTGAGCGGTGTCATATTTCTACTGGGGCTGCTTATTATGAGGGGTTCCCACCATCCCTGTGCTGTGCTGACTTCCTCCTGGGTGTTCTTATTATGAGGGGCTCCCACCATCCCTGTGCTGTGCTGACTTCCTCCTGGGGGTTCTTATTATGAGGGGATCACACCATCCCTGTGCTGTGCTGACTTCCTCCTGGGGCTGCTTACGGTGCTGCTGTCAGCGCTGTATGTCACGGAGCTGCTGTCAGCGCTGTATGTCACGGAGCTGCTGTCAGCGCTGTATGTCACGGAGCTGCTGTCAGCGCTGTATGTCACGGAGCTGCTGTCAGCGCTGTATGTCACGGAGCTGCTGTCAGCGCTGTATGTCACGGAGCTGCTGTCAGCGCTGTATGTCACGGAGCTGCTGTCAGCGCTGTATGTCACGGAGCTGCTGTCAGCGCTGTATGTCACGGAGCTGCTGTCAGCGCTGTATGTCACGGAGCTGCTGTCAGCGCTGTATGTCACGGAGCTGCTGTCAGCGCTGTATGTCACGGTGCTGCTGTCAGCGCTGTATGTCACGGAGCTGCTGTCAGCGCTGTATGTCACGGAGCTGCTGTCAGCGCTGTATGTCACGGTGCTGCTGTCAGCGCTGTATGTCACGGAGCTGCTGTCAGCGCTGTATGTCACGGAGCTGCTGTCAGCGCTGTATGTCACGGAGCTGCTGTCAGCGCTGTATGTCACGGAGCTGCTGTCAGCGCTGTATGTCACGGAGCTGCTGTCAGCGCTGTATGTCACGGAGCTGCTGTCAGCGCTGTATGTCACGGAGCTGCTGTCAGCGCTGTATGTCACGGTGCTGCTGTCAGCGCTGTATGTCACGGAGCTGCTGTCAGCGCTGTATGTCACGGAGCTGCTGTCAGTGCTGTATGTCACGGAGCTGCTGTCAGCGCTGTATGTCACGGAGCTGCTGTCAGCGCTGTATGTCACGGAGCTGCTGTCAGCGCTGTATGTCACGGTGCTGCTGTCAGCGCTGTATGTCACGGAGCTGCTGTCAGCGCTGTATGTCACGGAGCTGCTGTCAGCGCTGTATGTCACGGAGCTGCTGTCAGCGCTGTATGTCACGGAGCTGCTGTCAGCGCTGTATGTCACGGAGCTGCTGTCAGCGCTGTATGTCACGGTGCTGCTGTCAGCGCTGTATGTCACGGAGCTGCTGTCAGCGCTGTATGTCACGGAGCTGCTGTCAGTGCTGTATGTCACGGAGCTGCTGTCAGCGCTGTATGTCACGGAGCTGCTGTCAGCGCTGTATGTCACGGAGCTGCTGTCAGCGCTGTATGTCACGGTGCTGCTGTCAGCGCTGTATGTCACGGAGCTGCTGTCAGCGCTGTATGTCACGGAGCTGCTGTCAGCGCTGTATGTCACGGAGCTGCTGTCAGCGCTGTATGTCACGGAGCTGCTGTCAGCGCTGTATGTCACGGAGCTGCTGTCAGCGCTGTATGTCACGGTGCTGATGTCAGTGCTCTGTATTACGGTGCTGCTGTCAGTGCTCTGTATCTCCTGCACCCTCTTGTTTGCCTACCCTGGTCCCTGACCTTCCCTCTCCTCCATTGCCTTCATTAGCTCCATAGTCCTGAATTGTCAGAACAATTTCCCAAATAAAAAAAAAATGCTTGTAGTTATCGATCCCAAATTCACCTCATACATGTATTATGCTATTGTCCAGGTGGTGGGACTACGTGCTACCCCCTAATAATTACCCCGTGGCCGCAAATTCGACCTAAAGGTTTGCGAAATTCGCCTCCCATTGAAGTCAATGGAGCCCGCGGCGAACGGTCGTTTTCGCGAACGTTTGTGTCCGTTCGCGTTTCGCGTTCGCGAAACGTCCCGTCGGAAGTTCGTCCATCACTAGTAACCAGCATGCACTGACACATCTGTGCATTCAAGGCATGCACCTGCAGATCGTTGCATGCACACGCAAGTCTGGTCCCCAGAATGGTGCCAAGCTGCCTATTTAAAATAGTTCCTAACATGTGCTGGCTGCTGGATGTTCTTCATCTCTCTGTGATCCTTGTTCCTGTGCTTCCTGGTGAACATATTGCCTGACTCCCTGTTACCAGCTCGGTCTGCTGTACTCCTGGATTTCCCTCAGACTCTCTCCTGATCATGATCTCTGGCTTGCTGCTTGACCCAGTTCCTGCTTGATCTCCTTTGCTTGACCAAGCTTGTCTCCAGACACTGCTGCTTCCACTTCTGCTCATCTGTGTATGACCCTATCTTGGCTCTTGACTTTGCCCTTTTCTCAAAATATCAGACCTTTGCTCCAGCTTCCAGACTATGTCTTTCTGCCTGCTCCTTGCGAAACTGTTTGTCTATCACTGCTGATCGTGAAGTGTTCCCTTTCTCAAGTCGTCTGACCATATATGACCTTGGCTCCAGCTTCCAGACTACGTCTTTCTGCCTGCTCCTTCGAAACCTGGTTACCATATCTGCCTTCTGGGCCCTGTCTGGCATTCTGACACAAGTGTTCCCTTATTTGAATCAACCACCATTCCTGCAGACCATCTCTACTAATCATCACCTGCTGGCCACGTCCGCATACCCATGCTGCCCTGAACCTTGTAGGCACGCTCCCACATTCAGGTGTGTTTGGACTAGAGCCACAAGTGAAACCCTCTCACCACTTCAGCCTCCACAAGGTACGTGGCACTGTTTTTTTGGATGCACTGTTTGGAAAAAAAAGTCTTAGCAGGTTTAGGCCAGTAGCAGAGAATGAAGTTTGACTGCTAAATAATGCTCTGCTTGTGTGATCATGGCTAAGCCTAACCATTACTCATGATTCATGTCACCGAAAAATCCTTGGCTTTATCCACATTCAAAAATGTAATTTGTAATAAACATACAACTCAGCTTTTTCTGCAGCTCTAATTAAAAAGTGAGCTTATTTAACCACTGGTTGCTGCTAATTTGTATCCTGATCAATATTAAACCATTGTAAACCCACGTAATCACTGGGCACTTTTATCCCCTTCCTGTCCAGGCCAATTTTCAGCTTTCAGCGATGTCACACTTTGAATGACAATTGTGCGTTCATGCAACACTGTACTTAAACTACATTTTTATCATTTTGTTCACACAACTAGTTTTCTCTTTTGGTGGTATTTAATCACCACTGTGTTTTTGATCATTCCTGATGTACTGACTGTCTAATTTCTTGAGGCCTGAAAACATCAGGACACTAAAAATACCCCCCAAATGACCCCTTTGTGGAAAATAGACAGCCCAAGTCTTAGTAAGAGGCATGGGAAGTTTTTTGAAGTTGTAATTTTTTATTATAATCTTTTAGAAAATGAAGCAATTAAAAAATTCACAACTTTATTTTTATTTTTACATACTGTCACCAGTGCAGTACAGCATTATCATATAACTGGTGCGGCGGCACTCAAGTACACTGACCGATGACAGTACAAAAAAATAAAAAAGTCATAATATATATATATTTTTTAAGTTATTACATTTTTTTTTAACACACTGTGACCAGAGCAAAATAATGATACCATAGTAGCATTGTATTATTTTGGGTAAGTGATGAGGATTTTTTTTGCACTATTGCTATAAGCAAGCATTCTACTGAACGAAACTGATTCATTCAGTTTGTTTTGTTTTGATTAGCTGTGATCGGCCAGAGCTAATCACATGGTACAGATAGGTTGTGAATGGCCCTGTCTGTACCATGTGATCACACTTACCAGTCACAGTTAGGAACACAATTGTACACAATGGATGGCATGAAAGGAAGCCATCCATTGTATACAACTCTTATGTGACCTGCTGTGATTGGTCACAATGGTCGCATGCTATCGGCAGCGAGTCGGTACACTGATCAGTCATGGTGGATGCAGCCGGTGACAGATCACGCCAGTGCATGGCCCGAGGGCTGTGTGTGGGGTGCAATCCAGGAGGACATCATATGACATCCACCCCGATCGACAAGAGGCCCACCAAGGCATCATCTTGTTATAGGCTGGGTAGGAAGTGGTTAAAGTAGGATTCCAGGTTTCATTTCACTTTAAATAGTCAGTTTCAGCCAAGCTGGCCCAAATTAATTACCGTATTTATCGGCGTATAACACACACTTTTTTCCTCTTAAAATCAGGGGAAAATCACGGGTGCATGTTATACACTGATACCCCGCTGATCTTCACTGTCTGTGGAGCGCTGCCGACATTTACCAAGCCAACCTGAGTGTACTGTGTACTCGACTCCGCTTGCTGTCACGCCAGTCCCACCTCCTAGCCTTTATGTCCTGCCATTGGACCTGTTTTGCGTCCATCATAGGAGCTGGGCCAAGGGGCGGTACAAGGGCGTTACTGCGAGCGGAGGTGAGTAGCCAAATACATTCAGTTTGGTCTATGTCGGCGGCGAGAGGAGCCGAAGATCGTGGTGGCGGTGCTAAATTTAAAACGAAAACATGCTGCATTTTTGGGGAAGGCTGCAGGCAGACAGTAGAAGGCTGCAGGTGGACAGTGTGCAAGGCTGCAGATGAACGGTGTGCAAGGCTGCAGATGGACGGTGTGCAAGGCTACATTGATGGGCATTTAAAATGTACGTTTTTTTTCTAAAACTTGCCTCCTAAAAGTTTTTTTCCTTAACTTGGGGTGCGTGTTATATGCCGATAAATATGGTATTCCCATTTTAAAAATGCCGCACCTGCTGTGCACACAGTAATGGAATGTAGAAGCATTAGCTACATAAAGTAAGCAGCACTGTGTTCTGGCAGTATGTGCGACTTCACGGCTGCTGTCAAAATTAAAGAGAGTCGGACTGTTTCTCTGTAATTCAGGGGAGGCCTTTTCTTTTTTTCAATGAATACAAGCTTTCCTCTGATTGGCTGAGGTGGGAATTGTGATGTCAATGGCCTGATTCTCTTTGAAAATATGCAAAGCATTCTCTAAATGGTGCTTGTGCCAAGTGGCCGATCTTCTGTGTTCAGAATGCATCAGACCTGTCATTCAGCGTGAAGATCACTGGAGTAGCAGTGTCTACTGTAGTGATTTCCGGCTTCCAGAAGCATTAGCCAGATATGGTATGTGCAAACGGTCCATTGTAACTATGTATATGTAGCTATACCTCCAAAGGAACTGCTTAAGTATGTTCAATCTGTTACTCTGCCTCTCAACCCCATAAATGCTCTCTCCCCCTACTGGCACACCTGGCAATTTGATTAATAGAAAACCACAGTAATGACACACTGGCACAGTTCAAGTAATAACATCTTCTTAAATTTGCTTAGGCAGCAAGAAACTCAAAATGATATTGGTCAGCTAGATCCCGGACAAACAACCAGCATTTAGTTGAAATAACTCTTATAGTGATCAAACAAATTTATAAGATATGCAAATAGACAGCATAAATATAGTCAGTGACAGATAATCAGTAAATACCTTCTTCAAAACTTTTGAGTACTTGTAGATATTACCAATACTAAAGGGGGACACCAGGCTGGCCCTATAATACCTTAAGAACTATTGAGAACCATAAACTATAAGTATCAGTAATGTGTTCCCTTTAAGAGGAGTAAATAACAGTGTCCTAAAAGTGAGGCCTCACACTGTCTTCACCAGCATGTTGGAGCTCTAAGAACAAGGGTCCCTTGATGTAACAGAGTGATAAGGAACAGGGTAAGATAGCTGTCTTGTGATATAACACTCCGCTATGCGATCCTGGTAACAGATGTCTGTGCACAGTGTTCAATGTGGAATTTAGGAAAGGTAATGAGATTCCTGGGCAAGAGCCCCCTCACCAATCCTGTATACATACAGGGCCCTTCTGAAGGGTGATCAAATGATTCTCCTAATCGCAGCTGTGTTGCATTGGTGTTCAGTCTGCTGACCTAGTGAATCGGCCAATTCCATGGCGTTCAGCATTGCTGCAGAGAATCCTTCTTCAAGCAGGTGCCATCCTGACCTTCTGGAGTTGGAGCTGCAGGCTGTGGGCCCCTTGGTAGGCCGCAATCCCCTCACACAGCAACAGAATGGTGCTCTCATGATGGAATCCAGGAAACAATAGGCCTTGGGCCTGGTCTGCAGATTATTTTATAGTCTCTCCCATCATTCTCCTCTCTTTCTGCTGTGCAGGTTGAGATTTGCAGTTATGTCCCCTTTAAAAGTCAGTGAGCAGCTTTGTGAAGCTGGGACTTCATATACCAGACTCATTTTCAGCTGCTGCTTGTTAAAGCCCCATTGATTGGTTCCTGTAACTGCTACTTTAATTGGCTTTCTTCCTCCTGCCAATAGGAACAATGGGGGGGGGGGGGGGGTGAAAAGCCCATTCAGAAACTGGCAGACAGCTCTCTCACCTTTTTCAGGCTGGAAAGCCTGTGTACATGCAGTTCATTTGTGTTAATGTAAGTCTTTGGCTGCATATAAAATATTCTGGTTCTCCTTCTACTTATCCAACTGCACCTTTAGCATTAGTTACAACTCTACTTCCTCCTCTCCTCTTCCTTTCTCTGTTGGGGTCCCCCAAGAATCTGTTCTTGAACCTCTCCTATTTTCAATCTACACCTCCTCCCTGGGTCAGCTGATAGCCTCCTATGGCTTCCAATACCACCTCTACGCTGACGACACCCAAATCTATTTCCCTACCCCTCAGCTCACTCCTTCGGTCTCCTCACAGATCACTAATTTATCAGATATATCAGTCTGGATGTCACACCACTTCCTCAAACTCAATCTATCCAAAACCAAACTTATATTTTTTCTTCCCCCATATGCCCCTTTCCCTGATCTCTCTGTTAAAATCGATGGCACAACCTTAAGCCCACCCCCACATGCCAAGATTCTAGGTGTAGTCCTGGACTCTGAACTGTCCTTTAAGCAACACATCCTATCACTGTCCAAATCCTGCCTCCTCAACCACCACAACATCTCCAAAACTACGCCCCTTTCTAACCAATGACACAACAAAGCTTTTAATTCACTCGCTGGTCATCTCTTGCCTCTATTACTGCAACTCCCTTCTCATTGGCTTACCTCTACATAATCTATCCCCTCTTCAATCCATCAAGAATGCTGCTGCCAGGCTCATCCACCTTACCAATCGCTCAGTGACTGCCACCCCTCTCTGTCAATCCCTCCACTGGTTTCCACTCGGTCAAAGAATTCAATTCAAAATACTAACAACTTCGTACAAAGCCATCCACGATTTTTTCCCCAGCTACATCACTAGCCTAGTCTCTACCAACCTACTCGTTCACTTCGTTCCTCACAAGACCTCCTGCTCTCTAGCTCCCTCAACACCTCCTCCCATGCTCACCTTCAGGACTTTTCCAAAGCCTCTCCAATCCTATGGAATGCCTTACCCCAATCTGTCCGCTTATCTCCTACTTTATTAGCTTTTAGACGATCCCTGAAAACCCTTCTCTTCAGAGAAGCTTACCCTGCCCACACCTAACAACTGTATTTTCATTTTCTCCATCAGCTCATCCCCCACAGTTATTACCTTTTGTTTCCACTTGACCCTCCCTTCTAGATTGTAAGCTTTAATGAGCAGGGCCCTCTGATCCCTCCTGTATTGATTTGTATTGTAAGTGTACTGTCTGCCCTCATGTTGTAAAGCGCTGTGCAAACTGTTGGCGCTATATAAATCCTGAATAATAATAATAATAATATCCATACCTAGAATTCATCTATAGAAAAGTGTAGAAATGTGTAGAAATGACTAGACTAACCACATGTGTATGGCAGCTGTATCACAGAAAACCTATACAGGAGATATGTGTGCAGTCTAGTTGTAAATGCTATTTAGCAAGAATTCTACTTTAAACATAGTTTTGTATATGTTATGTAAATGTTTTTCTAAGTAGTATTTCTGAAGAAAATACAAAAAATGACATTTCAGTCAAGTTCAAGGCATAATTTATTGAAAATTAAACTTGGCATTGTGTCAAAGTCATTGGTTAAAGTAGTTTATCTTGAGTGTTCAGCAGTTTGGTCTTTAACCATCTGGGTGGGAGGGGTTGCTGTTTGTAATAGATCATACTCAATGATGCATTTAATAAACTTGTCTGGATTTAATTTGTTAAATTGTTGAAATAGCAAATCCAAGCATGTTGTTGTGACCGAGTATAGCATAGAATATGCTTTATATAAATTCATGTTTTTTAAAGCTTATCTCGAGGCATGTTTAAAAAAAAAACCTGTTGAATTCTGTATAGTATTCATTAGAAAAAATATTTAATGTATGTTTATATAGATTTAGGGTCCGTTCACACAGGGGTAGGCGACTTGAGTGAGGCAACTTGGACACGACTTGAGTTAAGATCACAGCGCGACTTGGGACGACTTCAACGCGACTTGTGATGACTTCAACCTGACTTGGGACGACTTACAAGTCGCCCCAGGCCAGGCGACTTTTGCCGTGGCCAAGCAGAGAATGAGCTCAAAGGGGAACTCCACGCCAAATTTCTGCAAAAAATTTGGCGTGGGTTCCCCCTCCGAGAGCATACCAGGCCCTTAGGTCTGGTATGGATTCCAAGGGGAACCCCCTACGCCGAAAAAACGGCGTGGGGGTCCCACCCAGATCCACACCAGACCCTTATCCGAGCACGCTACCCGGCCGGCCAGGAAAGGGGGTGGGGACGAGCGGGCGCCCCCCCTCCTGAGCCGTACCAGGCCGCGTGCCCTCAACATGGGGGGGTGCCTTGGGGGAGGGGGGGCGTGCGGCCCCCCCCCCATCCCAAAGCACCTTGTCCCCATGTCGATGAGGACAAGGGCCTCTTCCCGACAACCCTGGCCGTTGGTTGTCGGGGTCTGCGGGCGGGGGGCTTATTGGAATCCGGGAGCCCCCTTTAATAAGGGGGCCCCCGGATACCGGCCCCCCACCCTATGTGAATGAGTATGGGGTACAATGTACCCCTACCCATTCACCTGTGAAAAAAAGTACAAAAAAAACACAACACAGGGAAAAAATATTTTATTGCACAGCTCCGGGGGTCTTCCGTCTTCGGGGGTCTTCTCGCCGGACTCCTCCGCTATCTTCTTGTAGCTCTTTTGCTAGCGGAGGAGTCCGGCTTTCTTCCTCGCCGCCGGCCTCTTCTCCCGACTTCGGGGGTCTTGTCCCCCTCTTCGGTTCTTCTGCCAGGCCACCGCGCCTTCTTATAGCTCTTTTACAGGCGGTGGCCCGGTCTTCTGTCGCCGCCGTCGCCGCCGCCGCCTTCCGTTCTTCTCCTTCTTCTTCTCCTGGAAATGTTGACTCGACGAGCTCTCCGGCCGCAATGCCAGGGACGCGCTGCGCTGCCACTTATATAGGGACAATGGGGCGGTGTCACATGGGTTGATGTCACATGGGTTGGTCACATGGGTTGATGTCACATGGTAAGGGGGCGGGGTCACCATGTGACATCAACCCACGTGACACCGCCCCATTGTCAGTATATAAGTGGCAGCGCAGCGCGTCCCTGGCATTGCGGCCGGAGAGCTCGTCGAGTCAACATCTCCAGGAGAAGAAGAAGGAGAAGAACGGAAGGCGACGGCGGCGGTGGCGACGGCGGCGACAGAAGACCGGGCCACCGCCTGTAAAAGAGCTATAAGAAGGCGCGGTGGCCCGGCAGAAGAACCGAAGAGGGGGACAAGACCCCCGAAGTCGGGAGAAGAGGCCGGCGGCGAGGAAGAAAGCCGGACTCCTCCGCTAGCAAAAGAGCTACAAGAAGATAGCGGAGGAGTCCGGCGAGAAGACCCCCGAACACGGAAGACCCCCGGAGCTGTGCAATAAAATATTTTTTCGCTGTGTTGTGTTTTTTTTGTACTTTTTTTCACAGGTGAATGGGTAGGGGTACATTGTACCCCATACTCATTCACATAGTGTGGGGGGCCGGTATCCGGGGGCCCCCTTATTAAAGGGGGCTCCCGGATTCCGATAAGCCCCCCGCCCGCAGACCCCGACAACCAATGGCCAGGGTTGTCGGGAAGAGGCCCTTGTCCTCATCGACAAGGGGACAAGGTGCTTTGGGGTGGGGGGGCCGCACGCCCCCCCTCCCCCAAGGCACCCCCCATGTTGAGGGCACGCGGCCTGGTACGGCTCAGGAGGGGGGGGCGCCCGCTCGTCCCCACCCCCTTTCCTGGCCGGCCGGGTAGCGTGCTCGGATAAGGGTCTGGTGTGGATCTGGGGGGACCCCCACGCCGTTTTTTCAGCTTAGGGGGTTCCCCTTGGAATCCATACCAGACCTAAGGGCCTGGTATGCTCTCGGAGGGGGAACCCACGCCAAATTTTTTGCAGAAATTTGGCGTGGAGTTCCCCCTTCAGAGCTAATAATTCTGTCAAAGTCGCCTCCGTATAGACAGAAATCCGACTTGGAGGCGACTTCCATTGAAATCAATGGGTACCGGTCGCCTACAAGTCGGATTCAAGTAGTACAGGAACCTCTTTTGAAGTCGGAGCGACTTCAGTAGTGTGCATTAAGACGGCTCTCATTCACTTACATTGGTTTTTAAATGTTGTCCGACCTGAGGCGACTTGGGGCGACTTGGGGCGACTTGAAGTCGGATCCCAAGTTGCCCCTGTGTGAACGGACTCTTAGGGCCGGTTCACACTGCGGGCGATGCGAGGCGACACGACTTGCCTCGCCGCAATCTGACAAGTCGCCCCCGTTCTGTACAATGGAACCGTTCTGAGAGGAGCGACTCGAGTCGCTCCGACTCAGAAAAAAGGTTCCTGTACTACTTCTGGGCGACCTCGGGGCGACTTGCATTGACTTCTATACAGAAGTCATTTGCAAATCGCCGCTGAGGTCGCAGCAGGTCGCGGCGAGGCAAGTCGGTGTCGCCTCGCATCGCCCGCAGTGTGAACCGTCCCTTAATGTAAGTACCCAAATCAAATGTTAGCCTCTTGCAATCGCCTGCACAGCAGCACTTAAAAAGCAAGTGAGGGAGTCACAGCACTCTGAGCAATTAGGCTTTGCTGGATAGCTCAATGCTGTCTGCCAACATTCTGACAGTAGGAGAGTACACAGTGCTTTATTTGCATGCTTGTTTAGCTGTAGGCTTTGTTGGTTTGTGTATCTTGATGTCCTGTTTGACTGCAGAGTAGGTCCAGGGCCTGGATTTGCTGTTTAAAGCTGTCTATACACTACTAGATATTCGAACATTCAGACAAAAAAACTATTTGTATGAAAATTCTCAATACATTTGATTATTTGTATTATTATTATACAGGATTTATATAGCACCAACAGTTTGCGCAGCTCTTTACAATATAAAGGGAGACAATACATCAATAGTACAATTCAGAACAAGAGGGTTAGAAGAACCTCCTGTGAGTTTACAATCTAAGGGAGGGGCTGGTGAAACAAAAGGTAGTGACTGTAATGAACTATTGAGGGAAGTAGAATATTTGGTTGTTAGCTGGAAGAAGCATAGGCCTCCCTGAAGAGATGAGATTTCAGGGATCGCCTAAAATTGGACAGATTAGGAGATAACTGGACAGATTGGGATAGCAAGTTCCAGAGGATGGGAGAGGATCTGAAAAAGTCCTGGAGACGCGCAGGGAAGGAGGAGACAAGGGAGCTAGAGAGCAGACGGTCTTTGGAGGAGCGGAGAAGACTGTTTGGGTGATATTTGGAGACAAGTTAGTGACGAAGCTCAGGGCAGAATGTAAATGGCTTTGTATGTAATTGTTGGTGTTTTGAATTTTATTTGTTGGGCAATGGGAAGCCAGTGGAGGGATTGGCAGAGAGGAGTGGTGGACACTGAATGGTTGGTAAGGTAGAGGAGTCTGGCAGCTGAATTCATGAAAGACTGAAGAGGGGATAGCTTGGAGGGAGATAGACGAATGAGGAGGGAGCTACAATTGATCACTTAATGTTGTTTGAAAAAACATAAAAATAGCTTGTAATGTTTGATTTTGGAATGAATAGATTTTCCCCACAGAAAAGTCACATACATTGTTAGAAATTCTTAAGAACATTATTCCACCCTGATCCTTTGAATTTTATTGTCACTGCAGTTGCAAATGAACATTGGTTTGATCCCACTAACGAATATAAAATTAAACGAGCATTCATAAAATGAATGAATTGGAATGAAATTCTACTAGTGTATGGCCAGTTTAACAAGTGTGTCTGGATCATAAAACTGTCTGGGCTGAATTCCAGATTTTCTGACAGGTAAAAACAGTTCAATTATAAAGTCTAATGCCCCGTACACACGAGCGGACTTTTCAACATCCAAAGTCCGAAGGACCGAGTCCGTCAGACTATCCGATCGTGTGTGGGCTGCAACGGACTTTTGATTCGCCAAAGTCTGACGGACTTTAGAAATGAAGCATGCTTCAAATTTTCCCGACGGAACTCCGCCGGACCCGGTCCCCTACGAAAACTCCGCTCGTGTGTATGCTACTCCGACGGACTAAAACCGACGCTAGGGCAGCTATTGGCTACTGGCTATGAACTTCCTTATTCGAGTCCAGTCGTACGTCATCACGTTCGAATCCGTCGGAGTTTAGTGTGATTGTGTGTGGCCAAGTCCGTTCGGCCGAAAAGTCTGTCAGAACTCCGTCGGAATTCCAGCAGAACTCCGACGGAACTCCTTTGGAAGTCTGTCGGACTTAAGTCCGCTCGTGTGTACGGGGCATTAGTATTTTCACTGGGGAGGATAATTTGCAGTATGGATGATAATTAAGATGTGAATTACTCAAGGTTCGTATAAGGAGTAATTCGATAGACAGCTAAAATTTGGATCTTGGCAATCTTTATTTTGTCTGTCAGTAATTCCATTGGTGGAATCTCTTTAGTGACATTCCCTAGCCTAAACATATACTCTAGCCATTATATGATTTAGTATTATGGAGAAGCCAACAGGAAGATCCCAAAGTTGGTGTGACAAGGAGACCTTACCAAGAGGGCAGCACAGTGGTGTTGTGGTTAGCACTCTCACATAGCAGTAAGAAGGGTCACTGGTTCAAATCCCAACCACGACACTACCTGCCTGTAGTTTGCATGTTCTCCCTGTGCCTGCGTGGGTTTCCTCCAGGTACTCCAGTTTCTTCCCACAATCCAAAGACATGCAGGTAGGTCAATTGGCTTCTGTCCAAAATTGGCCCTAGTATAAGAATGGGGACCTTGGATTGTGGGCTCTTTGAGGGTAGAGACCAATGTGAGTGTGCAATGTACAGGGGCAATTGTAGACACTCAATCAGGATGGACTGGTGTCTTTATTCAACCTTACAAACTATGAAACTAACTATGAAGAGAGAACCCAAAGGTGATAGCTCTTTATACCAAATAAAACTTTTGAAACCAACCTGTTTTATTAATTATAAATTAGGAAAGTGTTTGCCATGAAAATGCGTTTACTAGAAGAAACTCAATCTGTTTTGATGTACTTAGTTTCAGGCACATGGTCTACTTATAATATATTTTGTATACAGTGCACATTATAGATGGTCGTGGTCATTTTACACCATCTCACCATAGCTGGATCCAATATTGAATTTATCTTTAATGGGCTAAAGCAGTTTTTTTAAGGGATGAAATCTTTTTGAGCAGCCACCTAATTAATTGTTTTATGGTGATTAAATTGTGTTTTTACGAATATTGTTTTTTAATGATGTTTCTATTAAACTGTGTTTTCAATTATGTTTATGTGTGTAATAACTGTGTTTATTGTCAGATGATTTATATGTATTTATTTTTATTTTATTTTAAGTTTATTTCACCTTTCACACGGGCTGAATGTACATGAAACTGCATAACAGTTCATAGGCACCCCGAAATTTTTACTGTCACCGACTACAAACCTATGTCATGGAAAGGTTATCTTGGATTTTATTATGCAGCGTGAAGCGACATTGGGGGAATAATGAAAGCATTTTAAAGGCAGAAGTGAAAAAGAAACTGGGCCAGGTTCTGTACATAATTAACAAAGGCATTGTAGCAGTCTTCAGTATAAAAAAAACAGCCATATATCCTGTTCATGTTGGACCTGGCATACAGGATGTGAAATGTATGCCAGGAACGTGACATTAACCTTTTCACTGAAAGGACAAAGCCTGCATATAGACAGGGAAAGCTCCTTTCCCTGCCTATAAGCCTGGCTGTTAACCCTGACAAATGCAGGGTTTACAGCCTCCCTCCTCCCTCCTGAGCAGACAGAGGGGGCAGGCAAAGAGAGCCTAAGCAAGCATTTATACAGGTGCAGTCTATTTTCTCCACAGCAAGTGGTTTTCACCCTCAGCAGCAGTGTAGAAGAAGAGGGGAAGTCAGGAGAAACATGATTGGTTTCCTAGGTCACTGGGGCAGAAATCCAGTTTCATGCTGGGAGCCCATGTGACTCTGGCTGTCATCTTGGGTCAGGCAGAGTCTATTTAAGACTCTGGTTCCTGGGTTTGGCGCGCATTAAGTGTGTGGTATAAAGTAGGGACAGGTCACCCATCTGTCAGGGGCAGTATTAGTGGCAGGGAAAGGTTCCAGACGAGTAGGGAAAGCTTAGGAAACTATTGGGAAACCTCTTCACTTGGGCTTGGAGCAGCCAGGCTGCATTCCGCCCCTCAAGACAGACTTTGTCAACTCAGCTAAGACCTGCTCCGCTACACGTTGATGCCATCCGTGAGCAGTGGCGTCACTACAGGGGTGTGGGGGGTGCGGTCCGCATCCCGGGTGACACCCACTAAAGGGGTGACAGCATGCCGACTCTCCCGAGGGTGAGGAAAGCCCTGGAATTTTTTTCAGCTGTCCCAGCTGGAACATCTTCAGCACCGCAGCTGCGCTGCACTGGTCTGTGTCCTTCTTCCTCCTCCTACTTCCCTGCTGCTGAGCCTGTCACACATGTGTCACTATCTCCACCCGGGACGGGTGTACTACAGTTTACCTCCCACCCTGCCCTGGTCCCGAGCTGGTGCTGTAACAAGCGGGAGGGGTCTGTCAGCTTGCGTTGAGGAGGTGTCCACCACCGGCCCGAGCCCATGATGAGCTGGGGGGTTGCCATGGTGTCGGCACGCCACCCCGTTACACCTGAGGACTAGCGTGGGACTTGGAGGAGTGTATATGTCTAGCTCCCTGCGCTGGTCTGAACTGAGGGGGAGGACGACTGGGGATTGTACACAGCTATATATATATATATATATATATATATATATATATATATATATACACACACACATCTCGCGCTCGCTGCTCAGTGAATGTGAGAGAGAGTCGAGACAATGTCCCTTAGGTCTGGTATTAGTTTTAAGGGGAACCCCCTATGCCGAAAAGATGGCGTGGGGGTCCCCCAAAAAGCCATACCAGACCCTTATCCGAGCACGCAGCCTGGCCGGTCAGGAAAGGGGATGGGGACAAGCAAGCGCCCCCCCCCTCCTGAATGTACCAGGCCGCATGCCTTCAACATGGGGGATGGGGGCTTTTGGGAAGGGGGCGCCCTGCGGCCCCCCCACCCCAAAGCACTGTGTCACAAGGGCCTCTTCCCGACAATCCTTAGCGTTGGTTGTCGGGGTCTTATCGGAATCCAGGAGCCCCTTTAATAAGGGGCCCCCAAATCCCAGCCCCCCACCCTTATGTGAATAAGTATGGGGTACATCGTATCCCTACCCATTTACCTGGGGGAAAAAAGGGTCAATAAAAAAATAAAGTAGACAGGTTTTTAAAGTAATTTATTAGGCAGCTCCGGGGATCTCTTCCGTCTTCGGGGCTCTCTTCCTACTCCTCTGCTCTCTCCAGCCTCTTCTCCCACTCTCCGGCCTTTTCTCCCGGTCTCTGGTTCTTCTCCCGCTCTCCGACCTCTTCTCATGCTCTCCAATTCTTCTCCTGGGCTCCTCCACTATCTTCTGCTCTTTTGCCGCTCTTTTGCTAGCGGTGGCCCGGTCTTTTCCGTTGTCTTCTTCCCTGTTCTCTTCTTACGATGTGCCCCGGGGCATGCTGGGACTGTGTTGCCATAAGGGGCGGGGTCACAGAGTGACATCACCCGGTGACCCCGCCCCCTGCCTATATTGTGCACCGTTCAAACAGCATTACAGCGGGAGAGAGTGTTGTGTCAACATCGGAAGAAGAGAACAGGGAAGAAGATGATGGAAAAGACCGGGCCACCGCTAGCAAAAGAGCGACAAAAGAGCAGAAGATAGCGGAGAAGCCCGGGAGAAGAATCGGAGAGCAGGAGAAGAGGCTGGAGAGCAGGAGAAGAACCGGAGACCAGGAGAGAAGTCTGGAGAGCTGAGAAGAGGCTGGAGAGTGCGGAGGAGTCGGAAGAGACCCCCGAAGACGGAAGAAACCCCCCCCCGGAGCTGCCTAATAAATTACTTTAAAAACCTTTCTAGTGTGTTTTTTTTATTATCACTTTTTTACCCCAGGTGAATGGGTAGGGGTACAATGTACCCCATACTTATTCACATAGGGTGGGGGCCGGGATCTGGGGGCCCCCTTATTAAAGGGGGCTCCCAGATTCCGATAGGTCCCTCACCTGCAGACCCTGACAACCAATGGCCAGATTTGTCGGGAAGAAGCCCTTGTCCTCCTCAACATGGGGACAAGGTGCTTTCGGGTGGGGGGGCGCAGGGTGCCCCCTTCCCCAAAGCACCCACCCCCCATGTTGAGGGCATGTGGCCTGGTATGGTTCAGGAGGGGGGCACTCACTTGTCCCCACCCTCCCCTTCTGACCGGCCGGGCTGTGTGCTCGGATAAGGGTCTGGTATGGACGCCATTTTTTCGGCGTAAGGGGTTCCCCTTAAAAACCATACCAGGTGCCGTCTCCCATGACAGGGCTCACAAGGTGACAATCTCGGCGATAAAAGCAGTGAGATTGACTTCCTTTTCTAGTCCCGTCGTACATCATCACGTTCAAAATGGAAGGACTTTAGTCCTTGTGTGGGCAAGTCTGTTCATTCCGAAGTCCATTGTAACTCCTTCGAAAACTCAGTTGGGAAGATCGTCTGATCAAGTCTGCCGGATAGACCGGTCGTGTGTGGGCAAGTCCGTTCGTTCGGAAAGTCCGTCGGAACTCCGCCGAAAGTCCGTCGGGAAGACTGCCGGACCTAGTCTGCCGGAAAGTCCGGTTGTGTGTACGCGGCATTACACTTTGTGTAATGGAGGAGAATCTATGACCGCATCTATTACATCAGAAATAACTTTTTTTTTTTTTATACTCCCATTGGGAGACATGTTGCGCTCCAGCATAGGCATGATACATCAATGATTACATTTACGGTATTGGAAAAAGTTATGGAGGATCCTAGGGGAGGAAATTTTGATCGGAATTTACTTCAGTGTGAGGCGAGGTAGATATTTAAATTAAATGCTACTTTTCCACCTGGCCTCAATGAGGCTCTTAGTTATAGGCCATTCCTAGGGGACTAATTATGTCATCTTATCCCCCAGTTCTGTTCTTACAATGAATAGAAATAGTGGAATTTTTCTTGCTAAGATCAGGTTTAAAATATAAATATTGTCATACAAAATAAGTCATACAAAAAAATCTTGATGAAAGTTGATGATTACTAAAAGTTAGGAATATAAATGATTGATTATGCAGTTGATATGCAAATGAAGTTCATTTTTGCAGCCTGTGTAGTGTCACTGTCTCCCATTTTGGGTCCTTCTGTTTTTCCTAGGGTTGCAGTGGGAGCCTGGGGTACATGTTTGTAGTAATGCCGCCAAAACAACATATTAGGCTATTGTGATTACATACTTTCCGTGTAGGATAAACATTCAGGGGACATGGGAACTAATTCAGCCCCATGCCTGTCGAAGGAGGTAGAGTTGAGGTGGTGGAATCACAGATCTTCCATAAATATTCATGGAAAAATGTCCATGATATACGCCTAAATATAAATCTATAACTATATGAGCATTGATCTGGGCGCTTTCCCTATGGACCATGCTGGTCTAAGGGGTTATAAACTCATGGTGGGTGATGGGGCAGCTGGTATTGTTTAAATGTGTAGTGGGTGGGGTGGCGGTGGAGATTGTCTGCTCTGTTTGCTATTCTTTTTGTTTATTATGGTTTGGGAATGCCCTGTGGGCGTGTGTCATATCGGATCTGCCGCTCCTTTGCCCTCACTGCGCATGCACAGTCATCTGTTCTGGACGGCCTGGCTCATCTGGGTCAGAGCGGACTGCGCATGTTTGGGGTTGGTGTGTTCGGCTGTTCCGGATAATGACATGACACTGGCTTGCCTTCTTTGTGTGTAGGCTAAATAATTAATCAGGAGTTTTGGCTGTCACTGCGTCGGTGCGCAGAAGCAGCCCATAGTGGCCATTTTGCATGTTGCGCCTGGAATGCTTGGAGGAATAGCCTCCCCCTAGAGGAAACTGTTTGTCTGCTCCATATGAAGGAGATGACGTGCTCTCAGACAGCACATGTGAGTACTTATTAACTCAAGCATGTGGAGATTGCAAATTGGAGAAGGCTGTGATTAGGCGCCTTTCAGTACTTATAAGTGGAGTAGGTTGGGAGAGGTGAGCAATGCAAAGATTTCCTTCCCCTTTGTTTATACTCTTTTGCTTGTGCTCAAAATATCTATGAATACATCAAGTCAGTAGCATAGGAATGGGAAATTAACAGTTTCGTTTGGTAAAGGATAGCATGAATTTTGATGGGGTTTTGTGTGCCTTATATATTTTGATGGGGCTTTGTGTGCCTTATATATTTATAGGCTGAAGCCTACTTGATTCCATTATGTGATATGGCTTAGAGAAGTACTGTGATAATATATTTTTTCTGACCCAGTTGGTTGTGGAATACTGCTATTATATTGTAGGATATTGTCTCTCAGCTAGCTATTGAGTGCATACATAAAGTAGAGAGAGCTATGTTGATTGGTTTATTAATTATGCCTTGATGGGTCTTAAAGGTTCATCAGTATAATTACCATGCCAATTTTTGGGGATAGTTATCTGCAGGGCCACCATTCTCTTGATTTGTCCAGAAAAGAATATCTTAAATTGGTAAGTTGAAACATAATACATCCTATATATATGTAGCTACACCTCCAGTAATTGATCACTCTCCAATACTAGATACCCCTACAAAATAACTGTTGTTTTGAGGCATATTTTGCTGCATGGTGTGCTGCCAGCTCCTTCTATACTCTGAGAGATGCATGTAAGTGACCCCTCTGTTCCACCTTGGGAGATAGGGTATAATTGATATATACTGTGCTGTATGATGTATATTTCATATATATTATATAATTATAATTACTGTGAATTTTGTTTCATAGATAGGTCTAGTTTCTTTGTGGTCAAGGAATTGAGGTCCAGAGGAAGCTATTTGTGAAACGTGTCGACCTCCTGGCCAGCTTTACAAATAGACAATATGTGGTGTATATATGTACTAGCCTATCCAACAATTACATGATGTTTTTAAGAACATTAGCCCTATATACTCTATTATATGTAATTTGTGTAATAAAATACCTTTTATGTGAACTTAATGTGGTTTAGTCCTTCTCTGGTACCGTTAAAGTCTGTAAGCTCTGGCTGTTTGTTTTTTACTATAATATTGCAACTACCTAAGGGTGTCCTGGGCCGAACCCTCTCTCCCAATGTTCTGCTAAAAGAAATAAAAATCTCTTTGCATTCAAGAAGTGTCTGGCGCCCAATGAATCTAACTTACATTACATCCACTATGCCTTACAACCCACCACATATAGAAGGATGTCAGCTACCTCTGGCCCTGGAGGTCCTCATTAGGCTCATTAGTCCTCATTAGGCTGAAGGAGGCCGGAGACCTTGCCACATTTGGCGCCCAATGCAGAGTTTCAGCTTCAAGCTTCAGCTTCATTGGGATTTCGTCTGGCTCCATGGGTAGGTGGCAAGTAATATCTATACTTCTAATAGACTGTGTTGTCATCCATTCTAACAACGTGGGGAAGAACCAACAAGTATCATTGCTTGTGGGAGAGGATCAGCCTGGTCTTTTGACACTTCCCGCCAGCACCGTGAGGGTTAAAATAGACTCCAAAATGGACTCCATTACAGTCTTTGTGCGCCGCAGCATAAAGAAGGTGGGCATTACAGTTTCTGAAGAGTGTCTGCACCAATCCGTTGGCAGGGGGAGGAGTTCCCACTCTGCAGAGGAGGATAAGGAGGTGCTACCACGTATGTCTGGTTGTGGGTTGGAGAGAAAGATGGCACAGTTCATGAGCGAGATGGCAAATTAGAAAAAGTATACTCCAGGTGTTTGTTTCGGTAAGAGCGATGCGAAACCTGTCCTGACTGACACCAGAGTGCAGCATACACCAAAGGGTAAGCTTGCTATGTATATGGCTAGAGGCTTTAAGGCCTTAGGACTGATTTGTGAGAGATGTTCCAGTCTGACCATGCAGTTGAGGCCTTGGATTGTCTGTGGAAGTTGCGGAGAGCACCTGTTTGAAGTTGTCTCCCCAAATCAACCTCCGCGGATACTCCAGGTCTATTGGGACAAGAATGTTGCTATGCCAGCTGGGAGTGATATCCAGAGCCCATCTGCCATCACCAAAGTCATGCAGGAAGCTGCTACCCCTGGAACGACTACCCCAGGACCCAGCACACCAGTCGCTCCTCGGGGCCACGGTCGGGCACAACTGCTCGCCTTTATGTCTGAACCACTGGGGAAAATAGTACTGAAACCAGGTAAGCCAGTGAGGAGTGCAAGCAGTGTGCCTGTAGGATAGGTGATGCCTGGGATAATGCAGTTGTGATGGTTAAGACAAGCGTCAAGCGCAATTATATCCCAGCCAAAGAGTGTTCTACCATAACGAATTCAGACGTTCTGTCTGATGGGCTATCGGAACTGTTTTCAGACACTTTGTCCTGCACCAGTAAGTGGAGTAACAGTGTAGTTATCAGTAGGCCAGACCAAAAGGACCTGTGGATTACAATTGTGAATTACAAATGTGTGTTGTGTGATGTCAAGGACACTATGCTGAGACACACTTCACACCCACATACAAGTTGTTGCTAGGGGAGAACATTTCAGAAAGCTGTACTGCCAGGACTGCACTGGACGGAATGCTGCCAGCAGATGTAGGGAGTGCCCACCTAAGCCAAGTTGGCTAATTTTGAAGTTGCTGGGGTGATTCACCCTGAAAAGCGACCTGTGATCTTCCGCAGGTTGTGGTTTCTTCAAATGATGAAGGAAGTCATCTTAGTCCCCAGCTGTCATATGGACAGATTGAGGATGTCATTGCAAGGGAACCTATGTCCCAAAGTGCGCTCCTTTGCACCATGGCCTGGCTGATTGTTGTCTGATTGTAGTCATGCTTCCTGTCCCTGGAGTTATCCCTAAAGAAGAAGGGAAACTGCTGGGAAATGTTGTTCACCCCAAGTGAAATTGATGGACTGCGACACATCATGGACACTGGGTGTGTAGTTAGTTAGGTAGAATAGGCTGTGACAAAGGGGAAAATTCTTGCCTTCCTTTGAATAATGGACTTATCTATGCATCAGGACTGTTTACTTGATGAAACCCTAACAAAGTTATTGTTTTATTAGGAAAGGAGGTGGCATTCTCAAGCTGAGAGTGGGGCCTGCTTTCATTATGTATACAATGCAGATATTTTATAGGGTGTATTTACACTGTATTCAGCTGAGGACAATTGAAAACCGTTTACTCGCGTATGTATATATTGCACCATGTTACAATAGGATTGGATGCATTTGCATTGCTGTTGATCTCTCTTTCAGGTGTTGCTGTATCGGTGTGTCTTCCTTGGACAAGGAGAGACAGGGATCTAACCTGACGACAACATTAACCTTCTTCTATTATATTTCTTATTATTGTATATAGTAGCTAGACAGTTAGGAAATAAGGTCATTGCTTGTGCCTAACTTAAATAATTGGGTGGTACATTGTCTTTAATGTGCAAAAAAGTGTTTAATATTTCTTTGTCATATGTGATCTACCATTTCATGTGTCTAATGCCGCAGACGGTTGGATCTTATGACGGAAAATGTTCGATTTAGTCGGAAATTCTGACCATGTGTAGGCTCCATCGAACATTTTCCATCAGAATTTCCAACACACAAAATTTGAGATCTGGATCTCAAATTTTCCGATAACAAAATCCGTTGTCGGAAATTCCGATCGTGTGTACACAATTCTGATGCACAAAGTTCTACGCATGCTCAGAATCAAGCAGTAGAGCTGCACTGGCTATTGAACTTCAATTTTCTCAGATCGTCGTACGTCACCGCGTTCTTGACTTTCGGAATTTCCGACAACATTGTGTGACCGTGTGTATGCAAGACAAGTTTGAGCCAACATCCGTTGGAAAAAATCCCATGGATTTTGTTGTCGCAATGTCCGATCATGTGTACGCGGCATTAGGCTGGATTCACACAGTTTTAGTGCTTTTTGCATTGTGCATATTTGCACTGCAGTACATTTAACATGGTTTCCTATGGAACACGTTCTGTAGTGCAAATCTGCAAAATGCAAAAGCACTAAAAATGCATAGGTGTGAATCCAGCCTAATACTATGTTTATTCCTTGTGGTGTGCCACATATATTACTGTTATTGTTACTCTTCCCTGTTTTCCCAACCATCCCAGTTTTGCCAGGACATTCACTCTCAGGCTTGAGAGCTCAAATTATTTTTTCTGCAAACTCCAAGATGTAGTTTTGTAGGCAGGGGGAGGGTTAGCACGCTGACACTTAGACAGGGTTGCTCCTAAATTTACCTACCAGGTATAGCTACCTTGGTCTATGGTTTGGGATCAATTGATTCACTCTAAGTCTGTAATTGCTGCACTTCTCTCTTTTGCCGCTGGATGGCCAGGTACCTGGTGGCATTAGATACGAGAAGGGCAATGTAAGGTCAGATTATGGGTATATGGGGTATCCCAGCCAATGGCTAGGGGTTTTCTTAAATCCCTTGGCCAGCTGGGAGAGCCTATATATTTGGGTGGAGTCAGCTGATCAGTGTTCTGTGCCACCTGTACGGCTGTCTGGGTGGACATGTGTTGTATTGCCCGGGCTCCTAGGCCAGAGTTTGGGCCTATCCCCGGCACATCTGGCTACTAGGCTGTCTGAGGGGCTATCCAGAAGCAAGAGAGCAGTGCAGGGTTGGGATTGCGGCTTGCAGTCCAACCAGAATTGACAGATCTACCTGTCCTGGTCGGAGGTAGAGGGGAAGCTGTCGCCACTAAGGGACCAACCACCTTATTACCAGGGACCACAGTAAGTAGCTGAAGAAAGTACCAGAGCAGAATTCTCACCAACCCAGGACTGTGAATAATCGGGAAACTTCAGTGGGTATCAAGCCAGGGACCCAGCCAGCGGAGGTGATGCTTGAAGAGCAGCCTTGTGTGTCAAGCCAGGGACTGAGAAAGCCAGTGGGGTGAAGCTTAAGAAATGCCAAGCTAGGAACCAAGATGAAGCAGAGGTGGCACTTGCGGAAGATACTACAGTAAAGATTGGAGGAGCTCAAGGGATTCAGTGGCAGTAAATCATCTAGTCTAGTGAGAGAGACTGGGAGCTCAGTGGGCTGAAGAACTACAATAAGTGATTGAAGTGGAAGTGAAGGAACTGTTACATTTTGTGTTAGAAACTGTTAAAGACTGTTGCCATAGGAGACAGCATTCCTACACGGGCCGATGTGGCATTTTGCTGGAGGCCTTTCCCTGCATGGCTGTCCTCCTGTTGAGTCTGAAAATTAACATTGCAACTACCTAAGGGTGTCCTGGCCCTAACTCTCTCTCCCAAAATTCTGCTTAGAGAAATAAAAATCTCTGCATTCAAGAAGTATCTGGCACCCAATGAATCTACCTTGCATTACACCCACTATGCCTTACAATCCACCACATACAGAAGGGTGTCAACTATCTCTGGCGCTGGAGGTCCTCATTAGGCTGAAGGAGGTGGGAGACCTTACTACATTTATATAGGGCTGTACCCTCCACTCCCGGCTCTGATGGCTGTACATGACTCTTGGAAATCTAATAAAAAAAAATTTTTTTTTTTTTTAAATGCATCTGATGGAGAATCATGGCATATCTGTGTTCAGACTCTGAGTTATGAGAGCCCTACACAATGTTGTAATTAAACCCTCACTGTTTCGGTCTATTTGACCATGTGAAACGCTTTATCGTCATGCACCTGCTAATGGTTTTTTTTCCAGTACAGGCTTGCTTTATGCAGTCTAGAGGACAGTCATTATAAAAGACAAGGCTACGTGAGAAAAGAGTCTCTTGTGAAATCAAGAAATTAGCCCAAGGTTCATAGTGCAGTGGAGAATAGAAACACCTGATTAGGTATTGCCGAGTTAATGTTTACCAAATCTTTTAGGCTAATATTCACATAAAGTATGTTAGTGGGACATTTATATGAAGGGATTTATAAATGTCCCATGCTCCAATATTTACTGCATGGATTAAATTACTGTGTTGGGTTAATTATTATTATCACTATACAACATTTATGTAGTGCCATCAGTTTGTGCAACGCTTTACAAAATAAAGGTAGATGGTACAATTACAATACAATTCAAGACTAAAGGGTTAGGAGTGTCCTGCTCATGAGGGCTTACAGTCTAAAAGGGAGAGGCAAGTGATACAAAAGTTAATAACTGTGATAGATGTGTTGATGACGAAAGTGGAAGTCCAGTTTTTAGGTAGAGGTATGATAGGCTGTAGGGTTGAGTTTTCAAGGATTGCCTAAAAGCAGACAGATTACAAGATGCCTTTACCACCACTTGCTGACTGCCTATGTGGGAAAAGATGTCATTACTCTGACGTTAAATACCGGGGTTATGGCTGCAGCTCTAGATGCCATAACCCTGGTATTTTTTTAGGCCCCGGTCTTTCAGATAAAAGTGATCCCTGTGGTGGATTCGCCATGGGATCACTTTTAAAAGCAGCGGGGAGGGGAGGGGGGGGTGTTTCCTAGTAGGGTTGCCACTTTTTCATTAAAAAACCCAAACACTTTAGCAGCGCATGGCAATTTTTAATTTGTTTTTGTATTATACACTATAGGATTGTAAAAGACTTGGGACACCTTTGGGTGCCCCAAGAAGAGCAGTAATGTGGTGTTGTGATGAACAGTAGGTGTGGCCAGAAGGTTAGCCTGTCTCCCAGTATAATCCCCCCAGGTCAGTCTGTTGCCTAGTACATCCGCCTCAAGTCAGTCTGTTTCCCAGTATTATCCTCTCCAGGTCAGTCTGTCCCCCCAGTACATTCCCCCCCAGATCAGCTAATGCTAACAGATAAGAGGAGACTCCAATCCAGGAATACAGGAATTCCCCCTACATCACCCCTCCAGTTAAAGAAGACCTCCAGCTAGGAGGACTGGAGGGAAGTGATAAGAGGGGATCCTCATCTAGGAGCATAGGATATCTAGAGAGTGATGTTTTTGCCCATTCTTCTTTGCAAAATAGCTCAAGCTTTGTCAGATTAGATGGAGAGCATCTGTGAACAGCAATTTTGAAGTCTTGCCACAGATTCTCAATTGGACTTAGAGTCTGCAAAAGACTTGAGACTGGGGCGGAGGTTCACCTTCCAGCAGGATAATGAGCCTAAACATACAGCCAGGGCTACAATGGACTGATTTAGATCAAAGCACAGTCATGTGTTAGATTGGCCCAGTCAAAGTCCAGACCTAACAGGATTTCCTCTAAGATTTCCCTGTATTTGGCTCCATCCATCTTCCCATCAACTCTGACCAGCTTTCCTGTCCCTGCTGAAGAAAAGAAGGTGTGTTTAAGGTGAGGCCTGGAACACTAATGGTGTAGAGGCAAGGATGGATGACATCACTGACATGCAACACGTTTCCTGAGCATGCGCACTGCGGGTGGCACATCCTTTATCAAGCTGACTAATAGGACTACATAGAGCTGCCTTATAGGCTGTACAAGGGGAGGGGCCAGTGCAGATATTCATTAATGGCACAGGAGAGACATTTGGAATGCCGGAATGTGTCTGGATCATATACATTGATAATGGGCAATAATAAATAAGATTATCAAACCAGATACAAGATAAATAACATGATGTAACCACATGTAAAATTATAAACATTAAAAACTTTTTTACCATATGATTGCCAGGCAGTTGTCATAGAGCTGCTAAGTGATAAAAAATTATTATTATTAAAAAACACACACGCATATGTGTCAGTGAATGTGGATATTTGCTCAAAGGGGAAATAACAACGAAGGGGAAGGGGGGGGGGGGCGGGGGGGCAGGAAAGGGAAAAGAAATATATGTGGGGAAGGGAACAAGCAACAATAGTATTTTATGGCCCTAATAATAGGGGTCATACTCTATATGATTGATAATCTATTTAATAAGTTATGAAAAATGGTTAACATTTCTAAACTCAATCTATCGAAAATCAAGACAACATTTTATATATAAAAATAATTAAGGAACTGATCAATTAAAAAATTAACCAATAAAAAGTAACCAATAAAAAATAAGGGGTCATTATTCATGGGTAATAGCATATGGAAGTAATTATTAAAAAAGATTATTAGGAACCAATTCAATATTATAAAAATCTATAAGAAAATTAGATAAATAATCAATCAAGAAATGAGTGATTGGAAACTCATCAAATTCTTATTATTCATAGGTAATAGCATGAGAAATACATGTATGTGCGCACATCGACACACTCTCAAATGTGCACACACACCTGCACCACAGCACAAGTGATAGATTACCAAAAAAATTAATACAATTCATGCAAATTGTTTCACCAGAGTGGTAACTGGGGCTTAAAAAATTAGCCAACCATGGGGGGGGGGTAAATGAAGCAGAAAAGGGGAGGAGTTACCTAGACTATTTCATAACCAATACTTACTTATGAATGCCCGCCACCCCGAAGTAAGACTAATCTGAAGGGAGTGCAGATATAGGTGGCTAATTATAGAGAAAACTAAATTTATATATATATATATATATATATATATATATATATATATATATAATTATATATATATATACTCTTAAACATACACATGAGCATATTTATACATGCCCATACGTATTCATCTGGGGAGGTGTCAGATGTTTCTTATACTAGAGAACAGTGGCAATAGAGGCGATTCAGTTCGCATTGTGCGCTATACAAGTATTTAATTCATTCATTCATCTCAATCTCTTCATTTATACCTCTTGGCAAGAGAACATCCAGACTGTATATCCAGTATGTTTCTCTCGCGCACAGTTTTTTTTATAAACGTTCCACTGCAGGATGGGATCTAGGGATCTGCTCAATGACCCATACTCGAAGTCCCTTGGTGGACTTATGGTGAACCTCTGAAAAATGTTGTGTCCCCCACATGACTTCTCGCAAACTGCAAACAGGACTTTTTATGGCTTTCTTTCAACAATGGCTTTCTTCTTGCCACTATTCCATAAAGTCCCGATTTGTGGAGTGCACAACTAATAATTGTCCTGTGGATAGATTCTCCCACCTGAGCTGTGGATCTCTGCAGCTCCTTCAGTTATCATGGGCCTCTTGGCTGCTTCTCTGATTAATGCTCTGCTTGCTTGGCCTGTCAGTTTAGGTGGACGGCCATGTCTTGGTAGGTTTGCAGTTGTGCCATACTCTTTCCATTTTTAGATGATAGATTGAACAGTGCTCTATAAGATGTTTAAAGCTTGGGATATTTTTTTATTACCTAACCCTGCTTTAAACTTTTCCACATCTTATCTCTGACCTGTCTGGTGCTGTCTGTTCACTAAGGTTCTCTAACAAACCTTGGAGGGCTTCACAGAACAGCTGTATTTATACTGAGATTAAATTACACACAGGTGGACTCTATTTAGTAATTAGGTGACCTCTGAAGGCAATTGGTTCCTCTAGTTAGTTAGGGGTATCAGAGTAAAGGGGGCTGGATACAAAGGCACACCACACTTTTCAGATATTTATTTGTAAAAAATATTGAAAACCATATATAATTTTCCTTCCACTTCACAATTATGTGCCACTTTGTGTTGGTCTATCACATAAAATACCAATAAAATACATTTACGTTTTTGGTTGTAACATGACAAAATGTGGAAAATTTCAAGGGGTATGAACACTTTTTTCAAGGCACTGTATATGCTGTATACTTTGTAAAAAAATACTTTTAACTTGCCACACATGTATGGTGGACATTTTATCATGTATAAAGATGTTAACTTTTTTGTATTTTTATATACAAGAAGTTTCTTTTGATTGGTTTGGTACACTCTTTGGTCAGAGTCCCATTAGAATATTTTTTTGCTGCAAGCACTCCCAACAATGGAAGAAGTATTACTTCCTATTGAGGAAGGGTTCTAACTTCTAACATTTTTTTTTTAATGCTGTCTGTGCCTGCCTGATACCTACATTCCCTATTTCTTGTAGGGTGTCATAGGGACAGAAAATAAGGGGAAATGTTTTTGAGAGATACAAATGGAACAAACATGCAAATCACAAACGTTTTCAAACTGTTTCATAATAGTGACACAGAAAGATTTATATGATAGCCAGGTAACTAGTATTGAAGATACTGAAAATATGAAGAAGGAGAGATGAAAAATGACAGCTTCCATATTTCTTCAGTTACCCAAACCAGTAGCTGAATGTTACTTAGTTCTTATTGACAACATACCGCATCCAGATTTTAGTCCACATGAACGGATCTCATATTTTAACCAGCCCTGATGAAGAGGGCATTGCGTGCCCCCCGAAACGTATCAACTTTTATGCCCAATTAATGTTTGGGATAAAACCTTACCTGATTCTAATATTATAATGTGGTGCTCTTCCACACTATTATGGTAGTTCCTCTGTGCAGAGAAGCTGTCCTCTCACCACCCATGTTCCCCATAGGAACCTCATCAACACAATATTAATAAAACTAAGTTTGAAAAAGAATGTGTCACTTACCAATATCCAGCTCCATCAATCCACTACTCTAAGCATCCATATTTATTCAGCACAGGTTACCTTAAAAGTAACTACTGGCACCTTGGCTTGTTTACTTTTCGGAAAGAGGGGCTTAGTTTAAAATATCTGAGCAAAGTGCAAGTTTGTTTTAAAAAGTACTGGTAATTCTGAAGTATTAGGAATGTTTCCAGAATAACATCAGAAGTGTACTGATTGACCATACTTGCTGATTGAAGTTTGTATTTAAAAGGGCTTTTCCTCCATTAGATTGTCAGGCACCCTGGTACTCCCCCCCAATCAGTAGTCAATCAGCTCTGAGGCTACCAACACTTGAACACTGAACCACTTTTTCAAGTCCAAAGCAGCCCACTCTTATAAAGTCGCTGGTCATAAAAGAACATAAGGAGAATTTACATACACAGCATTCTAAAAGTGGACTCCCCTTTAGAAATAGGGATTAAATGAGTATCCAATTTTAATAGAGCACAGGAAATTATTTATTTTTCTGTTGGAACAAATTGGATCTTTTTGGCCTTTTTTTTAGGGTTTTTTTTGTCTTCATCTGGACCAACTGTGGATTTAGGGTTATGAGAATGCACGTTTTTAAATAATGTATTTTGGTTTCGCTCAATAGACAATTTTTTCAACCTAAATATGTAACTAAATAGCAGTTACATACAGTATGTCTATGAATATATACATATAAACAGTTGTGTTACATCTCTACATTTACTGAGAAATGCAGATTATAATGTAATGAGCATGTAAGAAGATTAGATATTTTTTTGCTACATTTCCCAGTATTGCAAGCCGAGAAGCACTTGTTACAAGGCCCATCCACTTAGAAGTGATGTTTCTTTCTTGGTAGTTTATCATATAGACGTGGATGAGAGCCCTACTTGGAGGAATGTGTTAAAAGAAGTACATGAAGGACAAGGAATGCAGTAGCAGTTGTCTCAGAGCCAGCATTTCAGGCACAGCATAGAGTGCACATATATTAATGACATCTATTAATGACATGGCTAGACATACATAACTAGGAACACCGCACAGTCACGTAGCCACATGTAAGACACACTGGATGGAGACATTTCACCTAGTGACTTCTGTAAGAGTTTGAAGACTTCAAATCATGCAAAGGACACGTGAAGGCTCAATGGCTTAAAAATGCAGTCTAAAGAACATACAGTTGTGCTCATAAGTTTACATATCCTGGCAGAATTCATGATTTCTTTGCCATTTTTCAGAGAATATGAATGATAACACCAAAAGTTTTTTTTCACTCATGGTTAGTGTTTGTCTGAAGCCATTTATTATCAATCAACAGTTATTACTCTTTTTAAATCGTAATGGCAACAGAAACTACCCAAATGACCCTGATCAAAAGTTTACATACCCCAGTTCTTAATATTGTGTATTACCCCCTTTAACATCAATGACAGCTTGAAGTCTTTTGTGGTATTTGCGGATGATGCTCTTTATCTTCTCAGATGGTAAAGCTGCAAAATTCCTCCTGGCAAAAAGCCTCCAGTTCCTGTAAATTCTTGGGCATTGCACGTTTGAGATCTCCTCAAAGTGGCTGAATGATATTGAGGTCAAGAGATTGAGATGGCCACTCCAGAACCTTCACTTTATTCTTCTGTAGCCAATGACAGGTCAACTTGGCCTTGTGTCTTGGATCATAGACATGTTGGAATGTCCAAGTACGTCCCATGCGCAGCTTCCTGGCTGATGAATGCAAATGTTCCTCCATTATTTGATAACATACTGCATTCATCTTGCCAACAATTTTGCCCAAATTTCATGTGCATTTGTAGCTCACACATCCCCAAAACATCAGCGATCCACCTCCGTACCTTTCATCATAGGCCCTGTTGACTCCTCTCCAAATGTACAGTACCTGACGAGAGATTGTGTTTCCAGCGCAATCTCATCTAATGGTTCTCGGTGACAGGGCACTGTGTATCTTGTGCTGGCCGCAATAGGAAAGTGCCCTATTGCAGCCAGCGTGAGAGAGAAGTGACAATGTCACCTCCCTAATAGAGTCGGCATGGCTTCCCCCCAGGGGCATACCAGGCCCTTAGGTCTGGTATGGATTTTAAGGGGAACTCCCCTATGACGAAAAAATGGCGTGGGGTCCCCCCAAAATCCATACCAGACTACTATCCGAGCACGCAGCCCAGCCGGTCAGGAAAGGGGGTGGGGACAAGCCGTACCAGGCCGCATGCCCTCAACATGGGAGGGTGAGTGCTTTGGGGAAGGGGGCGCCCTGCGGCCCCCCACCACAAAGCACCTTGACCCCATGTTGACGAGGACAAGGGCCTCTTCCCGACAACCCTGGCCGTTGGTTGTCGGGGTATGCTGACAGGGGGCTTATCGGAATCTGGGAGCCCCCTTTAATAAGGCCCCCAGATTCTGGCCCCCCACCCTATGTTAATGAGTATGGGGTACATCGTACCCCTACTCATTCACCTGGGGAAAAAAGTGTCAATAAAAAAACACACAACAGGTTTTCAAAGTAATTTATTAGGCTCCGGGGGTCTTCTTCCGACTTCGGGGGTCTTCTCGCCAGGCTCCTCCACTATCTTCTGCTCTTTTACTTCTCTTTTGCTAGTGGAGGAGCCCAGTTTTCTCCTTCGTTGCCCGTCCTGGGGTCTTCTTCCGACTCCTTCGCTCTAACCGGTTCTTCTCCGCGCTCTCCGGAGTCTTCTCCTGCTCTCTGACATCTCCCGCTCTCCAGTTCTTCTGCTGGCTCCTCCGTTATCTTCTTCCACACCACATGTTTTCCAGGAGTCCTGTATTTCACCTGAAGTTCTTTGTGGGTTTTTCTTTGCATCCCAAACTATTTTCCTGACATTTGTGGCTGAAATTTTGGTTGGTCTACCTGACCGTGTTTTTTTTTCAACAGAACCCCTCATTTTCCACTTCTTAATTAGAGTTTGAACACTGCTGATTGGCATTCCCAATTCCTTGGATATCTTTTTTTAATCTATTTCCTGTTTTTTACTTTCATAAATTTTTAAGTCAACAAATACATACGTGTGTGAGAATAGGTTGACAATATTCAAGAGTCAAGATATAACATGGAATGTTAGTCTTCACTAAGACCAATACATAAAAAAAAGCCAAAAACATAGAGAGAACCAGAAATTCATTACACTTAGCTTAGAAATCACCGGATTGCGACTGGATCGGGTATGGTAATATCCCAACCTAACCTAGGGCGTGAGGAGAACCCTGCTCTGTTGCAAGAGACCCACCGGAGGTGGGTATGTGGGACCGAGATATATGCTTTTGTGGTAGACCGCCAGCGGAGGTAGGAGGGAACAGGGGGGTCCCCTTTTTACACCCAGCACCCCCAAGGGGATCAGACTGTGGTGGGTGGGGGACTCAACCCCAGAAACCCCCCACACCCACCACGCGACCTATGCTGATCTTGAGTCGGTCTTAAAGATATCAAAAGCATCTGCAATTCCAGAATGTGGTTTGTTTAAGATCTACTGTCAACTCGTTTAAACAAGGGTAATAGGGGAGGAAGAGTAGAATAGAATTAGAAAGAAGAGGAAAGGGGGGGTAAGTAGTGGATGCTGTCCTATGCTGTCTATCATTTAGTATATGTAGACTGAGATTGTTGAGTCTCACCCTGTCCTACTGACAGGGAGAAGGGAGATGCCCATATAGTGAGCCCAAGGTTCCCAAATGCCTTCAAATTTGGAGCGGGTGTCTGATAGTATACTGGATAATTTCTCTTGAGACATGATCCATGAGATCTTCCTCTGTGCGGTTCTGATGGAGATGTTAGGTTGTTTCCATGCTTTTGCAATTGTAAGTTTAGCCCCTACTAAAATAAAGTGGATCAGTTTCCTAGTGTGTATGGGGGAGTTAGGAATGTGTTCATTGAGAAGAGCTATTGTTGGGGATCTGGGAACCCGGCAGCCGGCAAGCTTGTCTATAATATTAAAGACTTTTCTCCAGAAGGGGCATATCCTGGGGCATTCCCACCAGATGTGAGCCATTGTGCCTGTGAGCTGACAACCTCTAAAGCACAGAGGGTCAGCAGAGGCATACATAGAGGCCAGTCTGAATAGGGTATAATACCACCTTAAGATCACTTTTATACTGGCCTCTGATAGTGATGTGTTCAGGATCCCCTTAAAGGATTTGAAGAGAGCCAAGTGCCAGGCCTCCAAGCCCCAACTGAATTGTAGCTCCCTTTCCCACTTTTCCATAAATGGGGCTTTAGAGACTGGGAGTACCAGTGACAGTGATGAGTAAATGATCGATATTCCCCCCTCTGCTCCGGGCCTTGACCACACCATATTTCATATGCCGTATATTTAGGAGGGAGTGTTTTTTTGGACCATATGGTGTGTAGGAAGTGTGAGATTTGTTGGAATCTGAAATGTTCTGTTGTGCATATCTCCAGTTTCTTAATGTAGTGATTGAGGGAAAAAGGTCCTGCAGAGGAGAAAAAGTGATACAGCCCTTTGTCCAGCCACCATTTAAATGCCATGATATATTGGCCTGGAGGGGAATTAGGGTTGTTGAACAGGTGAGTGAGCGGTTTGCTGGCTGTTAGGGCTTTAGAGTTGCAAATCTTGTACCACAGCGCTAGAGAGTGGGAGAGGGTTGGCGCCAATATCGATGGACAGGATTTTGGGGTGGACCACATTAAAAAGTCAATAGTGTGGTGAGGTATTGCTTGCCTTTCTATCCTAACCCGATCTGGTTTTTCGTATCTTGAGTATATGATAGAAATTTGAGCTAGTCTGGCCGCCAGGTAATATTGCAATAAATTGGGGAGTCCTAAGCCCCCTTTTTTTCTATGGTGAAAAAAGGAGCCTTGTGGGATCCTATATCCTTTCTTGCCCCAGTTAAATGGTAATATCTGACTTTGGAAAGATTTTACGTGGCTTCTATTGATTGGGATGGGGAGGGAGCGAAACAGATATAGGAGTTTGGGGAGGAGGGTCATTTTTATGGAATTTATCTTACCTATCAGGGAGAGATTATGGTTAGCCCATATTTTGAGATCTGTAGCAAGTTTCCTGAACATAGGGGGATCTCTTTCCTGTTTTATACAGTTCAACTACCTTTTCCCTCAGATCCTTTGACAATTCTTTTGCTTTCCCCATGACTCAGATTCCAGAAACATCAGTGCAGCACTCGATGAAAGATGCAAGGGTCTGTCAGGAGTCCAGAAACACATTGACCTTTTATATACACACACACACATTAATTACAAGCAAACGGGGGGGGGGGGGGGGTGGTTACCTTTAATAGCCATTCAAACCCCTTTGTGTCAACTTGTGTGCTGTCAGGGCTGGCTTAGCCCTTCCTTCTCTGGGCTGGCTGCTCAGCTGTCGGCTAATTGCCAGCTCTCATCTCTCTCCACAGTTACCCAGCTGTTCCTGATCCTGCTCATCTGACTTGCCTACTTAAAGCTGTCCAGCTCACTTCATCTCTGCCTTCGCCTTGGTCACATCACAAGAAACCATCTCCTGCGTTCCTGTTTAAAGACTGGCTTGCTGACATCCCTTCTGGCTCCTTATCCTGTTTGCTGTTCCTCCACTTGGATCCCTGACTTCTGGCATGGCTGATTACCCAATCTGGTTATTGAACTCTGGCTATGCTTTGACTATGCTTACTCTATTTACCTTTTTATTTTTGTTTAATAAACAAGTGTGATTTAATTGTACTTCTGTCTCTGTCTGATTAATGGTTTCTGACATGTGCATGTTATCACCAGGGCTGTTTTGTGTTATAATTCATATTCTCTGAAAAATGGCCAAGAAATCATCAATTTTGCCAGGGTGTGTAAACTTATGAGCACAACTATATGTATGGGTTACCATACATAGCCAAAAAGTAGCAAAGTATATGACCATTTTTTTAACTGTCTTTTTTATTGATTAAAAAGGTGTACTAAACAAAAAATGTAAAAATCCACAATATCTCACAGTCAAGTCAAGTAAAATCAGATTTTACCATGCTTCCCCAACAAGGGTAAACAAAGTAGATTCCCATGTGGTTGATCGAACTCAGTTCTCAAAGAATACAGCAGGAAACATAACAATCAAAACATCACATGGCAATTGCAGTATAGCACAGGAGAAATAAGTAGCGCAAACATAGAGCATGCATATGGGCAAAAAAAATGACATTACCAGGTAGGCCTTTAAGGTGGATAAAGGAGAAAAGGAAATAACAAGGAATAGAGAAAGAAGAGGGTATACAATGCACTCTATGACCAATCGAAACCTGCAGATCCACTCCCATCCCCCGATGTGGAAAGAGGCAAGGTATGTATAGTAATTACTGGGAATTGTCAAGGTGGACACTCAAAGGTGTGCCCCAACTCCCAAACCCTATTATGCTTGTCCAAAGAGTATATTCTACTATATCTCCAAACTTTTTGAGATGGGAATTAGGGACACCTAATAACAAAACTATGTAGGCATAGCACACACACCCTGCCACTCTCCCACAAAGGAGAATTATACAAAAAAAGATTAGTTTAACCGCTTCAGCCCCGGAAGATTTTACCTCCTTCCTGACCAGAGCACTTTTTGCGATTCGGCACTGCGTCCTTTTAACTGACAATTGTGCGGTCGTGCGACGTGGCTCCCAAACAAAATTGATGTCCTTTTTTTCCCCACAAATAGAGGTTTCTTTTGTTGGTATTTGATCACCCCCTGTGGTTTTTATTTTTTGCACTATAAGCAAAAAAAGACCGGCAATTTTGAAAATAAAAAACATTTTTTTAATTGGTATAATAAATATCCCCCAAAAATATATAAAAAAACATTTTTTTCCTCAGTTTAGACCGATATTCTACATATTTTTTGGTTAAAAAAAATCACAATAAGCATCTATTGATTGGTTTGCACAAAAGTTATAGCGTTTACAAAATAGGGGATAGTTTTATGGCATTTTTATCATTTTTTTTTAACTAGTAATGGCAGCGATCTGCGATTTTTATCGTGACTGCGACATTATGGCGGACATGTCAGACATTTTTGACACATTTTTGGGATCATTCTCATTTATACAGCAATCAGTGCTATACAAATGCACTGATTCCTGTGTAAATGACACGGGCAGTGAAGGGGTTGTTAGGTGTGACCTCAACAAGTCACCTATTTGTCAGGTTATGTTACCGTTTCCCAATTGTTAGTTAGAGTTCTTATCTAAGCAAAGAGACACGGAGGTACTCAGTATTTCTGCTCAGAAGTCCGTACTTAACTCTGACTCTGAGGCTCTTTATTACATCTCTTTTATAGACAGAAAAAGGCAAGCATCAGCAATGTAAAAAAACAACAATTTGCAAAGAAAAGGCAATTCTCCGGGTGTTATCAGCTGATAAGACAATCTTCTGGGCGTAGACTGCTTTTTAGGGCTGATGTGGCCTCTTCTTATGCGTACGTGACTAAAGATGATGAGTCCTTATTTTACTGAGAAGGATAAAGACAGACAAGTATTTAGTAAAACATACTGTCAACCATTTTGTTTCCACATACCTTGATCCTTACATTTCCCCCTTTGACATCACCCCTCCCTCTTGCCCTGGGTCCACCTGAACAAGTTCTAGTCGGCCTATATCCAGAGTACTCTCCCTGACCGCGAGTTGTCAGAGGGGTATACACCCATCCCCCTGGACAGTACCAACATCTAAAATTCAGAAAGAGTGGCTTTTCTGCAAGATGGGTGATGTCAAGGATCTAAATCCACCTATCTTCACAAAAGTTCCATCTTTTCCGCAGCATTTACCTTGGCTTTCTTGCAAAAGCACATGAGCAGTTTAAAGCATGCATAAAAGAAAAATACGAATAAGAGCACCACTATAATTGTCATTGCTGCCTTCTTAACCCAAGAGAATAACCCTGAGAAACTAAAAGTTCCACCAAACGGATCCCAGTCGCGACCAATATTTCGGGCCTTCTCTTGTAAATTCTTTACTTCCGTACGGTGTTGTGCAATGATGTCATAATAGTCAGGTACCTCAATGCTGGTGTTATGTATCCAAGTACAGCACTCATAGTCCTCAGTAGTTTCACAGAGTCCTGTCAGTGCTGCACTCATACTTTCAATTGCTAATTCATGTAATTCTAATTGTTGTCTGATGGCTCTGGTCTCCAGATTTAACTTAGTAATGTCATCAGAGTTTTTCTCCAAAACATCATTAATAATTCCTGTATAGTTATTTAGTCGTTTCATTAAGTCTATACCCCATCCTGTCCAGGACGGGAACCAAGCCCATACCATGTCCTTCTTCAGGAATATTTCTCTTTTACTACGATACCTGAGGGGATACCTAGGGTGCATGCTAGCTTCTAATAGGTGATCACCTCGTTCATCACCTACTACTCCCATTACTGGTACTAAACTTGCGAGGTAGCACCATCCCTGAGCTCTTCTAGGTATCCAAGTATAACATTTATCCTCACAACAGATATATATATTATTTCCCAGTGCTACTGATCTACTACCGATATTATTTCTATAAAGGGAGGTGTATCCATAAAGAGATAGGTTACTCACTAACCACCTGGTGTTGTTGTCTGAAATATTACCGAGGAACTCAGCTAACGATTGGTGTGTGTGGGTTATACTAGGGTAGAAGACCGTGTTTTTCCCAGGAGTAGCTTCTGGTATGAAAATGGACAAGTTAAATTTTGCTGTCTTGGCATTCTCCATTTCCTCCCGTTGTGTTCCCTAGGTTGAAACACCAATCAGGGGAAAAGGCGAGGCCATTTGACTTAAACATTACTGTCTCGCTGGTATTTGTTCTAATTATGTTAATGCTACTGTTAGCAAGATCAGTATAGTTTATAGGAACTGCCATCAGTGGTATACTTGCTGTGCTGGGGTGTAATTTGCTACAAATCCAACATTTCTCATATCCTGACTTCTGGGCATAAGCATATTTAAACTTCAGTAATAACATTTTTTTAGAAAATCCTTCATCCTTGTGTATTTTATTCTGTGAGGTAACCAAACTATTAGCCAGGATTACTGAAACAAAAAGAATAAAAAGATACATGTTGTCATTTGCCAACTGGCTCCTTTTTACAGTGAGAAGCGTGGATCCAGGTAGGTTTCCCTTCCAATTTCACTGAGGTTGCTGTAATCAATAGCACCTGGAAAGGACCTTCAAACCTTGGTTCCAGTGTCTTCCTGGTATGTTTCTTTACATACACATAGTCTCCCGGTTGTAAGTCGTGAGTACCTGTGACAGAATTAGGGTCTGGAAGAGAAGAATACACACTCTTGTGGATTTTAGTCAGACGCTGTTGTAACTGTATTACATACGTAGTTAAACTATCACATTGCAATTGCATACTTTGAGGAAAATATAAACCTAATCTAGGTGCACTTCCAAACAGTATTTCATATGGGGATAACCCGGTTTTTCCTGTTGGGGTGTACCTAATAGAGAACAAAGCTAAGGGTAGGCACTCAGGCCATGGTTTGTTCAACTCCTGCATGGCCTTTTGTATTTTCAGCTTGATTGTACCATTTACTCTTTCTACTGATCCTGAACTCTGTGGGTGGTAAGGAGTATGAAAACTTTGTTGAACCCCTAACATTGCCATCACATTTTGCATTATTTCTCCCGTGAAATGTGTCCCCCTATCTGATTCTATTGTTTCTGGGAGACCAAACCTAGGTATCAGCTCAGTAATCAGTTTCTTGGCGGTGGCTTTTGCCGTAGCTGATTTTACAGGATAACTTTCGGGCCAGCCTGAAAATAGGCAGATGCACACGAGAACAAATTCAAAGGGGCCGCTCTTAGGCATTTGTATGTAGTCAATCTGCAGTCTCTGAAAGGGATATTGGGCCCGGACCTGATGTTTACGTGGGGTTTTCACTCTCTGTCCTGGGTTATTAATCAGACAGATTTGGCATGCAGCACAGTAGTTCCTTGCAGTACTACTGAATCCAGGGGCTAGCCATCCTTGGCTTACAATCCTATACATAGAATTGGAGCTGACATGAGTGGGTAAGTGGACAGCCGCTGCCATTGCGGGGTATAGAGAAGCGGGTAGACATATTTTGTCTCCTTCTCTCCATACATTGTCAAGGCCTGGTGCAGCTCCCTCCTTAACCCAACGGTCCTTCTCAATAGCCCCTGCTTGTTCCTGTAGTTCGATTAGCTGCTGCCATGTGGTTTCGGGCATACTCACCTGTACCGTGGCTAAGGTCTCAGGGCTTACTTCCCCTAGAGCTGCCTTCTTTGCAGTTAAATCTGCAAATGCGTTTCCTTTTGCCTCAGTTGTTTTTGCGCTCGTGTGTGCCGCTATCTTCATGATGGCTACTCTTTTAACCTTTTGAAGATTGTTCAGGACTCTTTTGATTCCTTCACTAGTGATGGCCGAACGGTTCGCCCGGCGGTCGTTTCGCGGCGAATTTCCGACTTTCGCCGTCCGCGGGTTCGAACGCCTTTTTCCGTCGTTCGCCCCGGCGGACTTACGTGTTTAATGTATACAAGAACTTTAACCTTTCGTGACACGTTTATCATGTGTTACAGGACAACCAATTGAGACATGACAGCTCATGGACACTTGGACATTCCCCCTAACCTATAAATACACCCGATCCGGTGGCCATTTTACATTCTTTCTTCTGTCACTGTAGGGAAAGGATCCTGTGTGGAGTAGGGACAGAGAAAACGCTAGCTATTTGGTACACAAAAGTTCTTTTCAGGACTGGTATAGGTGTTAGGTCAGCAGCCTGAGTTTCTTTTGTCAGTTTAGATAAAGGGACAGAGCGCTGTATGCTGCTATTTTAGGGACAGCTCAGCCAGATTAGTCTTTCTTCATCATCATCATCATCATCATCATTAGCTGTTACTATCAGGTCCACAAAAGAGCTGTTCCAGCTAATCGTTCCAGCCTACTCTTTTTTGCCAATTTGTATAGGGACAGGCAGGAAGCAGTGTGTCAGGCAGTGAGGATAATTTTAAAGACTTGCTGTTACTATTAGTTCCACAAAGGTTCTTTTCAGGACTGGTATCAGTGGTACGGTAATAGGCTTGTACACGTATAATATTCTTTCTTCCAAATATAGAAAGAATATTATACTTGACTGCTGCCCTTCTGCTGCAGTCTGCTAATCATTCACAACTCACTTGTTCCACAAAGCTCTTTATCAGGACTGGTAACTTGGTCTGTCTAGGGTGCTACGGTACATAGGCTTGGGTGCGGTACAGTCTGCTGTTCTGTAAGGACCGCTATCGGTCCACAATACATAGGGTTGCCGTGCACTACTGCTGACCGCTGCCCTATACTGCAGCAGTCCTTCATTGGTATAGGGACTGACGTACAGTCTGCTAATCACTAACACACAACCTGCTTGGTCCACAAAAGTTCTTATAAGGACTGGTAACTTGGTATAGGGTGCTACGGTACATAGGCCTGAGTGCGTTACAGTCTGCTGTTCTGTAAGGACCGCTATCGGTCCACAATACATAGGGTTGCCGTGCACTACTGCTGACCGCTGCCCTATACTGCAGCAGTCCTTCAGCGGTATAGGGACTGACGCACAGTCTGCTAAACACTAACACACAACCTGCTTGGTCCACAAAAGTTTTTATAAGGACTGGTAACTTGGTATAGGGTGCTACGGTACATAGGCCTGAGTGCAGTACAGTCTGCTGTTCTGTAAGGACCGCTATCGGTCCACAATACATAGGGTTGCCGTGCACTACTGCTGACCGCTGCCCTATACTGCAGCAGTCCTTCATTGGTATAGGGACTGACGTACAGTCTGCTAATCACTAACACACAACCTGCTTGGTCCACAAAAGTTCTTATAAGGACTGGTAACTTGGTATAGGGTGCTACGGTACATAGGCCTGAGTGCGTTACAGTCTGCTGTTCTGTAAGGACCGCTATCGGTCCACAATACATAGGGTTGCCGTGCACTACTGCTGACCGCTGCCCTATACTGCAGCAGTCCTTCAGCGGTATAGGGACTGACGCACAGTCTGCTAAACACTAACACACAACCTGCTTGGTCCACAAAAGTTTTTATAAGGACTGGTAACTTGGTATAGGGTGCTACGGTACATAGGCTTGAGTGCGGTACAGTCTGCTGTTCTGTAAGGACCGCTATCGGTCCACAATAGATAGGGTTGACGTGCACCACTGCTGACCGCTGCCCTATACTGCAGCAGTCCTTCAGCGGTATAGGGACTGACGTACAGTCTGCTAAACACTAATACACAACCTGCTTGGTCCACAAAAGTTCTTATAAGGACTGGTAACTTGGTATAGGGTGCTACGGTACATAGGCTTGAGTGCGGTACAGTCTGCTGTTCTGTAAGGACCGCTATCGGTCCACAATACATAGGGTTGCCGTGCACTACTGCTGACCGCTGCCCTATACTGCAGCAGTCCTTCATTGGTATAGGGACTGACGTACAGTCTGCTAATCACTAACACACAACCTGCTTGGTCCACAAAAGTTCTTATAAGGACTGGTAACTTGGTATAGGGTGCTACGGTACATAGGCCTGAGTGCGTTACAGTCTGCTGTTCTGTAAGGACCGCTATCGGTCCACAATACATAGGGTTGCCGTGCACTACTGCTGACCGCTGCCCTATACTGCAGCAGTCCTTCAGCGGTATAGGGACTGACGCACAGTCTGCTAAACACTAACACACAACCTGCTTGGTCCACAAAAGTTTTTATAAGGACTGGTAACTTGGTATAGGGTGCTACGGTACATAGGCCTGAGTGCAGTACAGTCTGCTGTTCTGTAAGGACCGCTATCGGTCCACAATACATAGGGTTGCCGTGCACTACTGCTGACCGCTGCCCTATACTGCAGCAGTCCTTCATTGGTATAGGGACTGACGTACAGTCTGCTAATCACTAACACACAACCTGCTTGGTCCACAAAAGTTCTTATAAGGACTGGTAACTTGGTATAGGGTGCTACGGTACATAGGCCTGAGTGCGTTACAGTCTGCTGTTCTGTAAGGACCGCTATCGGTCCACAATACATAGGGTTGCCGTGCACTACTGCTGACCGCTGCCCTATACTGCAGCAGTCCTTCAGCGGTATAGGGACTGACGCACAGTCTGCTAAACACTAACACACAACCTGCTTGTTCCACAAAAGTTCTTATAAGGACTGGTAACTTGGTATAGGGTGCTACGGTACATAGGCTTGAGTGCGGTACAGTCTGCTGTTCTGTAAGGACCGCTATCGGTCCACAATAGATAGGGTTGACGTGCACCACTGCTGACCGCTGCCCTATACTGCAGCAGTCCTTCAGCGGTATAGGGACTGACGCACAGTCTGCTAAACACTAACACACAACCTGCTTGGTCCACAAAAGTTTTTATAAGGACTGGTAACTTGGTATAGGGTGCTACGGTACATAGGCCTGAGTGCGTTACAGTCTGCTGTTCTGTAAGGACCGCTATCGGTCCACAATACATAGGGTTGCCGTGCACTACTGCTGACCGCTGCCCTATACTGCAGCAGTCCTTCATTGGTATAGGGACTGACGTACAGTCTGCTAATCACTAACACACAACCTGCTTGGTCCACAAAAGTTCTTATAAGGACTGGTAACTTGGTATAGGGTGCTACGGTACATAGGCCTGAGTGCGTTACAGTCTGCTGTTCTGTAAGGACCGCTATCGGTCCACAATACATAGGGTTGCCGTGCACTACTGCTGACCGCTGCCCTATACTGCAGCAGTCCTTCAGCGGTATAGGGACTGACGCACAGTCTGCTAAACACTAACACACAACCTGCTTGGTCCACAAAAGTTCTTATAAGGACTGGTAACTTGGTATAGGGTGCTACGGTACATAGGCTTGAGTGCGGTACAGTCTGCTGTTCTGTAAGGACCGCTATCGGTCCACAATACATAGGGTTGCCGTGCACTACTGCTGACCGCTGCCCTATACTGCAGCAGTCCTTCATTGGTATAGGGACTGACGTACAGTCTGCTAATCACTAACACACAACCTGCTTGGTCCACAAAAGTTCTTATAAGGACTGGTAACTTGGTATAGGGTGCTACGGTACATAGGCCTGAGTGCGTTACAGTCTGCTGTTCTGTAAGGACCGCTATCGGTCCACAATACATAGGGTTGCCGTGCACTACTGCTGACCGCTGCCCTATACTGCAGCAGTCCTTCAGCGGTATAGGGACTGACGCACAGTCTGCTAAACACTAACACACAACCTGCTTGGTCCACAAAAGTTCTTATAAGGACTGGTAACTTGGTATAGGGTGCTACGGTACATAGGCTTGAGTGCGGTACAGTCTGCTGTTCTGTAAGGACCGCTATCGGTCCACAATAGATAGGGTTGACGTGCACCACTGCTGACCGCTGCCCTATACTGCAGCAGTCCTTCAGCGGTATAGGGACTGACGTACAGTCTGCTAAACACTAATACACAACCTGCTTGGTCCACAAAAGTTCTTATAAGGACTGGTAACTTGGTATAGGGTGCTACGGTACATAGGCTTGAGTGCGGTACAGTCTGCTGTTCTGTAAGGACCGCTATAGGTCCACAATAGATAGGGTTGACGTGCACCACTGCTGACCGCTCACCTATACTGCAGCAGTCCTTCAGCGGTATAGGGACTAAGAGTTTTGTCACAGGGTCATTTAAAAAATGACATGCAGAGGAAGAGGCAGGCCCTTCCGCAGGGGTGGTAGGGGTAGGGCAGGAGCAACAGGCTTGAGCCAAAGTGGGAAGTTGCAGAAGGTGCGTTCAATTACTTTAAAGGATGCACCAGACTTGGTTGAGTGGCTCGCTCAGCCTTACTCTTCTGCACCCTCCTCATCCTCTCGATCTGCACCCTCTTCTTCACTCTCTGCTATGTGCACCCCCAAAGACACTACCACCAACAACACGACCACCACCACCACCACCACATACCTTCCGCTTGAGTCACTGGAATTATTTTCCGATCCATATCAAGAGGACATTTCTGATGCGCAGCCACTCTTGGTATTGGATCAGGAAGAGGAGGTAGCAACAAGCGCTACTCAGCAGTCTGACGCCAGTACCCAGATCAGCCCAAGGAGGAGGTTGGTCCCCGGTGTTGCTGCCTACTCTACTTATAGCGGTGGGGAAGGTGACGTTGATGATGACGTGTCTAGTGATGTCACGTGGGTGCCCACAAGAGAGGAAGAGGAGGGGAGTTCAGAGGGAGATATGGACCAGCAGATAGGGAGGAGAAGCAGCAATGACTTACATTGCACAGCAGGGACAAAGCAGACTGCAAATGTATCAGGAGCGAGTCATCGACCATGTACGGTCACATCTGGCGCTCCCAGGACACCGGCACATGGCTCCGCAGTGTGGGCTTTTTTTAACGTGTCCGCTGCTGACAATAGCGTTGCCATCTGCAATCTTTGCAGTCAACGCGTTAGTCGCGGTAAGCCCAATACTCACCTAGGGACGACCGCCTTAAGAAGGCACATGAGCAGCCATCACCGAGCCCAGTGGGAGCAACGGAACACACAAAGCCACACTGCAGGCTCTCACCGTCCAGCCTCGTCTTCTACTTCTCCTTCTCCTCTCTCCTCACAATTGTCCTCCACTCCACCTTCCATCACGCCAAGCTCACATTTTTCTGCAAAAAGGCAGGCTTCCGTGGGCCTAATGTTTGAGCGTAAAAAAATGATGACGCCGGATAACCCTCTTGCCCAACGGTTGGCGGCTGGCTTGTCAGAACTCATAGCCCGCCAACTACTGCCATATAAACTGGTGGACTCGGAGGCCTTTCGCAAATTTGTGGCCATTGGAACACCACAATGGAAGGTCCCAGGAAGGAAGTATTTCTCAGAGAAGGGCATCCCAGAGCTATATGGCCATGTTCAGCGGCAAGTGAATGTATCTCTGGCACACAGTGTCGGTGCCAAGATACATCTGACCACAGACACGTGGTCTAGCAAACACGGGCAGGGAAGGTATATCAGTTTTACTGCCCACTGGGTGAACCTTCTGACGGCCGTCAAGCATGTAACCCGTGGCACCCGTGTAGATTTGGTTTTACCGCCACGGATTGCATGCAGGCCTGACTCTTCTTCTCCTCCTCCTACTCCATCCTCCTCCCTCTCCTCCTCAGCTGCCTCCTCCTTTTCCGCTGCTAGCGTCTCTTCCACTGCACCGCCCAAGCTCCCCAGAACCTATTCCACATGCCAGGTGAGACGTTGCCATGCCGTGCTGCGTCTGTTGTGCCTGGAAGCAAAGAGCCACACTGGCCCGGCACTCCTTTCAGCTTTGCGTTCACAGGCAGATGAGTGGCTAACACCGCTCAATTTGACAGTTGGTAAAGTGGTGTGTGACAACGGTGCCAATCTGCTTAGCGCATTGAAACAGGGCAAAATCACGCACGTGCCGTGCATGGCACACGTCTTAAACTTGGTCGTGCAGCGATTCCTTGTCAAATACCCTGGGGTCCAGGACATCTTGCGGCAGGCAAGGAAAATCTCGGCCCATTTCAGAAGATCTTACACGGCCATGGCTCGCCTTGCTGACATTCAGCGGCGACACCATCTGCCGGTCAGACGTCTTATTTGCGATTGCCCGACGCGATGGAACTCAACCTTCTATATGCTTGATAGGCTGCTCCAGCAGAAACGTGCAGTTAACGTCTACCTGTATGAACTCTGCGAAAGAAACGGTTCTGGGGAGCTGGGTTTTTTTTCACCGCGCCAGTGGCTGCTCATGCGCGACACATGCAGACTTCTGCGGCCATTTGAGGAGATCACCAAACTGGTCAGTCGCAGCCATGGCGCCATCAGTGACATGGTACCTTATGCCTTCTTTCTGGAGCGTGCATTGCGTCGTGTCATTGATCAGGCTGTGGAGGAGCAGGAGCGGGAAGATGAGGAAGTCGCAATGCTGGATGAATTCCCAGGGGGGGCTACTCTATCTGAGACAAGTCAACAACAGGAGTCTGATGAGGAGTCAGAGGAGGATGGTGCCGGGGCGGATGAGCAGGAGCAAGAAGAGCATGCTTTAAACCTTTCTGGGATCCCTGTTGTGCGAGGATGGGGAGAGGAGAATGAAGAGGACGACATTATCCTGGATGATGAGCAGGAGCCAGGCCACCACACCGCTTCCACTTTAGTGCAAATGGGGGCCTTCATGCTCCAGTGTTTTAATAGGGACCCCCGTATAAAAAGCATGAGGGTCAAGGACCAGTACTGGGTGGCAACGTACTTAGACCCCCGGTACAAACACAAAATGGCGGAAATGTTACCGCCGTCGCAGAGGGCTGTCAGAATGCAGCACTTCCAGGCCTTGCTTCGAGAAATGCTGCATTCTGCTTTTGCGTGCGCTGGCAGAGGAGCAATTCCCACTCCCAGAGAAGGATTTGCGGGTACCAATCCAACAGCGCCTGCAAGAAGAGGCCGGTTTGAAGATGTGTTGGTGACTTCGGATATGAGGTCATTCTTTCAGCCGACCCATCGACAGGTGTCATCCGGATCCAGCATCAGGGAACGCCTAGACCGTCAGGTGTCCGACTACATTGGGTTAACGGCCGATGTGGACGCTCTGAGGAGTGATGAACCCCTAGACTACTGGGTGGGCAGGCTTGACCTCTGGCCAGAGCTTGCCCAATTTGCAATCGAACTGTTGGCTTGCCCCTCATCCAGTGTCCTGTCCGAAAGGACGTTCAGCGCAGCAGGGGGGATTGTGACCGATAAGCGTACTCGCCTAGCTCACCACAGTGTTAACTACCTCACATTTCTAAAAATGAATGAGGCATGGATCTCGGAGGAATTCAACACATGTGATCAGTAGACCATGTATATGTCTATAAACAATTTTTGGAATCAAGCACACAGACCTTCTTAATTCATTTGGCTCACTTCCCTGACCCAAAAAAGCACACCGTACTATATGCCCCTACCCTCCTCTTTGAAGAGGTTGAGCGGTGTCATATTTCTACTGGGGCTGCTTATTATGAGGGGTTCCCACCATCCCTGTGCTGTGCTGACTTCCTCCTGGGTGTTCTTATTATGAGGGGCTCCCACCATCCCTGTGCTGTGCTGACTTCCTCCTGGGGGTTCTTATTATGAGGGGATCACACCATCCCTGTGCTGTGCTGACTTCCTCCTGGGGCTGCTTACGGTGCTGCTGTCAGCGCTGTATGTCACGGAGCTGCTGTCAGCGCTGTATGTCACGGAGCTGCTGTCAGCGCTGTATGTCACGGAGCTGCTGTCAGCGCTGTATGTCACGGAGCTGCTGTCAGCGCTGTATGTCACGGAGCTGCTGTCAGCGCTGTATGTCACGGAGCTGCTGTCAGCGCTGTATGTCACGGAGCTGCTGTCAGCGCTGTATGTCACGGAGCTGCTGTCAGCGCTGTATGTCACGGAGCTGCTGTCAGCGCTGTATGTCACGGAGCTGCTGTCAGCGCTGTATGTCACGGTGCTGCTGTCAGCGCTGTATGTCACGGAGCTGCTGTCAGCGCTGTATGTCACGGAGCTGCTGTCAGTGCTGTATGTCACGGAGCTGCTGTCAGCGCTGTATGTCACGGAGCTGCTGTCAGCGCTGTATGTCACGGAGCTGCTGTCAGCGCTGTATGTCACGGTGCTGCTGTCAGCGCTGTATGTCACGGAGCTGCTGTCAGCGCTGTATGTCACGGAGCTGCTGTCAGCGCTGTATGTCACGGAGCTGCTGTCAGCGCTGTATGTCACGGAGCTGCTGTCAGCGCTGTATGTCACGGAGCTGCTGTCAGCGCTGTATGTCACGGTGCTGATGTCAGTGCTCTGTATTACGGTGCTGCTGTCAGTGCTCTGTATCTCCTGCACCCTCTTGTTTGCCTACCCTGGTCCCTGACCTTCCCTCTCCTCCATTGCCTTCATTAGCTCCATAGTCCTGAATTGTCAGAACAATTTCCCAAATAAAAAAAAAATGCTTGTAGTTATCGATCCCAAATTCACCTCATACATGTATTATGCTATTGTCCAGGTGGTGGGACTACGTGCTACCCCCTAATAATTACCCCGTGGCCGCAAATTCGACCTAAAGGTTTGCGAAATTCGCCTCCCATTGAAGTCAATGGAGCCCGCGGCGAACGGTCGTTTTCGCGAACGTTTGTGTCCGTTCGCGTTTCGCGTTCGCGAAACGTCCCGTCGGAAGTTCGTCCATCACTATCCTTCACCATGTTTAACAGGTGTGCCTGCTGCTGTAAGGTAACCTCTAGCTTTCCATATTTGGCCATAATCATGTGCAACACCGTAGGCGTATGCGGAATCAGTGTAAACGTTCCCTTCTTGTCCCTCCAAGTGTTCTAAGGCTTTCTCTAGAGCGGTTAGTTCCGCTTCTTGTGCCGACATGTGTGCTGGTAGTGACTTTGCCTCAATTACCTGTGTGTCCGTTACCACAGCATAACCTGTGTGATATTTACCTTTGTCATCGGCAAATCTACTACCATCTATGTACAGTGTGTGTTCTGCATTTGCAATGGGTATGTCTGTGACATGTGGGAACCCCGTGGTTTCTTGTTCCATAAGTTGAAAACAATCGTGTTCATCAGATGTTATGTCCTGAAACGAAAGTGTGTCAGAATCCTGAGTATCCTGTGCTGTGTCTACACCATTATCATCATTACTCCCCCCTGTCAAATCTGTCTGTAATGGTAAAAGCTGTGCTAAGTTAAAAGAAGTGCATCGCTGAAAGGTAACATTGGGGGGTAGGAGCAAGGTGCATTGTAGACGCAGCTGCCTTGCCATTGATATGTGTTTTGGCTGGACCTGTGACAAGATGGCGTGTATGTCATGTGTGGTATGTACCACTACAGGATTGTCTAAGACAATTTCTGAGGATTTGTCAATGATAATTGACACTGCTGCAACTGCTCGTACACAGGACGGTGATCCTCTAGAGACAGGATCGAGAGCCGCCGAGAAGTATGCTACCGGCCTTTGTTTGATGTGTTGTTGTGTCAACACCCCTGTTGCGTGTCCCGTGATTTCAGCAATGTACAAATGAAATGTTTTGGTATAATCAGGGATCCCGATCGCAGGTGCCGAAATTAGTAACCTTTTTAAGGTGCTAAAAGATTCATGACCTGCTTCTGTGAGTACATAGGGTACTATTTTCAAGCAATCATATAATGGCTGCATCAGAGAACTGGCATGTGGTATCCATTGTCTACAATATGACACCATTCCCAGAAACATACGAAGTTGCTTAAAGTTGCGTGGGACATTTATTTGTCTTATGGCCTGGACTCGGTCTTCAGTGAGGTGTCGAGTACCCTGGGATATACAGTGGGTACTGTTTCTGCTGAGGGAGAACTGCTCCTGGAATCAGCTGTAGAGTAACCGGGGGTATGGGCAGAAGCCCAACGTCTGCTGGATGTGTTTCCCATAACCCTTCCGGAAGGCTAGACAGAATTTGGTCTATTTCCGGTGAGGGCGTATTGGACGGTTCTGGTTCTTCTTCCAAGCATTGTATTTTACTACAGATTTCTATACCCTCTGGGTCATCTCCTATTGCTAGGGTGACCATGCCATCTGGGTGATAAGTAATGTTCGCTCCTATTTTCTGAAGAATGTCTGCTCCTAATAAATTAGTGGGAGCTCCTCTGGAAATCAAAAAGCGTGACAAAAACATGTGATTTCCTATCTTTACTTTTAAAGGTTTAGTCAGCGGGGCATCAGTCAGGAGTCCGTCGTAACCACTTATGGGTATGGTGTCACGGGACGTCATGTGTGGAGGGACTACTGAATCAGACAACAGACTGCGTGACGCTCCTGTGTCAACCAAACAAGGAATATGTTTACCTTCCACCTTCATCAACATGTGGAGCATTTTGTTCTCTGATTCAGCTAGGACCGGGGCAAGTCATGCCGTATCGTCCCTATCGTTGCCACTCCTCTGTCTGTTGTCCCTCTCGTCTCTGTCCGTGCTTCCTTCCTGTTCGTCTTTTATCCTTTTTCTACAATTTCTTTTTATATGTCCTACCTTGTCGCAGTAATAGCAGGTAAGAGGTCTACGGGAGGAGTTCCCTCCTTCCCTAACCCGGGCAACAGTGTTAACTCCCGGTGTCCTCCTAGGTTTAGTTTCTGTTAGATCAGCTTCGATACCTTGTGCTTTCTGCAACAGCGCTCCTCTGTCCTGTAAGGCTCTCCATTCAGGAGTACACGTCTTTAGTTTGTCACCTATTTGTGGTACTAATCCTTCCATAAACTGTCGATTGAAAGCCCTAATGGTGATGGGTAGGGCTAAATCTAGCCCTTCGTCAGCCATCATGCTTTCCATATTAAGGTAAAATTCGGTAACAGTCTGACCTGGGGCTTGTTTTATGGGCGCCGTTGAGCCCCTTTCCCGCTGTTTCTCTTGGCAAAATTCTCGTAACTGAGCAATAAACAGGGGTCTAGAATCTATATGACGAGGATGTACTCCTGGCGGGTCCGTGGTAGGATCCCCATTCGGTCTAAGTGGGGTAAGTTTAGTCATGAATTGATTAAACATTGTCAGTGTCATTTTATGTCTACATATATCTTCCCCATCTTGCCAAGCTGCTTCATGTGTGTCCAGCAACTGTGTCACAAATCTGCAGAAGGCGGCGGGTTTTGCTACGGGATCAGGAGCATTCTGTACCAGTGCCATAAGAGTGTTAGCTGTCCAAGGTGCCCATGCCCTCAAGACAACTTGTCGAGTCACCGTAGGCGGTTCTCCTTCCTGCCCGAAATTTGGATTATTCACTTGTATTACCCTAGTCCGACTATGGACTGGAGCTACGGGCTCTGGTCTTTGAGCGCCGCAATGCACACATTCCTGTGCCCAGTCTGGGTTCTGGGTACCGCATACTCGGCATACCCACCCTCTTCCTCTTAAGGAAGGATAAAGTTTTGGTCTTTCATTACCTGGTGTGGTGGTGTTATAAGGAGGTGGAGTATCTCCCGTATTTACCCTATCGCCGGGAGCAGAAGGAAGACTTTTGTGTCGGACCTTCATATCCCATCCACCCTTTTCCTGACAATACTCCCATCCCTCCTCTTTAGCCCTGTTGGATACCTTAATTAGACATTGTATTTGTGATACCCATCCGTTTTTCAATATCTCTCCCTGTCTGTCTTTCTTTATTTCTTCCCAACCTTCTACACTTAATCCATTTTCTCCATCCATCCCCAATTTCTTGAGAATCCTATTTGTGCCTTGTGCCTTATCCTTCCCATACAACATTGTAATTATGTCTTTAACACTATAACATTTCTGAGATTCCTCCTGGGGTTTACCCTGTGTCTGGCCCATTTTGACAGTCTTGCCTAGGTGGCGTTTGGATCACTTATTAAGTGTCTCGTTGCCTTCTCCTCCTAGGGTGCCAAAATATTAAAACTTTGTCCGGGGTATTTACTTTGAAACCGAACTACTTTATACCCCAACCAGACAATGAATGCGACTACTAATACAGCAGACACGACAATCACAATCATCACTTATAGGTGGCCAAACACATATGACTAGATCTCCGGGACTTTGTGGAGACCTTATTCCCTTCCCATTACCATGGAATCTCTCAGCATTCGTTTCTTATTCCTGCTTTATCGAGGCAGTCAGGACTTATACTTTCAACCCGTTTTTAGGCTCATGAATCAAAAAGCGTATATCAAACTTAAGTGTCGGACACCCAAAGTACTCTTACGAGTTAAGGGCGCATTCCGTTACCCATTGGGATGATATATGTTTCAATTCACACCATACAAACAGGGCTTATTTCATTCACAACAGACAGATGACAAGTAGACAGACAAGAAACAACGGTAACATAAGCCAAAATATTAAGTTCAAGACCCGCTTACTACAGAGGTTGGTGTTTACCTGAAGAACAATATAGACAGACCGGGTGGGCACAGATCTAAGAAGCACAGAGTTTATAAGAAAATAAAACTTTTCTTACCTGCGCAGGTTTTTGTCTGTGGTTCCTGATATGCCCGACCACTTCGTTCCGTCCTTATGTTCGTTCGCCTCTTTGTAGTTTCTTTCTGCAGGTCCCTATTCGGGCGCCATAATGTTAGGTGTGACCTCAACAAGTCACCTATTTGTCAGGTTATGTTACCGTTTCCAATTGTTAGTTAGAGTTCTTATCTAAGCAAAGAGACACGGAGGTACTCAGTATTTCTGCTCAGAAGTCCGTACTTAACTCTGACTCTGAGGCTCTTTATTACATCTCTTTTATAGACAGAAAAAGGCAAGCATCAGCAATGTAAAAAAACAACAATTTGCAAAGAAAAGGCAATTCTCCGGGTGTTATCAGCTGATAAGACAATCTTCTGGGCGTAGACTGCTTTTTAGGGCTGATGTGGCCTCTTCTTATGCGTGACTAAAGATGATGAGTCCTTATTTTACTGAGAAGGATAAAGACAGACAAGTATTTAGTAAAACATACTGTCAACCATTTTGTTTCCAAATACCTTGATCCTTACAGGGTTAACCACTAGGGGGCAGGGTAAGGGTTAAGTGTGTTCTGGGGCTTGTTTCTAACTGTAGGGGGGGCTACATGTGACACATCACTGATCTCTGCTCCTGATCACAGGGAGCAGAGATCAGTGACACTGTCACTAGGCAGAATGGGGAGATGCTTTTTTACATTAGCATCTCTCTGTTCTTCCTCCCATGAGACGATCGCGGGTACTCCCGCGGCGATTGATTCTGCGGGACCTGCACGCGATGGCATGGCGGCAAATTTAAAGGGACGTACCTGTACACCCATTTGCCTGTCCGTACCATTCTGCAGACATACATCAGCGTGCGCCGGTCGGGAACCGGTTAAGTGAAACACAATTCATGAAATTTGAGCTGAACACATATCTGCAGTGTTCTCTTATCTCTCTTCAAAGCACTAAGTCCCGTGGCTTTCTCCTGCTCTGTTCTTCAGTTATCAGCATGATAACTTCGGACAAGTTCTCTGACTCATACGATAAAACCAGCCTGAATTTTGTGTCAGGGATGGTGCTAAATATAGATTAGCAGATAACTGCTTTACTTACAGGACAGTTCTGAAAGTCTCTGCCTATCTGGAGGGGGGTTTGTGCCTTTCCTCCAATCAGCTTTCTCACAGTGTAATCCAAGATTTATCTCACAGTACAGATTAAGGAAGTGCTAATTCTAACATAATGTGCACATTCTAAACAGTATATAAAACTGAAGACAGCAGATATACATGTAAAACTTATGTAGGGAGATTTGTTTCATCTCTGTGTATCATCTGAGGCTGTTCACTTCACTGGGTATACGTGAGGGTTTACATCCACTTTCAACCTACAAGTGCTTTTTTTTTTTACCACTACTTGTCCTTTATATTGGCTTTTGAAATTTAGAAATGCAACCATTTAGAAATTGGCTGAAAGGTTAAACACCGGGAAGCACTTTTTGAAAGATAAATAGTGCATTTTATATACAACTATATAAATCAGACCAAAACGAGGGACAAATGAGGAGGAAAGGGGGACTTTGTTCCAAATCAGGGACAGTCCCTCGAAATCAGGGACAGTTGGGAGCTATATTACACTTGTGTTGCAGAAAGGTGTACCTGGGGTTAAAGTATTTTGAGTGAACAGTGGGAGTCTTTTATATCTACATTTCTCCTTTAACAGATAAAATATACGAGTTCCAAATTTACTTGAAATCTTGATTTTCATAGTTAGATCTGTGCCTCGGGCAGTCTAGCGTTCCCTGCAGAAAGGAGTTAAAGTCGGCACAAAGGGGGTTATTATTTTTATGTGATCTTCTCGCACGTAGTGTGCGTGTGTTTGTTGCTGCAGGATAATTGTCATTTTTACCTTCGCTATGAACACATTCTCTTTCATAAAAGAAACATACCCCGTAGACCCTCCTCAGAAAGTAAATAATTGCAACTTTGATTAGGTCTGACATTACAGCTATGCTTTGTTTTCAGTACAAGTTGGCTGCAGCTTGTCCCCCACAACTTGAACAAACTCTTAGTCTCTGGTATGCGAAAAAGTACATGCCATTTTTCAAATACCCTTTCTGCTGTGACATAAATGCAGAGAACACTGTCTGTAATTAGAGGCCATACAATAGTGTACTTGTGACTGTTCTTTGGTTTGCTCTTCACTCGTGCAGAACTGTGCTTACATGCAGGAGATCAGGTAACAAGGCCTATAATAGGGAACAGCCCCATACACATACAGCCATGCAGAACTGGTAAAGTGAGAACAGTGTCTGGCAGGATGGAAAAGGCTGTTCTGCACTGAACAGTACTATTTACTCAGTCTACTGCCGACTCCTCTACTCAGAACAATAGGTGGAGAGAACATTTATTAAAGCTGTCACCAGTGATTAGGCTAAGATCCAGTGTGACAGGTAGGAATTTACTTTCTGTTAAATTGGCTTATAATCATAATTTATCACAGGGATTCTAAACTGCCTTTCAAACCATTGCACAAATATTATACTAGATAAAATTAATAAGACAAATGAAGGACGTTTTTTTTTTTTTTTACTTTGTTTTCAACATGTAATGAGTTGCAGAAGCAGAAATAAAAGTAACACGCGCATTCACAAACATCTTTTTTAGTGTGTTGATTCCGACGATTTAAAGTAGATGTAAACCCTAATAGAATGACGTTTATTGTTTTTTTTAATCAATGTTTTCTATCATGATTCACATAACATTCACTCAAGATTCACCCATTGGGGCTGATTTACTAACGGCAAATAGAGCCCTCTGAAAGTGCAGTTGCTCCAGAGCTTAGTTAAAGTGGAGCTCGAGCCACCCCACCAAAAAATTTAAAGTCAGCAACTACAAATACTGACTTTTACTATTACCTGTGCAGGGATCCCAGGTAGGGTTGCCACCTTTTCTTCAAGCCAAACACGAACACTTTAGCGGCTTGGGACACCTTTGTGTAGCAATGCGGTAAACACAGTGTGATGCAGCGAACAGTGGGTGTGGCCAAATTGCTCTTGCCGACATTTTCACCCTGCCTCCCCAAACACATGGTTCAAAACCTGGACTGACCAGGTGAATCCCGAACAGGTGGCAACCCTATACCTGCAGTGTCCTCACCCAAGCTGATTCTGGAATGAGCTCTTAGGTGCTGGTGCCGCCATCTTGGGTAAGGGAAACTGGCTGTGAAGCCACAAGGTTCCTATTGCACTGTACTTTCTCAATGGGCCGGCTGCAGCGGGGGGCCAAACTTCTGGCTGAGTTTGCCGTGGCGAACTCAGCAGAAAGTGGGAGCAGGTTCCCCGTCAAAACTGGGTATCCACTCCCCCCAACAAGGTGCCAAATGTGACACCGGAAGGGGGAGGAGGCAGACAAATGGAGCTTCCCCTTTTGGGTGTAGCTCTACTTTAATGAGGTAAAGCTACCACTTTGTAAAGAGTACCCAATCAAGTGCAAGGAAAATAAAAAAAAATGCATTTTTGCTTGCACATGATTGGATGATGAAAGTCAGCAGAACTTCTGCTTATTTACTAAGCTTTGGAGTAATTGAACTTTGCAAAGTGCACAGGGGTTGCTTTACCAAAACAGGAGAGTGCACAATCTGCTGCAGCTGTGCATGGTAGCCAATTGGCTTCTAATTTCAGTTTGTTCAATTAAAGGATAACTAAACCTTCATTTTTTTTTCAAATAACAAACATGCCATACTTACCTCCCCTGTGCAGTTGATTTTGCACAGGGTGGCCCTGATCCTCCTCATCTGGGGTCCCTCAGTGGCATTCCTGTGGCATCTCTCGATCGTCTCTCGGGTGCTGCCGCTGCCATCTTGGGTATGGGAATCAGGAACTGGAGCCTTACAGCTTCACTTCCCGGTTCCCTACTGCGCATGTGCGAATCGCGCTGCGCAATAAGGATGGTCCCTGCTGTCCCTGGGATCCGTGTGTTTCCCAGCGGACAGCGGGGGACCCGCAGGAAGTGGCGTAAATATCCGCAGATTCTGCAGATATTTATGCCGGAAGTGGGTGCAAATACCTGTACTGTACAGGTATCTGCACCCCCCTCCCCCCTAAAAGGTGCCAATTGTGGCGCCAGAGGGGGGGAGGGTTCCGATGAGTGGAAGTTCCACTTTAGGGTGGAGCCCCACTTTAATGCATAGAATGCATTAAGGTGAAAAACCACAAGGGTTTACAGCCCCTTTAAGCTTTGACAATAAAACCTGGAAGCGGTTTCCAACGCAGAGCTGCACCAGATTTTGCACTCTACAGGTTTAGTAAATCAACCCCAGTGTCTTTTTGCCTTTAGTAAATCAATCCCATTGTTTTTAAATGTAATCTTGCACAAAATGGGTGAATTCTGAGTGAAAGCTGAGTGAATCAGGGGGGAAAGCAATGAGAGACTCCCTAGTGAGCTAAACCACAGTGTATTATAAACAATTACCTTACTTAACCTCTTGTCCCCCACATTGTGCAGACACATATGCTTCTATGGGCAGCAGAGGTTTCTGTTCTGAGAGCAAACTCACACAGCACTCTGCTCCCTAGGCGTAATAACCCAGTTAAAGGCACACTGGAGCAGGCAGGAAGGAGTTAATAAAATACGTGTTCTCACAATTGATACTTTGCCATACCTCCCAACTTTTTGAGATGGGAATGAGGGACACCAATCAGCAAAAGTATGCAGGCATAGGACACACCCCTTGCCACACCCCTTTAAAGGAGAATTGTACAAAAAACAAGATTGGTTAAACCGACAAGTCCTTTTTTTACCACTGCTATTCCTTTATATTGGCTTTTGGAATATACAAATGCAGCAATTTAGAAATCAGATGAAAGGTTTAGCGCTGGAAAACTTTTTTTGATAGATAAAAAGTGCATTTTATATACAACTGGATCAGACCAAAATGAGGGGCAAATGAGGAGGAATGAGGGAAAGAGGGACATTTCTCCGAATCAGGGACAGTCCCTCGAAATCAGGGACGGTTGGGAGCTATGACTTTGCTACTTGTTGTGTACATGCACTCCAGCAATGGCTACAGGGCACTTCTTCAGGTAGGTTTGCTGATGCTAACAACAGTGGACTGTGCATCACTGTGTGCTGAAAAGGCCATTTGTAGTCTCTATTGGATGCATATGGGTGGAAACAGAAGAGTACATTTGGGGGGGGGAGAAGAACAGAGTGAAATAAATATTTATAACAAAAGGAGGCTCTTTATGGCCAGATCATCAGGTTTTACTTAAATGAAAGCTGCAGTTTTAAAAAAAAAATCTTAAAAATTACTTTTGAAATGGCATCAATTCACTAAAGCGTGCAGTATTTTAGTCAAAACACGGGAGAACTGGGCGGGGGGGGGGGGGGGGGGCATGTACCAGTACAATAATAGTAAGATATTTTGGATTGGTGGCCATGAGTGGAGACACCATTCAGATATCTATCAGAGTTAAGCTAGCCATACATGGATGAAATTTGGCTGAATTTCAATCTATGTATGAGCAGGGAGGTTGTACAGACATTGATCTACCGACCAACTTTTGTACAAACACCCTGTCAGATTTTTCTCACTCTCCAGCTATAGCCTGCAATGCCGATCTCTGGGAAATCAACCCACTGTTAGCCCCTGTACACACGGTCGGAAATTCCGGCAGAAAAGGTCATATCGGACCATGTTGTCGTATAACCTGACCGTCTGTGAGCTTCATCTGACTTTTTCCGTCGGAATGTCTGAGCAACAAAGTTTGAGAGCTGGATATAAAATTTTCCGACAACATGATCCGATGGGACTTTGTCCAATCGTTTGTAGAGAATTCCGATCGGATAAAGTGCCACGCATGCTCAGATCAAATTACGAGACCAAAGCTATTGGCTACTAGCCGCAACGTAGTCCCGTCGCAACGAACAAACGTCATCACGTTCCGAACGATCGGATTTTCCGACAACTTTGTAAGACCGTGTGTATGCAACACCAGTTTCGGGCAAAATCCGTCTGAAAAAATCAGACGGATTTTGTTGTTGGAATGTCCGACCGTGTGTACAAGGGCTCAGAATACAGCAGCTCAGCAGGAAAGATTCCCTCATTCACATTGAGTGTGTGGATGGGGTAATCAAGTCATTCTTTTTTTTTACTTGTAACCACTTCAGCCCCAGAAGGATTTACCCCCTTATGACCAGGTCATTTTTTGTGATACGTCACTGCGTCGCTTTAACTGACAATTGCGCACAAACAAACAAAAAAAATGTATGTCCTTTTTTTTCCCCACAAATAGAGCTTTCTTTTGGTGGTATTTGATCATCTCTGTGGTTTTTATTTTTTGTGCTATAAACAACAAAAGAGCGTCTACAAAATAGGGGCTATTGTTATGGCATTTTTATTATTAATTTTTTTTTTTTACTAGTAATGTCGGTGATCAGCAATTTTTAGCGGGACTGCGGGACTGCGACATTGCAGTGGACAGATCAGACACTTTTTTTGAGACCAGTGACATTTATACAGCGATCAGTGCTAAAAATAGCCACGGATTACTGTATAGATGACACTGGCAGGGAAGGGGTTAACACTAGAGGCGATCAAGGGGTTAAGTGTTCCCTAGGGAGCGATTCATACTGTGGGGGGGGGGGGGAGTGTACTGACTGGGAGTAGAGAGAGATTGCTGTTTCTGATCACAAGGAACAGAAGAACTTTCTCTACTTCCCTGTCAGAACGGGATCTGTTTGTTTACATTCACAGATCCCCATTCTGGCTCTCTGTGGAGTGATTGCAGGTGGCTGATATTGCTCTTTAAGCTGCCGACATACACCCACACCACAGTTTAATGACGACAGCTGGTCGACAAGCAGTTAATCTTTTTATTGTAGGAGGTATAAACACAAGGAATATAAATAAAGGTATCAGGGTACAAACATATTGATAAAAGTCAGTCAGTAAGGTACCAGACATAAAGAACATTTTAATTTTTCTTTGTTCAACCCGCTGAGTAGGCATGTGCAGAACAATTTATTTAGTTACGGATAGATTTGTTATGTTACTAATCTCATTTTGTTGATTCATTTTGGAATTAGTTCAGTTTTGTTTTGTTTAATATTTAGCTTTGTTTATTATTTTCTAAAATGTTCCAAATTTTCGGAACGATTCGAATTCGGATCGGTCGAAAATGTATCAACCAATTCAAATTCTGTGTGAAGACTAACTGGTTGTTAAGGAGCAGGCCGGGAATGCTGGCCACAACGTCCTTAACAACCAATGACTCATCAGATGTCAGAGGGCTTCCTCCCTGACAGCTGAATTGTAAACAAAAGAATGCTGGCAATGAATGATTTACAAAAAAACAGCAGAACCCCCCCCATACATCCCAGGCCCTTCATGTCACGTATAGGTTTTAGGAGGAAACCCATGGCAAAATAAAAAAAAAAAAACGTGTGCCCCCCCCCCCCCCCCCAATCTATACCAGATGCTTATCCAACTTTACAACCTGGCAGGCCAGGAAAGGGGGGAACAAGCAGGCCCTCAACATGGGGGGTGCTCTGGAGCAGGGACAAAACACCTCGTTCCTTTGTTGATGGGGATAAGGGCCTCTTCCCCACATCCCTGGCCCGGTGGTTGTGGGGGTCTGTGGGCAGGGGGCTTATCGGAATCTGGAAGCCCCATTTAACAAGGGGACCCCAAAATCCTCCCCTCCACATGTGAATTAGTATGGGGTACATTGTACTGTTACTTAATCACCCAAAAAATTGTTAAAAATAAATAAAAACACAGAGACAGTATTTTATTAAAAAACAAAAATAAAACTCCTTAACAACCAGTTATTCTTCACACAGAATTCAAGTAGTTCTGAAAATTTGGAATTTGTTACTAACGAATTTTGTTTTGTATATTTGTTTTTTATTTCATTCGGATACAGCCAAATCTCCAAATAACCAAACATTTGTCAGAATTTATATTTGGACTGAAACTAATTCCATGTGTCTATCTATGGGGCATGGAGGCAATTAGTGACACATGGTGGGTGTTAGGCCGCGTACACACGCGGGGACTGTTCGCCCAACTTTGTCCGTCAAACAGTTTCGGCAAACAGTCCGCTCAAAATTAGCATGGACGGACATGGCCACACACGACGTACGAACAGTTTGCTGAAACCGTGCGCGATGACGTGAACGGCACGTACGACGGGACGAAAAATACGACGTCCTATACACTGCATTATAACTTTCGGCGTGTAAATCCTTTCTGAGCATGCGCGGAACTTAGTTTGACGAACAAGCCTACACACTAGGGGACTGTTCGCTGAAACCAAGTTTCAGCGGACAGTTTTACGGAAATTCCGAAAAACTTTGTTCGTCAGACTGTCCGCTGAAACTGTCCGCTGAAAGCCCACACACGAGCGGACTGTCCGCTGAAACACTGTTCAGCGGACAAAGTTGGGCGAACAGTCCGCCCGTGTGTACGCGGCCTAATATGTAGACACCTGTTCCACGTTCAGATCTCCAATCACAGCACCAAACCAGAGGGAAATCATCTTCCAGCACCAACATCCTTTGCAGCTCTGGAAGATGTAAAAGGGTGTATAAACCATGTCCTTTAAGAATGCCCACCCACCTTTATTCATGCTTACAATTTAATGTTGCACTATGGCACCTTTTGCATGATGTACTTTTTCTTAGTCCACTGTCCCAACCATGAATGGTCCACTAGTCCACTAGGTGTTGTTTGCCCCATAGACCCAAGGTACTTAATCCTCCCTTCATGCATTCTTTCCATTATTTTCACCTGGTGAACCTGGCCGTAACACACTTTCTGTCCCAGAGTGACAATTCTAACTAACCATACTGTACCTATGGAGGAGCAGCATTATCACTCTAGGACAAAAATTATTTTTAAGACTACAGAACAGGTCCTTTCCTTCATAACATGAGGAGGTTGGCCTTCAATAAAGAGCATTGCTGTGGTGACGCCCACCCATGCTTTCAGTGTGCGTGTGAAGTGCAGTGGGCGGCGCCACAGTTGGTTCAAAGTCTCCGGATGACGGGATGACGAGGGCCAGTGAGTCTGTGGATCATGTCAGGGCCCAGTCTGTTTGCCGGGGGCCAGTCTGTGGATGTCGGGGGCCAGTCTGTGGATGTCGGGGGCCAGTCTGTGGATGTTGGGGGCAAGTCTATTTGTCGGGGGCCAGTCTGTGGATGTCGGGGGCCAGTCTGTGGATGTCGGGGCCAGTCTGTTAGCCGGGGGCCAGTCTGTGGATGTCGGGGGCCAGTCTGTTTGCTGGGGGCAGGTCTGTGGATGTCGGGGGCCAGTCTGTTTGCCAGGGGCCAGTCTGCGGATGCCGGGGGCCAGTCTGTTTGCCGGGGGCCAGTCTGCAGATGCCGGGGGCCAGTCTGTGGATGCTGGGGGCCAGTCTGTTTGCCGGGACCAGGCTGTGGATGCCGGGGGCCAGTCTGTTTGCCGGGGCCAGGCTGTGGATGTTGGGGGCCAGTCTGTTTGTTGGGGGCCAGTCTGTGGATGTCGGGGGCCAGTCTGTTTGCCGGGGGCCAGGCTGTGGATGTCAGGGGCCAGGCTGTGGATGCGGGGGCCAGGCTGTGGATGTCAGGGGCCAGGCTGTGGATGCCGGGGGCCAGGCTGTGGATGTCGGGGGTCAGGCTGTTAGCCGGGGGCCAGGCTGTTAATGTCGGGGGCCAGGCTGTGGATGTCGGGCGCCAGGCTGTGGATGTCAGGGGCCAGTCTGTCTGGATGTCAGGGGGGCCAGTCTGTCTGGATGTCAGAGGGGTGCAGTCAGAATCTGGATGTCAGAGGGGCGCAGTCAGAGTCTGGATGTCAGAGGGGCGCAGTCAGAGTCTGGATGTCAGAGGGGCACCAGATGTTAGGAGGGCTGATGGGGACACCAGATGTTAGGAGGGCTGCCCTGATGGACACTGGATGTGAGGAAGGCTGCTCTGATGGACACCGGATTTGAGGAAGGCTGCTCTGATGGGGCACATGATGTAAGGAGGGACTCTGCTGGGGGCACATGATGGCATCTGGTGGCAGGCAACGTGGCTAGTAATGCGCTCATGGCTCCCACTGATTCTGCATTATGGTGAGTTGAATGATTTCATTTCATATTACAATGTAATAATAGAAATAATGCGCTTCAATCATCCTGATACCATAACAATCATGGCGCTGGGATGATTGAAGCGCTAACACCAGGTATTTGGAGTATCTTTATCTGCTGATTGTCAAACTCTGGAAAACACATTGCTATTGTGGTGTAGGATCAGGGGGCTGCTGTCCCTCCATCCCTCCCCCTCCCCCCTTTCCCTTTCCCTCTCCATCCCGCATTCATCTCAGACACTAACCACACCCCTTTGAGCCATGCCCCACGTAAGCCACGCCCAATGTAAGCCATACCCACTATTTTATGTAAACCACGCCCATATTTTGCCGCGGCGCAAGTAGATTTTTCGTGGCATCAATATGTAACCGGGTGTTATCAAAGGAGGGGGGGTTGGGAACCATACTGTGCTAGGACTGGGCATGTCCTTACTGTGTCAATAGAAAAATGAAAAGAAAAGAGGGTGCACCAGCATAGTTCATTATCCCGCAGGTAAACCTTTGAAATGCGTCAGCCAGCAGGAGCCACTGTATGCCTCCCCCCCTGTGATCTGGAGTTTGCTAATTCCAGGAATGTATAATCATGGAAAAGTGGCCTGTATGAGTGTACTTTCATCATCTACATGCTTTTGAGTAGTTTTAATATTTTTATACAAAATAAATACATGTGAGACAATACACTAGGCTGGTGCACCCTCTTTTCATTTGTCTGTGTTAAAGTATGCTGAGAAGTTGTATAATTTGAGTTTTGGGGCATTCACTACTGGGCAAACTCCAGAACCACCATTGTGGCATGATGTTTCCCAGCCAATAGACTGAGCATGACCTCACCTACTTCTCTACATTTATCACATTAAAATAGAGAAAATAAAAAGTTAATAGTTAGTATTTACATACACTTTAAATGTATACCAACTTAACTTTAGAAAAAAGTGTGCTTATATGAGCAACAAGCATATGAAGACGCATGCTGTAAAATTGTTGTCACCCAAAGCCATTAAAATCAGTTGTGTAAACCACTTGCTAAACACATGATTGCTTAATTGCAAGCTAAATATTGCATATAATCCTCCACTATGAACCTGCAGGATAGGATTATATACAGTATGCAGTATTTAGAGAAATTTAGATAAAAATACCAGGCAAAAGCTGCCTGGAAAAAGAAGGGATATTGCTTTTGGCAACCAATAATTTTCCAAATACTTGTCTAATGCAGGTGGGACACGTATGTTTCTTTTATGTATAGCAGGATTCCGATCAAGAATACATTGAGAAAGAATCAACTTCACATTGAATTTATTCCGGGATATGCACTGTAAAGAGTGCATTACACAGATGTCATCAGATCTTTCAGGTTAATTAAACTATGCCTGCTAATGTTCGTTTTGACTGCTTTTGTTTTTCTGTACAAGCTGTTACTCAGAAGCAACTAGGCTGTGTCGGGTTAGACACAGTACATATCCCATTGTCCAGGAAAACAATAGCGCGGATATATATTTGGGATTCAGCCATCAGCCAAGTTCAAATGTTAGACAGGATAAGTAATTGCAGTACACACCTTCATTTCACATTTATTACATCAGCATTTCTGATGTAATAAGCCTGAACTATCTTGTAATCAACATTTTTTGACACAAGATTTTGCCTGCTTCTCTGTCCTGTAAATGGGGCTGCTATATGGAATAACCTTCCCCAACAGACAATTAAACGAAGGATTGTTCAATTAGGCAATATAAATTGTAATGGCTTTACAAAATGCTGGGATGTGATGGGTCACTGCTGCTCTTTGTACATAGTCACTGCAGTATACAATACACAGCTTATGCTGCCCATAAACAGTTCAATAAAAGCCAACACTTCTCACCACCTTTCAGTTATTGGGCCCTTCCTAAACTCCTTAACATGGACCTAGCATTGGATTAATTTCTTCATGTTAAACCCCAACTGTGGATTTTTTTCTTTTAAAAATAAGTACGGTAACCGAGAATTTTAAAAAATAGCTTCCACTACAGTACTCACCTTTTTCACCAGCATTGCCCCCTGAAGATTTACCGTTTGAATGAAATTGCAGAGTGCATGCGCAGTCCCACAGCGGGAGATTTTGGGCAAGCATCCTGGCTATCTAAGCAGCAATCTCTCACTGAAAAGATACAGGGGAGTAAAGTTGGGTACAAGTCTTTTTTTTTCATTCAGCCAGTGGGCTGAAGTTCAAAATTATCAGGTTCCTGCATCCCCACAAGCAAGGTGGCTGCAGGAATCTCCTACACTGTGCTGTTGTATTCTGACCCCTACTCTCGTGAGAATACTCAATTGGCTGCAAACTGCTGATCAAATAAGCAGTCCCTGCTGAACTGGCAGAATTTCCATCCGTGTGTACCCAGCTTTGGATTGGCTGAGAAGGATGGGGGACAGGGAAATAGATTTTATACTGTTGCAGTATATTTTTATATTTTAAGAATTTATTCATGCAGACAGTATCGTTATCATATGGTCCACTTCAAAGGCATAAATGGAGGCATGGCCTAGCGCATGGAGCTGTAGTCCCAGCAAAAATCCAAGATGGCGCCGGCGCCACCATCCCCAGCCAAATCTGAGCCTGCAGACGTTTTACAGGCAGCTCCCAGTCCTGGCGGTCTCCACGAGGCACAATCTACAGCACCGCATTGCGCATTTCTCCCAAACCACTCCGATGGGCAAGGGAAAGCCCAAGGAACAGCTCAAGCCCATCAGTGACTGAACCCAGGGAGATTCAGGAAGATTCCTAACCGGGCTTCTGCGGCCTGCATGTCACAGCAAAAATCCAAGATGGCGCCGGTGCCACCGTTCCCAGCCAGATCTGAGCCTGCAGACATTTTACAGGCAGCTCCCGGTCCTGGCGGTCTCCACGAGGCACAATCTACAGCACCACGTTCCACATTTCTCCCAAACCACTCCGATGGGCAAGGGAAAGCCTAAGGAACAGCTCAAGCCCACCAGCGACTGAACCCAGGGAGAGTCAGGAAGATTCCTAACCCGGGCTTCTGCGTACCTGCATGACCCAGCAAAAATCCAAGATGGCACCGGCGCCACCATCCCCAGCCAAATCTGAGCCTGCAGACGTTTTACAGGCAGCTCCCAGTCCTGGCGGTCTCCACGAGGCACAATCTACAGCACCGCATTGCGCATTTCTCCCAAACCACTCCGATGGGCAAGGGAAAGCCCAAGGAACAGCTCAAGCCCACCAGTGACTGAACCCAGGGAGATTCAGGAAGATTCCTAAACCGGGCTTCTGCGGCCTGCATGTCCCAGCAAAAATCCAAGATGGCGCCGGCGCCTCCGTCCCCAGCCAGATCTGAGCCTGCAGACGTTTTAAATCCTCCCTTGCTGACCTAGAACCATCCCCACACAGCCCCCATAACCACTTACAAGCTTTCTTATACTCTGGGGATGGATGGGACATGGAATCGCAGATGTGATCCCTGTATTCATACATGCGTTCCCCCCACCCACAGAATCTGACTTTGAGCACTATGTCCCCCGCATGGAGCAGACATACAGACAGAAGATAACAGAGCTTAAGAGAGACATAGGGGTCTGCATGGATAACATAGAAGGCACCATTGAGGGTATATGCTATACTCTGCAGTTCCATGAGGAACCCCTGAACTCACACACTGTCATGCTGCAGCAACTCATGTACCACCAAGATGACATTGAGAACCATAACAGATGGAATAATATTAGGATCCGGGGTATCCCTAAAACCACAGAACACAAAGACTTTGCTAGTGCAGTCACTGTCATCTTTAATCAGTTACTCCAGCAACCTAAGGATGCCCATATTGAGCTGGACAGAGTACATAGGACCTCGGGCCAGAGGAATCCTGACTCCACCTTCGTCCGTGACACCTTATGCAGGGTCCATTTCTATGAAATTAAAGAAGACATCATGCGTGCTTGTTTTTATTGTTCTGCTTCGTGGGCTCTGGGATCGGGAGGCACTCCGTGTGCTTACCACATTTACCTCCACTCAGGACCGATAGTGCATGTACGTGCACTGTACCATACTTAGTTTGTTCTACATTTTAGCTCTACCAAGTTTTTACTGTTGGTTTAACGTTGCCAGATAATTTCTCTCCTCTGTTATTTGCTGGGGTGTGTACTGTCTCACACCACTCTAATGAATTCTGACTCCACAGCCTGGAGGAGGACTCTACCCACCCCCTCCTGTCTCTTTTATACCTTACTTCTTACTCTGTTCTACCCCCCTCCTGTTTGCAACCCTACTTCCTTTCTTCCCCCCTGGTTGAGCAGTCCCCTAGATACAGATAAATGGTTGTCGGCCGTTATGAGAAGATCTAATGTCCCCCCCCCTTCACTACCACCATGCAACCCCTTGATCATATAGCTTTATCCTCCTATAACTACAGGGGCTTTAATACACCAGCAATTTGAAGTCAGATCCTGTACCATTTCCACAAAGCTAATACCCAAATCTTGCTTTTACAGGAAACACATTTTAAGAGCTCAGCAGTCCCGACCTTTAAAAATCCCTACTACCAGCAATGGTTTCACAGAACAAACCCACAAGTCCAAAGGAGTATCAATAGCCTTCCACAAATCATTTCACCATGAAGTCATAAACTCTTTTACTGACCCCTCAGGCCATTTTCTCTTTCTCAAATTGAAATCTAACGCCTCTATTTTTACAGTGGCTAACATATATATGGACCAAACCAAGACCAGGGGTCTTCTTATCCATGGTCCTTAACAAATTGTTCTCTTTTGGTGGCCCCTGTTTCATTCTAGGTGGAGATCTCAATGCGACCCTCACTCCAGCTGTGGACACCTCCTCTGGTAAGTCATCCATCCCACACTCCACTCTTACACACATAAAATCACTCTTGCACTCCGCTCAACTTGTTGATCTTTGGCAAGTGTAACACCCATTTGAGAGAGACTACAGCTGTTACACCGTTGCCCATAATTCCTATAGCCATATTGATTATTTCTTGGTCTCCCAATCCCTATTAGACGTTCCAATCAAGTTATTCCTCAGTAACATACTATAGTCTGATCATGCCCCCACACATTTAAGCCTAGCCCACCCCCCAAATGTCATAAATCATTTTCCTGGCGCTTAAACGACAGCTTACTGAAACCCCATCCGTTGCAGATATTGAGCAGACAATTTGTGACTTCATCTGAGACGATCAAAAGGACAACACCAATTCCCTCACTAAATGTGAGGTTCTAAAAATAGGCCCATATCTTCAGTTATGGCCATTGGCAAGCTCATTTGTGAACCCAACTTTGGGCACAACTGTTCTGCCAGGAGACCAAGGCAATTGGCTCACGGCCCTACAAATCTCCTGCTTTTGCTCAGATTTATTCTCCTCCTCCCAAATCCACAGATCTCTAACGGGATACGAACAGCTGTGCTCTCTCTCAGATATTCCCATCCGTACCTCCATCATGCTGGAGATGCAGCTCTGTGGAGGGAAACTACCTCCATATCTGGTGGAATTGCATGGCCATACAGCCCCTCTGGTCTCAGGTCTTCACTATATACAGCAGTCGGCCAATGATACCATCCCCAGAGATAGCGCTATTATCAATGCTCCCTGGCTCCATAGCCTCCCAGAAATGTACCCTGCTACGCTTCTTCCTGTCAGCTGCCAGACAACTTATTCCCCTTTTCTGGAAGACCACCCCATCTCTATCCTCCTGGGTCTCAGCAGTCAAAGACATCATACACATGGAGGAAATGATAGCCCTAGACAACAACACCTTCAACAAATTTAAAACCCTCTGGCTTATCTGAAAACACTACTCTACCTCTGACTCCCTAAAGGTGATGTTGACACCTCATATCTAATCTGGACTCATCCCCGGACCCTATTTTGCCAGCCTGTTACGTGGGGGTCTGCTCAACCCTCCCTAACCTTGCTTTTCCCTCACTATACCTATCCCCCTCCTCCTCTCTCACTCTCCCTCTGTTCTTTCTCTCTCTCATCCTCCCCCCCCTCCTTCTTTCCGTATGTTCGAATGACTTGGATATCACACTGTATTGCTTAATGTACAGAACATCTGATCATCATCCATGTACTGTTGTTTTTCTTCTGTAAAATACAATAAAAATATATTTCACTCTAAAAGCAAAAATTACCAACACAATGAGATTGATTTACTAAAGGCAACTATACTGTGCACTGCAAGTGCAGTTGCTCTAGATCTGAGGGGAAGCTCTGAAAGGAGAGGAAGCTCTGCTGATTTCTATAATCCAATCATGTGCAATCAAAAATGCTGCTTTTTATATTTTCCTTACATGTGATTGAGTATTTACCCCTGGGGTAATGAATAAGCACTGGTGAAAGCAGAAAACACATTTACGTTCTTGTCCCCCACTGTGTTTGTTATCTACTGTCAATTGGAATTTACCTGCAATAAAGTGTGATCGTCAGTGTGCAGCCATCTGGACTTTTCTTTGTTTTCCATTGCAGTATAGCACAGTCATTGAGCAATACTAAGCAAAAACGAAAGCCTAAATATGTCATTAACAAATACCTGGTATACAAATATAATTACAAGCTATACACAGATATATATTTTTAAAGCATTAACGGTCTCTGATAGGATTATTTACATTAAGCTGATAACACACAGGTGTATATATTCACAATGCCATAAACGGACAGTTATCCTTTAAAATGAATAGGTAATTTGGGGCCATTTGTGAGGAGAGGAGAGCAGAAGCTTTGTACACTTGTCCTTAGAAGAGGTTAGTGTAGAGAAACTCTGTTCTTTTGCCCAGTTTCGCAGCACCTGGCGTGTGATGTCAGGAAACCGACCTACTCTACTGTGCCTGTAGCTTGTACTCACCAGGTTCTACTTGGAGACAAAGTCATAACCTATAAGTGAGTGTTCTTGAAGATGAGCATGGACACCATTTATCTTCTGTATTTAAAAAACATCATGAAAAGAGCATATGGCTAGGTATAACAAAAGCTATAAAAATGTATAATGTGTTTCCAGAAACATGACACTGGAAGAGCATTTACGGAGTCCCTGCAAAATGTTTTCCCAGGTAGTGGAACAAAAATGAGACACCTAATTATTTTTCCTTTGGATGAGCCTTGGCCAGTTGGGTTCACGGAACACTAGTTCTGCATTACACATATGGGAGTTAGAGGCAGCAGTAAGTGAGATAAGACACCTTTTTATCTGCCTAAAGTGTATCAGAAGCCATTTTTTATGTTTGAATAGAGTAAGGACTGGTTAAAACCCATGTCATTTTTGTATTTTTTTGCCATCCATGTCCCATTGGGGAGATTTCCCTTCACTTGCTCCATAGACACAAGAGAAAGTGAAAAAAGTGAGAAGAAATTCCTCCAAAATGAGTCAAATCCACTCTTAGAAATTTTTTTTATCATGAGTGTCCCCATTTGAAGATTTTTTCTTTATTTCTGTTCTGGTAACAACTCAAAAATTTGGATTTTACCTCACTTTCACTCTCAGTGACAATAATCACTAGAAGAAATACAAATCTCGCTGCGGCGACAATGACAGCAATAAAACTTGGTTCAAAAACCCTTCCCTCTAAAAAAATAAATAAAAAAAATGGCTTATGCCACGTACACAGGACCAGACTTTTCGAGGGACTAGGTCCGACAGACTTTCGACGGAGTTCTGACGGAGTTCTGACAGAGTTCTGACGGACTTTCCAAATGAACGGACTTGGCCACACACAATCACACCAAAGTCCGACGGATTCGAACGTGATGACGTACGACCGGACTAGAATAAGGAAGTTCATAGCCAGTAGCCAATAGCTGCCCTCGCGTCGGTTTTTGTCCGTCGGACTAGCATACACACGAGTGGATTTCTCGATAGGAACTGGGTCCGGCGGAGTTCCGGCGGAAAAATTTGAAACATGTTCCATTTCTAAAGTCTGTCAGACTTTTGCAAAATCAAAAGTCTGCTGCAGCCCACACATGATCGAATGGTCTGCTGGAATCGTTCCGTCTGACTTTTGATGTTGAAAAGTCCAGTCGTGTGTACGCGGCATAAGAGATACTGAGCTTCAGGACAAATTCTGCATTGGTAATCTGTTTATATATTGACAGCCCTTCATTTGCTACTCTTCATCAGTTACCCATTAGTCCTTTGCTCTCTTTCGTACAAGTTTGTTAAACTTGTGTGAATGAGAACACAATGATGTACAGATGGTATATTCTGAACTTGTCAAAAAAGGAAGTCCCATTTTGAAAACCCCATGTCCACATGATGAAAGAATGATTATTGAAACACACATTTTCTCTTTGATTCTTTATATTGTATGTTGTATATTATGTATACACAAAACTGATATTTCCATTTTGAGTACAATTTTACCGATGATAAAGAATGCAACACTGAACTGAAACACACAAACTGAAGCAACCAAAACTCACAGGTGGACAACAACAGATCCAAAGTCAGAACATACAGCAAATCTCGCCATTGGATTATTCCAGATATATAAGAAGAAAGGCGATAATTCAGCTGATCAAGATCCGCTAAAATGTCTAAAATCTGTAACTGTAACATGTGATTTTATTTTATTTTTTAAAGAGGAACATCAATCTGTTATGCTAAATATGCTTTAACTAACTAAACAAGGGCAGATATGTTTGAAGTCTAGTCTCTGTGTGGAAACGGAGGACCACATTGGATGGCCATTGTCTGGAATTACATGAGCATTGTTCCTTGCAGACATGTAACATTCCAGTGAAAGCAAATTTTGGGGTTAGTCCAACCACTGGTGACATGCTTCATTAAAACTAATGCCGCGTACACACGGGCGGACTGTATGGCCGCGTACACACGGGCGGATTGTATGGCCTACTTAGTCCGTCATACAATCCGACGGACAGTCCGTCATACTTTTGAATGAACGGACTTGACCACACACGGATGCACAAACAGTCCGTCGAAAGCTTGCGCGATGACGTGTACAGCACGTACGACGGGACTAGAAATAGGAAGTCCAATACACAGCAATGCACCCTTCGGCCGTGTAAATCCTTTCTGAGCATGCGCCATTCTTAGTCCGTCGAACTAGCCTACTCACGAGCGGATTGTCCGCTGAAACCAAAGTATGACGGACAGAATTACGGAAATTCCGAAATACTTAGTACGCCAGACTGCACGCTGAAAAAGTCCGCTGAAGCCCACACACGAGCGGACTGTCCGCTGAAATGTGTTTCGGCGGAATAAGTAAGCCATACAGTCCGCCCGTGTGTACGCGGCCTATGGCGTACTTAGTCCGTCGGATTGTATGACGGACTAAGTACGCCATACAGTCCGCTCGTGTGTACGCGGCATAACAGTTCCTCACACCATTTGGGGCAGGTCCCTCTCGCTCCTTCTTTGGGGCCCTCTGGTGGTTTAAAATTTTAAATTGTACCTGGCTGTTTTAGGAAATGTTTTTTTAGCCCTTTTCTCTGGAATACAATTTTGTAAGTTGTAATTATTTATGTAATTACATAGTTAGTCTGGTTGAAAAAAGACACAAGTCCATCTTGTTCAACTAATAAATGGGGGGGGGGGGGATATATACAGTACAATCCCATATACACAATCCTATACCACATAGTTAACTAGTCTTGAATGCAATAAATACAGCTATTGAGTTAGAGCATTTGTTACATTTTTGTGTCCATTATTGCCATGTTTTCGATTAGGACAGTTCTTTCATTCCAGTTCCCCCTTTGATCCTCCTATGTCTTCAGGAAAGACCTGCAAGTTGAAATCCAGGAGCAGGACTAAATGTTTCTGGTTTGAAGCTAAAATTTAGAAAAAGCAGTCAACAAGTAAACACTGATCAGTCGCAAAACCCACATAATTGTGATGCACAAGTAATTTAAAGGCAGATGTAGAAAAGATATAATTCAGGAACACTGAATCCCTTAATCTGTGACCCAAGACCAACTTAAGGTTCTCTGTCCAATCAGTCTTTAATACCATAAGGCACACAAGGTCCCTCGTGGAATTTCATTATGCAGAAGAAAGACCGAACTGGACACAAAGTAAGCTATCAATCATAGATGACAGTTATTACATTAAAACATTTTCAAGATCTGTTCACAGCTGCCCTAAAAACAGAAAAAAATGAAAATGCCTTTAAATATAATGCAGACAACTGTGGCCTCCCATTGTTGGTGCTTCCTTTTATGCCTTTCAGACAATAGGCAAGGAAACACTGTGAATTTGTGAATTTCCATACCAGAGCCATCTTCAACACCTTCTATAGCCAACTTTGAATCTCACATATTTTTAATTACATGATTGGTAATGATCTGTTCTAATGAACCATCTGATTCAGCTTTACCTTCTTAACAGAAAGGTAAGACTAAAAAGGAGGACCCTAGTACATCAGGGTATTAAACAGTGCAGCAGAGAGGACCATGATCGAGACGGAGCAGATGTCACTCTCCATTCAAAACTATCATAATCACTGTGACAGCGATGACGCCTGCACCTTTAACAACAAGTCAGTAATGGAAGCTTCCATATTCCTAACCTAAAGGTTCACTTTAAAAATGTATTTACCTCTTTTACCTAAGCAATTGTAAAGGTAAAAATAAAAAAAACCAACATGTCTATACTTACCTATTCCATTGCACAGAGCGGCCGCAAACCTCCTCTTCTCGCGTCCCCCCCCCCCCCCCCAGATGCTCCTGGCCCCTCCACTTTGTCCAGTGCCCCCATAGGAAGCCACTTCCCATGGGGGCACTCGTGTGTGCTCGCTCCTGTGCTTTGTCCATTGACACAGACAGTGGGCCTCGGCCCTGCCACCCACTCCCTCGTCAATTGCTTTGATTGACAGTACTCGGAGCCAAGCACCAGCAAAGCCAGTGAGACACTAAAGTGAGGGGTGAGAAGAACTGCAGATGTGCTGCACAGCACTGGATCAAATGAGGGCTCAGGTAAGTAAAAAAGTGGGGGTGAGGGGGGATGAATGCTGACACCCAAACATTTTTTACCTTGCAATAACAAGGAATGCATTAAGGTAAAAAATGTTTAGGCTTTAGAACCACTTTAAAGCGCAAGTAGCCATTACTTAAGGAGTAGCCACATTACTACTACTACTCAGTGGCGTAACTACCACCATAGCGACCCACGCAGTCGCTATGGGGCCCGCGGTGGATATGGTGCCCGCAGCCGAGTGGGGACCGCTGCCAAGTGGGGCCCGCATCTGGGGCCCGCTGCCGAGTGGTCCGGAGCTCGGCATTGGCAAGCTCCTGTCCAGCACAGAACAGCGGCGCCAGCCCCGTCCCAGCATCGTGACGTCACTCAGCCGGAGGCCCGATGGGAGGAGCATCGAGACTGAGCTACTGCAGCCTGCATCCAAGAGGAGCCAGGCAGCGCTGCCGAGGAGGAACCTCATTGCACCTACTTTATTCCAGACCATTCTTTTCAATTTCACAGGTACAAGCTAAATTAAGCTGATGCAGTAATGCCATAGGGCCGGCCTGTAGTCTAAAGATTATGAACTGCCTGTGAGTGTGACTGTCTTATTTTTCTAATATACAACATGGCGGAAGGAGGGGGTAAATGCACTGGTCATAGTAACTTCTGTATTAAAGTCCTGCACTGGTCATAGTAACTTCTGTATTAATGTACTGCCATTGGTCACAGTCACTGATGAATGAATTTACTGGTCACGGTCACTGATGAATGATTTTACTGGCCACGGTCGAATGATTTTACTGATCACGGTCACTGATGAATGAATTTATTGGTCACAGTCACTGATGAATGATTTTACTGGTCACGGTCACTGATGAATGAATTTATTGGTCACGGTCGAATGATTTTACTGGTCACGGTCACTGATGAATGAATTTATTGGTCACGGTCGAATGATTTTACTGGTCACGGTCACTGATGAATGAATTTATTGGTCACGGTCGAATGATTTTACTGGTCACGGTCACTGATGAATGATTTTACTGGTCACGGTCGAATGATTTTACTGGTCACGGTCACTGATGAATGAATTTACTGGTCACGGTCACTGATGAATGAATTTACTGGTCACGGTCACTGATGAATGATTTTACTGGTCACGGTCACTGATGAATGATTTTACTGGTCACGGTCGAATGATTTTACTGGTCACGGTCAAATGATTTTACTGATCACGGTCACTGATGAATGAATTTATTGGTCACAGTCACTGATGAATGAATTTATTGGTCACGGTCAAATGATTTTACTGGTCACGGTCAAATGATTTTACTGATCACGGTCACTGATGAATGAATTTATTGGTCACGGTCAAATGATTTTACTGATCACGGTCACTGATGAATGAATTTATTGGTCACAGTCGAATGATTTTACTGGTCACGGTCACTGATGAATGAATTTACTGATCACGGTCACTGATGAATGAGTTTAATGGTCACAGTCACTGATGAATGAATTTACTGGTCACGGTCAAATGATTTTACTGATCATGGTCACTGATGAATGAATTTATTGGTCACGGTCGAATGATTTTACTGATCACGGTCACTGATGAATGAATTTACTGGTCACAATCACTAATGAATGAATTTACTAGTCACAGTAACTGATGAATGAATTTACACGGTTAAATGATTTTACTGGTCACAGTCGCTGATGAATGAATTTACTGGTTACGGTCAAATGATTTTAATGGTCACGGTCACTGATGAAGCTGTTGCCTGGGTACTGTGCCACATGAGTGTGGTAATCTGTTGTTCAATGGAATTAGTTCATTTTTTTTTGTGGAGATGGCTGTTTGCAGGGGGGGCCCCATACAACATTTTGCTATGGGGCCCTGTGATTTCTAGTTACGCCCCTGCTACTACTACTACTCATAACCTATTAGAGACATTATTTTAATTTATAATCCATGACATCTTATTTTAGGCCTCATTTACACAGGTGTAATTAAGTGTACACCCAGGTGAGGGTTGTACTTGCCTGCACAAGGATGCATAGGTGTTCTGTACATCCTTGTGCAGGCAGTTCCAATCATGTCAGTTGGGGTAGAGTGGCTGCACAGACACAGTCACTACTCCATGTGGGTGCAGGTAAGTATCCCAAAACTCACCATGTCTGCGTTTGGGGACACGCACCTAAATTGGGAGCAGCAGCTGTGTTCCAATTGATATGAAAGGGACTGCCTGCATGCGGAACATGTGTGCATCATATCTGGGAAAACATGGCCCTCACCAGGGCCGGTGCAACCACTAGGCGGATTAGGCGGCCGCCTAGGGCGCACTGCCACCTAGGGGCGCTGCTGACCCTTGCCTCATCTCTTCCTCCTTGTCGCTCCCCAGGCTCCCAGCAGGGCTGTTGATAGAGGGGCCCCGGGACAGCAAGGCGCTCAGTGCAGCGGGCGGGTGTTATTAAGCAGAGCGGTGTTCAGCTTCCCCCTCTCCATCCCACGGCTTTCACATGATGGAGGGAGAGGGACAGACCAGTGTGTCAGGCAGCCAATAGCGCTGCTCTTCTGAGTGGGAGGGCATGACTTCTACGTTGCTCCGCCTCCCACCACCCCATTAGCCAATCAGATTGCCCAGCCCGCCACATTTGATCAGAAGATGCCAGTGACCAGAGCAGGATGAGATGCAGAGGATCCGACATACCTGAGAAAGAAGAAGGTATGATCATGTCACACACTCACTTTTAATGCAGAAGTGTAATAATCGGTGTGTTCTCCTGTCCTGTGTGTAGATTAGACAATGATCAGGATGACTTCCCCTCTATCTTCTCACACAGCTTTTTATCTGTGTTTGTATTTGCACAGCACAGTGACTGATGATTAGACTTCTGCAAGACCTTCAAACTTAAGCTGTTTCTATAGTTATTTGTGCCCAAGTTGGTGTCAGCCATCCCTGATTTATCTAACTTTCCTTGCTATCTTTGAAGGAATTAGCTGGTCAAGCTGGGAGCTTCACAGACATGTTAACTATTTACTGTCCTCCTGTGCTTGAGAAATGACTGTTAAAAATATGTTTTTTTTTTTGCCACTAATAGTTATATCTTGTAAACCCCTGTTTGCAGTGATCAATGTTTTTCCACACTGCTAGGACACACTTGTACTATGTCTGCAGTCTTTAACCCTCTCCTGTACTATGTCTGCAGTCTGTGACCATCTCCTGTACTATGTCTGCAGTCTTTAACCCTCTCCTGTACTATGTCTGCAGTCTTTAACCCTCTCCTGTACTATGTCTGCAGTCTTTAACCCTCTCCTGTACTATGTCTGCAGTCTTTAACCCTCTCCTGTACTATGTCTGCAGTCTCTGATCATCTCGTGTACTATGTCTGCAGTCTGTGACCATCTCCTGTACTATGTCTGCAGTCTGTGACCATCTCCTGTACTATGTCTGCAGTCTGTGACCATCTCCTGTACCATGTCTGCAGTCTGTGACCATCTCCTGTACCATGTCTGCAGTCTGTGACCATCTCCTGTACCATGTCTGCAGTCTGTGACCATCTCCTGTACCATGTCTGCAGTCTGTGACCATCTCCTGTACCATGTCTGCAGTCTGTGACCATCTCCTGTACCATGTCTGCAGTCTGTGACCATCTCCTGTACCATGTCTGCAGTCTCTGACCATCTCCTGTACCATGTCTGCAGTCTCTGACCATCTCCTGTACCATGTGTGCAGTCTCTGACCATCTCCTGTACCATGTGTGCAGTCTCTGACCATCTCCTGTACCATGTGTGCAGTCTCTGACCATCTCCTGTACCATGTGTGCAGTCTCTGACCATCTCCTGTACCATGTGTGCAGTCTCTGACCATCTCCTGTACCATGTGTGCAGTCTCTGACCATCTCCTGTACCATGTGTGCAGTCTCTGACCATCTCCTGTACCATGTGTGCAGTCTCTGACCATCTCCTGTACCATGTGTGCAGTCTCTGACCATCTCCTGTACCATGTGTGCAGTCTCTGACCATCTCCTGTACCATGTCTGCAGTCTGTGACCATCTCCTGTACCATGTCTGCAGTCTGTGACCATCTACTGTACCATGTCTGCAGTCTGTGACCATCTCCTGTACCATGTCTGCAGTCTCTGACCATCTCCTGTACCATGTCTGCAGTCTCTGACCATCTCCTGTACCATGTCTGCAGTCTCTGACCATCTCCTGTACCATGTGTGCAGTCTGTGACCATCTCCTGTACCATGTGTGCAGTCTGTGACCATCTCCTGTACCATGTGTGCAGTCTGTGACCATCTCCTGTACCATGTGTGCAGTCTGTGACCATCTCCTGTACCATGTGTGCAGTCTGTGACCATCTCCTGTACCATGTGTGCAGTCTGTGACCATCTCCTGTACCATGTCTGCAGTCTGTGACCATCTCCTGTACCATGTCTGCAGTCTGTGACCATCTCCTGTACCATGTCTGCAGTCTGTGACCATCTCCTGTACCATGTCTGCAGTCTCTGACCATCTCCTGTACCATGTCTGCAGTCTCTGACCATCTCCTGTACCATGTCTGCAGTCTCTGACCATCTCCTGTACCATGTCTGCCGTCTCTGACCATCTCCTGTACCATGTGTGCAGTCTCTGACCATCTCCTGTACCATGTGTGCAGTCTCTGACCATCTCCTGTACCATGTGTGCAGTCTCTGACCATCTCCTGTACCATGTGTGCAGTCTCTGACCATCTCCTGTAGTATGTCTGCAGTCTCTGCCCATCTCCTGTAGTATGTCTGCAGTCTCTGCCCATCTCCTGTAGTATGTCTGCAGTCTCTGCCCATCTCCTGTAGTATGTCTGCAGTCTCTGCCCATCTCCTGTAGTATGTCTGCAGTCTCTGCCCATCTCCTGTAGTATGTCTGCAGTCTCTGCCCATCTCCTGTAGTATGTCTGCAGTCTCTGCCCATCTCCTGTAGTATGTCTGCAGTCTCTGCCCATCTCCTGTAGTATGTCTGCAGTCTCTGCCCATCTCCTGTAGTATGTCTGCAGTCTCTGCCCATCTCCTGTAGTATGTCTGCAGTCTCTGACCATCTCCTGTAGTATGTCTGCATTCTCTGACCATCTCCTGTAGTATGTCTGCAGTCTCTGACCATCTCCTGTAGTATTTCTGCAATAAAGGGGGCTACAGGCACAGTAGGTGGTAAGGGAAGGTGTACCTAGGCATGGTGGATAGTGAGGGATGGGGGGCCCAGGCATGTTGGGTGGTTAGGGAAGAGGGCTGTAGGTGCAGTGGGTGGTCAGGCAAGGGAGGCTACAGGCATAGTAGATAATGAGGAAAGGGATCCCAGGTGCAGTGGGTGGTAATGGAAAGAATGCCTAGGCACAAGTGGTGGTTAAGGCGGGGCTGTAGAGAAAATTTGAATGTAGCATACAGGGCAAGGGGCTTCATAATCCAGGGCCCACCAAAATCCTCAGCACCAGGCCTATGATGCTCCTAATCCAGGCCGAACGATCAGGCCACCGCAGGTCGCCCTTGCAATCGGGCCCTGGGGTTCCGCCGCTAATATATTTTTTATAATGGCACACAGTGAAGTAATTAAAAAGTGGCATTATAAAAAAAAATTGTGACAGATTGTCACACAATACACACTGGGATCTGTGATCAAAGAGTGTATTGTGCTATTATTTAATGACACTGCACAAAGCCATCACATTTTTCTTTTTGAATTTTTTTTTTTGGGGGGGGGGGGGGCGCAAATAGCTGGTCTTGCCTAGGGTGCAAAATAGTCTAGCACCGGCCCTGGCCCTCACACAGGTGTACACTTAAAGTAGAACTATGGGCACAACTTTTTTTTCCATTTTGGATAGAGTAAGGGAGGGTTATAACCCCATACAGATTTATTTCCACCATCTGTGTCCCATTACAGAGATTTCCCTTCACTTCCTGTCCCATAGCCAAACAGGAAGTGAGAAAAAATCCCTGCAAATGAGAGGAATTCCTTAGGGAACTCCAGGTCACCAGAACTAGCCTCCCCATTAGAATCTGTTACTTTTCTGGGAACTCAAAATGTGGGGATTTTCTTTTTACTTTCAATGATAATAGTAAACAGGACAAATAGAGAGGGTGAATCTTCCTAATGTTGTCACGGACAGCAATACAACCTATTTTATCTGCTTTAAAGCCGTATTAATTCCAAAAAACAGACATTAATTATATTACAGCTTACCAATTCTTAGAAATTATGTGTAAGCGGGGGCATAGTGTAGCGTTTTCACAGAGGGAATCACATGTACTGACTTTATAAACCAGGCAACATTTATTACCAGAGAGACGGTAGTAGAAAGAGTATTTACAGCAGTAAGGCACGTAGTTTCACTCCAAGCACAGATGCTCAGATACACAGCACAGTCACTTCTGATGTAAGCAGTAATTGTATTCGTCAGCACTATCGGCACTTTCCACTGACTAACACAGTATAACCCAAGCACACCATGCGTATTTGTAGAAACTGCTGTTCACACATGTTACCCGGTAACAACGGTATTCCTTCAGCAGATGGATATAGGCATCTGATCCGCTTGTCCCGCCCTCACATCTACGGCACCGGTTTTATTATCCGCAATGGGGAGTCTTTTATCTGACCAGGATTACTGATGCAGGACTCCGTAGGAACCCTGAGCTATCCCTCACAAGCCGGAACACTCTTCCTATCTTCTCCAAACTCTCCCTGACAAGAGGGTTCTCTGTCCCTGTCTATGCACACAGGTGAACTGAACGAAACGTGGTTTGGCTTTCTTATATAAAGTATCTACACAAAAATGGCCGACCAAATCTCTCGAGATTTGCTGTCCTATCAGGATAGTAGGCTTTTCCAAAATGGTGCTGGAGACAATGATAGAGGCCATACAACTCTGAACATATATACACATAAACATATCAAATAGGCTGGAAAGTGAGTATATACACTTGCTAACCCACTACCTCTTGCAGCCAGCTAGGCTGCCCTGCACTACAGCTGCCTACAGATGGCTACATTCATTTTCCTTTTTAAGGTTTCTTTCTTCTATTTTCATCTGGTGAACCAGCCAGCAAGTCTGTTGTTTTACAAAAGCACAAGCTCTCCAGCATAAGGTATCAATTTAAATGGATGAGACAAACAACTTACCACTGGCAGGGGTGATTAAAATGATCAGCTTTTATTTATGAACGTAAAACCTTTATCACAAAAAGGAAAAAAACTGTTTGCTGTAACCGATTATAGAGTGTGAGCTGAAGTTTGGCTTCAATTTGTTAGTGTATGTAAATCAGCTAATACATTTAACACTACCCCCCCCCCCCCCCGACTGACAATGGTGCTGCCTGCTGTATCTTCTGTGCTCATTCCTCCAGAGTTGTGCCAGGAAAGAAGCCAGGGAAGAGATAACTGATGCAGCCACCACATCTAATGATTGAGCTGTAATATATTACATTTTTTTGGTTTGGATTTAATACCACTTTAATGCCGCCATCATTACTTATGTTTACTATATTCGGGTTAATGCTCCTATAATACTGAACAATGCTGCAATTGTCTCATGTAGGGCATCTTACTGATAACTAAAATATTTGTCCTGCCACATTTCAGGGCACGTTAGGACTAATGCTGCGTGTACACGGTCGGATTTTCCAACCGGAAATGTTGGATGTGAGCTTGTTGTCGGAAATTTCGACCGCATGTAGCCTCCATCAGACAACAAAATCTGTTATCGGAAATTCCGATTGTCTGGCGCTCGCAGTTCACCTATTTTGCAGCCTTACTTACCAGCTCAGCTCGGGCCGTGCGTTTCATAAAGCTTCTGGCGTTACTTCTGGCACAGGGAAACCGTAAGTAACGTCTTAACTCCAAGAACAAAGCACCGGCGAAAGTTGTTCAGCGTGATGGAATGTGCCACAAAGCAGGTAAAAATCCGGCAAATGAAGCGCTTGTCTGCATTGCATTGACGTGACGCTTCCCATACTGCACTGTGTCCGGTGCCCAAACACAGTGCACTTAAAGGAAAAAAAATTCTATTTTTTTTAAAGCCTTTAAAAAAATATATATATAATTTTTTTTTTTTTTACTGCTGGGGGTGGTGGCACCCGTACTCTCCCTATAGACGGTTCGCCACTGCTTGGATAGCTCTTTGGTCTTGACCATGATGGAGTGATTGGAATTTGATTGATTGATTGATTGATTGCTTCTGTGGACAGGTATATTTTATAAAGATAATAACACACTAAGATTAGGAACACTGCCTTTAAGGTAGTGCTCCTAATCTCAGCTTGTTACCTGTATAGAAGACACATGGGAGCCAAAAATCGAAATACTTATTTCACACATAAAATGTAAAACAATTGATACCTTTTTTGAAATGCGTTTTTCTGGATACTTTTGTTGTTTTTCTATCTCTCGCTGTTTAAATAAACCTACTATTAAAATTATAGACTGATCATCTCTTTCAGTCTATGGGCAAACGTAAAAAATCAGCAGACGATCAAATATTTCCCTCACTGTAGTACGCTTGTGTGAATGCAGCCTCACGTAAGGCTTACACCTATGCGTGTGGCTGTGGGAATCACAGCGATTCCTACACCCACAACCACCTGCAGTGAAAACCTGCTGTTGTCAAAAAACGCACAGGGCTGGCTTTCATTTTGAGTGACACCCCTAATTATGTAAAATCGCAGTATGTGTGTGTGGGTGACCATGCAATTTCCCTGCAGGCCAATTTTTGTCCTGTGGGAAATGCAGGCATGGCAGCCCATTGAAATGAATAGGGTGCCATGCCCGCAAGAACACTAAGGTATGAACCTAGCGTACATTTTTTTTTTTTTACCAGATAAGGTCACAAACACTTGCTGTAATTTTTCAGTGTGGACCTCTGTTAAAAAAAAGGTCATTCTCACCTGCAGCATGTCATTACTTTCCCACTGTGGTATGCAGAAATTATCTAACTCATATGGAAATCCCCTAATTGAAAGAGAAAGAGGCGAGGCTGACAAATGCTAAGAAAATGTAAAGCAGTCAAAAAGAAGATCATAAACTGAACATGTAAAAAAAAAAAAAGAGCTTTTTATTTATTTTATTCTTTGTATAATGACAACATATTCATTGTGATTTATAGAAAAGACCAAAACTATGGCATAAATAACTATTTGACCTAAAAATAAAGCATTTTCAAACGTCTGTATTTCTTTGTATGTTTGTTAATTAAATTTTTAGATAACATAATCACAGAACACAAGGCTTTGACACATCTTTGTATAAAGAAAAGTCTTTCAGAGGTTGTGGCCAAGTGGGATCCATGTGTTATACAATATCTCACAAAAGTGAGTACACCCCTCACATTTTTGTAAATATTTTCTTATATCTTTTCATGTGACAACACTTTGCTACAATGTAAAGTAGTGAGTATACAGCTTGTATAACAGTGTACATGTGCTGTCCCCTCCAAATAACTCAACACACAGCCATTAATGTCTAAACCGCTGGCAACAAAAGTGAGTACACCACTAAGAGCTGGTTCACACAGGGGCAACACGACTTCCAACGCAAATTTTGGAGGCAACTTGGCACACGACTTGTCAACACGACTTGGGGCGACTTACGACTTTAAGTCGCCCCAGGCCAGGCGACTTTGGCCGTGACCAATCAGAGAATGAGCTCTCAAGGGGGAACTCCACGCAAATTTTTTTTTTTTAAACGGCCCCTGGGTCTGGTATGGATTTTAAGGGGAACCCCCTACGCCGAAAAAATGGCCGCAGGGCGTCCCCTTCCCCAAAGCACCAACCCCCCATGTTGAGGGCACATGGCCTGGTACGGTCCAGGAGGGGGGGCGCTCGATCGTCCCCACCCCCTTCCTGACCGGCCAGGCTTCGTGCTCGGATAAGGGTCTGGTATGGATCTGGGGGGGACCCCACGCCGTTTTTTTCGGCGTAGGCCGTTCCCCTTAAAATCCATACCAGACCTAAGGTCCTGGCATGCTCCCGGGGGGGGGGGGAACCCACGCCGGATTTTTTTAATAAATTTGGTGTGGAGTTCCCTCTCGAGAGCTGATAATTCTGTGAGAGTCGCCTCAATATAGACAGAGACCTGACTAGGAGGCGACTTCCATTGAAATCAATGGGTACCAGTCACCTAGAAGTCGGATACAAGTAGTACAGGAACCTTTTCTGAAGTCGGAGCGACTTCAGTAGTGTGCATTAAGACGGCTCTCATTCATAACATTGATTTTTACATGTAGCGCGACTTGAGGCAACTAGGGGCGACCTGAAGTCGGATCTGAGTCGCCCCTTTGTGAACCGGCTCTTTGTGAAGATGTCCAAATTGTGCCGAAAGTGTCAATATTTTGTGTGGCCACCATTATTTTCCAGTACTGCCTTAACCCCCTGAGCACTGACAGGCTGACCCCCACCCCCCCACCCCTTCAACCTATACAGCAATGCTGGCAGCACCCATACAACAATTTCCCAAAGACAACCTCTAGATATGACACTGAGCACATGTACTCAACTTCTTTGGTCGACCATGGCGAGGTCTGTTCTGAGTGGAACCTGTCCTGTTGAACTGCTGTTTGGCCTTGGCCACCATGCTGCAGCTCAGTTTCAGGGTCTTGACAATCTTCCTATAGTCTAGGCCAGTGATGGCGAACCTTGGCACCCCAGATGTTTTGGAACTACATTTCCCATGATGCTCAACTGCACTGTAGAGTGCATGAGCATCATGGGAAATGTAGTTCCAAAACATCTGGGGTGCCAAGGTTCGCCATCACTGGTCTAGGCCATCTTTATGCAGAGCAACAATTCTTTTTTTTCAGATCCATGAGTTCTTTGCCATGAGGTGCCATGTGGAACTTTGTAACCAGTATGAGAGAGTGAGGTCGATAACACCAGATTTACCACACCTGGTTCCCATTTACACCTGAGACCTTGTAAAACTAAACGAGTCACATGACATTGGGGAGGGAAATTCGCTAATGGTTCCCCAATTTGGATGTTTTCACTTAGGGGTGTATTTACTTTTATTGTCAGCGGTTTAGGCATGAATGGCTGTGTGTTGAGAGGATAGCAATTGTACACTGTTATACAAGCTGTACACTCACTACTTTACATTATAGCAAAGTGTCATTCCTTCAGTGTTGTCACATAAAAAGATATAATAAAATATTTACAAAAATGTGAGGGGTGAATGAATGAATGAATAATTTGTATAGTGCACAATGCGAACTGAATCGCCTCAAGGCGCTGTGCGGAGCTTTGTTGTCCAGCTTCTAGAAGAGGAAGGTCTTGAGATTTTCCCTGAAGACCTGGTGGTTTTCTTCCAAGCGGATGTTGGATGGTAAAGCGTTCCATAGCCGTGGTCCTTGGACAGTTCCCCCTTTGAATTGTACCGAGATTTGGGAACGAGGAGGAGGTTTTGGTTAGAGGATCGAAGACTGCGGCTGGGAGTGTAGTGTTTTATTCTCTCGAATAGGTATTGAGGGGTGTCTCCATGCATGCATTTGTGGGTGAGGCAGAGGGTCTTGAATGTGATTCGATTCTTTATGGTTAGCCAGTGTAGGCTCCTCAGGGAAGGGGAGATTGAGTCCCAGGGTTTTTTCCCTGTTATCAGCCTTGGCACTGTGTTTTGGATAAGTTGTAAGCGTGCAAGTTGATATTGGGGTATTCCTATGTAAAGGGAGTTTGCGTAGTCAAGTCGTGAATTAATGACTGTTCCAACTACCACTGCTTTGTCCTTCTTAGGGATGAATGGGATTAGTCTGCGTAGCAGGTGGAGCAGATGGTGAGAGCCACTGACTACTTGCACATCCATTGACATTTGCGAGTCAAAAATGACCCCGAGACTCTTTGCCTTGGTCTTTGGGGAGATGGTCTGCCCAAAAATGGTGGGTGGTGTCCAGGGGATCTTGGTTTGGGAATTATGGTTTGTGTGTAGGATGAGAAGCTCTGTTTTTGATTTGTTGAGTTTGAGGGAGTTAGTGGTCATCCAGTCTTCTGTCAAAGCGAGGCAATTTTCTAGTTGCCGATGATGGTCTTTTTGTCCAGTGATACGAGAATAAAGTTGCGTGTCGTCAGCATATGAGTGGAAGCAGAGGTCAGATGATCTGACAATATTGAGGAATGGACGGATGTATATGTTGAAGAGCACTGGCGACAAGGGCGATCCCTGAGGGACTCCGCAGGAGACTGCCTTGGTTGAGATCTGGCTCTCATATTTCCTGACAACAGAATCCGTTTGCGCAAATTTAGATCGTGTGCAAACAGTTCCGACATACAAAGTGCCAAGCATGTTCAGAATAAATTACGAGACGGAAGCGGTCGGTCTGGTAAAACTTCCATTCGTAATGGAGATAGCACATTCGTCACGTTGCAAATTTTGAAAATTTTAATGCAGCGCATTCTCTTCTTCTTTATAATGCTAGAAGAATGAAGTTGTTTTGCTGCTCATATTCACACATAATTCTCACAAACTGATTTCTTTATTATTTCTCGTTATTTCATGAATATAATGTTTTTTATTTTTGTCAGATCTCCAGAAGAATTTAAGATTTTTTGTTTTTATAGTGAATTTTTTTTTTGGTTGTTTTTTTATCAAGATTTCCTGTTTTTTTTATTTGTTTTTTTGGTGATCTCCCTAATTTTTTTGTGGGTTTTGTGTGTCAAGTTACCACAACACCATTATTATTTAGCATTTTTTAACCTCAAGGAGGTTGTTTGGTGTTGGTGTCCCTTGTTAATTTGACATTGTATTTTAGAAATGTACCTGCCTACTCACAAACAAACTGTCCTTTTTGAAGTAAAAACACATAGCCAAGTATTTGTGAAAAACAAATATCCCTTTATTATGGGTCATAACAAAATAAAGAGGAAGGCAACGCTAGAGAAGCTGGTAAAATTTGTGAAGCCTTTGTACCCCAGGGCACACATCAATTATTTAAAGGCAAAATTGGTGGCCTGAGGAGTCCATACATAAGGTCCAGAAGTCCATCATCATGAACAGCAGCAGATGACATATATGTCCCCAGGCTGTGGTCATACAAGAGCCTGCGTCTTTTGTCAGACCAGACTGAATCCAGGCAATCACTTTCTTGTCTTCCTTCCACTCTTTCTTCCAGGCTTACAGCCAGACTGTGGCTATGGTGCTGGAGGTGTGGCAGGAGGAGGAGGAGGATGGTCCACCTCACGCAGGTGGGTTTTGTTGGTGATTTCGCCCCTCAATACCTTATTTAGTGTGAGGTACATGATTTCCTCACACAAGAGGTATTGGTTGGCCCTCCTCCATTTCCTGCATTTTGCATGCAGCCATGGAGGCAAAGGCCTCTTGAAAACTTGGGGTGGTTCTGAGGGCTGCAGAAGCCTCCCCAATCAGCCTGAGCACTCACTCCTTCACGTTCCTCCCCTTCCTGGGCCTTTTTGGTGGAAGGCGGATGGGAGGGGCCTGTGATTCTGTCAGGCTACTGGGCCCGGCCACCTCCTGGCTGACACTTACTCCCGCCACCTCCTGGCTGCCATATTCCACGTCCTCCTCCTGGCTGAGGCTTTCCTGTGTATGAAAAAAGGACATCGTTTTTGTTTTTTGTTCATCAATCACACACAATTTTCAGCTCATGACTGTTGCAATTCGAATGTTAACAAATGGAAAAGACTATCATTCTGATCCCAGCATTTTTCATTCTTGTCCCAATCATTTTTGGCCACTACTGTCTATTGATATATAAAACACTTTAATGAATTAGCAATTAGTGATCAATAATAACATCTAGTTAACATCATTAATGTTTTGACAAGAAATATGTTGAACAATGCTATACCTGGCTCAAGCTGGGCTCCTCTACTTCATAAATGTCATCTGCTGCTGCTGCTCCTGATCTCTGAGAATCCTGGGCCACCAATTTTTGTTTTTAAACAGGGGATGTTTGCCGTGGGGACATGCGGCTTCACCAACTCCAGCAGTTTCTCCAGCGCTGCCTGTCTCTTTATCTTGTTATTATATTGTGGCTGTTTCACCTGCCACAGAAAGGGCAGCTCCCTGTACTTGTCTATGAAGATTGGGAGAAAGCTGTTGTCTTTGAACCCATCCATTTTCTATGCAAGACACAACACAAGACAAACCCTAATGTCAGGCAAATTTTTCCTAATCTTGACCCAATACAGGCTTCAATCTGTATAAGCAGAATAGGCCAGTGATGCACAAAGTTAAAACTGTACCTTCGTTAGAACGATCGTCGCTTTCGTTACTTTGTCATCCGCTCACAGATCGTACGTACGACGCACGCGTGTTCCGCTTTATATACACTGCCCATGCGTGAAACTCCGCCTGCCCCTGACGTTCTTTCTAGTTTATTCCCTGCCCCTTCTCTTTTGGTGCAGTGGGGAGAGCACGTGGCGGAGACACAGCAAGTACATTATAATCTCAGCAACGAGGACAATGAAAGCCCGGAGCCACAAACGTCCCGATCCAGGAGGAGATTTAAGGCCTCAAATATGTCCTTTGTAGAGATGGTGGACATCTTGAAGAGGACCGACTATGATGGGAAACATGGACCTTACCCAAACCCAAATGTCAGAAAGGCCAAGATCATGACTAAAGTTGTGAAGAGTCTGCAGAAGAATTTTGGGGTACAGCGATCCAAGGATCAACTGAGGAAACGATGGTCAAACCTCAAATTGAGGGAGCACGATCAGTACAGAAGAATCACGCGAGTGCTTCTAAAAAGTAAGTAGTTGTCCTGTGTTCCTATTATTATTATTATTACTTGAATACTGGTCCATGTGCTTTTCTATACTGTTGTACAGTTTAAAATGGCAACTTTCATGGTCATGGGCACAAATAAAAATGTCTTCCGCTTGGAACAATTGTAAGACATTTCCAAGCAATGTTTCATATTCCTATTTCTGGCCTCAAATAGCTGTGTGCTAAGTATACCTTGTTTTATTCACAAAGGGGAGAAAAGACTCAGGACGTCTGTGGACACTAGGGACCCAAAACCTCCTAAAGAAGGAGAAGTCACCAAAGCACAAGCAGAAGTTGAGGAGGAAGACGTTTTGGAAGTGGGTGAAATTGTAACAAAAACAGGTGAGTGTCTGAGACCACAGCTTCAGGTAATAGATGGATGCCTGCATATTTTTAATACATGGTGTGTTTTTTGTTTTTTTTAGGTGATGTGGATGTTGTGGAAGAAGAATGTAATTTCACAAGTGAAAGTGCCCAGATCCTCATTGTGGAGATAATGGTGTCCAATCGCGATTTAGAAAATCTAAAGCAAAACATCAATGATGTTCAACAAAAAATGAAGAACATCATTGATGTTTTAGAGAATCTAACACCTTTTTTTATTGTGTATTTTTGCTTAAAAAAAATATTTTTTAAGTATTTTAAAAGCCAAATTTTGAAGATACACACAGTGTGTCAACATGTGCTATCTGTCATCAGGGGATATCAATGTATGCGTTTTGTGGGTGCAACCCCTTTCTCCCAACTCAGTTAGGTGAGAGGAAGGGGTTGCACCCCCAAAACACGTCCATTGATCACCCATGATGGGAGCTAGCACATGTTGACATTAGGCATGGGATCAGGATGGAAATCCCCATTTTGACTCTCAATTTGTGTGCATCTTCAAAATTTGGCTTTTACAGGGGTGACATCACCCCATCTGATGAAGGCAATATCAACACAGTTTTGACATACTAATGTGTGATATTGCCTTCACTTTATCAAAGTTGAACTTTGTAAGTTCCTGAGTTGTGTATGTTATGTTTTGAAACATGCCCATTTGACCAAAAAAGGCTATTTCAAATTAATGTGACAAAAAATATTGTTATGCACCAAAGATGTTGGTTTGTTCATAAACCCTTTTCAAAACGCACATGTGAATGTGCTTTAAGTAAAAAGTTTTTCTACTCAACAATGTGTGGCTTCTTCTTTCAATGCTCAAAAGCAGTTTTTGGAATAAAAGTTGGTGTTTACAGTGACAATGGGGGTTATTTACTAAAGGCAACTCCACTTTGCACTACAAGTGCAAAGTGGATTTGCCTTTAGTAAATAACACCCACGGTGCTTTATAATTTGCCACAATCACGCCATTTTCATGACTCCCCAAATTTCATTCATGTTGCTGAAAATTTTGAATATTTTTCTTAGTAATGCATTACATACATTAACAAGAAAAACAAGGTGTGTGTGTAGCAGACCCACAACACAATAGTTCGCTGAAGAAGAGATTGTCACCTCGTGTATCAAAGAAATTACATTTGCACTATTGAAGAAAAAGACAAAACAAAAACACATTAGATAATCTAGGAAACAGCTAAAAGAAACCCAAAGTGGGTGCTTTGGGGTACAAGCCAGGACAGTCAGCTTCAAGCGCTGTCAGGGTTTGTTCAGTAATAAGTCTGGCCTCAGACCCAATTGAGGCAACATAGTTCGAAGAATTTTTCCTTAAAAAGTTGTGGAGAATACAGCAAGAAAGGGTTATATGATTGAGTTTATATTCCGCCATATTAATTGGAGTGACGAATAGGCGGAACCGGCTGGCCATTATCCCGAAATCATTTTCCACCACTCTTCTGGCTCTGGCCAGCTGGTAATTAAAAATGCTCTGGTCCAGGGTGAGGGTCCTCATGGGGAACGGCCGCATCAGGTGTTCACCCAGACCAAATGCTTCATCAGCAACAAACACAAATGGGAGTCCTTCAACGTTCTCTTACAGAGGTGGCAATCCCAAGCCACCACTCTGGAGACTCCTGTAGAACTCCGTCTGGGGGCGATGACTCCACCATCCGACATCTGGCCATTGTACCCCACATCCACATAGAGAAACTCATATGTTGCCGACACCACTGCCAACATCACAATACTATTAAACCCCTTATAGTTATTATAGCATGACCCCGAGTTGGGGGGTTGGAACTATGTGGATGTGTTTCCCACCAATTGCCCCTCCACAGTTGGGAAAGTCCCAGGAAACGGCAAAGTGGGACGCTACAGTCTTCCATTCCTGTGGCGTTGAAGGAAAATGTGGAGTCAAACAAGAAAAAATAAAATAGTAATTTTGCACATAAACATTGCAAACAGATGGGGGATGTTTTGGACAGGTAACCCTCTCCAATTCATTGAGAGATGAATGCATAATTAATGAGTGTTACTTTGGCCAGCCCTTCCTTACTTACACTATTGGCAGCCCACTGGACAGGTATGAAGTGTCATAATACAAAAATATACACTGTACAAATGGAAGCACATTTTTACCTTCTGCAATTACCTATCGAGATAATAGGAGAACACAACTTTAAACAGTACAATATGAAAGTATTCAGGCAGGCTCTTTCACTACATACTTTGGTGAATTCATCCATAAATATGACCACAAAAGAGGTAGGTATAGTGTGTATGGGTTTGGCAAAGTCAGCAGATAGAGGATTGTCACCGGTTAACTTAGCGGTTGGGGGGGAGGGAGGGTTCTAAATTATTTTGGGATCCAAAAAAAAACCTCTGGCACTCTGCCTGAATTTAAGGAAACAAATAACATTTGTACACATTTTAGGGGATGTTTAGGATAAACCACTACTATGGAACTGACAAAATACATTGTTAAGTGACTAGGCTAGGAGGTTAGTGAGAGCATATATGCATGAAGGACAAAAAAGGAAATTTAATAACTTCCAGCATGCATAAGGACAATGGGACATTCACAGCATATTACAATCAAGGTAATTAAAGAATGATGAAAGAAATACAATACATTAGCAAACATTAAATACATATAATGTGATGTTAAAGGGTAAAACTTACCCTAGTATAGTCCTTCTGCAGGACCTCAATGATGGCAGAACAGGTCTCTGGAATAATGATTCCCAGAGCCTGGAGGGAGATGCCTGTAGAGAACTTGATGTCCTGCAGACTTCTCCCCATCGCCAAGTACCACAAAGGTAGCCTTTGTTCAAGAGTGATGGCTTACCGCATGCAGGTGTCCTGCTTGGTAATATAACGGAACAGCAAAGCCAACAAACAGTGAAAAACAGGCTCCGTCACCCGGAGATAATTCCTGAAATCATCGGGATTATTCTCAATGGATCTCCTGCAACAAAAGCATATGAGACAATTGGTCACGCTGGAGCAACCAATTCTTGGTCCATGAACTCCTCTTCCCCACCCTGTTCATGGACTGAGCTTGGGTCAAAGTAAGAACCCCAACACCAAGCCCCTACATAGCATGAAATCTACGATGAGTACGTACCAGCAACATGACTTCAAAACAGTCGGCTGGTCAGAACGAACTAACAGAACGCACTGAAAAACAGCAAGGCCTGAGAATGAGAGTGAGCTGAAATTCAGATACGAGCAGACAAGAACGCACTGAAAAACAGATACAAACTGACTACACGCACTGAAAACCAGATACAAACCCACAAGCACAGACTGAAGAGCAGTAACGGACTGAAAAGCATGAGTCTGAATAGCATGAATTGTCTCTCACCAAACTTCTACTAACCTGAGATTAGCAGAAAGAGCCCAAAGGGCACTTGGTATTGAACTTCCCTTTTCTAGTCCTGTCGTACATGTTGTATGTCACCGTGTTCTTGACATTCGGAAATTCCGACAACTTTGTGCGACCGTGTGTATGCAAGACAAGTTTGAGCCAACATCCGTCGGAAAAAAAAACCATGGGATTTTGTTATTGGAATTTCCTATCGTGTATACGTGGCATTAGGGTGTAAAGCAGAATGGGTGCAAGAAGCCTCCAGGACTGCTAATGAGAAAAAAAAAGGTGAATTCTGTTTATGTAATACAGGATAATGATGATGATGATGATGATTATTATTTTTATTAATCATTAGTGCCAACAAATGCAGGTAGCATTCTTAGTGCTATCAGGTGCCTGGAGTAGACTTTTATACCTTTCATATCTGTCAAACTCATTTACTAGTATTACTTTACAGGCCTTTTTTCCTAAGCACTGCTTGACTTATACGTGATTCTAAAAAGAGTTTTATGTCGCTTACATCACCTGAGCTAAAGTTGCAGTGCAGGAAATGGGAATAAAGGCACAGAGAGGTCAGAGAAAAGGAGGATCATACTGAGCTGAACTGTGAATGCATGTTCATGTGACAGCCGGCTGACAGATGAGCCTGAGGGTTGATTGAATTGTTCCTGCATGCTTTTCCAACTCTTGAATTTATGGCAAACCTAACCAAATAGGCTGCCCTTTTATCACAGAATGCTGCTATGTAGAATGTGAGAATGATAAAGACTCTGTTCTAGAACAAATTTGTTCAATGTACTTCATTTAAAAAAAAAAAAGTTGCTCTGTCCTCCTGTTTACTGCTGACGACTGAGGCAAGGTGGGGGCAGAGACGAGGGGTTTGCTGCAGGAGAGGTGCAAGGGCCACATGAAATGGCCTGGCAGGCCAAATTCGGCCTGCGGGGCTTGTGTTTGACATGTGTCAAAGCTTGCATCTGACTATGATAGTAACTGGGCACTTTGTTACTGTACTTTTTCAGAGTTACATCTTAAAGAGGAAGTAAACCCTGATGGGTTTACTTCCTCTTTTTTTCCCTGCAAAGGTAAAGCATAATGGACTACTATGCATCGCATAGTAGCTCATTATGTGTCACTTACCTGACACAGGAGCCAGCGAAGTCGCCGCTGATCCCTGTAGTCCGCCGCATCCATGTTGCTTGTGGCGTCTCGCAGCTCCGACGAATCACAGCGGCGCAACCGCGATGACGTCACTCCCGCACATGCGCACGGGAGTCGCGCCTCGCAGCTCCGCCACTGTCATACGGCGAAGCCGCGATGACGTCACTCCCGCGCATGCGCACGCGCACGGGAGTCGACAAATTTGGCAAATCCATTCTTGGATTTGCCGCATTTAGTGCGCATGCGCGCCGCTGTCTACGGCGCATGCGCCGTAGACAGCGGTGCCCATTTTCGGGCAAATATCTCCTAAACCATATAGGTTTAGGAGATATTGCTTGGACCTACAGGTAAGCCTTAATCTAGGCTTACCTATAGGTCCAAGTTGTTTGGAAGGGTTTACTTCCTCTTTAACTCCAAGCTACATTTTCTTTAAAAGGTTCTCAATATCGTTTAACCCAGGGTGGTAAATATCATTTAACTCAGAAGACTGAGGGCATCCTGACAGTGTAGGGCATGCGCTTATGGGATTGGGAGTGCATGTATTTCTTTAAAAGAGGAGTACACAAAAATAAAAAATAAACATGGGGGCTGGGGTGGGATGTGTCAGGGGAGGCGGGTGAGCAGGATAAGAAATTGCAAGAAATTGGCTTTAAGGAAACCCAGGCTATGAAGTTGAACGACTTGCTCACTGGGCACTTAAACCCCCTTCTTGTCAAAGCCAATTTTCAGCTTTCAGCGCTGTCACTCTTTGAATGACAATTGCGAGGTCATGCAAGACTGTACTTAAATGCAATTTTTATAATTTTTTTCACACAAATATAGCTTTCTTTTGGTGGTATTTAATCACTGCTGTGTTTTTGATCTTTTGCTTAATTTTTTTTTCAGAAATACAGTAAAAAAAATAATTCATAGTTTATTATAACATTTTAAAAATGTTTTTCTCCTTCATTTATGTGCGCTGATGAGGCTGCACTGATGGGCACTGATAGGCTGCACTGATAGGCCATGATAAGGCGACACTGATGGGCACTCATGGGTGGCACTGATAAGGCGGCACTGATGGGCACTGATAGGTAGCATTTAGGGGCATTGATGAGGCAGCACTGGTGGGCACTGATAGTTGCCACTGATGGGCACTGAAAGGTGCCACTGATGGGTGGCACTGATGGATGGCACTGAAGGGCACTGATAGGTGGCCTGAAGGGCACTGCTAGGTGGCACTGACAGGCGGCACTGAAAGGTGGCACTGTTAGGCACTGATGGATGGCACTGATGGGCACTGGTAGGTGACACTAATAGGCAGCATTGATAGGTGGCACTGATGATAAGGCACTGATGGGCACTGATTTGCAGCACTGATGGGAACTGATAGGTGGCACTAGTGGGCACTGCTTAGCAGGAGTGGGTGTCCATGACCGATTTACCTCTGACAGAAGCCGGTAGGGCTTTTTTTTCTCCTTTTTTTCTCCTCTCCTTTTTTTCTCAGATTACAATCTTCTGTTTACATCACGTGATTAGCTGTCATTGGCTGACAGCTGACCACGTTCTAAGGTGCTGGGATCGGCCCCTTACTCCGATCAGTGATCAGCCAAGTCTTGTGTACAGAGCGTACCGTGTGCACCTCACAGGGGGGTGCGCAAGAAATGCATATTTGGGAGGACGTACATGGATGCCCTCCCGGCAATTTAGGCCAGCATTGAAGCCGTATTTTAGCAATAGCGTAGGCATGAGGAGGTTAAACTATTTGCATATTTTTAACAGTCAGCGAATGAACTTAAAATCAAGCCCCTTATGACCTCTGTAGTTGCAGGCACTGTGGAGCAAGTCATCCTCAAACTTCGGAGCAGAAGCAATGGCATCTGTATCTCTCAGATCCCTTTGCTCCCCCTTCCTAAGATTCTGCTCCTTGTTCACTTCAGAGATTTAAAGGCTGCTGGGTCACTGCTGGAAGGGGGAAAAAAAAGGGGGGGGCGGGTCTGAGTTGCAGAGAGAATGCTTTCTTAGACCCCTTTCACACTGAGGGAATTTTCAGGCATTTTTGCGCTAGAAATAGCGCCTGTAAAGCGCCTGAAAACCCCCCTCCCATTCATTTCAGTGTTACTTTTCACACTGGGGCGGTATGCTTGCAGGACGTTGGGAAAAGTCCTGCAAACAGCCTCTCCCAAAACACCCTGCTCATTGAAATACATGGGCAGTGCCACCAAAGCGCCTGAAAAGTGCTTTGGAAGCGTCGCAACACGGGCACTTTTAACCCCTTCTTTGGCCACTAGTGGGGGTTAAAAGCGGGCAAAAAGCTGAAGAAACAGCGTTTTAGTGGCGCTTTACCACTAACGCTTGGGTGGCCCCAGTGTGAAAGGGGTCTCAGTGATTGTCATAGCTTTTCATAGCCCATTGGCTAATTTCACCTTTATTTTGTCCTGGTCAATGGGGACAGGTTTTTCATTGACAACTGAGGGGATTTCTCATCACTATATACTGTATAGTTTCTCTTGTGTCTGTGATGGAGAAAGTGACTCTATTATTAATTAGACACTAGCCAGAACTAAAAAAAAAATGCAGTCTAATAAAACTTAAGGTTGATTACACAAAATAAAAATTTATGTAATTTGGTTTCTATAAGCACAGTAGAGAAAAGTAGGCTTCTTCCAAGGTCTCATCTTCATAATTCAATTACTGCTATGTAAGTTTATTATGTGCTCATAAAACACAGCTTTTTAATGTTAAGATGTATTAATCTTATCTAGTGTAGAGGAGAGTCATATACAGTAATAGTGTAGTCATCTGTGATTATGAAAGTATGCAATAGAATGGATTTCACTAGAACTCTGGTACTTCTCAATAATCTGGAGATCAACAACCCAGATCAGTGATGGCAAACCTTGGCACCCAAGATGTTTTGGAACTACATTTCCCATAATGCTCCACTACACTGCAGAGTGCATGAGCATCCTGGGAAATATAGTTCCAAAACATATGGGGTGCCAAGGTTAGCCATCACCGACCTAGATGGATGATGACAATGCCTCTCAATTGACAGCTGATACCCATATGTATACACACTGTGCTTTACAAAACCTATATAACTAAAGGCCAAACTCTTTACCAATATCATTGAAATCAATTTTTTTGTGCTGTCCCCAGAAAAATAATAGAGGGGATATCTTCCAATGAGGACACTGATGAGTTCTGATGACCTGGGGGACCCCAAAGAATTCCCTTGATTTGCATACATTTCCTTTCACTTCCTGTTTAGCTATGGGACAGGAAGTGAAAGGAAATCTCCATAATGGGACACAGATGGTGAAAAAAATCTAACAGTGGTTATAACCCTTACTTGCTCTATCCAAAATGAAAAAAAAAAGTGTTGCCTATAGTTCTACTTTAAAGTTAAATTATTCATTATCTTTTAAGCATGACATGCATGACAACTATGATAGTGACCTGGAACAAGGGCTCATGTGACCTCATTGGGTAAGATAACTTTACAGAATTTTTAAGACTGATATGAAAAAAAGTGGGTCTAAGTACTTTGGAATCAGACAGTTTATAGCGTCTAGCCACTTTAAAAAAGATGAGTTGACAAACAATACACAGTTTAAGTCATAAAATTTCAGAGCACACTTTATATGCTGAGTCACTACTTCTAATTACAAGGTAATAAAATAAGGGAATTACCCAGTTGATAAAGCATTTGAGATAAGGACAAGCTAATGTCACTGCACTATGTATTACATTCAGGTCACTGTATCTTCAGTGAGGCACGTAGAATTCGAAGTACAGTAAGTGGTAGATTTTTTTATGATAGTCTCATATACTAATATTTAGGGGTAATATTGTATAGGGCCCCATTACGATCCCCTTAAGTACTGCTGAATGTCACAGTCAAAACTGCCACACTATGGGGTTGATTTACTAATTACAAATAGACTGTGCACTTTCCAAATGCTGTTGCACTCTGCAAGGGCATTTGTTCCAGACCTTAGTAAATGAGGGGAAGCCTTGCTGACTTTCATCATCCAATCACGTGCATGCAAAAATGCTGTTTTTTTTTTCTTTGCATGTGATTGGGTATTCTTTGCAAAGTGAAGCTTCACCTTATTTACTAAGCTCTGGAGCAAAAGCCCTTGAAGACTGCAACTGCACTTGCAAAGTGCAGAGTCTATTTACCTTTAGTAAATCAACCTCTATATCTGCATATAATGCTCCATTATAAACATACCGTGGGGGTTATTTACTAAAGGAAAATCCACTTTGCACTACAAGTGCACTGAATGTGCACTTGGAAGTGCAGTCGCTGTAGTTTTGAGGAGGACATGCAAGGAAAATAGAAAACAGCATATTCACTTGCACGTTTGGATGATAAAATCAGCAGAGCTTCCCCTCATTTCAGATCTACCCATCAGATTTACAGCGACTGCACTTCCAAGTGCAGTTTTAGTGCACTTGTAATGCAGTTGTAGTGCAAAATGGATTTGCCTTTCGTAAATAACCCCTGTGTGTAGCGTGCAATGTTCATTGGTAATTTCTTTCTATTTCTGCATGGAAGCAGATGGCTGTGAGGATAATGCTGCTGTTATGTAACAGGTAGGTTATTGTCCTATCTTTACCACCCAACACCCAAAGAAGAACAGATGGGCAGTGGAATCCTTTTTTGAAGTTTGAGAGGAGAGCTGGAGCATTTATGCCCTTCGTAGAATGTACTCTTATCACAATAGGAGGAACTTCCAATTGCACATTATAAGCCTAGATAATTCTCTGCCCAATCCATCCAGCATTAGCATAGCTGATTGACCCATTAAGATAACCATTAAGTCCGATCTATGTAGAGAAATGTCATTATAGCACAAAGTACATCTAAACAATGTAAAGCCACTTCTTTTGGCGGTTTAAGGTCGGGACAAAAAAACGTGGGATATCTTGAATAATGTGCAATGAAGAAAGAACCTTAAAGTGTTACTAAACCCGCAACAGTAAAATCAGTCTGTATAAACAGTAAATCATACTTGTTATACTCAATGTGGAACCTAAGAGGTTAATCCTCTGCATTGTGTAAAAAGGCTGTTTGATCCTGTCTTCTCTGATCCTCCCCTTCTTCCACTGTCCCCAAACCATCTCCTGATAGGACAGAGACTAGGAGACAAGCTGCACATGCTCAGTTTGGTGTGTATTGCTAGAGAGGTTTTGTTTTTCTTGGGAGAGTGCATGTGATCAGCACAGGGCCAATCAGCACTGTCCAGACAGGGGGCCAGGGGTCCTGCAGGCTCATAGTACAATCAGAGTAGAATGAAAACTCTTCCTACAAGCTTTAACCAGACACCGAGAGAAGTCACAAGACTACCATATACTGCTGACAAGAAAAGGTATTGATCAGTTTATATTTACTAAAACAATTCCATTTTCATGTTCTGTGTACCGTAAGAAACTAGATCTAGTGAATGCAGGGTCCTGGTTTAGTAACACTTTAAGCAAAAAAATCCTGCTTAGGCCTTATCTTTGTGTAGAATTAAGATCAGCACTTTACAAGACCAAGTGTCAAATGGTTATATTTTTATATAATGGTACCTCATCTACTGGAACTGTCTATTTTTTGTTTAGGTAAAAATTGCTGGATCACCCATCGGGTAGATCACTTTTTTTGTGTTTCTACACAACGTAAAGCTGCACAAACCACTTAGGGGGAATAAAAGTATTTTCTGGATGTGCCCAGTCTTGTAGAACTGAGGATGCACAGATAAAGACTTAAAATGTTTAGAGGGCTTCCAAAAACCCAGATCAGTGACCCTTGGGACCGTACTTTCTAGAAGTGGCAATTTCAAATTCTCCCACACAGCTTCAGTTACTGTAATAACCAATTGGGCTGATGATATGTCGAAGGACTGAGTTTTCTTTTTAGAAGAAATCAGATGATATTCTAATATTTCCCCAGAGTCTTCATCCTCTTCAGTTTATTCATCTGAGTGTAATCTATCTGGGATAGAAAAAGGTAATAAATCTGAGAAAAAAAGAAAGAAAGAGAGAAAGAAAGAGAGGGCTTACTGCCCTTCGTTTCCTTATCTTAAATAGCTGCCAGCTACTGCAATATAGTCAATATGGCTAAAGTGGACTCCGTTATAAAACAAAGCTCCCATTAGAGTGAGAGAAATATGTCATGGATCCTGAACTGGGCTAAGGTAAGATTTGGATTCAGGGCCGCTGATAGGGCAGTACAACCAGCCCTGTTGTACCGGGCCCGGCCAGCAGGGGGGGCCCGAGCAGCTTTTAACTTCTAGCTAAAAAAAAACAAAAAAAAAAAAAAAAAAAAACGAAATAACTATATTAACCTGCACCCACTTGATTACTAACATATATAAGGAATATATATTCATTTCCTGGGCCCCATCAGGTTACCAGAGGGGCCCAGGAGGTGAAAGCAGAAGAGGGACTTTTTTTCTATTTTCGGGTGCAGGGATACAATGCTGTGCCGCATGCTGTTCTCAGTATACCTGCACAAACTAAAGTTCTTCCTGCTCACTGTATGCCTCTCCGGCGGATGGATATTACTGTTATACGGCTCCCTTCATCCAGTAAGTGCTGCAGCTTGAGGGACTTATCACTGGGACGGCTGAGACAGACAGAGCAGCAGGAGTAATCTGGACAATGGCAGTGGTGCACAGGCAAGCAGTCCCCTGCACACACACACACACACTGACAGGTCACACTATTGTAGCATGTGCAGTCCCTAGACTCTGTGTGCTCATGGTTATTATCATTATGATGATCAGGGCACAGTAGGTGCTGTATGGCTCTGTCAGTGTAACATGACTGTGTGGTGCTGACTTTCCTGATATATGGCTGTACTGTGTGTTACAGACTATAACTCAGCACAGCCATAACAAAGTCAGCATCACACAGTCATGTTACACTGACAGAGCCACACAGCACCTGCTGTGCTCTGATCATCATAATGATAATGACCATGAGCACATAGTGAGATGCTACTTTTACACATGTGATGGGGGAAGGGACAGTAAAAATACATAGCCAAGCTGCATTTTTACCACCCCCAAACCACTCTCCTTTCATAACCTTTCACCCAAGCTTTGCAATTAGGTCCTTTTTCATGCAGACCTGATTGAAAGCTCCGTATGAAGACACAAACTGAATGGGCACAGATGTCAAAACACTGACATCTCTCCCATTCAGATGCAGTTATGATTGGTGGGGCGCTGTAAATGTTAAATGTTCCAGCTCCTGCCACCTGCCCTGACAGCGTGGAGGCAGGGGTGGGGTTATGGGCGGAGCCAGGATGGGTTGTGGGCGGGGTCAATGGGGCCCCGTCAGGTAGGCTGTATGGGGCCCCATGATTTCTAACAGCGGCCCTGTTTGGATTGCAGATCCTAAATCATTTATATCCCCAGCTACCCCCTGCCCCTTGCCACTGTGTCTGCCCTCTGACATGCTGCACATTAAGAAACCCTGTGGAGTACTCACAATACCACCAGCCACACTCTGGGATACAGCTGCAGTCCTCAAAACTCCTGTAGCACCTTCAGCTTGCTTCACTGTGAGTGTTTCCTGTTCACAGATTACATTTTTGTCTGTACCTGCTTCATACAAGAAGTGCTTTATCAGCCCTCACCAGAGCTCAGCACATTGAGTACACGGCAGCCATGTTAATCCTAGAGGACAATTCAATTTCTCCATAAATTAACACAGAAGAGGAGAGGAGAGATGCAGGTCATGGGAGAGAAGAAACAAACCAAGTAGTCTAAAAAATGAATGCTACAGGCAGTGGCATAGCAAGGGTTGTCAGCACCCGGGGCAAGACAAGTAATTTGCGCCTCATAACCTGCGGACTTTTAGCATTCCTCAGTCCCTTCAAATACAATAGTACTGACCTACCTGATTCCTATACTGACCACTACACTAACCTACTTGATTTCAACACTGACCAACCTGATTCCTTTATTGACCATTATACACTACACTGACCACTATCCTGTCCACTACACTGAGAACTACACTGACTACTATACCATACTGTCCACTACACTGAGAACTACACTGACCACTATACTATACTGTCCACTACACTGACCACTATACTGTCCACTACACTATACTGACAACTACACTGTCCACTACACTACACTGACCACTATACTGTTTATTACACTGACCACTATACTGTCCACCACATTACACTGACCCCTACACTGTCCACTACACTACACTGACCACTATACTGTCCATTACACTGACCGCTATACTGTCCACTACACTATACTGACCACTACACTGTCCACTACACTACACTGACCACTATACTGTCCACTACACTGAGAACTACACTGACCACTATACCATATTGTCCACTACACTGAGAACTACACTGACCACTATACTATACTGTCCACTACACTGACCACTATACTGTCCACTACACTATACTGACAACTACACTGTCCACTACACTACACTGACCACTATACTGTTTATTACACTGTCCGCTATACTGTCCACCACACTACACTGACCACTACACTGTCCACTACACTACACTGACCACTATACTGTCCATTACACTGACCACTATACTGTCCACTACACTATACTGACCACTACACTGTCCACTACACCACACTGACCACTATACGGTCCACTACACTATACTGACCACTACACTACACTGACAACTATACTGACTTCTACACTGAGAAATACACCGTCCACTACAATACACTGACCACCATACTACACTACTCTGACCACCATACTACACTACACTGACCGCTATACTACACTACACTAAAAACCATACTACACTACACTGACCACAATACTACACTACACTGACCACCATACTACACTACACTGACCACCATACTACACTACACTGATGACTATATGTGTTACGTTTGATATAAAATATATTTTTTCTATAAGACTCATATCATTCTGGTATCACAGAGACAGACTTTCTCAAACAAATGTTGTTGGAAACAATGGGAATGTAGATATAATTGTTGTATATAAATTGACAGTTTGAAGAGGCTATTGTCTCTATAGCTACAGTAAACAAGTAAGAGAGGGTCTCTCAAACTGAAAGAATGACTGTTAGTCAGTTGTTATGGAAACAAGTTTGTAACCATTAACTTTGGTCAACAAACTTGTACAAATATAAAGGGGGAGTAGAGACTGGGACACACACAACATCATCATCATGCTGTAACATCAGGACACACACATCATGTTGCTGTAAGATCAGAAGAAGCCACTCATGATAAAAAGAAGAGAACCTGGTCTCCAAGAAGAATCATTGCCAATGGAGATCACAAACACACCGTAACAGAAGATAAGTAACTTTTAAATGTATTTGTAGTTATAGACCATAGGCTGTTCTTTTTCTAGGAATTTTGCTTATTAAAGATATCTGTCAGTCTTGTATTGTATTCCTAAGATTGTAATAGTTTTGTATGTACAGCAGCTTTGTATATTAAAAGCACATTTATACACTACAGAAGTCTCAGCTTCCTTGTTATACCACAGAGTAACCTTGCTAGATGCAAGCAAAACAATTGGGGGCTCGTCCGGGATCTGTGCTATAGTTCAGTTGAAGCAGAACTGTTTTTTTTTCTGTAGTGTGTTGTGTAGCTTGTGTTAGGTAAAATGCTGCATAAGCTGTTTAGGAAAAGCAAGGCTGCAGAGGGTTCTGGTGACCAGAAGGAAGTGTGCAGCTTACCTATCTGGGCCAGAGACAATGAGTGGGAGCCTCTAGCTAAAGAATTTGTGAAGTATGCTTCTCCCTTGAAGTCTCAGATCATTTTGTAGATTTTAGTCTTAAGGGGTTGGATTTAAGTAAAAAAGAGAAGAGGACAGTGTCCATAGTGGGCTGGCATTTTTTTCATGCTATTTACACTGAATCACATAGAAGGGAGAAGGCAGAGGCAGAAGTTAAGGTATTAAAAGACCAGCTAGCAGTTACTTCAGAGTGTGTACGTTCAACTGCTAGTTGGGCTGATGATTTGCAAGAGTGGTGTGCAGCCCTCATGACCAAATCAATTAATGCCTTAAGGAAAAGGAAGGGCCGTAAACCTGTTAGTAAAGCCAGGGTACGTGCCATTGTCACATCCCAAAATTGGGATTGTGAGGATGTGCTCTCCTCAAATGATAGTGAGGATGAGGAGATAGAGTTTGATATTTTGCATGATGATCTACTAGTGCAAAAGAAAAAGTATCAAAAACAAGGGGGGAAAAAACACGCTGAGATCTAAGAAATATAGTACATAATAATAATAATAGTGAAAATAAATTAAAAATACAAAATCAATGACAAAATAAATAATGATATAAAAAATGACAGTGAATGTTGAAAATTACAAGGCTGCTGCTCCACTGTGGGATACACACACAATAAATGGAAGAAGAAGAAAAATAGCTGCTCCAATAAAAAAGCTTATAATCAAACAGCACTACATTTAACATAAAGTCCCAGACTTATTAAATTAATAAAAGTCCATAGCGAGAGGATCTTTGTGTTCAAGGAAAATCAACCAAACACACCACAGTGATTCCACACGTTTATCGCTAATGTGCCCAGCCACTGACAAAAAGATGTGCTTACCAGAAGGTAGAGCGAAAGGAGCGTTATGGTAAGAAGCCAGTCACAACCTCTCGCCTACACCAGGTGTCGTGCAATTCAGGGACAACGCATCATGTATTGTAGATCTTTATGATGCTCCACACTCCCATTCACACACAATGAATATGCTCAGAAAACAGAGAGAGAGAAGCTTCCCATAGTGTAAAATCATCATTACTCCTTTAAGTTCGATCGCATAGATACAAGCCGGCCAGCAAATCGGGAGCCCATCCTTCTCTGGTACAACGTGGTGACGTTGCAGCGTGCCCTCCCAGACGCATTTCGTCAGACGTGATGTTTTTCAAGAAAAAGTATGCCAGACCTCTCATTACTAAGCATAGAAAATGGCGACATCATAGAGAGGCTATGGATGTATCTCTTGGGAAGGGTCAGGTTAATAACGATTGTAAAAGATTAAGGACTTTTGTCCAAAAGCAGCAGAGCATAGGGTATGTCCACCATACGTGGGGGGCGTCTACCAGAGCAGAGCAACCCCTGAAACAGGTGCCAGGAGAGGATCGGTGAAGGCACACCAAACTAGACAGAACCAGTTACCACCTCCTAACTGTTTTAAAAGCCAATTTGGTTGTGTGGATAATAATGGAACAGAAACTCATTGTGACCCAAATTTGTGACCAACTTCCCATCTTTAGTGCTTTTAAGGTCCCCTTCCCACCTGCAGACGTAAGAGTGGCTGTTTGGGTTTTTGAGGTTTTTCAGCTGTGAGTAAAGAGTATATATATATTTGGGGGAGAGAAACGTCCGATGGCAAATGTGTTCAAACAATGACAGTTGGGTTATCAGGTCTCTATTAGTGAACACCGAAGTTAGCCAATGCTTGATTTGAAGAAATCTAAAATGTTCAGTATAGGGAGCCTGATATTTGTCTCTGATTTCTGTCCAGGTAAAGACAGAACGACCCATGAGGAATGAATGGATGCAGGGAAATGTGTGGGAAACCCACCAATGGAAGGCACTAGGGGACTCCAAGCTTGGAGAAAATAGCGGGTTGTCTAAAAGGGGAAGGAGTGGCAGATGGGGGGAAATTAGAACACTGGAATATTTGGTGGAGTGCCATACTCGGAGAGAATGGGACATTAAGGGACTAAGAAGTGCGGGTCTAGATTTTGGGGAAAGCCACAGGAGTGAGTGTTCAGAGACCAGAGAACAGGAAAGTGTTACAAAGTGACCCATAGAGGGGCATGCTGGGCAGTATAAAGAGAGATCAAATAAGCGATTTGAGCTGCTACAAAATACTGAAAGTTCAGAACCCCAAGCCAAGAGATACTTCTTTTTCGAATAACAAATTTGACTAATTCTCAGGGCAGGTCACTTTTATTTATGTACTTCCATTCCGCTCATTCCCCCTCCAATCTACCAGAAGTCCTGCATGCAGCTTGTGGCCTGAGTTGCCCATCCCCAGGAACACGGTGGTGTTATATGGGATGGTTGCATAGCCTTGGGTAACTTTTACCTTGCTCTCCTTCATAGGGATGTGGGATAGCCTGGTGGCAGAGGAGAATAGGGAAGGCAAGTACATGTGCTTGAGTGTGGGGCCTTAATTGGACACCTTATGGTGGGAATGATCATCCAGACACAGGGATAAAGCTCAGTCCCTTCATATGTGTCCATGTAATGGTGCACTACAAACAGGTATACCCTTTGCACAGATTTATGAATATATACAGTTTAGGCTGAGTGGTTCAGAATTGTCCAGTACCATGTCAATCAAATTTGTTACCAGAGGATGGCTTCAGCTAGCAGAGGTAGTGTTCCTGAACAAGGTACGTAGGATGCAATACCACTTCTCTATAACACGTCTCACTGGCTCCATGTCTCTATTTGGAACCCTGGAGGACTGAGCGATAACCAAGGAGCTGGCCTTCAGCTCACCTTACTCCTAATTACCTTTCCTTATTCTTTACACTCTCCCTTACAAGCGGGTTCCTTTGCTAAACAGTTACTCATCAGAAATGTGCCAACGTGATTTCCTTATTTAAAAGGATCCCTCGCCCAAAATTGCCACCAAAGTCTCTTTAGAGTTCAGTGTCCAATCAGACCACTTCTCTCAAGGTGCTGTATGGAATCCCTAAGGGTTCAGTTCACAACTACATGGCAAATGAGGTTCAATGTAGAAAAATGTAAAATAATGCATTTGGGTGGCAAAAATCTGAATGCAATCTATACACAGGGGGGAGAACCTCTGGGGGAATTTAGGATGGAAAAGGACCTGGGGGTCCTAGTAGATGATAGGCTCAGCAATGGCATGCAATGCCAAGCTGCTGCATACAAAGTGAACAGAATATTGGCATGCAATTAAAAAGGGGATCAACTCTAGAGATAAAACAATAATTCTCCCGTTCTAGGATATTAGTTATGAGGAAAGTTTGGGAGCACTGAACTTATTCTCTCTAGAGACGCTTGGGAGGGGATATTTATGGGCACTGGTGAGGTTGCATTTACAGGCACAGGTGAGGCTGCTTTTGATGTGCTCTGATGAGGCTGCATTGATGGGCACTGGTGAAGCTGCATTTATGGGCACTGGTGAAGCTGCATTTAATGGGCACTGGTAAGGCTGTGTGACAGACCTAGCTGGGACAGAGGCTATTGGAGAGGACTGAATGCTAGCCTCTTGATTTCCAATTATAGGCCATGGATTTTACGGGAACAATACTCTTTGCAAGGTGTATGCCTGGGCACCTTGAAGTAATGTTACTTTTTGATTCAAGAACATGTCCCCCCCAAAACACACAGACTCTGGGAACCCTGTATCTGTCATATTATAATGATGGCTTCATAATGTTGAGGCTCACAGAAGGTGCTGATGTCATCAACTCCAGCCACCTATCTGTCTGTTGTCTGCTAGAATGTCTTTATTGTGAATAAGTCTAGTATAGGATCTAAGAGTCCTTCGATTCCCCTTGTTGATTGTGCTAATTAACCCTGCAATTGTATGAAGGAGTTTTGTGTTGAGAAGTATGATAATGTGTATTGTATAGTCGGTGTGCTAGGAGACGTGAAGTCTGTCCTAAAGGTCATGTCTCTGAGTCACCTAGGCTGTCTAAAGGATTAGATAATTAGCTCATGTTAATTAGGTTTCTGGTTACAGGCTGTATTTTCATCCTGCTGTATATATTTGTGTGAGATCTCAAAATAATGTGCGCTGCATTTCTATTAATTCTTCATTATGAACACTAGTTTACAAGACCGACTGCTCCTGGCTCATTCCTTGCTTCCGATCATGTGTGTTTGCACTTTCAACTTTTGTGTGACGGACTTGCATACTGGCGATATGAAAATGAGACAACAGACTGTTGTCCGCCAAAAATTTACTAGCCTGCCACCCAACATTTGTTGGCCAAAAGTTGGACAACAATTGTCAGAAGGAGCATACTAACGGTCAGATTTTAGGACTACAGTCTGTCAACAGACAATCCCCTGCCAACAATCAGATTGTGTGTACGAGACCTAACACATGAATATGCTTTGATCTAAACCATTCCATTTTAGCTCTTTTAGGGTTGTTGTCCTGCTGGAAGGTGAACTTCCCAGTCTCAAGCCTTTTGTAGTCTCTAAAGCCCCATACACACTATCAGTTTTTCTGCTGCGTTTTTCCTTCAGATTTACCAAAACCATATAATATGAGGTCAAACCTTAGGAGTTTCAATTTGTATGCAATCAGGCAGGTCGTTGCACTACATGGTTTTGGTAAACCTGAAGGAAAAACTCAGCAGAAAAACTGATATGCCATGTACACACGGTCGAACTTTCTGGCAGAAAAAGTAAGACGGAATAATTTTATCGGATATTCCAATCATGTGTGGTCTTCAGCGGAGTTTTTTTTTTTTTTAGAAAATTCGAATGGACCTAGAAATAGAACATGTTTTAAATCTTTCCGATGGAATTAATTTCTATCGGGAAAACCGATCGTCTGTATGCTGTTCTGACGGACCAAACACAACGCAAGGGCAGCTATTGACTACTGGCAATACACTTTATCGGGCTTAACAGGTTTTCTTCTAAGATGGCCTTGTATTTGGCTCCATCCACCTTTCCATCAACTCTGACCAGCTTTTCTGTCCCTGCTGAAGAAAAGCATCCCCACAACATGATGCTGCCACCACTATATTTCACAGTTGGGTGTTCAGGGTGATGTGCAATATTCGTTTTCCGCCACGCATAGCGTTTTGCTTTTAGGCCAAAAAGTTCAATTTTGGTCTCATCTGACCAAAGCACCTTCTTCCACATGTTTGCTGTGTTCCCCATATGGGCTCTGGCAAAATGCAAACAGGATTTCTTATGGATTTCTTTCAACAATGGCTTTCTTCTTGCCACTCTTCCATAAAGGTCAGATTTGTGGAGTGCCCTACTAATAGTTGTCCTGTGGACAGATTCTCCCACCTGAGCTGTGGATCTCTGCAGCTCCTCCAGAGTTACCATGGACCTCTTGGCTGCTTCTCTGATTAATGCTCTTCTTGCCCGGCCTGTCAGTTTAGGTGGACAGCCTTGCCTTGGTAGGTTTGCAGTTGTACCATACTCTTTCCATTTTCGGATGATGGATTGAACAGTGCTTCGTGAGATGTTCAAAGCTTCAAGGTTGTTCAAAGGATTTTTTTTATAATCTAACCCTGCTGTAAAGTTCTCCACAACCTTATCCCTAACCCGTCTAGTGTGTTCCTTTGCTTTCGTGATGCTGTTTGTTCACTAAGGTTCTCTAATAAACCTCTGAGGGCTTCATAGAACAGCTGTATTTATACTGAGATTGAATTACACACAGGTGGATTCTATTTACTATTTAGGCCTTCTGAAGGCAATTGGTTCCACTAGATTTTAGTTAGGGGTATCAGAGTAAAGGGGGCTGAATACAAATGCACACCACACTTTTCAGATATTTATTTGTAAATCATTTTGAAAAAAATTTATAATTTTACTTCCTCTTCACAATTATGTGCCACTTTTTGTTGGTCTATCACATAAAATACCAATAAAATAAATTTAAATTTTTGGTTGTAACATGAGAAAATGTCGAAAATGTCAAGGGGTATGAATACTTTTTCAAGGCACTGTATATTGTATATGTGTAATATGTGTAAAGTTCTACTACCAAGAGTAGGTATTTGAACCTATCTGGCACTAAACTATCTGATTATAGATGGTCTGGGAATCAGATTACAGATCTTTTATTCAACAGTATTCCAGTTTGCACAGGGGTTCAATCTTAAAGCGGAGGTCCACCCTAAAATGGACCTCCGCTCATCGGAATCCCCCCCCCCTCCGGCGCCACAATTGGCACCTTTCAGGGGGGAGGGGGGTGCAGTTACCTGGATAATCCAGGTAACTGCACCCACTTCCGGGATAGCTGTCTGCGGAAAGGGGCGTAGATTACGCCCCTTTCCGCAACTGCCCGCCCCTTTGCGCAAGTGCCCCGCTGCCTGCTGGGAAACACACAGTTCCCAGAGGCAGCAGGGACCGTCCGGATTGCGCCGCGCGGCTCGCGCATGCGCAGTAGGGAACCGGGAAATGAAGCCGAAAGGCTCCATTTCCTGATTCCCATACCCAAGATGGCGGCGGCAGCACCCGAGTGTCGATCTAGAGATCGGCTTCGGGTGCCGACATCGCGGGCGCGATGGACAGGTAAGTGTCACTATTTTAAAAGTCAGCAGCTGCAGTATTTGTAGCTGCTGACTTTAAAAAAAAAAAAAACGCGGAGTCCCGGCGGATTCCCGCTTTAAGCCGCGTACACACGGGCGGACTGTATGGCCAACTTAGTCCGTCAGACAATCCGACGGACAGTCCGTCCTACTTTCGAATGAACGGACTTGACCACACACAATGAACAAACAGTCCGTTGAAAGCTTGCGCGATGACGTGTACAGCACGTACGACGGGACTAGAAATAGGACGTCCAATACACAGCAATGCAACCTTCCGCCGTGTAAATCCTTTCTGACCATGCGCCATACTTAGTCCGTCCAACTAGCCTACTCACGAGCGGACTGTCCGCTGAAACCAAAGTTGAATGGACAATATTACGGAAATTCCGAAATACTTAGTCCGCCAGACTGCACACTGAAAAAGTCCGCTGAAGCCCACACACGAGCGGACTGTCCGCTGAAATGTGTTTCGGCGGACTAAGTTGGACAGACAGTCCGCCCGTGCACCTGCAGAACACTACAGTTATAACATATTGGCGTAACTCCATGCAATATATTTCCAATTACTTATACGCATTACTTATGTGAACCATTGCCCTTTACTTTTCTCTTACATAGACCTATGACCTTATTTGGAGACCGTTTCATCTGATTCTTTATGACTAACTGTATGCAGATATATGACGTTTAACATCAGTGATCGTTTGGAAATCCTGCCCAACAGGTTTTCCCTTGCTTCGTGGTAGTCACGATTTAGGTAGCTGCATTCCAAAGAAGGTGATGTAAAAAGATAAAAATATAATTCTGAGTGATTTAACCCCTTCATGACTAGGGGGACATTATTCATGACTTTTCTGTTCCAGTTTAAATAATAATAGTTGCTTTCTTTATTATATATGTCATGCAATGGTTATTTGGTAACTTCCAAGTAAAGGTTATGTGACTAATTAACATAAGCTAGTTATGGTTCTTCTTGAGAACAGATGTAATAACGTTAATGGGTAAATTACACCAGCTAAATTATTATATTGCTTCTACATCAGATACTATTTCAATCAACATTGCCAACAAATGTGTGTGATAAATCACCAGTTCTATTCAGCATTTACTTAAAGGGTAACTCCACTTTCATGGGGAAAAAAATATCAAATAAAGAGAAAATAATATATTGTAACTGAATGCTATTAAAAATTGCAGCTGCTGTAATTTTCTAAAAATGCAATGCAATATGGCTACGCAGAATGTGTACAGAATGTCCCCCAGAAACATCAATTCCTGCTTGTGTGATTGGCTCACCGATTTTCCCAGAAGTTTACACTAAGATACAAGTCAGATTTCAGGCATCCCTGCAAAAATGTAATTTTTGGGGAGATACTTCCAATAGGAAAACGTCTGAAGGGATGTAGGCCGTGCCAGTTTCCTTATTAGTGTCCTGCAGGTGCACAGCTGATTGATAATTATGAAACCACTTACTTTAGACTCACTTTCCCACATGGATACAGAGAAACACACAGGGATTTCTTCAGAATAACAAAAGGTAGGAATCTGCAACAAAGTTTGTTAAAATCCTTGTTATGTACAGAGATCACCTGAATTACAGATATGGTTTTTATTGCATACTTGCTTACAATACTTACTATTGCATTGGCACAATGTAAGTATGCATATCTACTACAGTGATACTCATGACCTCCAGTTCCCTCTGCACACTGACCATGTGGAGAAAGGGGGGAGTTGCTTGCTTAGTACTGCCACCATTCACAGAACTCCTATTTTTTTACTAAATGCAAAGCATTCTCTAATTAGACAAGGCAGTGAGGACGAGTGGTAATGTCACAATCTCCACTTCTTCCAATACCAAAACACTTTGTATTCATTGAAAAAATACAATACGATCTATAAATGGTGGCAGTGCAAAGTGAAAGACCCCCTGTGTTCAGTGTGGAAGGGGGAAGGCAAAGCTTCTTGGCACAGGACCACCAGCACGATTAATCGTTAAAGAATTTAGATTGCTACTCTACCCCCCCCCCCCCCAATCTTAAAACTGCATTTCCTCGATTCAGTGCAGAGTTCTCTCCTCAAGCCAATAGCTGTAAACAAAACAAAAAAACACAGACATCCTGCCAAGTTTCTCACAAGAGGATCATTGTAACATATAGTTCTTTTAGATCAAAGGGATGAAATTCTGTCTGTAAACAAGGTCAGTTTAACCACTAAAGACTAAACCCTTTTTGGACACTTGTTGCTTACAAGTTAAAATCAGTATTTTTTGATAGAAAATTACTTGAAACCCCCAAACATTATAGATTTTTTGTTTGTGAGACCCTAGAGAATAAAATTGTGGTTGTTGCAATATTTTATGTCACACTGTATTTGCACAACTGTCTTTCAAACGCAATTCATTTTAGAAAATATACACTTTAATGAATTTTCATAAAGCTAAACAGTAACGTTAGCCCAATTTCTTCTTTGTATAATATGAAAGATGTTGTTACGCTGCGAGAATCATGAGAGAATCGTGATCTTTATTCTTAGCTAGTGATGGCCGAACGGTTCGCCCGGCGGTCGTTTCGCGGCGAATTTCCGACTTTCGCCGTCCGCGGGTTCGAACGCCTTTTTCCGTCGTTCGCCCCGGCGGACTTACGTGTTTAATGTATACAAGAACTTTAACCTTTCGTGACACGTTTATCATGTGTTACAGGACAACCAATTGAGACATGACAGCTCATGGACACTTGGACATTCCCCCTAACCTATAAATACACCCGATCCGGTGGCCATTTTACATTCTTTCTTCTGTCACTGTAGGGAAAGGATCCTGTGTGGAGTAGGGACAGAGAAAACGCTAGCTATTTGGTACACAAAAGTTCTTTTCAGGACTGGTATAGGTGTTAGGTCAGCAGCCTGAGTTTCTTTTGTCAGTTTAGATAAAGGGACAGAGCGCTGTATGCTGCTATTTTAGGGACAGCTCAGCCAGATTAGTCTTTCTTCATCATCATCATCATCATCATCATTAGCTGTTACTATCAGGTCCACAAAAGAGCTGTTCCAGCTAATCGTTCCAGCCTACTCTTTTTTGCCAATTTGTATAGGGACAGGCAGGAAGCAGTGTGTCAGGCAGTGAGGATAATTTTAAAGACTTGCTGTTACTATTAGTTCCACAAAGGTTCTTTTCAGGACTGGTATCAGTGGTACGGTAATAGGCTTGTACACGTATAATATTCTTTCTTCCAAATATAGAAAGAATATTATACTTGACTGCTGCCCTTCTGCTGCAGTCTGCTAATCATTCACAACTCACTTGTTCCACAAAGCTCTTTATCAGGACTGGTAACTTGGTCTGTCTAGGGTGCTACGGTACATAGGCTTGGGTGCGGTACAGTCTGCTGTTCTGTAAGGACCGCTATCGGTCCACAATACATAGGGTTGCCGTGCACTACTGCTGACCGCTGCCCTATACTGCAGCAGTCCTTCATTGGTATAGGGACTGACGTACAGTCTGCTAATCACTAACACACAACCTGCTTGGTCCACAAAAGTTCTTATAAGGACTGGTAACTTGGTATAGGGTGCTACGGTACATAGGCCTGAGTGCGTTACAGTCTGCTGTTCTGTAAGGACCGCTATCGGTCCACAATACATAGGGTTGCCGTGCACTACTGCTGACCGCTGCCCTATACTGCAGCAGTCCTTCAGCGGTATAGGGACTGACGCACAGTCTGCTAAACACTAACACACAACCTGCTTGGTCCACAAAAGTTTTTATAAGGACTGGTAACTTGGTATAGGGTGCTACGGTACATAGGCCTGAGTGCAGTACAGTCTGCTGTTCTGTAAGGACCGCTATCGGTCCACAATACATAGGGTTGCCGTGCACTACTGCTGACCGCTGCCCTATACTGCAGCAGTCCTTCATTGGTATAGGGACTGACGTACAGTCTGCTAATCACTAACACACAACCTGCTTGGTCCACAAAAGTTCTTATAAGGACTGGTAACTTGGTATAGGGTGCTACGGTACATAGGCCTGAGTGCGTTACAGTCTGCTGTTCTGTAAGGACCGCTATCGGTCCACAATACATAGGGTTGCCGTGCACTACTGCTGACCGCTGCCCTATACTGCAGCAGTCCTTCATTGGTATAGGGACTGACGTACAGTCTGCTAATCACTAACACACAACCTGCTTGTTCCACAAAAGTTCTTATAAGGACTGGTAACTTGGTATAGGGTGCTACGGTACATAGGCCTGAGTGCGTTACAGTCTGCTGTTCTGTAAGGACCGCTATCGGTCCACAATACATAGGGTTGCCGTGCACTACTGCTGACCGCTGCCCTATACTGCAGCAGTCCTTCATTGGTATAGGGACTGACGTACAGTCTGCTAATCACTAACACACAACCTGCTTGGTCCACAAAAGTTCTTATAAGGACTGGTAACTTGGTATAGGGTGCTACGGTACATAGGCCTGAGTGCGTTACAGTCTGCTGTTCTGTAAGGACCGCTATCGGTCCACAATACATAGGGTTGCCGTGCACTACTGCTGACCGCTGCCCTATACTGCAGCAGTCCTTCAGCGGTATAGGGACTGACGCACAGTCTGCTAAACACTAACACACAACCTGCTTGGTCCACAAAAGTTTTTATAAGGACTGGTAACTTGGTATAGGGTGCTACGGTACATAGGCCTGAGTGCGTTACAGTCTGCTGTTCTGTAAGGACCGCTATCGGTCCACAATACATAGGGTTGCCGTGCACTACTGCTGACCGCTGCCCTATACTGCAGCAGTCCTTCATTGGTATAGGGACTGACGTACAGTCTGCTAATCACTAACACACAACCTGCTTGGTCCACAAAAGTTCTTATAAGGACTGGTAACTTGGTATAGGGTGCTACGGTACATAGGCTTGAGTGCGGTACAGTCTGCTGTTCTGTAAGGACCGCTATCGGTCCACAATAGATAGGGTTGACGTGCACCACTGCTGACCGCTCACCTATACTGCAGCAGTCCTTCAGCGGTATAGGGACTGACGTACAGTCTGCTAATCACTAACACACAACCTGCTTGTTCCACAAAAGTTCTTATAAGGACTGGTAACTTGGTATAGGGTGCTACGGTACATAGGCTTGAGTGCGGTACAGTCTGCTGTTCTGTAAGGACCGCTATCGGTCCACAATAGATAGGGTTGACGTGCACCACTGCTGACCGCTGCCCTATACTGCAGCAGTCCTTCAGCGGTATAGGGACTGACGTACAGTCTGCTAAACACTAATACACAACCTGCTTGGTCCACAAAAGTTCTTATAAGGACTGGTAACTTGGTATAGGGTGCTACGGTACATAGGCTTGAGTGCGGTACAGTCTGCTGTTCTGTAAGGACCGCTATCGGTCCACAATAGATAGGGTTGACGTGCACCACTGCTGACCGCTGCCCTATACTGCAGCAGTCCTTCAGCGGTATAGGGACTGACGTACAGTCTGCTAAACACTAATACACAACCTGCTTGGTCCACAAAAGTTCTTATAAGGACTGGTAACTTGGTATAGGGTGCTACGGTACATAGGCTTGAGTGCGGTACAGTCTGCTGTTCTGTAAGGACCGCTATCGGTCCACAATAGATAGGGTTGACGTGCACCACTGCTGACCGCTGCCCTATACTGCAGCAGTCCTTCAGCGGTATAGGGACTGACGTACAGTCTGCTAAACACTAATACACAACCTGCTTGGTCCACAAAAGTTCTTATAAGGACTGGTAACTTGGTATAGGGTGCTACGGTACATAGGCTTGAGTGCGGTACAGTCTGCTGTTCTGTAAGGACCGCTATCGGTCCACAATAGATAGGGTTGACGTGCACCACTGCTGACCGCTCACCTATACTGCAGCAGTCCTTCAGCGGTATAGGGACTGACGTACAGTCTGCTAATCACTAACACACAACCTGCTTGTTCCACAAAAGTTCTTATAAGGACTGGTAACTTGGTATAGGGTGCTACGGTACATAGGCTTGAGTGCGGTACAGTCTGCTGTTCTGTAAGGACCGCTATCGGTCCACAATAGATAGGGTTGACGTGCACCACTGCTGACCGCTGCCCTATACTGCAGCAGTCCTTCAGCGGTATAGGGACTGACGTACAGTCTGCTAATCACTAACACACAACCTGCTTGTTCCACAAAAGTTCTTATAAGGACTGGTAACTTGGTATAGGGTGCTACGGTACATAGGCTTGAGTGCGGTACAGTCTGCTGTTCTGTAAGGACCGCTATCGGTCCACAATAGATAGGGTTGACGTGCACCACTGCTGACCGCTGCCCTATACTGCAGCAGTCCTTCAGCGGTATAGGGACTGACGTACAGTCTGCTAAACACTAATACACAACCTGCTTGGTCCACAAAAGTTCTTATAAGGACTGGTAACTTGGTATAGGGTGCTACGGTACATAGGCTTGAGTGCGGTACAGTCTGCTGTTCTGTAAGGACCGCTATCGGTCCACAATAGATAGGGTTGACGTGCACCACTGCTGACCGCTGCCCTATACTGCAGCAGTCCTTCAGCGGTATAGGGACTGACGTACAGTCTGCTAAACACTAATACACAACCTGCTTGGTCCACAAAAGTTCTTATAAGGACTGGTAACTTGGTATAGGGTGCTACGGTACATAGGCTTGAGTGCGGTACAGTCTGCTGTTCTGTAAGGACCGCTATCGGTCCACAATAGATAGGGTTGACGTGCACCACTGCTGACCGCTCACCTATACTGCAGCAGTCCTTCAGCGGTATAGGGACTGACGTACAGTCTGCTAATCACTAACACACAACCTGCTTGTTCCACAAAAGTTCTTATAAGGACTGGTAACTTGGTATAGGGTGCTACGGTACATAGGCTTGAGTGCGGTACAGTCTGCTGTTCTGTAAGGACCGCTATCGGTCCACAATAGATAGGGTTGACGTGCACCACTGCTGACCGCTGCCCTATACTGCAGCAGTCCTTCAGCGGTATAGGGACTGACGTACAGTCTGCTAAACACTAATACACAACCTGCTTGGTCCACAAAAGTTCTTATAAGGACTGGTAACTTGGTATAGGGTGCTACGGTACATAGGCTTGAGTGCGGTACAGTCTGCTGTTCTGTAAGGACCGCTATCGGTCCACAATAGATAGGGTTGACGTGCACCACTGCTGACCGCTGCCCTATACTGCAGCAGTCCTTCAGCGGTATAGGGACTGACGTACAGTCTGCTAAACACTAATACACAACCTGCTTGGTCCACAAAAGTTCTTATAAGGACTGGTAACTTGGTATAGGGTGCTACGGTACATAGGCTTGAGTGCGGTACAGTCTGCTGTTCTGTAAGGACCGCTATCGGTCCACAATAGATAGGGTTGACGTGCACCACTGCTGACCGCTCACCTATACTGCAGCAGTCCTTCAGCGGTATAGGGACTAAGAGTTTTGTCACAGGGTCATTTAAAAAATGACATGCAGAGGAAGAGGCAGGCCCTTCCGCAGGGGTGGTAGGGGTAGGGCAGGAGCAACAGGCTTGAGCCAAAGTGGGAAGTTGCAGAAGGTGCGTTCAATTACTTTAAAGGATGCACCAGACTTGGTTGAGTGGCTCGCTCAGCCTTACTCTTCTGCACCCTCCTCATCCTCTCGATCTGCACCCTCTTCTTCACTCTCTGCTATGTGCACCCCCAAAGACACTACCACCAACAACACGACCACCACCACCACCACCACATACCTTCCGCTTGAGTCACTGGAATTATTTTCCGATCCATATCAAGAGGACATTTCTGATGCGCAGCCACTCTTGGTATTGGATCAGGAAGAGGAGGTAGCAACAAGCGCTACTCAGCAGTCTGACGCCAGTACCCAGATCAGCCCAAGGAGGAGGTTGGTCCCCGGTGTTGCTGCCTACTCTACTTATAGCGGTGGGGAAGGTGACGTTGATGATGACGTGTCTAGTGATGTCACGTGGGTGCCCACAAGAGAGGAAGAGGAGGGGAGTTCAGAGGGAGATATGGACCAGCAGATAGGGAGGAGAAGCAGCAATGACTTACATTGCACAGCAGGGACAAAGCAGACTGCAAATGTATCAGGAGCGAGTCATCGACCATGTACGGTCACATCTGGCGCTCCCAGGACACCGGCACATGGCTCCGCAGTGTGGGCTTTTTTTAACGTGTCCGCTGCTGACAATAGCGTTGCCATCTGCAATCTTTGCAGTCAACGCGTTAGTCGCGGTAAGCCCAATACTCACCTAGGGACGACCGCCTTAAGAAGGCACATGAGCAGCCATCACCGAGCCCAGTGGGAGCAACGGAACACACAAAGCCACACTGCAGGCTCTCACCGTCCAGCCTCGTCTTCTACTTCTCCTTCTCCTCTCTCCTCACAATTGTCCTCCACTCCACCTTCCATCACGCCAAGCTCACATTTTTCTGCAAAAAGGCAGGCTTCCGTGGGCCTAATGTTTGAGCGTAAAAAAATGATGACGCCGGATAACCCTCTTGCCCAACGGTTGGCGGCTGGCTTGTCAGAACTCATAGCCCGCCAACTACTGCCATATAAACTGGTGGACTCGGAGGCCTTTCGCAAATTTGTGGCCATTGGAACACCACAATGGAAGGTCCCAGGAAGGAAGTATTTCTCAGAGAAGGGCATCCCAGAGCTATATGGCCATGTTCAGCGGCAAGTGAATGTATCTCTGGCACACAGTGTCGGTGCCAAGATACATCTGACCACAGACACGTGGTCTAGCAAACACGGGCAGGGAAGGTATATCAGTTTTACTGCCCACTGGGTGAACCTTCTGACGGCCGTCAAGCATGTAACCCGTGGCACCCGTGTAGATTTGGTTTTACCGCCACGGATTGCATGCAGGCCTGACTCTTCTTCTCCTCCTCCTACTCCATCCTCCTCCCTCTCCTCCTCAGCTGCCTCCTCCTTTTCCGCTGCTAGCGTCTCTTCCACTGCACCGCCCAAGCTCCCCAGAACCTATTCCACATGCCAGGTGAGACGTTGCCATGCCGTGCTGCGTCTGTTGTGCCTGGAAGCAAAGAGCCACACTGGCCCGGCACTCCTTTCAGCTTTGCGTTCACAGGCAGATGAGTGGCTAACACCGCTCAATTTGACAGTTGGTAAAGTGGTGTGTGACAACGGTGCCAATCTGCTTAGCGCATTGAAACAGGGCAAAATCACGCACGTGCCGTGCATGGCACACGTCTTAAACTTGGTCGTGCAGCGATTCCTTGTCAAATACCCTGGGGTCCAGGACATCTTGCGGCAGGCAAGGAAAATCTCGGCCCATTTCAGAAGATCTTACACGGCCATGGCTCGCCTTGCTGACATTCAGCGGCGACACCATCTGCCGGTCAGACGTCTTATTTGCGATTGCCCGACGCGATGGAACTCAACCTTCTATATGCTTGATAGGCTGCTCCAGCAGAAACGTGCAGTTAACGTCTACCTGTATGAACTCTGCGAAAGAAACGGTTCTGGGGAGCTGGGTTTTTTTTCACCGCGCCAGTGGCTGCTCATGCGCGACACATGCAGACTTCTGCGGCCATTTGAGGAGATCACCAAACTGGTCAGTCGCAGCCATGGCGCCATCAGTGACATGGTACCTTATGCCTTCTTTCTGGAGCGTGCATTGCGTCGTGTCATTGATCAGGCTGTGGAGGAGCAGGAGCGGGAAGATGAGGAAGTCGCAATGCTGGATGAATTCCCAGGGGGGGCTACTCTATCTGAGACAAGTCAACAACAGGAGTCTGATGAGGAGTCAGAGGAGGATGGTGCCGGGGCGGATGAGCAGGAGCAAGAAGAGCATGCTTTAAACCTTTCTGGGATCCCTGTTGTGCGAGGATGGGGAGAGGAGAATGAAGAGGACGACATTATCCTGGATGATGAGCAGGAGCCAGGCCACCACACCGCTTCCACTTTAGTGCAAATGGGGGCCTTCATGCTCCAGTGTTTTAATAGGGACCCCCGTATAAAAAGCATGAGGGTCAAGGACCAGTACTGGGTGGCAACGTACTTAGACCCCCGGTACAAACACAAAATGGCGGAAATGTTACCGCCGTCGCAGAGGGCTGTCAGAATGCAGCACTTCCAGGCCTTGCTTCGAGAAATGCTGCATTCTGCTTTTGCGTGCGCTGGCAGAGGAGCAATTCCCACTCCCAGAGAAGGATTTGCGGGTACCAATCCAACAGCGCCTGCAAGAAGAGGCCGGTTTGAAGATGTGTTGGTGACTTCGGATATGAGGTCATTCTTTCAGCCGACCCATCGACAGGTGTCATCCGGATCCAGCATCAGGGAACGCCTAGACCGTCAGGTGTCCGACTACATTGGGTTAACGGCCGATGTGGACGCTCTGAGGAGTGATGAACCCCTAGACTACTGGGTGGGCAGGCTTGACCTCTGGCCAGAGCTTGCCCAATTTGCAATCGAACTGTTGGCTTGCCCCTCATCCAGTGTCCTGTCCGAAAGGACGTTCAGCGCAGCAGGGGGGATTGTGACCGATAAGCGTACTCGCCTAGCTCACCACAGTGTTAACTACCTCACATTTCTAAAAATGAATGAGGCATGGATCTCGGAGGAATTCAACACATGTGATCAGTAGACCATGTATATGTCTATAAACAATTTTTGGAATCAAGCACACAGACCTTCTTAATTCATTTGGCTCACTTCCCTGACCCAAAAAAGCACACCGTACTATATGCCCCTACCCTCCTCTTTGAAGAGGTTGAGCGGTGTCATATTTCTACTGGGGCTGCTTATTATGAGGGGTTCCCACCATCCCTGTGCTGTGCTGACTTCCTCCTGGGTGTTCTTATTATGAGGGGCTCCCACCATCCCTGTGCTGTGCTGACTTCCTCCTGGGGGTTCTTATTATGAGGGGATCACACCATCCCTGTGCTGTGCTGACTTCCTCCTGGGGCTGCTTACGGTGCTGCTGTCAGCGCTGTATGTCACGGAGCTGCTGTCAGCGCTGTATGTCACGGAGCTGCTGTCAGCGCTGTATGTCACGGAGCTGCTGTCAGCGCTGTATGTCACGGAGCTGCTGTCAGCGCTGTATGTCACGGAGCTGCTGTCAGCGCTGTATGTCACGGAGCTGCTGTCAGCGCTGTATGTCACGGAGCTGCTGTCAGCGCTGTATGTCACGGAGCTGCTGTCAGCGCTGTATGTCACGGAGCTGCTGTCAGCGCTGTATGTCACGGAGCTGCTGTCAGCGCTGTATGTCACGGTGCTGCTGTCAGCGCTGTATGTCACGGAGCTGCTGTCAGCGCTGTATGTCACGGAGCTGCTGTCAGTGCTGTATGTCACGGAGCTGCTGTCAGCGCTGTATGTCACGGAGCTGCTGTCAGCGCTGTATGTCACGGAGCTGCTGTCAGCGCTGTATGTCACGGTGCTGCTGTCAGCGCTGTATGTCACGGAGCTGCTGTCAGCGCTGTATGTCACGGAGCTGCTGTCAGCGCTGTATGTCACGGAGCTGCTGTCAGCGCTGTATGTCACGGAGCTGCTGTCAGCGCTGTATGTCACGGAGCTGCTGTCAGCGCTGTATGTCACGGTGCTGATGTCAGTGCTCTGTATTACGGTGCTGCTGTCAGTGCTCTGTATCTCCTGCACCCTCTTGTTTGCCTACCCTGGTCCCTGACCTTCCCTCTCCTCCATTGCCTTCATTAGCTCCATAGTCCTGAATTGTCAGAACAATTTCCCAAATAAAAAAAAAATGCTTGTAGTTATCGATCCCAAATTCACCTCATACATGTATTATGCTATTGTCCAGGTGGTGGGACTACGTGCTACCCCCTAATAATTACCCCGTGGCCGCAAATTCGACCTAAAGGTTTGCGAAATTCGCCTCCCATTGAAGTCAATGGAGCCCGCGGCGAACGGTCGTTTTCGCGAACGTTTGTGTCCGTTCGCGTTTCGCGTTCGCGAAACGTCCCGTCGGAAGTTCGTCCATCACTATTCTTAGCAAAAAGAAATTGCGATTCTCATTTTAGCCAGAATAGTGCAGTTCTAGCCATCACCCTCCAGTATGAGATAATCATGAGATATTCCTACTTATATTAGTCCAAGCTAGGCCAATGTAAATTTGCAATAAAGATCATACCTGGAGATCAGTTTTAATATATCTTTTTATATCACTGGATTTCTTACTTAGTGGAGTTGAGTTACTAAATGAATAGAATATGAGTACTCAACCTGTGGCCCTCCAGCGCTTGCAGAGCTACAAGTCCCAACATGTCTCTGCCTTTGGGAGTCATGCTTGTAACTGTAACTGTCAGCCTTGCAATGCCTCATGGGATTTGTAGTTCTGCAACAGCTGAAGGGCCACAGGTTGAGCACCCACGGAGTGGAGCATTCTTCTTTGCAAAGTATGTTCACTCAGCCTAGTGATAAGGTGAAGCTAGGTTCACTATATTTATTCACTTCTGCACATACAAAAATCTTGTTTTTAATTACCCTTGCAAATGATTTGAAAATGCAAAGTGATCACAGCTTCACCTTATTAAAACACTAAGTACCGTATTTATCGGCGTATAACACACGCTGGCGTATAACACGCACCCCAAGTTTAGGAGGGAATTTTAAGGAAAACATTTTTTAGGAGGGAAATTTAAGGAAAAAAAACTTACATTTAAATGCCCATCAATGCAGCCTTATCAGTGTCCATCTGAAGCCTTGTCAGTGTCATTTGCAGCCTTGTCATGCAGCCTGTCCATCATTGCAGCCTTGTCATTGCAGCCTGTCCATCATTGCAGCCTTGTCATTGCAGCCTGTCCATCATTGCAGCCATGTCATTGCAGCATTGTCATTGCAGCCTGCAGCCTGTGCGTCATTGCAGCCTTGTCATTGCAGCCTGCAGCCTGTTTGTTATTGCAACCTTGTCATTGCAGCCTTGTCATTGCAGCCTGCAGCCTGTCCGTCATTGCAGCCTTGTCCCCTCAGCTTTTGTTTTTAAAAATGGTGCTGCCGAGATGTCCTTTCGGCCCCCTCGGCCGTACTCGGAGGCTTTTGGCCGCTCTCGCCGCTTCTCAGCGGTTTTCGGCCGCCTCGGCCGTACTCGGAGCCTTTCTGCCGCCTCGGTCATACTCGGAGGCTTTTGGCCGCTCTCGAAAACCGCTGAGAAGGGCCGAAGGCAGCCGAAAGCCGCGAGAAGGGCCGAAGGCGGCTTAAAGCCGCCCAGAGCCCAAAAATCGCAAGGGAATCGCAGCGGATTGGCGTATAACGCGCACCCGCGATTTTCCCCTGATTTTAAGGGGAAAAAAGTGCGTGTTATACGCCGATAAATACGGTATTCACTTTGCAATTGGCATACTCTCTAGCCAAGCCTTGTTATACTGGAAGAACCCTTCAGGTGCTGTAGTTTTCAGGGTTCAGAGAAACACTGCAGAAAAATCATGTCTATAATTTATGGTACAGTGAACAGTAAGTTGTAGAAGTAATAGTTGAATAGTAATTGTAATAGAGAGTGATATTTCGGGGATCTGTGTATTTTGCTCTGATTTTAGCCTACTCTTTGTTTGGTCCTTCATCTCCACAAAAGTTATCTACTCTCTGGGCTCATGTGCATGGGTGTATAAAATGCAGCATTCAGCTCCGTGCCATATACAGCTTTTTAAGAATCAGAAAGCAGCAGTATATGCTACGAGCAGTGGTGGCCCATGCATTGTGAGTAGCCCCCCAACACCTCCGCCTCCCTCCATATCCAATGCGCCCGGTAACTTTTAGGATGCCAGACACATGAATTACTATGGCGGGGATAGGCAGGGATGTGTATTTTGAAGCACATGATTAGAGCCAGAGGCTCTAATAGGCTTCAAAATAGGGTGGGCTTGGGACGCAGAGCACTGTGTCCCGATCCCACCCTGTTTCCCGATTGGCCAAAGTGTCAGGCGATCCTATTGGATGCCTAGTGCTTTGGTGGAAGATGAGATACAGCGAAGGAAGGAGCCACACTGGAGCCGCCGCTTCCACTTCAGGGGTGGAGGAGGAGAGCCCTACCAGCCGCCACTCCAGCAGAGAAGGAGGAGGGCCCTGCCAGCCTCCACTCCAGCAGAGGAGAGCCCCGTCACTCCAGGAGAGGAGAGCCCCAGCAGTCGCCACTCCAGGAGAGGAGGAGGAGAGCACTGCATAGAACTTTAGGTGCCGCTAGACCGGCCACGAGGGAAGGGGGGATGGTGACGGTGCTGACCTGTATACCCTGACCTGTAAGGCTGTGCTTTATATCCTGTGCTATATAAACTGAGCTGTATACCCTGATCTGTATACCCTAGTCTTTAAGGGTTTGCTATATACCCTGTGCTGTATACCCTGAGCTGTATACCCTGATCTGTATACTCTAATCTGTGTGGCTGTGCTGTATACCCGGGGCTTTATACCATGATCTGTATACTCTAATCTGTGAGGCTAAACTATATACACTGTCCTGTGATGCTGAGCTATATGCTCTGTCCTGTGATGCTGGGGCTGTATACTCCTGACCAGTGGCGGTTGGTGCTCAACATTTTTAGGGGGGGGCGCAAACATTTTTGAAAAAAAAAATCATCAATTGCAGCCACTGTGCCCATCAAACGCTGCCACTGTGCCCTCAAACGCTGCCACTGTGCCATCAAACGCTGCCACTGTGCCCATCAAACCCTGCCCCCTTGTCAAACCCTGCCACTATGCCCATAAAACACTGACACTATGCCCTCAAACGCTGCTACTGTGCCATCAATTGCAGCCACTGTGCCCATCAAACGCTGCCACTGTGCCATCAATTGCACCCACTGTGCCCATCAAATGCTGCCACTGTGCCCCTCAAACGCTGCCAATGTGCCATCCATGGCAGCCACTGTGCCCATCAAACGCTGCCACTGTGCCCATAAAACACTGCCACTGTGCCCTCAAATGCTGCCACTGTGCCCTCAAATGCTGCCGCTGTGCCATCAATTGCAGCCACTGCGCCCATTAAACGCTACCACTATGCCCATAAAACACTGCCACTGTGCCCTCAAACGCTGCTACTGTGCCATCAATTGCAGCCACTGTGCCCATCAAACGCTTCCACTGTGCCCTCAAGCGCTGCCTCTGTGCCATCAATTGCACCCACTGTGCCCATCAAACGCTGCCACTGTGCCCCTCAAATGCTGCTACTGTGCCATCCATGGCAGCCACTGCGCCCATCAAATGCTGCCACTGTGCCCATCAAACACTGCCACTGTGCGCTCAAATGCTGCCACTGTGTCATCAAAGACAGCCACTGTGCCCATTATATGTTGCCAATGTGCCATCAAACGCTGCCAGTGTGTCCATCATATGCTCCCAGTGTGCCCATCAAATGCTGCCAGTGTCCCTCCCACTCAACCCCCCCGCAGATGGATCACGGGACACAACGCTGACTCAAACCTCCCCCACGGTTGGATCGGATCGCAGGACACAACACATCACCCCCCCGCTGATGGATTAGATAGCGGGACACAATGCTGACATATTAATTCTCTATTGTCACACAATTGGGTGGCATCAGGGCACAATCTCTGGCTCGAATTGGGCGCGTCAAAAAAATACACCCTTCCGCCCTGCCATAGGAATCCATGTGTCCGGCATCCAGAAAGGGGCCAGGCGCATGGAGAGGGAGGGCGGCGCATGTGCGCCCACAATGCATGGACTGCCACTGCTCCTGACACTATAGGTGGAAGCAAGTGGAATAGAGGGGACAGAGTGGGTGGATTATATAAGGGGTGGGACTTATGAGAAGTGGGAGGGGTCAAAAAGAAAGGGCAGGATCTGGCGCCCCCCATCCCAAAACTTCACCAGCCACCACTGGCTACAAGAATATTCACACAGCTGCAGGTTCCATCAGCATCCTCCCATAATGTTGAGATGCAAGCAGGCAGATGCATTTATTTTCCTTTAGGGCCAGTTCACACCAGACGCAGTTCTGTGTGCTTTTTTCTGCACTAAAAATGCATGCACAGTGTTTTCCATGTATTCCAATGGCTCTAGTTCACACCATGCAGTCAATTTCTGGTCAGTTTCTGGTGCAGAAACTGACCGGAAACTGACTGGAACTGACTGTATTGGTGCAGAAAAAATGGAACTGCATGGAACTGCATCTGGTGTGAACTGGCCCTTACTGCCTTACTAGTTCCTCTATGGTTTCCTGGGTCAGTGGGGAAGTAATCCAGTTATTTGCTGTTGCCCCACTTGACTCTTACAGCCATATTGGGTCAGGCAGAGCCTATTTAAGGCCCTGGCTCCCAGGTTTGGCACGCTTTATGCGAGTGGACAGTGCAGGGAAAGGTACCCCATCAGCACTAGCGGTAAGGAAAGGTTCATGACAAGGGAGGAAAGCGTAGGGTCACATCTCTTCTGGACATCTTCCTGATTGGGCACGAGATGGCCAGGCCGCATTCTGCCCCTCTCTACAGACGCTGTCATTCTGGCTGGAATGGCTTTGTTTGCATTGCTGTAACTATAAGTGCAGCTGGTTGGGCAGTCTTCCAACCAGGATTGTTGTGAACTGTAGCTGCATTGCTTCAATACAACTTTCTTATTGCACCTACGTGAATTCTTTTGCGGCACCTTGCTGCACCCCACCTACATGTGTGAATCTAAAGTAGAAATGGTAGCCTGGTCAATGCCTAGGTCAGAGGGAGTTGTAAGCATCAAGTGTAAGTGCCTGAACAGCTTCCATACACACTACCATACACAGCTTAAAGACCTTCAACTAGTTTATTAATTGGGCTGCTTAGTCACTTACTTCCCATAAATCATAACATCATGCAGCATGCAACGTTAACAAAAACAATGACTTTTCTTTTCTTTTATGTGGAACCCTAGGTAAGAATTGCCCTAGCTTATTAATATATCAACTAAATATGAAAAAAATATAATTGCGTATATATTAAAAATATATCCTACATTACTTATACTACTATTGTGTTCCCATTTCCAACACAATTACTGTTCTTTAAATTTTCACAGTTTAGGGGGAAAAAATAAAAAAGATTCCTCATTATATTAATATTGTTTGTGGCTGGAAAAATGACCCTCTTGTGTTTCTCCAGTGACCCATAACAAAGTCATCATATCTATTCGGTTTGTACCTTTGTCACTTTGTATATGCGCTTACAGTTATCACTGACTTCATGCTCTATTGAATTTCAGTGAAAAAAGTTAAATTTTATTGAGTATTATTAAAAATATATTATACATTACCTTACATTACTGATGTGGCCTGGAAAATATTGACTAGTCTGTTCTGGCATCCCTGTTTAGAGGGATTAAGCAGTAAATGCACCAGACAGGTTGCACGAGAAGGACATAACAGGAACAGCACAATGACTGAGCGGTTAGCACCTCCACCCAGCAGCACCGGGGTTCTCATTGTGCAGTGGTTGAATGAATATATATGTGTATATATATATATATATATATATATATATATATATATATATATATATATATATATATATATATATATATATATATATATATATATATATATATATATACTGTTACCAAAAGTATTGGGACACCTGCCTTTACACGCACATGAGCATTATTGGCATCCCAGTCTTAGTCCGTAGGGTTCAATATTGCGTTGGCCCTCCCTTTGCAGCTATAAAAGCTTCAACTCTTCTGGGAAGGCTGTCCACAAGGTTTAGGAATGTGTCTATGGAAACGTTTGACCATTCTTTCAGAAGCGCATTTGTGAGGTCAGCCACTGATGTGGACGAGAAGGCCTGGCTGTTCTATCGTGTTAAAGTCAGGACTCTGTGCAGGCCAGTCAAGTTCCTCTACCCCAAAGTTGATCATCCATGTCTTTATGGGCCTTGTTTGTACACTGGTGCACAGTCATGTTGGAACAGGGGCCATCCCCAAAATGTTCCCACAAAGTTGGGAGCATGAAATTGTCCAAAATGTCTTGGTGTACTGATACTTTAAGAGTTCCCTTCACTTGAACTAAGGGGCCAAGCCCAACCCCTGAAAAACAACCCCACATCATAATATCCCCTCCATCAAATGATTTATACTAGTGCATGGATGAGCAAGTTTGGGGTGGAGGAACTTGACTGGCCTGCACAGAGTCCTGACCTCAACCCAACAGAACACCTAGAACCTTTGGGATGAGTTAAAGCAGAGACTGCGAGCCAGGCCTTCTCATACACATGAGTACCTGACTTCACAAATGCGTAGGCGTCCCAATAACTTTGGTAACCTATATATACATAAAATAAAAAAAAAATATATATATAATATATATATATATATATATATATATATATATATATATATATATATATATATATATATATATATATGTATATAGATATATATATATAATATATATATATCTATGTATATATATATATTCTGACTCCATGCTACACTGTAAAACATTTCACAAAATTCTCCTTGTTTAAAAAAAAAAAAAAAATTGCTGTTGTGGGCAATATGCCTCTGGCCTTGCTAACACCAACACATATGGCCTTTAGCGTCTACATCTGCCACCAATGAACCTGTTGGCCAGTCCTTTGAATCTCTAACCTGTTAACTAACAATTTTTTTGCAATCCTTAAAGGGATTGTAAAGTAAAATTTTTTATTTTTTTAAAATAATAAACATGTTATAGTTACCTCCACTGTGCAGCTCGTTTTGCACAGAGTGGCCCCGAACCTGCTCTTCTGGGGTCCCTCGGCGGCTGTCTTGGCTTCCTCCAGCAGGTACTTCTCACGTTCATGCCAGCTCCCTCGCATGGTGAGAAGCATCTGCGGGTGCGCTCCCGTGATACAGCCAGCAGCTATAGCCGCTCGCTGTATCACATGGCCCCGCCCCCCGGCAAGCTGTGTCATTGGATGTGATTGACAGCAGCGCGAGCCAATGGCTGCGCTGCTTTCAATCCATCGACTCCAGCCAATCAGCGGCCAGGCTGAGCGGCGAAGAGGATGGTGGGGGCAAGCGTGGGATTTTTCGAGGGGTCAGGTAAGTAAAACGGTGGGACTGGGGGCGCCGTGTGAGATGTTTTTTCACCTTAATGCATAGAATGCATTAAAGTGAAAAAACATTTACAACCCCTTTAAGTGAATGCTTTATTGAACTTTTGCTTGTTTACCTCTCTGGCGGTATCATTATGTCTGATTTTTGAATGTCTTAGCGGTACATTGTTTTGCATGGAAATTTCGCGTACACACAACCGGACCTTCCGGCAGACTAGGTCCGACGGTCTTCCCAACGGACTTTCGGCGGAGTTCCGATGGATTTACGAAAGAACGGACATGCCCACACACAAACGGACTAAGTCCGTTCGAAAGTCTGCTTGTTTTGAACGAGATGACGTAAGACGGGACTAAAAAAGGAAGTTCAATAGCCAGTAGCCAATAGCTTCCCTTGCGTCTTATTTGGTCCGTCGGACCAGCATACAGACGAATGGTTTTCCCGATAGGAATTGAGTCCATCGGACAGATTTGAAACATGTTCTATTTCTAGGTCCGTCTGATTTTTTAAATGAAAAATAATTGGATTAACCCACCCACGATCGGATTATCCAATGGACTGATTCCGTCGGATCTAGTCTGATGGAAGGTCCGGTCGTGTGTACGTGGTATTAGGAATAACCCACTTAAATCTGTCCAAACAAAAGTCTAGTAGACATCCCGGGTATGATACAGTTTGAGACACAAAATCATAAATTATAATATAATAAATAACTATAAATAATAATACATTTTATTCAATAATCAAATCAGAAACACTGAAATATGTGCAAACAAGGGTGCAATATTGCTAGTCACTGTAATACTAGACACTACATATTGGTTTAGTAAATATCCCGGGTATGAAAAATTTTGAAATATGGAACTGCACAAAGTCCGATGTCGCAATCAGGACAATGGAAAGCATCCCTTTACATCAAAAGAGGTTTTAGACCAGCTAGAAAACAGCAATAGTGAATTAGAATCACTTGCAGAATTGGGCAATAGTGATTTGTGTGGAAATTTGTCATCAGACACTGAAAGTGATGACAGCGACAATTCTGCAACTGAGCTCAGCGCTGCCTGATCTGTACTACAGTCAACAGAGCACCAAGTTCGCACATCGCTGAGCTCAGTCACAGAATTGTCGCTGTCGTCACTTTCGGTGTCTGATGAATTTCCCCATGAAACACTATCGCTCAATTCTGCAAGTGATTCTAATCATCAGATGAAAACAAAGAAAAGAGAGCCTAAAAAAATGCAGCCATCACACCCAAGAATCAATAAGATGCAATATAATAAAATGTTTGTTTCTAGGTTTAATACCTCTTTAAGACCACTACAACTGTTTGCATTTTATAGTAAAACACTGGTTGTTTTTGTTATCTAGTTATCAAATAGACCTGTTTGTAAGGCAGAGCTAATAATTGTGTTGGGTTTAGAGATGGGAAGACCTAGAAAAAAAACGGAGAAATTGGAAAAAAAACACTTTTTTTTTCAAAGTCGTTAATTTTTTTCTGAAAAATTTGAAAAAAGTGTGGAATATGTTCTTTTACAATGATAAATAATATCTCTATGACATGGTATTCAAACTATATAACACAAAGACCCTAATGAAAGATTTCTGAGATTTTATGTAAAGTCTTAAATTACTGCAAGTTCTCTCAGTTAAAGACAAGCAAATCCTGGAATACAATTCAAGTAACACTGTACTTCCCAATGCAGTTCTAAAAAAAAAATAAAAAAAAATATGCATATCTGTCACTAGGGGGCACTGCAGGGAAATGGCTCCAGATTACTTTGCTTATGGGCATCCTCTTGCACCTCCTATAGTTGGGTGATTGTTGGGATACAGTAGATGATAGCTTCTGTCCTCTAGGTAAGAGGATGAATTTGTCTGACAAATTAGTTTACATTTTCTATCTTCAAATGATTGTTATTAACGTTCTCCACCATCACAGCATAATGTTTGCCTATAGTCTGGTCATTGATTTTTTTTCTCTCCTCCTCTCAGTAAAATGGTGAGATGAACATCTAGAGTTTGAAAACATTTCCACAGTGTAATATCTGCTGAGAGCAAAGCTACAATCTCCATATATTGCGCGAAGAAATATTATTTTCTAAATGCTACAAGGATGATAAAACACGTCCTAGCATGCCAGAGTTGCCCTAAAGATAGTAAAAAATACATAATGGAATCAAATGATGAGGACCAGAATGAAAGTATGAGTAGCTTTTCCCTCCAGAGTTCTCATTCCAGAAACATTCTTTCTGCTGCTTCTGGATCATCACAAAGTATTTCTTCACCAGCAGCATCTACAAGTAAGGAAGTGTTACAAACCACGACCTCCCAAAAATACACAATACATTAATTTATAAATAAAATTACACTTGAATTTCCGGAGGAAATTGATCAAATGCTTATAAGAACAATATATGCTTCTGGATTAGCATTGTCAATAACTGAAAATGGACATTGGCAGGAAGCTTTTACATGGAAAGGGAGGTGGTTACCTGTTTTCATGTATCTAGTTGAAATGTTCTTAGAATATACAGTCCTTGTTATTGCCTTTTTAATAAAAAAATAACATTTTAAAAAGCAAGTTTAATTTATTTACTAAATAAGTTGTACTTTTATTTCAAGCATAATACTTTTATATACACTCTATTTCACCTTCCCAGTGTAACAAAACAACTTTCAATTTGTAAAACTACTTCACATTTTTTTTCAATTTTTTCCAAAATTTCAATTTTTTCTGGAAAAAATAACAGAGAAAAAGAACGTTTTTTTCCCATGGCTTTAAAATTTCCAGAAATTTTGGGGGGTTTTTGCATGACTCAGTGGGGAGATTTTACCTCACTTCCTGTCCTTCCAACGTCTGTGTAAGAAATGCAGAGGGCAGTTGTCACTGGGACATAAAGGCACAGAGGGCATTAAAAATATTATTACACAATGGGTATTGCACTACAGATATTTAAGCTATTTAAGATATTTTCAAAGAAGGAGCCAAAAATTGCCACACCAACCAACTTTATTTTTACACTAAACAGATATCAATTAAAAATGTATATATGTAAGCAACAATTACGTTTTTCTTACTTTGATAAATTCTGGTTGGTACTGCCATTTTTTGGTTTCTTATTTGATAATAAAACAATATCAGAAGTTATCATACTTTGCCATTTTACTATAAATATTTCAGTTTTCTGTGTTTATATTGGAGAGATTTCCTATCACTTGACTCCTCAACATGGAATGAGAGGAAAGCTCCCCAATAAAAGCACTAAGTGCAATAAAAACCCAACAGTCGTTCTAGCTCAGGGGTAGGCAACCGCGGCCCTCCAGCTGTGGTGAAACTAGAAGTCCCATGAGACATTGAAAGGACCTGACAGTCACAGGCATGACTCCTAGAGGCAAAGGCATGATGGGTTTTGTAGTTTCACCACAGCTGGAGGGCCGAGCTTGCCTACCCCTGTTCTAGACCTTCCCGACAATTTCCAAAGCAAAATAAAACATTTTAGCTGAAGTTGGCCTTTAAACTTAAGCATGTGCCACCTCTTTACTCTTTAACTGAACGTTGAGGAGTGTGGATGCCAAGGAACGCTCTTTATTTTAGAAGAATTTCTTATCATTGATGATCATGTAATTTCTCAAAAAAAATAGTAACATCCATTCTTGGTCGGCAGATCAATGTAATTATGACAGAAGGGAGGTGGTGGGGATCACCCATGTCATGCCAAAAACCTTTCTTTTTTTAGGTTTTTGATATATTAAGCAAGGATTAGAACCCCTACCAGGTTTATATGGCTATCTAGAGTAAGATTATTTCAAATTAACATTCTAACAAAAAAATGTTTTTAAAAGGTTTTGGGGTTGACATAAACTTTAACTTCACATGAGAAAGGAAGCAAGTAATTCCCCCAGTGAATGGGGTAAGTTTTCTACTATTCAATTACCCCCCTTTCTGGATCGAATTTTGGGTAAGTAAAATATAAAGTAAAATATAATCTCTTTTCCAAATGAGTTCAGTTTATCTGTGTACATCGGTCTAAAGTCATGACCATTCCCTTGCCAACCAACCAGTTTAGAAAATCCCTCCTGCGGCTCTGGGTTGACGGTTGAATTTTCCAGGAGGGAGCTTTTATTTGAAGAACTAATTCTAAAATGTTCAGATCCATAAAGCTCACTGATTCTACCATCTCCACTACGTATAGCATATTCCTAAAGACAATGGATTCAGTTGTTGAATAGATAAGAGTTCAACTGTCTGTGTGAAACCTATGAGTCAAGCAAGTTTTTACAGAGCATTTTTCCATTAGCATTTGTAGATAAAGTTAATAGTGAGCATTTAGAGAACAATGGTTATACAATAAGCTCTTATGTCTCCTATCTAGACAAACATTAGAAACAGACTGGGTGAAACCAGTTTAGCCCAGCTCGTGTCAATCTTCGCAACTCTTGATTTTTTATGATGCATTTATACTTATGCTCTGACATCAGTCAGAAGAGGTATCAATGCCTAGCTGCAAGTTTATTATCTCTGAGTGTCAAGTAAAGTTACTGATTTGCATAGAGACACCTGTAAATATATAGTGCCTCTGGCTCTGCTATTATGTGTCACATAACAAGTATTTTGCATGATTTTTTTTGTTTTTACTTTTATTCACTGGTTGACTTACTGACTAAGTGACTGACTGCCTTTTCATGGAACTTGCCTATGAAATTCCCTTGTTAAAAAAACGAAAACAGGACGCAATGCCTTCTAACCATTACCATTGGGTTATTTTCTGCTACCTTCAGGTGAACGGACACATACACTCAAACGAAAAGGGAACCGACCTTATCCCAGGTATATAACCCCTCTAAGACCAATTTTCTTAGGCGACGGACCTTGTCGTGTCTTCTATTTGTAGCACTGACCCCCGAAGGAGCGGCTGGTTTTAATGGGCTTACCGTTACCTTCTTCACCTCAATCTGCATCTAGGGGTTTCCCATGGTAGATGGCCCAGAAACTATAGAGACTGATGACAGATCCGCTTAAAGGGATTTTTATTTGCAAAAAATGTTAAACAGAACACAGTCTCTCAGTAGGGAATAGAGGGTATGGGTAAGAAAGCTCAGGTACTCTTGGAACTGCTTAAACTTGAATGTCTCTCTCTATGCAATCCAAGGAATAGCCATTCGAACTGGATATTACAACTATTGGATAAATCCCCTTTTGGTGAATTTAGCAGCCGACAGGTGATTCAGATAAAGCAAAGTCTCTGCCACAGACTTGGTTATAGAACTTTAGGATGAAAAGTCTCTGCCACAGACTTGGTTGTAACTGAAGGATGAAATTAGAGAACCCTCTTACGGTACCAGTATCTTGCAGCTGGTCCGGCGATACCATATGAGTGTGGATTCACCTGGTGTCTTTTCCAGCTTAGCTTCCAGGCTCTTGCTGAGCAGCCAGTCTTGTGCATGGCCCTCTTCTGAAGAGTCCTCCCCTGGTTGCGTTTTCAGTTGCTGGGCCTCTCCAAAACCGAGACGGCACCAGACCACCTCGGAACCCTTCTTCCAGTTACTGTGCCTCAGGCTAGCCAGCCGCCAAGACTCGCAAATGGATGGATCCGCACCCCAGGCCATGAGGGCCTCTGGGGGCTGGTCAGGAGGACCAGGACCAGGTAGTCAGAAAGAATCCTCTCAACGGGATCCTCTCCTCTAAACTTAAAACTTTCCCTCCTTTTTAAAATGTAATTTTCTTTTCCTCTCTAACAATAAAACCAACTTTTTTGTGTCGACCCATGCCATCTAGTGGTCAGAGTGACTGAAATACAAGTCCTTTCCCTGAAAGCAAATACTGGTACCCATTGAGTAGTCTTGACACGTAGCTCTCTAGCAGCTAACCCTATCTATCTACCCCACAGACGTCGGTGTTACAAAACGCGTAGGGCGTGGCCAGACAGCATGCACTTCTTACACAGACGGCAATACAGCCGGCAGGACTTTTAATTACCATCGGTTACCTTCTGTTACAAAAACGAACGATCGCTTTCTGTTTGTGAGCAGTTTTTTTGCTTCATTAATAAAGCTCCTTGTCAATACATACTGCACCATGGATATGTTTTTTCCTTACTATATATAACGTGGCACGTAATACCAGCGGAAGAGCAGGCGTCTCCCAGGACAACAGCGAAAGCATTGCCAGAGAGCAGCACAGTGGCTCATACTGTGAAGGCTGTTTCACCCCTACTGGGGTAAGAGCTCTGGTGAGAGCAATCACATTATTATTCACTGTGCACTGTGCACTGGGAGTAGCAGTGGCATATATATATTTTTCTGAAGATAATCACAGAAGATTTTCACCATTATTTATCATCATTCACCTGTTTTTTATCTTTTGGCACTTATCACATTGACTTTTTTTTATAAATGTGGGACTTTCACTGACTGGAATCTTAAAATCGTTTTGCTTTTTATGTTTAATTTTAATTTTACTTGGGACTTTTATTGGTTTCACTTGTATTTTTATTTTATCATCATTATTCCTTGCAATAGAAATCTGCACGTTTATCATTGCATTTACAAATATGTTTATGTGATTTTCTATGGAATGTTTTTAGTGACACTAGCACACTAATCACCTGATATAGGGAACTTAGAATGATCTAACCTAATTTGCTGACACAGAGCACTTAGAAAGATTTAAACTTTTTGGGCTTATTATTTACCAGCGTGCTGATAATTCATTATTATTTTTCCACACTTTTGTCACATTTTTTCACAACTTATATATTTTTTAATTGAAGGGTATAGTGCCAAATCTATTTCCCCCTTTTTTTCATTTTTTGTCTATCTTACCTCCTCTTGGAGCTACAAGAACCCTTTCAAGGACCGTAAATTGCACCATTGAGGTGTTATGTTTATGTTTAATGCCGTGTACAGATGATCAGAATTTCTGACAACCAAACTGTGGATTTATTTCTGACTGATGTTGGCTGAAACTTGTCTTGCATACACACAGTTGCACAAATGTTGTCGGAAATTCCGATCGGCAAGAACGCGCTGACAACATGTACGACGGCACTAGAAAAAGGAAGTTCAAAAGCCAGTGTGCCACCCTTTGGGCTCCTTCTGCTAATCTTCTGTCAGTAGAAGTTTTGTGAGAGCCGATTCGTGCTTTTCAGCCTCATGCTTTTCAGTTCGTTCTTCAGTTTGTGCGTGTGGGTTCGTATCTGTTTTTCAGTTTGTGTATAGACAGTTCGTATCTGTTTTTTCAGTGTATTCTTGTCTGCTCGTTTCTGATTTTCAGGTCGCTCTTCTCAGGCCTTTGTTATTTTCAGTACGTTCTGTTAGTTCGTTCTGACCAGCCGACTGTTTTGAAGTCATGTTGTGTTTACGTACCCATCATAGAGTTTGTGCTATGCAAGGGCTTGGTATTGGGGTTCTTACTTTGACCCAAGCCCAGTCCATTAACAGGGGGAGGAGGAGTTTATGGACCAAGAATTGATTGCTCCAGCGTGACGAATTCTTGTACATGCCTTTGTTGCGGGAGATCCAGGAGAATAATCCTAATGAATTCAGGAATTATCTACGGATGATGGACCCCGTTTTTCACCATCTGTTGGCTTTGCTGTCCCCTTATATTACCAAGCAAGACACCTGCATGTGGCGATCCATCACTCCCGAGCAGAGGCTAGTCGCCACCTTGCGGTACTTGGCAATGCAGAGAATTCTGCAGGACATCAAGTTGTCGACAGGCATCTCCCCCCACGCTCTGGGATTCATTATTCCAAAGACCTGTTCTGTCATTATACAGGTTCTGCAGAAGGACTATATTTAGGTAATTTTTATCCTTTAACACCACATTATATGTATTTAATGTTTGCTAATGTATTGGATTTATTTCATCATTCCGTAAATACCATGATTGTAATATGCTGTGAATGTCCTCTTTGTCCTCATACATGCTGGAAGCTTTTAATGCTCCTTTTTTGTCCTTCATGCATATTTGCCTTCACTAGCCTCCCTAACATGCTATCCTGGCTCCATACACACCTAGCCTGGTCACTTAACAATGTATTTTGTCAGCTCCATTGTAGTGCTTTACCCTAAACACCCCCTAAAATGCGTACAAAATAAATTTTTGTCCTTAAATTCATGCATAGTGCAAGAGGCTTTTTTTTAGGGGCCCAAACTCATTTGGGACCCTCCCTCCCCCCAACTGCTAAGTCAACCGATACCAATCCTCTATCTGCTGATTTTGCCAAACCCATACCCACTATACCTACCTCTTTTGTGTTCATATTTATGGATGAATTCACCAAAGCATGTAGTGCAAGGGCCTGCCTGAATACTTGTTTAAGTTTTGTTCTCCTATTATCTTGATAGGAAATTGCAGAATGTAAAACTGGGCTTTAATTTGTACAGTGTGTATTCATATTTTTGTAATATGACACTTCTTACCTGTCCAGTGGGCTGCCAATAGTGTAAGTAAGGAGGGTCTGGTCAAAGCAACACACATTATTATGTATACATTCAGCTCTCAATGAAGTGGCAAGGTTTACCTGTCCAAAACATCTCCCCCCCCCCCCCCCTAAAATTTTTACAATGGGCCATCAGAGGGAATGGGGAATCTGATAAGTGGACCTTATACTTTTATCTTTAAATACTCCTTAAAATAAATGTTATACTGATGTTGGCCAAGAATGTTTGTGTCTAATCTGCTTGCAATGTTATGTTCAAAAGTACACTCATTTTTTTTCTTGTTTGACTCCACAGTTTCCTTCAACTCCACAGGAATGGCAGACTGTTGCATCCCACTTTGCGCAGCGGTGGGACTTTCGCAACTGCGGAGGGGCAATCAATGGGAAACACGTCCACATCTTCCCATCCCCCAACTCGGGGTCATACTATTATAATTACAAGGGGTTTTATAGTGTTGTAATGTTAACGGTGGTGTCGGCGACATACGAGTTTTTGTATGTGGACATGGGGAAGAATGGCCGGATGTCAGATGGTGGAGTCATCACCCAGACGGAGTTTTAGAGACGGCTCCAGAATAGTGGCTTGGGCTTGCCACGTGCGGAAGACAACGTGGCTGGCCTTCCATTTGTTTTCGTCGCTGATGAAGTGTTTGGTCTTGGTGAACACCTGATGAGGCAATTTCCCATGAGGACGTTCACCCCGGACCAGAGGGTTTTTAACTACTGGTTGGCCAGGGCCAGAAGAGTGGTGGAGAATGTTTTTGGTATAATGTCCAGCTGGTTCCGCCTATTCCTGATGCCAATCCACATGGCGGAATATAAACTCAACCATATAATCCTTGCCTGCTACATTATGCACAATTTTCTAAGAAAAATGCTACTAACTATGTGGCCTCAGTTGGGCCTGAGGCTGGCTTTCCAGATCAACCAACCCTGATGGCACATGAAGCTGGCCGTCCTGGCTTCCCCCCCTAAAGCGCCCGCGAAGTCAGACGAAAATATCTGGAGTACTTTGCGGGTAGGGGGGCCATTGATATGCCAGCAAATGTTTGAGAAACATTTTTAAAATACGTTTTTATTTTAAACTGAAATAATATTTCATTTGATTTACTGCTTGTGTTTCTTTTAGTTGTCTCCTAGGTTCTCCAATGGGCTTTACTTTTTGGCCATTTTCTTAAATAGTGCAAATGTAATTTATCTGATACATGAGGTGACAATCTCTTCTCCAGCTAATGATTCTGTTATGGGTCTGCTACACACACACATTGTTTTTGTTGTTAATGTATGTAATGCATTAATGTTAAAAATAATCATCCTTTTCAGCACCATGAATTTATTGTTTTGAGTGCCTAAAATGGCCTGATTGGGGCCAATTTTAGAGCACTGTGTGGGTTATTTACTAAAAGCAAATACACTTTACACTACACTTTGCACTTGAAAGTGCACTGAAACTGCACTTGAAAGTGCGCTTGCAAAGTGGATTTGCCTTTAGTAAATAACCCCCATTGTCACTGTAAACACCAACTTACTCCAAAAACTGGTATTGAGCATTGAAAAAAGAAGCCAAACATTGTTGAATATAAAACATTTTACTCCGTGCACATTCACATGTGCATTAGAAAATGTTTTTTGAACAAACTAACATCTTTGTTTTTATGTTTGACATTAGAAATATCATTTTTTGGTTTCAAACCAAAACATACACAACTCATGAACTTACAACAGAGGTGCCCAACCAGTGGCCCTCCTTCTCTGGGATGGCGGATTGGCAAGCCCAGATCATGGGTTGCATGACTGGGTTGCATGACTAAAAGCAAATACACTTTACACTACACTTTGCACTTGAAAGTGCACTTGAAAGTGCACTTGCAAAGTGGATTTGCCTTTAGTAAATAACCCCCATTGCCACTGTAAACACCAACTTACTCCAAAAACTGGTATTGAGCATTGAAAAAAGAAGCCAAACATTGTTGAATATAAAACATTTTACTCCGTGCACATTCACATGTGCATTAGAAAATGTTTTTTGAACAAACCAACATCTTTGTTTTTATGTTTGACATTAGAAATATCATTTTTTGGTTTCAAATCATAACATACACAACTCATGAACTTACAACAGAGGTGCCCAACCAGTGGCCCTCCTTCTCTGGGATGGCGGATTGGCAAGCCCAGATCATGGGTTGCAGACTCGCCATCCCAGAGCATCTGTGTTGTTAATGAAGCCGGCAAAGCAAGCAGCTGTGGAGCAGAGCTGTATAAGCTGATGCTTCCTGTATAGCACCGTCTCTTGCCACAGGCAGAGTGATACCAAATACACTCGGCCTGGAACAGCAATAGCAGGCGATACCGCAATGGAAGACTATTATTAAAGGTCAGTTTATTACTAAAATTGCAGTGTATATATGGGCATCTATGCGCAGTGGTTACTGGGCTGCTTTCAATCTGATCCCCAGGTGCAGTGCACCTTCAGGTTACCTGCACTGAGGCATAGGCTCCTGTTATTACCTGCAGGTTTGGTGAGCTTTCAGAAAGTGCACCACACCTGCAGGATATAATAGAAGTCTATGGCAAAGTGTAGGTAACCCGCAGGAAAGACACAGGTGCATTAGTGTGACAGGCCCCTTTCACATAATCGGTCTGACCCAATCGGACCCTCCATTCACCTCTATGAAATGGCAGATGTAAACAGATTTGTGTCCTTTTACACCCGCCTACCTCCAATCTGATTCGCTTCCATCTGGGAGGATTGGAGGACCCATAGAATAGAGTGGGCTGTGGCCATGTCCATTCTGCACGGACCTGTCATCTGCCTGCTCTGTTCATTGTGGCCCGCAACCAGTTACCAAATTGCTGTGGCCGTCACTCTTCAAAAGGTTGAACACCCCTGACTTACAACGTTCAACTTTGAAAAAGTGAAGGCAATATCAGACATTAGTATGTCAAAACTGTGTTGATATTGCATTCATCAAATGGGGTGATGTCACCCCTGTAAAGGCCACATTTTGAAGATGCACACAAATTGGGAGTGAAAATGTGGATTTCCCTACTGATCCCATGCCTAATGTCAATGTGTGCTACCTCCCATCATGGGGCATCAATGGATGTGTTTCAGGGGTGCAACCCTTTCCTCTCACCTACTTGAGTTGCGAGGAAGGGGTTGTACCCCCAAAACGCGTACATTGATTCCCCGTGATGGTAGATAGCACATGTTAACACACTGGGGGTTATTTACGAAAGGCAAATCCACTTTGCACTGCACTGAGCAAGTGCTCTCTGCTGCAGAAAAGTACTTGGCATATTGCCCGGTCACATGGCACTATTGGCAGGTCACGTGGTACTTCTGGCAGGTGTCGTGGCAAGTGGACAATACACAACTTGTGGCAGGTGACGTGGCACTATCTATTTCATTTTTAATTTCTTTTGCAGATTACTATTTGTTTCCATAAGATCTCCTGCAAACTGTTAGCATCTATTTCATTTTAGAATAAAATATAATATATTCTATTCTGTTCTATTGTTTTTCTAGTCTATTCTCTATTTCTATTCAAATCTTTTCTATTCAAATTTGAATTCATTCTATATGAAATTCGAATGTCGGAAAGAAATATATATATATATATATATATATATATATATATATATATATATATATATATATGTATATATATGTATATATATATGTATATATATGTATATATACATGTATATATATGTATATATATATATATATATATATATATATATATATATATATATATATATATATATATATATATATATATATATATATATATATATATATATATATATATATATATATATATATATATATATATATATATATATATATATATATATATAAAACCATCTTCCGAAATTCGAATTTAGTATATAATGATTTTGATTTTAATATTTAATATTATTTACATCTTATTTCATTTATATTTATGGTATCAATGAAGTTGTCAGCATGCCTGATTGAAGAAGTCACGGATGTCGATCGCAAGGCAAGTGCATATGCTGTATGTCCTCGTCCACTTGCCACAAGTTGTGTATTGTATTTGTCCACTTTGCCACGTCACCTGCCACAAGTTGTGTATTGTCCACTTGCCACATTACCTGCCACAAGTTGTGTATTGTCCATTTGCCATGACACCTGCCACAAGTGCCACGTGACCTGCCACGACTGCCACATGACCAAGTTGTGGATTGTCCACTTGCCACATCACCTGCCACAAGTTGTGGTGTTCCTAGCACCAAGTGACCCCTAGATATGGAAAATATGTCAAGCACTTTTCTGCAGCAGAGAATTACATTTTGCGACCCGACTTTGGGGCCACATATCTCAGGGTCACTTTTAGCTAGAAACACCAAATTTGGTATGCAAACACAATTGAACTAGCACTACAACATCTCCATTTGGGGTTTCTAGCACCACGTGACCCCAAGATACGTGGCCCCAAATTCGGGGTCACAAAATGTCAAGCACTTTTCTGTAGCAGAGAATGACATTTTGCGACCCGATTTTGGGGCCACATATCTGGCGGTCACTAATAGCTATAAACTTTTATAAATATTGGATATGTTGTAGTGCTAGTTCTACTGTGTTTGCTTACCAAATTTGGTCAAAAAATGAGTTACCTGGCCCCAAATTCTGGTCAAAAAATGTAATTTTTCGAATTTGATTCAAATTTCGTCCGAATTCGGTTGAATTCGTTAGCATTGTAATTCGGTTATTCGGATGCATCCGAATGTCCGAATAATGAAAATTTGTCCGAATTTCGATTCGGAACGTAACGTAAGGCACATGTCTACACTGTACCCAAATTAAATTTTTATAATTTTTTCCCACAAATAGAGCTTTCTTTTGGTGGTATTTGACCACCACTTTATTTTTTGTTAAAAAAATTGAAAAAGACCACATTTTTTCATTTTATTTTTTATTTTTTTATATTTTGTTATAAAATTGTGTAAACAGGTAACTTTTCTCCTTCATTGATGTATGCTGATGAGGCGACAGTGATGGGCACCAATAGGTGGCAGTGATGGGCACTGATGGATGGCAGTGATGGGCACTGATGGGTGGCAGTGATGGGCACTGATGGGTGGCAGGGATGGGAACTGATTGCTTACACTGACAAGCAGCACTGCTAGGTGGCACTGATTGGCACCACTGGTGGGCATTAATAGGTGGCACTTGTGGGCATTGATAGGTGGCACTCATGTTCATTGATAGGTGGCACTGGTGGCACTGACAGGGGGTACTGAATGGCACAAAGGAGGCATCTTCACCTCCTTCCTCTTCGGGACCGATGTCCCTTTAACATAAGCCAGTGATCAGCTTTTTTTTCTCCTCACGCTGTCAGAGTGAGGAGAAAAAAATGATCACCGAGCTTTTGTTTACATCATGTGATCAGCTGTCATTGGCTGACAGCTGATTACATGGTAAGGGCCCAGGATCGGCCCCTTAATAGGATCGGTGATCAGCCGAGTGCACTCCCCGCTAGCTCTGTTCAAATTAACGTAAGGGAAGGTACTTACATTCAATGCAAAATGTTCCCTAACTGCCAGCACCTGCCATACCAGTCCCAGATCCACAAGTGAAAGCAACAGAGCCCAAGAAACATGGTGGGAGTTCCCTTTATCTTTGAATCCTTGCCTACATTCGTGTTTTAGCTGGTGCCATGACCACTGCCCCAGGTTTCCTGCTTCAGGGTAGCTCCCTTCTCTGTCAGCATCCAATGGAGCCATCCTTGCATGCAGGGACTAGAGTTGTGTCTCCCGACACTGTGTGTATCAATGGAAACACAACCTAAGATGACAGGTTACTCCTCCACCTCCTCCCTTCTCCAAGCTCATGTAAAGACCAGAAGTCCGGGAATGCAGCACTGAGAGCGCAGAAGCCAGCAGTATTGAAAGTTGAGAACTACAAGTGCTTGGGAAAGAATTTTACGGGTGACATGTTTCCGGAATGTTACTTCTGGGTCCGTGGGCTCAGATGACGTCACTCTTAAGCATGCGCATGGGAGCCGTCGCTCACGGCCCAGCAGCTAAAGAAACGGCACGAACTAGCCATTTTTTCAGTGCGCATGTAGAAGTTTACGAGAAATTCACAGTACCTACAGGTAAACCTTATTATAGGCTTAGCTGTAGGCAAAAGTGGTTATAAAGGGATTACAACCACTTTAATATAGCTCTTAAAATATGCACTCACCAGCTACTTTATTAGGTACACCTTGCTAGAAATGGGTTGGACCCACTTTTGCCTTCAAACTGCCTTATTTCTTCATGGCATAGATTCAACAAGGTGTTGGAAACATTCCTTAAGCCCCGTACACACGATCAGAAATCCCGCCAGCAAAAGTCAGATGAGAGCTTTTGGTCGGAAATTCCGACTGTGTGTATGCTCCATTGGACTTTTGCTGGCGGAATTTCCACCAGCAAAAGGTTGAGAGCAGGTTCTCTATTTTTCAGATGTAAAAAGTTCCGATCGGAAATTCCGATCATCTGTAGCAAGTCCGACACGCAAAATTTCAAGGTGTGCTCGGAAGCATTGAACTTCTCACTTTCTCGGCTTGTCGTAGTGTTGTACATCACCAAATTCTTGACAGGCAAAAGTTCACAGAACTTTTGTGTGACCGTGTGTATGCAAGCCAAGCTTGAGCATAATTCTGTCGGAAAAACCATCCAAGTTTTTTCTGACAGAAAATCTGATCGCGTGTACACGGGCATTCAAGATTTTGGTCCATATTGACATAATGGCATTACGCAGTTGCTGTAGATTTGTCGGCTGCACATCCATGATGCAAATCTCCCATTCTACCACATTACAAAGGTGCTCTATTGCATTGAGATCTGGTGACTGTGGAAGCCATTGGAGTACAGTAACCTCATTGTCATGTTCAAGAAACCAGTGGTGAGAGGATTTGAGCTTTGTAACATGGTGCATTATCCTGCTGGAAGGAGCCATCTGAAGATGGGAACACTGTAGTCATAAAGGGATGGACATGGTCAATAACAATACTCAGGTGGCGTTTAAATGATGCTCAATTGGTACTAAGGGGCCCAAAATGTGCCAAGGACATATCCCCCACACCATTATATCCCCACCCCCAGCCTGAACCATTGATACAAGACAGGGTGGATCCATGCTTTTATGCTGTTTATGCCAAATTCTGACCCTACCATCTGAATGTCACAGCTGAAATCCAGACTCATCAGACCAGGCAATCTTTTTGGTGAGCCTGTGCGAATTATACCCTCAATTTCCTGTTCTTAGCTGTAAGCAGTGGCACCTGGAGTGGTCTTCTGCTGCTGTAGCCCACTGCTTCAAAGTTAGAAGTGTCGTGTGTTCAGAGATGGTATTCTGCATACCTTGGTTGTAACAAGTGGTTATTTGAGTTACTGTTGCCTTTCTATCATCCCGAACCAGTCTGCCATTCTCCACACAACTGCCGCTCACTGGATAGTTTTTCTTTTTCAGACAATTCTCTGAAATACTCAACTAGCCCGTCTGGCACCAACAACCATGCCACGTTCAAAGTCACTTAAATCCCTTTTCTTTTCCATTCTGATGCTCGGTTTGAACTTCAGCAAGTTGTCTTCACCACGTCTAGATGGCTAAATGCATTGAGTTGCTGCTATGTGATTGGCTGATTAGCAATTTGTGTTACCAAGCAATTGAACAGGTGTACCTAATAAAGTGGCCGGTGAGTGTATTTGACATGATGGTCACTGCACTAATTATTTGGGAAAAAAGTTGTTCAGCAGATTGGCACTAATAAAGGTGCTAAGTGCGGGAAGAAAGATTTTTTTTTGTAAATGTTGCAGTGTGATGCAGTGGCCAGTTCCAATTACCTGTTTATTGTATCGTCTAATGCCGCGTACACACAACAGGAGTTTCCAACAGAAAAGGTCTGAATGTCTCCTAGAAGGAGTTCCGACGTACTTTCGACGGAGTTACGATGGACTTCCGAACGAGCGGACTTGCCCACACAGGAACGGACTTTAGTGTGCAGAAAAGGTCAGACAGTCTTCCTGGCGGAGTTCCGACAGACTTTCGACAGAGTTACGACAGACTTCCAACCAAACGGACTTGCCCACACATGAACGGACCAAAGTCCGTTAATTTTGAACGTGATGACGTACGACAGGACTAGAAAAGGAAGTTCAATAGCCAGTAGCCAATAGCTGCCCTAGCTTCGTATTTGGTATTTGGTCGGACCTGCATACAGACGAACGCTTTTCCTGATAGAAATTGATTCCATTGGACAGATTTGAAACATGTTCTATTTCTAGGCCCATCTGAATTTTTTAAGAAAAAATCTGATGAAGTCCACACATGATCGTAATATCCGACGGAATGATTCCGTCTGACCTTTTCTGCCAGAAAGTTCGGTCGTGTGTACCCGGCATTAGGAGACAATCTGACATGTATACAAATTGCTGCTATAAAATCACCAATGGGACATGGATGTAATGGCAACTGTACAAAGTAGTAAAAATACAGACACTATAAGGCATATTGTGCTGGGGGTATCACAGTGCGCACATGTACATACCTATATGTATGTCACCTTTCATGCTCTGATAGCACTGTGTATAGGTGATTACTCGTGCTAACAAGGAGCATGCATAGTTGCCAACATTGCAAAAAAAAATGTAGGCCTCATTCAGAAGAACAATCCGTTCAGGTCCGCCTGTCAGATTTTTAGGCGGACCTGAACGGACGCTCCATAGACCTCTATGGAGCGTCGGGTGTCAGCGGTGATATGACCGCTGACATCCAACCTGCTCCAATCTACAACAAGTGTGACGGAGGAAAAACCTACTTTTCCATCCATCTGCGGATCGGATCAGGTGACGATGGACTCTGCAGTCCGTCGTCATTCGATCTCTCATAGGGGAGAGTGGCGCTCCGACAGGTCCATCCCTGCACAGTGTGCAGAGACGGACCTGTCATCTTCCTGCTCAGCGGGGATTGACGGAGCGATCCCTGCTGAGCAAGCGGATGTCCACGGGGCGGATCATCACGGATCCATCCCGTGTGAAAGAGCCCTTAGGGACACTTTTTTCCAGAAAGCTAGTGTAGGCGGAGCAGTATGTTAATTAGGGGCGAGGCATTTCTTTTGTGGGTGTGGTTGGTGTGAAAACAAATTACATGGACCTTCCCATCAGGTTCGCCTGAAGAACTGACACAGTCACAATCCAGTGACTGTTGGATAAAAAAATAAAAAAAACCTTTACCTTCAGAGTCTTCCTGTAACATCAGAGCCCTCATTTACCATCAGAGACCCCCTTTTACCATCAGAATCTTCCTTTATCATCAGAGCTCTCCTTTACCATCAGGGTAATCCTTTACTAACAGAGTCCTCCTGTATATCGGACCCCTCCTTTACCATCGGAGCCCTCCTTTACCATCAGAGCCCCCTTTTTACCATCAGGGCCCCCTTTTTGCATCAGAACCCTCCTTTACCATTTAGAGTCCTCTTTTTACCATCAGAGCCCCCCTTTTACCATCAGAGCCCCCTTTTTGCATCAGAACCCTCCTTTACCATTTGGAGCCCCCTTTTTACTATCAGAGCCCCCATTTTACTTTAGAGCCCACCTTTAACATCAGAGTCCTCCTTTAACATCAGAGACCCCCTTTTACCATCAATTCTCCCCTTTTACCATCAGAATCCTCCTTTACCATCATAGCTCTCCTTTACCATCAGAGTATTCCTTTACCATCAGAGTCCTCCTTTACAATTGGAGCCCTCCTTTACCATTGGAGCCCACCTTTACCATCAGAGTCCCCTTTTTGAATCAGAGCCCTCCTATACCATCAGAGCCCTACTTTACCATCAAAGCCCCCTTTTTGCATCAGAGCCCCTTTTTTACCATCAGAGCCCTCTATTTACCATCAGAGCCCCCTTTTACTTTAGAGCCCGCCTTTAACATCAGAGTCCTCCTTTAACATCAGAGTCCTCCTTTAACATCAGAGTCCCTACTTACAGAAAGAGCCCTCCCAGTGCTGCAACTGTGCATGGTAGGGAAGGAGAGTAAGAAAGCAGAACCAGGTGAGGCTGGATAAGGATGGTGGGAAGGAGTGAAAGAGGAGCAGAATAGAAGATCTGGACAGGAGAGGAGGTGAGAGATTATTATTATTTTGGCCTTTGCATTACCAATATTAGGTGGGTGGTCATAATGAGATGGTGGGTGGTCATGGTGTTATGGCTGATGGGTGTAGACTTGCATTGTGTGAAAGGGCAGTAAAGCACTAGTGTAATCCTACAAAGTACACAGATGAAAGCAGAGCTTGCATATTTAATTAGTAAGCATGGCTGCCCCAATATATATACCGTAGATGAGTTCACATAGAATACACATGCATAGAAACATTATCAAACATGCTTTATATTATATGATACGATTGTTTTCATCAATATTTATTTTAGATGTATATTTAGGAAAATATTGAAAAGACTATACATGACTGAGTACTGGTAAGCAAATTAGGCCTTTAGGAGAAGAAGGCAGATATGGGTGAAGCTCAGTCAAGACTTTTACGGCATACATACCGGTAATACTAGAAGTAACATCTCATGTTTCTTGGAAAGATTCTGATTTGCTCATTGATATGAACAAATATTTGCATCTCCTGCAGCTGTTGCTCTGGTTTATGCACCTTTGCAAATCAATATGCAAACATGGATGTGGTAAGTTAAACGGCAGTTTTGTTAAGTTTTTGCTAATTACTCTAGGTCCGTTCAATTTGCACTTTTTGCCTTAGAGTAAATGTAAACCCCAACTGAATTACATTTTGATTGCTAAAGCACTGTGTGCATCCAAACAATTGCCTTTATTTAACCGTAGAACCCTGGAGTTTAGGCAGGGAGCTCCTCAAAAATGTACTTGCCAGGAATAGTTATCCTGATTGATTGATAGAGATCTATTGATTTCTCCCTAAGTTTGGCCTTGTTGCACTTTTCTCTTCTACCACTAGGTGGCCGGGTACTTGGTGGTACTAGATACGAGAAGGACAACACAAGGTCAGGTTATGGGTATATGGGGTATCTCAGCCAATGGACAGGGCGTTCCTTGAAGAGCCTATATATTTGGGTGAAGTCAGGTGATCTAGGTTCTGTGCCACCCGGACGGCTGTCTGGGTGGATGTGTGTTGTACTGCCTGGGCTGCTAGGCCAGAGATTGGGCCTATCCCGGGCACATCTGGCTGATAGGCTGTCTGAGGGCCAATTCAGAAGCAAGAAAGCAGCGCAGGGTTGAGATTTTGGCAGTCCACCAAAAGTAACGGTTCTGTTGGACGGAGAACCTGTTGTGGTCGAAGGTAGAGGGGAAGTTGTCGCTAGTAAGGGACTATCCACCTAGTTACCAAGGACCACAGTGAGTAACTGAAGCAAATACCGGAGCAGCATTCTCACTAACCAGGGACGGTGAAGAATTGGGAAACTTCAGTGAGGATCAAGCCAGGGGCCCAGCAGAGAGGCGGGGGTATAGATATCACCGTGAAGAATGGTGGAGCTCACGGGATTCAGTGGTAGTGAATCAGTGGGCCTATTGTAAGACCGGGGGGTTCAGTGTGCCGAAGAACTACAAGGACCAGTCCCGGACTGGCCATAGGGCATACCGGCAACTTGCCTAGTGGGCCGGGGCCACCAGGCTACTTGTCCTTGTGAGGCCCAAAGCTGAGCTGTCCCTTGAGCCTGCACAGCTCACCCAACCTGTCTGTGGCCAGCCACCCATTAAGTACATGGCCGCTCTGCACCTGAGGAGCTGAGAGACGTCTCCCCTGCGTGAGCTGTGGCTCACAGCCTGTGAGGAGACCCCATCGCCTGATCCAAAGATGTTTCACAGTGACACAGAGACACAGACTACTGTTGACTGACATGTAGGGGGAGCCAGAGAGCAAGTGCCAGTGATTGTATTATATATCCCCAAGGTAAGAACTTTTCAGGTGGGGGGAGCATTGGGGATAGGGGGACCAGGGATGAAGGCTTCCATAGAGGGACAGGACCTTTTCACTGGTGTATGACCCTTCCACCTGGCTGCATCCACCCCTCCACCTGGCTGTATCCCCCCCTCCACCTGGCTGTATCCACTCCTCCACCTGGCTGCATCCACCCCTCCGCCCTTCTAAACTGGCTGCATCCACCCCTCCACCTGGCTGCATTCCCCCCTCCGGCCCCTCCACCTGGCTGCATCCACCCCTCCACACTTCTACTTGGGTCTGTCCACCCCTCTTCCTGGCTGCATCCACCCCTCCGGCCCTCCACCTGGCTGCATCTACCCCTCCACCCCTGTACCTGGCTGCATCCGCTGCATATACCCTTCCACCTGGCTGCATCTACCCCTCCAACCCTCCACTCTGCTGCATCCACCCCTCCACCCTTCTACCTGGTTCTGTCCACCCCTCTACCTGGCTGCATCCACCCCTACACCTCTGTACCTGGCTGCATCTGCTGCATCTACCCTTCCACCTGGCTGCATCTACTCCTCCACCTGGCTGCATCCAACCCTCCACTCCTCTACCTGGCTGCATCGACCCCTCCAGCCCCTGGACCTGGCTGCATCCACCCTTCTACCTGGCTGCATCCACCCCTCTGGCCCCTCTTCCTGGCTGTATCCACCCCTGTACCCTTCTACCTGGCCGCATCCACCCCTCTACCTGGCTGCATCCACCTCTCCACCTTGCTGCATCCACCCCTCTACCATTATACCTGGCTGCAACCATCCCTCTGCCCCTCCACCTGGCTGCATCCTCCCCTAAGGCCTCTCTACCTGGCTGCATCCACCCCTCCACCACTGTACCTTGCTGCATCCACCCCTCCACCTGGCTGCATTCACTCCACCTGGATGCCTCCACCCCTCCGGCCCCTCCACCTGGCTGCATCCACCCCTCCACCTGGCTGCATCCACCCATCCACTTGGCTGTAGCCACCCCTCCACCTGGCTGTAGCCCACCCCTCCACCTGGCTGCATCCACCCCTCCGGCCCCTCCACCTGTTTGCATCCATCCCTCCACCCTTCTACCTGGCTGCATCCACCCCTCCATCCCTCCACCTGGCTGCATCCACCCCTCCACCTGGCTGCATCCCCCCCTCCGGCCCCTCCACCTGGCTGCATCCACCCCTCCACCCCTGTACCTGGCTGCATCCACCCCTCCACCCCTATACCTGGCTGAATCAGCTGCATTCACCCTTCCACCTGGCTGCATCCACCCCTCCACCTGGCTGTATCCACCCCTCCACCTGGCTGCATCCACCCCTCCACCTGGCTGCATCCACCCCTCCACTCCTATACCTGGCTGCATCCACCCTTCCACCTGGTTGCATACACCTTTCCACCTAGCTCCATCCACCCTGTCCACTCTTCCACTTGCTGCATCCAACCCTCCACCCGGCTGCATCCACCCCTCCACCCCTATACCTGGCTGCATCCACCCCTCCACCCCTATACCTGGCTGCATCCACCCTCCCCCTGGCTGCATACACCTCTCCACCTAGCTCCAGCCACCCTGTCCACTCTTCCACTTGCTGCATCCAACTCTCCACCCGGCTGCATCCACCCCTCCACCTGGTTGCATACACGTTGTCTACCCCTCCACCTGGCTGCATACACCCTGTCCACCCTCTCCTCTGTCCACCTGGCTCTGTCCTCACCTCCACCTGGCTGCATCCCACTCTTCTTTATCCACCTGGGTCTATCCTCCCTTCCACTTGGCTGCATCCCCCCTCTCCTCATCGACCTAACTCCATCCTCGCTTCCACTTGGCGGCATCCTTCTCTTCTCTGTTCACCTGGCCCTGTCATCGCCTCCACCTGGCAGCATCCCCACCTGGCTCTGTCTTCACCTCTACCTGGCAGCATCCCCCCTCTCCCCTGTCCACCTGGCTCTATCCTCAGCTTCACCTGGCTCCATCTTCCCCTCCTCTCTTCTGTCCACCCTCCTCTGTTCCCCCATCCTCTCCTCCCCTCCCCCTCTTATTCTCCATCCACCAAGATGTGGCTGCATCCACCCCTCCACCCCTATACCTGGCTGCATCCGCTGCATCCACCCTTCCACCTGGCTGTACCCACCCCTCCACCTGGCTCCATCCACCCCTCCACCCCTCCATCTGGCTGCATCCACCTCTCCGCCCTTCTACCTGGCTGCATCCACCCCTCCACCTGGCTGCATTCCCCCCTCCGGCCCCTCCACCTGGCTGCATCCACCCCTCCACCCCTGTACCTGGCTGCATCCACCCCTCCACCCCTATACCTGGCTGAATCAGCTGCATTCACCCTTCCACCTGGCTGCATCCACCCCTCCACCTGGCTGTATCCACCCCTCCACCTGGCTGCATCCACCCCTCCACCTGGCTGCATCCACCCCTCCACCCCTATACCTGGCTGCATCCACCCTTCCACCTGGTTGCATACACCTCTCCACCTAGCTCCATCCACCCTGTCCACTCTTCCACTTGCTGCATCCAACCCTCCACCCGGCTGCATCCACCCCTCCACCCCTATACCTGGCTGCATCCACCCCTCCACCCCTATACCTGGCTGCATCCACCCTCCCCCTGGCTGCATACACCTCTCCACCTAGCTCCAGCCACCCTGTCCACTCTTCCACTTGCTGCATCCAACTCTCCACCCGGCTGCATCCACCCCTCCACCTGGTTGCATACACGTTGTCTACCCCTCCACCTGGCTGCATACACCCTGTCCACCCTCTCCTCTGTCCACCTGGCTCTGTCCTCACCTCCACCTGGCTGCATCCCACTCTTCTTTATCCACCTGGGTCTATCCTCCCTTCCACTTGGCTGCATCCCCCCTCTCCTCGTCGACCTAACTCCATCCTCGCTTCCACTTGGCGGCATCCTTCTCTTCTCTGTTCACCTGGCCCTGTCATCGCCTCCACCTGGCAGCATCCCCACCTGGCTCTGTCTTCACCTCTACCTGGCAGCATCCCCCCTCTCCCCTGTCCACCTGGCTCTATCCTCAGCTTCACCTGGCTCTATCTTCCCCTCCTCTCTTCTGTCCACCCTCCTCTGTTCCCCCATCCTCTCCTCCCTTCCCCCTCTTATTCTCCATCCACCAAGATGTGGCTGCATCCACCCCTCCACCCCTATACCTGGCTGCATCCGCTGCATCCACCCTTCCACCTGGCTGTACCCACCCCTCCACCTGGCTCCATCCACCCCTCCACCCCTCCATCTGGCTGCATCCACCTCTCCGCCCTTCTACCTGGCTGCATCCACCCCTCCACCTGGCTGCATTCCCCCCTCCGGCCCCTCCACCTGGCTGCATCCACCCCTCCACCCCTGTACCTGGCTGCATCCACCCCTCCACCCCTATACCTGGCTGAATCAGCTGCATTCACCCTTCCACCTGGCTGCATCCACCCCTCCACCTGGCTGTATCCACCCCTCCACCTGGCTGCATCCACCCCTCCACCTGGCGGCATCCACCCCTCCACCCCTATACCTGGCTGCATCCACCCTTCCACCTGGTTGCATACACCTCTCCACCTAGCTCCATCCACCCTGTCCACTCTTCCACTTGCTGCATCCAACCCTCCACCCGGCTGCATCCACCCCTCCACCCCTATACCTGGCTGCATCCACCCCTCCACCCCTATACCTGGCTGCATCCACCCTCCCCCTGGCTGCATACACCTCTCCACCTAGCTCCAGCCACCCTGTCCACTCTTCCACTTGCTGCATCCAACTCTCCACCCGACTGCATCCACCCCTCCACCTGGTTGCATACACGTTGTCTACCCCTCCACCTGGCTGCATACACCCTGTCCACCCTCTCCTCTGTCCACCTGGCTCTGTCCTCACCTCCACCTGGCTGCATCGCACTCTTCTTTATCCACCTGGGTCTATCCTCCCTTCCACTTGGCTGCATCCCCCCTCTCCTCGTCGACCTAACTCCATCCTCGCTTCCACTTGGCGGCATCCTTCTCTTCTCT